>NW_024429190.1:78137736-79337736 GCF_017639785.1 Mesocricetus auratus
CTTTTAAATTTCTGGCCAACCACAAAGGCAGCCACGGGAAATGAATACAACATATGTGTCTTAGTTTGCCAAGTAAAGACAGATGTTGCCTGAAGTCTTAATGCCACTTGCAGCTGCATTTCCAAACAAAAGGCTAAGGCTGTCAGAGTCAAGGCTGTAATTGGCGTGTTCATTTGTTTAGTGTGTTTGGCGTTAACTGCCAACTGTTTGACTCTTCTGATCATTAGCTATTCTGATTACTACTGTGTCTTCATAGCTAGCACTTGAGACCCAGGAAACACTGTAAATCTTCAGCAATAGCAGCACACAGCTATCAGAGAGGTTTTGCTTGCATCCTCATTTGACTGGACTGATCTTTGTGCAAAGTGCTTCACAGGGGTTTCCCCTTATATTAACACAAAAAATAAGCATTCCCCCATTTTCCTTCACTCCCCCAAAACCCAGCAACAACAAGGTGAATGGGAAACAGCATTATAATGGATAGTGAGGGACAAAAACAGCGAGAAAACTAGTTGGCAATGAGATCCAACCACTCTAGAGAAGAAGAAACTATTACCCTTTCAAAAATACATATGAATTCTGTATGCTGTGAATATATATTTCTCTTATTGGTTGATGATTAGAGCTGTTTTGGCCAATGAACAGGCAGGATGCAGCCACACAGGAAGTACAGGCAGGACTACCAGATTAGGAGAATTCTGGGAAGAGGGATGAGGAAATTGAGTTGAGAGAGATGCCATGTAGCTGTAGAGGAAGAAAGAGGCCGGGGCATCACCAATAAGCCAAGACCATGTAGAGATACACAGATTAATAGAAATGGGTTAATAATTAAGAGAGAGAGATAGCCAATAAGATGACTAAGGCATCAGCCAAACAGTTTATAATTAATATAAGCCTCTATGTGTTTATTGGGACTGAAGGGTGGCAGGACTGGTCTGGACAGAAAATTCCATCTACAGAATTCATCCAAAGAAAAAAAATATTGTTGTTGTTGTTGTTTGCAAGGGAGTTGCTGGAGGCAGGAGGCTATAGTTGCCAGAATCAGAATAAATATTGGTAGGTTGACTATGTATATAGACCAGCCGTGTTTCCAGGAAACAGTAGAGATGAAGACAGTATTTGTATTGCTGTAGGGAGATGAGGAGGGGGTGCTATGGTTTAGATCACAAACCATAGCCTTTCCAGGGCTAATGGCTTTGTTACCAGCCTGTTGCTCTGCTTTGAAGTGGTAGAATGATTAGGGCCTAGTGGGAGAAGGTTAGATGCTTGGGCCCATGCCTTGGAAGAGATTTTTCTCTCATTGCTTCCTGCCTGCCATGAGGTAAGCAGTGTTCTTCTATGAGATCTCACACACCCACATGCCAGGGTCTGAAACCTCTGATACTCACGATCTGCCAAAGCAAATATTTTAGCTACTTTGTCCCAGCAATTGAAAGCTGGCTGGGCAACAGTAAATGATCCAACCTTTAGATTATAAGGAAAATCTCAAAGAATCTTAAACAAGGCCCAAGCTTACAGGTTTTCCATAGACTTTTTTCAGAGAGCTGGATTAGAAAGCTAGTTCATTAAAGCCTTTAGTGACAAATAACTTAACAGCATTAGTGTACAGTCTGTATACAGTTCTTACCAAGAAGAGGGAAAGCAAAAGCATTAAGATGAACGATCATCAGACGTGTTGTTATGAGATGGGTAACAGTTTTAATAAAACACTTTGCCACAGATTCAGACAGATATAGTGAAGTGATTGTCTTTATGAAGCAAGATACAAAAGCTTGTGGCAACTGGTTACTTGTGCCATCATCACTTTCCATGACTCTTCCCTGAGAGACCTCTCATTCTGCTCTGGAGACTGGTCCACTTGGCATCCTGCTCCACATGTCACAGTCCCTATGCCCTGGCCACTGTCTCTGAGACCCTGCTTCTGTGCCATCCACTGGCCTCTTCAGCTTTGGCTTCATGCCCTGGAGAAACTCATAAGCAAAAAACACAAATCCTTGAAGTTATGATAAAAGCAAACATGTAAATTACATCTATAAAAATGTTGTAGTTAAAAGGCAAATAAAAGGCATTGTTGTTAGATGTCATGAGATAAAAGACAGTGTTCTTAAAATTAAATAAAAAACTCTTTACAGTTAAGTAATTCTTTTGTTATGTATGGCCAGAGCATATCAAATCAATTGATTTTATATGTTACGGAATAATTACTAGAGAAGGGAATGTCTTACAACAACACACGGACGATTTCCGGACCGGGTGTAATGTACATTATGTTGGTAAGTTGCCATGTGTTGTTTGACCTCCCTGAAAACCTGCTTCTGGAATCAGGGTTGCACTCCCCATCGTAGACCCAAGCATGGCTGTCTCAAATTGTCCTCCAAGGTCTCTGTGTGGGGTGGGCTGCTTCCCTCTTCAACCTTCCCCTGAGAGTAAATATACTGTGTCCTTGAGAATGGTTACCAGGTGAACCATAAACAACAGAGGTCGCTGCTGTTTATCCCCTGACATGAAGGCACGTGCAGTGGGACAGAGAAGGCAAATTCAGCCACAAACAGGCACAGTCAAGAACTCCACCTGATGACTCGGCTTCCTCAGTGGGCTTATCTGGTGTTTGCGGTCAGGTGCTACTCTTCTTCTCTTACTGTTCTTCACTTGGAAGCCTCATCTGAGAGACTCTGCTTCTCAGGACTCTGGTAATTGCTAACTCCACCTGGCTGCCTGAAAGAGGCTTTCTAGGTTGATTTGTGCCAGGGAATTTGAGCACTTGATTTGATGTTTGGCGTAGCATAACTAGCTTTATTCTGTTTTAACAGGCCATATTTCCAGTCTTTCATGACCTCAACATTTTTAGTTTTTCTTTTCTAAGATAACCAAAAGGAAAAAAGCAAGCATTGGGTGGTCCCTTGAGTTCTGACCTCAGTGTTGGTCTAAGGTCTTGGGTGTCTACTCCGTGAGAAATAAACACACCCCACCATTGTTGACACTAATTGTGTCCTTCACTCGTGTCTTCTCAGAAGGAAAGCCAAGAATAAAATTACTGTGAGGGACAAGTTCCTTTTCATCACTCGGGGTGGCCTCTGCAAGCAAGGCTGAAGTCCGTTCCATGGTGGTGTGGTCTGTGCCCATGGTCAGGGCCCATGCTATTCATAGTACATGGAGAAGAGGAGCTAGATACTCTTCTGGGGTCTAGAACATCCAAAACTCAGCAGTAGCTTTAGGGGGAGGAGACAAAAGTGAAGAGAAAGTAGACTAGGAAACAGCATACACACATAATAGAGAAGGGAAAACTCAATGAAACTAGTTCGAAATTTCTTCCATTACATGTAATTACCTATGCTGTGTTGTTATTTGACTTAGTATTATATATAATCATGTTCACCTAATCAGAATTGATAACAAGTTAGTGAAGAGAGCATCTCTGAGGTGAAATCTTCTGGGAAGCGTTTCCCCAGAGTCAGCACACAGAAGCTGTGTTCTAAAAGTGGCCAGGGTTGGACCTCGTGCTGGCAGTCATAAGAGTCACCCAGGTGTCATGGTTTTGAAGGCTGAGTTTTGTTTATGAGAGGCCAGGGGAAGCCTTTAGTGAAGGCGCAGACAGACAGAGTAGCTGTGGAATCCTCAGGATTGATGCGGTCATGAAAAAAATTGAGGCTTTACACCATGAAGAGGGCCCAGGAGAGGCTATCAGTGAAAGTGCAGCCCAGTTGCAGCAGGAGATCCCAGAGGTTTGGAGATGTCAGTACCATGGGACAACTAAGAGCAACCAAGAACAGCACTGTGGTGTGGAGCCCACCTGAGCCTAGAAGACAAACTGTGTATCTTGCAGCAGGAGGAGCCTGAGACATAACCTGGACCCTTTGGGAGAGCCCAACAGAGCATGAGTAAATCCCTGATGCTTGGATATTCAGTTTTTTACATAGGGGAAATTTATTTTTTCTTCGCTCCAATTGTGACTGTGCCCTGGTTCTTCCCTCTTGAAATAATGAAGTATTTAACTTACCTATTTACGGGAGCCACAGTTGAAAGACTTTGGGCTTTTAGAAAGATTTTGGAACTTTGTAAAGACGTTGGAGTTTTAAAAGAGATTGAATATTTTTAAAGAGACTGAATCTTTAGGTGTTTTAATTTTAAAGGCCATGGAACTTTTAACATTTGGAGTGTTTATATCACAATGTTGATATTGATGTGTGATCTTGAGGATGAGAAAGAATGGAAAGATTATGGCTTAACAGTGAGATGTTTGTGTGTCAAGCTGGCTAGTTGTATGTCAACTTGTCACAGGCTAGAGTGATCTGAGGAGGAAACCTCAATAGAGAAATCCCTCCATAAGATACAGATGAGGGCAAGCCTGTAGAGCATTTTCATAATTATTGATTGATGTGGGAAGTCTCAACCATCATGGGTGGTGCCATGCTGGACTGGTGGTTCTTGGTTTTATAAGAAAGCAGGCTGAGCAAGCCATCAGGAGCCGGCTAGTTAGCAGCATTCCTTCATGGCCTCTGCATCAGCTCCTGACTCCAGGTTCCTGCCCTCTCTGAGTTCCTGTTCTGCCTTCCTTTGATGAAAAGCTATGATATGAATGTATAAAGCCAAATAAAACCACTCCTCCCCAAGTTTCTTTGGTCATGGGGTTTCATCAGAGCAACAGAAACCCTAAATAAGAAAGCTTGCATGGATTTATGTGCACCATGTGTATGCAGGTACCCATGGAAACCAGACGAGAGCGTTGGATGTCCTGGAACTAGAGTTAGGCTGTTGTGAGTCACCTGATGAGGATGCTAGGAACCAAGCCTGGGTCCTCTGTAAGAGCAGTGAGAGAGATGGAGCTGTCCCTCCATCTTCAAAAGTAAAAAACCACATAAAATGTTCACTGTTTAAAACAAATTGTTCAAACTTACCCAAGGGTAAATATGGCATATAAGATTACCAGTTACCCAACAGACATTAAAAAGTTTACACATATGGTTTCCTACCACTCTTGGAAATGTGTCTCACTTGAGTCAAAGATGCAACACATAATGAAAAGGGAGTGTATCAAATGAACCTGATTAGTAGTCAAAATGAATAAGTAATTAAATAAATATTAATAAGGAATAGCCACAAACTGGAGAATCATGGTATAAATATCTCACCCAGACTGTATGACATGTATTTTATACAGTAAATAAAAACAAAATGGTTGAAGTGATTTCATGGAAAATTTATTGTGGAGCAGGATATAAGATGTTGCACGTGTATGGGTTTTGTAATAATTTTCGTAAAGAAAACAAATATCTGTACGTGATCCTATGAGTGTGTAGAAGTGAGGGGGAAAGATGCACATTAGGTGTTTATGAATTAGAAAGTAGAAGTGGGTTGGAGAGAGCAGGTTAGGAGTGTAAAGGGAGGGGGACAATGGAAAAGATCACTAAATAACTGTGTGCATTGTGCATTAACGTGAAGCCATCCTTGTGAACAGCAAAAGTTAAAGGAAACAATAGAACCAGAACCACTGTCTGTGTGTAGCACTTCCAGAGAATTCCACGGCACCACAGGTCCTGGAAACAGTTAGTTTTGTTGCTCATTTCACTTTTCTCATTTTCAATTTAGGATTTTATTTTTATTTTTATTTATTTATTTTAAAATTATGTGTATGGGTGTGTGCACATGAGTGCAGGTACCCATGGGGGCCAGAAGAGGGCGTTGGATGTCCTGGGGCGGGAGTGACAGGCAACAGTGGCTTGTGCATGGTAAATGCTTATCTTATATAATGTAAAATTTACCTCAGTTAAAAAAGGCACGAAGAGCCAGGCAGTGGTTGCACACACCTTTAATCCCAGCACTTGGGAGACAGAGGCAGGTGGATCTCCATAAGTTCGAGGTCAGCCTGATCTATAAGAGCTAGTTCCAGGAAAGGTTCCAAAGCTACACAGAGAAACCCTGACTCAAAACAAAACAAAACAAGACAACAAAAAGGCATGAAGAATGTTATAAGTGAATATAGTCTGAGTGACATGTTCTCATGAATTACAGCTCTCCACAGCACTGTGAGGTCATCTCCCCATGGAAGAGTGAGGTCATCTCTCCACATACCTGTGAGATTTACTCTTAAGAGCAATTCTCAGCTGAACTTCTTTAAACATTTGCTGACAGACATAGGCACACTCTATGACTAAACTTCACACAATGAACTTTGTAATACTAATACATTTACTTGGTGGACTTTCCAATATTCTAGAATATTTTGTCCCATATTTCTTTTGGGATAAAATTTCTCACTCACCTTTTTCTGGGAGTATATATTTCTCATTACCCTGTTTCTGAAAAGCTATCCATGCCTTAGAGCACTTGCTCTAAACTCATTTGGATCTGATCCAGTGTGCATAGGTTCTGGATGCTGTTTTATTTCAATTCTCTGCCACCTTTCACACTTGGAATGTATCTATCCATCCAAAGGTATCTCCCTCTGGCTGTACACTTACCCATTTGTGCTCTGAGCTAACATTTCCTAAGCTTACATTCCTTTAATTCAGTGGTTCTCAACTTTCCTAATGCTATAACCCTTTAATACAGTCCCTCATGTTGTGGTGATCCTCAACTACAAAATTATTTTCATTACTACTTCAAAACTGTAATTTTGCTATTGTTATGAATCATAATATAAATATCTGTGTTTTTCTATGGACTTAGGCAACCCTGTGAAAGGGTCATCCACCTCCCACAAAGGGGAATGACCCAGAGGTTAAGAATATCTTCTTTAATTCATCATGTATCAAAAGTATGCTACCCAGGAAAAATAAGACTACATTTACAGGTACTGGGAGACACTGTCAGTGAAGGAGTAGGAAACCACAATAGCAATGCATTAAACTGCTGGCCTGCTTTGTAAAACCTTTGGTTCATTAGTAGCCAAAACACATAGTGGTAGATTAAATAATTAACCTTGAAGACACCTATAATCTGAAGTCTTTGCTAAGCCCTCTTCCCCACCAGTTTTTCTCTGGATTTTTGTTTTAAGATCCTGGCCTTGGGCTTCGTTCTGCTTCATCACCAAATCTGGAGCACGGAGGTCACTAATAGACTCCTCCTAAGATCTACCTCTCCTTCTGCTGCTTAGACACCAGGGACTGACAGCATAACCAGCTCTTGGGACACCTGGGTCTTCTCATTCAAGGATTCTGCACTAGTATGGGTAGTGACTTGATATTTGGAAAAATAAATAGAGACCTCTCAGTGTGTGTGTGTGTGTGTGTGTGTGTGTGTGTGTGTGTGCGCGCGCACGCGCGGGCACGCACGCTATAAAGAAACCACAACCCGGGTCACAGATATTTGCTGAAAATGACTGTTTCTATAACCCTAAAGAGTAAATCCCCCACAGATGCTCTATTTGTGCTCAGACTGACCTAGTCTATCAATGCACCTTCCCAACTACCTTATTTCATATTGTGGCTGATGCTTCCATCTGCAAACTCAACTAGATTGAGTCTTAGTGTTCTTAGATGATCATTCTTAAACCAATAGTCAGCCAAAGTGTGCCATTGCTTCCAGAATGGTTATTTCCACACTGGTTATCTACTAGATAAGTCAACTAGATCCTGTTTCTTAACACCACTTAACTTACATAAGATAAATCCATCTGTTCCCACACAGGCAATGTGATTGGCATTATGGTATTTCCCCGACATCCGTTTCTACACCATTGTCTCCACAGCAGGTGATTTCCCCGGGAAATTCCTTGGTATGCAAGAAAAAAGCATAACTAGTATAAATGTAAATCTAATGCAGATGAAAATCAATCAAATTCTGTTCATTGACCCTGTGTCTCTAGCTCAGTTCTGTGAGTTTCCTGTTTTCACCCTATCCTCCTACCTTTTGTTGGGACGAGTTATCATTATGTAGTCTGTCTCCAGCTCACTACATAGCTCAGTGTGACCTTGAGCTGGACGTAATCCCCCTGCCTCATTCTGAGTGCTGAGGTTACAGGCATATGCCCATGTACCTGGCTTCTTAGTGTAGTTTTGGTTCCATTAGTTTGAATTCTCCTCTCTATACTTTCAATGACTTGACTTCATCTGTTTTTTGCCGCATCTATTCCACACCTTGTTAGTCCTCTCCATTTTGTTATTTTTTCCTCTCCATTCCCATTGCTGGGTCTCTGGACGTTTCTGGACAATATGAAAAAGGCTCAGGTTTGCTTACTCTGTTGGAACTGAACTTAGAATGTTGGCAAAAATCAAGGCATTCCAACTGAGATTAAGACAGAGAAGCAAAGAACCTTGTAGAGAAAGCAATTTACAGGCAAGAAGAGAGCCATCACATTACAAGACAGTTGTAGTAGTTGTTTCTAACATGCCAGTTTTATTGACTGTTCTTCCTGAGTTTCCTTAGCAGTGGTTCTCAGCCTTCCTAATTCCGTGAAACTTTGAGTATAGTTCCTCTTTTGTGGTAACCCCTAATCGTAAAATGATTTTTGTTACTAGTTCATTGCTGTAATTTTGCTACTGTTGTGAATTGCAATGTAATTATCTTTGGACAGAAATCTGTAAAGGGGTCACAAACACTGCCTTAGAGGATCCCTCTTCTGTCCCCGCCTGAGGCCAATGATTCTAGTTGGGCATGGTGGCACACACTTGTAATCACAGCAGTTGAGAGGCTGTGACAAGAGATGGGGGAAGTCAAGGCTGGCCAAGGGTACTCAGTAAGGCCCTGCCTCAGAAAACAAAACAAAGTGAAAACCAAGGCATACTCACTAAACGTGGCCTACTCTTGCTGGACACAAGGGTTGTTTCCTCTGGATAGTGCGTTCTTGAAGAATTCTTACAATTAGATTGTAATGTCAGCATCTCAGGGCACAAACATGTATCTCATACATGCATTCTTTCACTTGATTACAACTTTTAGATAGTTTCCTTCATTCCTTTATCCTTGGAGCACAGAACTCTATGACCATAGTCATAGTGAGTGGTCTCTAGGTATTATTGAATAAAGAAGCAAATAACTATTCTTTGTTAGTGTTTAGAAGTAACATGATAAGATTAAGAATTCATAGAGCCTTTACTTGACTATAATAGGTCATGAGAGGTTCAGAAGCTTAAGCGAGAGAGATGCTGATGGTGTTTCCTTTTTAGGCAGACCAGAGGAATGTGCCAGTGCAATGAGCCACTCCTCAATCAGGATCCTAGGCTAGCCAGAGTGGTCTTCCAGCACTTCAAATTCCTCCTGAGTTTCCACTTCTGACCTCTCCCTGGCATTTGCAGGACACCAAAATAAAAGCAAACAAAAATTCCCAAGTATATTTGCATGCTAACGACAGGGAAGCATATTTGAAGAGTCAGACATTATTTTACCAGTAACTTTACTACTACAATCTAAAATGACTTACATTCATTTATTTCGTGTTTTCCTTGCTTATTTCTGGAACTGTGGTCATTCTTGAGTACCTCCTGAATTATTTAAACAGCCACCACAGTCTTCACATTCAGAGGTGGCAGACATAAAAGATGACTCCTTCACCATGTTAGGAAAATAATATTTGAGGACAAAGGAAACAACACACTTGCAAGAAACGGCTGAGAGTGGTCCTACCCTTTGCCCTGAAAAGAAGGGGGACACCTAAAGAGAAATATTATGCAGAAACACCTTCATTTGGCCAAATATATGGTTGTAAGGCACCAAGCTACTCATTACATGTTTCTACTTAAGTTTTTTTGCCACATTATAAGTACAAACTGTGGTTCATGGGTTAACACAGAGTCACAAAGAAAACACTGTCCTCTAGAACATCCCTCTTAAGAATCTTGGACACCAGAGATCCCCATCTCCCCATCCCCTCCAAGTGACCTTTGGGTTTGCTAATGGCTGGGTTCAGGCTACAGTGTTCCACAAACTGTTTTGTTCTTTTTCTCTGGTCTCTCAATGACATCCCTCAAGGAACATTGGCTGATATTTTGTCATCCTCCTCCCTTAATTTTCTCACCAAAATGTTTAATTAGTGAAAAAGCAACATATTTATAGATATAATAAAACAGTAGAGGAGAAATGTTTTAAATATATACACAACTTGTTATATTTAGGTATATATACACATAATTAAATATATATTCACACATATATTTAAAGAGTTCTTTAAGTATACATAATTGCAATTCGGGAAACCATATAGCTTTTTTTTTTAAGGTATGATGAAAGTTACTGACATGGGAACATCAAGTTCTTGGAGATATCCCAAGATGAATGTATCATGTCAAAGTATTTTTAATGATATATTAGGAAAGTTTTCAGAGCTAAAACCTGACCAGATCTTATCTTTCTTTCTCCCCTCTCTCTCTCTCCTTCCCTCTTTCTTTCTTTTTTTCTTTCTTTCTTTCATTTTAAACATACCATCTTATGTCTCGTTAGGATGTTGAAGTAAACATTGTTATCACTGTTTTACACACTCAGACACCCAGGAGTGGAGAAGCTAAAGTGAGTTTTAATTATAAGAGGAATAAGAGTTGTGCTAACAGATTCTAAGTTTGCTCTACTCTGTTAGCAAAACTTAAAGGTGAAAATAAAATGGAAATTAGTAGCCAGGCATGATATATACATATATATATGTGTGCATATACATATATATATGTATGCACATTCACATATATGCACATATAAAATGCATATATTTAATTTTTGTGTATTGTACTGGGGATCAAACCAAAGATCTTGTGAGAGTCAGGCAAACATTCTACTACTGAGATTCATTCCTGGCTTTATATTTAATAGTTTTCGGTGGTCATGAAGTTGAAATTCAGGTTCCTGACTTAATAAAACTTGATATTTTGTACCTTCCCAGATAATGTTAGGTCTGTAGAGCAATATACAGCAATTTACTCCTTATCTTTGTCTTTATTATATCATATTTTTATCTAATATATATTTGAATGATAGCATATTGTCACTGTTGTTGATATTATCATTATTAAGTTTTCATTGCTTGCATGTTTTATTATTTCCATTTTTTGGGCTGTATTTCTGTGTTTATACCTGGGTTCATTGTCCTGCTTTTCAGTGTAAGTCTGAGGGTGAGAAAATCTGTCATTTGTTTATCACAAATGAAAATTAAATATCTTTGCGCTGTTTTCATTTTGAAGGATGTTTCCACTCTAAATAGAACCTGAAATTTCCAGTTGTTTTCTTTCAGCTCATTCAGGATTCTGCTTCATTTTTGCTGGATGTAATTTTGCCTGAGATGCATGTAGTTGGGAGATGCTATACTATAACACGGAATGGTAGGCTTCATCTGTGCTTTGCGGGGGAAGGTGTCACCCTCCCTGGGGTGAGACTTTCCACTACTGCAGCTCTTTTGGGGTCTCCTGTACTCCACTAATAACCCGTGCCTATGCTCCCGTAAGTAAGTTTGGTGAACTCGTTGGTTCACCAAGTAGACTTGGTGGAATGATTGCTTTGATCTATTGGTGCCTTGTCTGAGATGAGTAGATATTTGCTCTCATCTCCCTAGGAAAAGTTCACACAACAAACAGTCTTCCAAACTGACGGATATTTTGATTTTATAGTTGTCAATGATGAGACAGTGTTACATAAGTCCATAGTTCAAAATGGTAGATGTATATGTAGGGTTGTGTCAGAAATTATTGGAAATTCTGTCCAACTCCCTAGTCCAAACCGATTTAACAAATTTCTATTAAACTCAAAACAGCAACTGTAACAGCCATTTATAAAATGATTATTATTACTCTTGTTTTAAATTAGTATACAAAGTATTTGGCTTCATTATGACATTTCCAAACACAATTTATTTTTGTTGCTCTTTTCCTCCCTCCTCCTCATTCCCCCACCCACAGCTTGGTACTTTTCTATCATGGTAACTTTCCTTCATTTTGCATCTCACATATACTCTATTACCCCACCCCCCGTAAATCTCCTTTTCCCCTATTGTGGTACCCTTTCTAGTCTCATGACATATAACTAGAAGAAACAGAAAGAGTACTCATAGTAACACGGCAGTTCACAGTGTACAAGTCTTGACTCTGAGCTGCTGTGTCCCAGGCAGCATTTGTTGGCCCTCTGTCGTAAGGGAATGCAGGGTGCAGGGTACATATGTTGTGTTTTTAGAATCAAAGCATCAATGAATTTTCCTGATGCAACCTAGGTGAGAACTGCCATAAGGACTGCCAGAAATACTTCAGATTTTACGTCATGTTCAATTTTTAATTAATTTACTTTTTACTTACCTTTTTAATATTCCTTAATTTTTCATCATGGTCTACAAATTATGATGCTGGGATCTCTAGTCATCCTACTGGACAACAGAACATGAGTTCTTTTTCTTGTCTAAGTGCAGTGCTGCTGACCGAGCCCTCTTCATCTCTCGGTCTACTCTTATCAGCTGCTGCTAAGCACTGTTCCATTTTTTTTTTTACGAGACAGGGTTTCTCTGTATTGTTTCGGAGGCTATCGGTCCAGCCTGGCCTCGAACTCACAGAGATCCGCCTGCCTCTGCCTCCCGAGTGCTGGGATTAAAGGCGTGCGCCACCACCGCCCGGCGCACTGTTCCATTTTCAACTTCTATGAAGTCAAACCTTTGAGAGTCTACATCTGAATGAGACCATGTGGAATTTGTCTTTATGTGCCCGACTTATTTCACTTAATATACTGTCTTTCAGTTCAGTACATGTTACATGTGATAACATTTCATTTCTTAATGGACAAATACTACTGTAGAGGTTTGAGTGACAATGCCCTCATAGGTTTATACTTTTGGACACTTGGTCCCCAGTTGGTGGTGCTGTTTGGGAAGGAGTAGGAGGTATGGTGTGTCATTTCAGGTGGGCTTTGAGGTTTCGAAAGCACATATCATCCACAGTTAGCTTTTTATCTGCCTCCTACTTGTGGATAAAAATGTAAGCTCTTAGCTACTGTTCCAGCACCAAGCCTGCCTACTGCCAAGTACCTGCCTTTATGGTCATGGACTCTAACCCTCTAGAACTGCAGGCTCCAACAAAGTCTTTCTTCCATAAGTTGCCTTGGTCATTGTGCCTCTTCACAGAAATAGACGGGTAACTAACCAAAGAAAGGATAAGATATCCATTTGTGTATATGCACCACATAGTCTTTACTTATTCATTATATATATCCTGACTATTTCTTGGCTATTTGGGAAAGTGTAGGAATCAGTGTGAGAGTGTAGACATCTACTAGACATCCTACTACACATTTCTTGAATGTGTAGCATTTGGTCTTTTTTGGAAATATGTCACTTATTTTATTGTTGTGTATCACTTCTGCTTTATTTTCCTTCTGTGAGTTCAATTATACATGTGCTAGGCCTTTTTGTCCATTTCTTACAATCTTCCTGCCCTACTCTTTGGGAGACACATGGGGATGCTTTCTAAGATACCCATGGCAAATGGAAGAGAGAAGATGGATGAATTCTGCCTTAGTTTGCAGCAAGTCCTGCAGCCAAGTCAGAGGGAACTCTGAAGCAGCAGAGGCCCTGGAGCTTGCGCCCTTGATCAGGCAAGAGGTCTAAGTCTTTGAGTCCCACTGTGATTGAGGTGCAGCACTTCCCTCAAGAATACCTCACAGAGGGACTTAGCTCTCAGCACACTCTTAATAGTGGGGTAAAAAGCCTAAGTCCTGGAGGCAGGATCTAAATGTTTGTTTTTCATGGGCCTACGCACTGCTGAACCTTCTTCTCTAGTAGACCTGGTTGTAGAAGGGTGTTGATGTGTGTATTAAAGGAAAAGAAGACAGACTGAATATTTATATTACTCCAATTTTGAAGGCAGTCACATTGAAAGGGTTTTGAAAAGCTGCCCATCAAGTGTAGAAAATAAATACATTAAAATGTGTAGGTCCATAATAAAGTCTCTTCATTTAGTCTGTTTGGCTGTTTTATTTGCATCCTCCTTGTCTTAGTTAGGTCAATATGATACAGGCTAGAGTCATCTGGGAAGAGGTCCCCTTAATTGAGACAATGTCTTCATAAGATTGACCTACGGGATGATGTGTTGGGTATTTTCTAGATTAATGACTAATGTGGGACGGTCCAACTCAAGGGAGATGGGGCCACCCTTGGGTAGGTGGTCCTGAGTTATATAAGAAAGCAGGCTGAGCAAGCCATGAAGAGCAAGCCAGTAAGCAGCTCCTCTCTGTTGTCTCTGCTTCAGTGCCTGCCTCCAGGTTTCTGCCTTGAGTTATTGCCCTGACTTCCTTCAGTGAGAGAGTGTAACCCTAAAAATTGTAAGATGAAAGAAACTCTGCTCCACGTTGCTTTGGGTCATGGTGTTTATCATCTATAGAAACTCTAATAAGCCACTCCTCTTGGGGGAATATAGTGACATCAGAAAAATCTAGTTTTCCCTAAACAACTCCTAATATCTAGAGAAACTTATTGGTCCCATAATGAAACAAGACCCAAAGAAAAATTAAAGAATGGAAACAGATTCATAAGCAGCATGGTATTGTTTCAGTTGTATAAAAATTCTATGGAGGCAATGCATTTCTAATGAAACAGCTTGAAGTATGGGTCAATGTGGAATGATCTACTCATGAATAATCATTCTCTCTTTCAAGTGTCTTCTCTTAAAGGACTTAGTCTGACGGAGCATTAGTTATGACTGTTTGGACTGGATCCACCTAAACACAGACAGTGTGTTTGTTGTAGTTGTTGTTGAATACCAAATTCAAATACACAGGAAACAAAGTTCCATAAAGGTTCAAAACTCTGATTGTTCTGGCCAGGAGGATCTGTGTTCTCACAGCATAAAATACCATCACCCACTCTGCTTCTGGGAATGACATCTCTCACTGCTCTTAGGATATAGCTAAAATCCATGTTATTCTGGTATCTAAACACACACACACACACACACACACACACTTTACAAGACTATCAATAGGTTCATTATTCTGCTAAGAGTAATTAATAGTCATGTGAGTGACAATGGATGATCTTGCCAATGGGAAGTGACTCCTTCAGTG
Source organism: Mesocricetus auratus (assembly GCF_017639785.1). NCBI lineage: Eukaryota > Metazoa > Chordata > Mammalia > Rodentia > Cricetidae > Mesocricetus > Mesocricetus auratus. The sequence continues at coordinate 78,152,692 of NW_024429190.1, forward strand.
ATGAGTACAGGTGGGATTCATAACACAATGGCGAGTCTTTCTGTCACATTGAAGTAGTTCTCAAAAGACATTCTTTGTGATATGGGATTCACAAAGGATAAAATAATGCCCCTGACCTATATTGATTACTACACAAGTTCTTAAAATGCCTATTTTACTTATTGTAAAGTGAATGCTAATTGAAAAACTAGCTGATAGTGAACCCCGTTCTCTATTAAAACATCAGTTGTAAGTAAAAGGGACTTTATGAAAATGAAGACACAACACGGGATACTTTAGCAAGACTGTGTTTCAGGAAACTGCAACCTGTCCTTGGATTGTGAAGCAAACTGGCCCTACTCTGTTACCCACCCATTTCTCAAAATTAGAGCTCTGGCTTAAGAAATGAACAAAACATTCCCCATTTCATTAATGTTTGTCAAGTTTCAAATCTGCTGTGCCTTTTGACATGGTTAGGTGCAGGGTCGGCTTAGCTTCCCTAGTGAATTCCCCTTGCTTTGTCACACCTGGGCTTCCCCCACTCCCTCAGCTTTGCCCAATATTGTACATGTAACACGCTTCCCCATGAGCCCTGGCCTGGAATGTCATACACTTGTGACCTATTGCCTCATTCAAGCACTTGTTGGCTTCTTTCTCATAAGTCCCATTTCTTTGTAGACCCTCTTGGATGTTTCATAGAATCTGCTTTGAATTTTGAAACATCCAGATCCATAGGAAACTTCTCTCTCACGGTGGTCAACACTCCTTCTACCACAGAGACCAATTCTGGCTTCTCATGGCCTGTGGCTTCTCACTGATACACCAGCACCAACAGAAGTCAGGACTCTCCCCATTTACCTTAGCAAAGCAGGAACATGAGCACGGAGTGGAGTTTGAGCTATTACAGGAACACATAATTACAAGGAGCACGCTGGCTCTGGTTTTGAATCAGCCTGGAATTGAAGGCAGATCCCTTGACCCCCACCCTTGATGTAAAGCCACAAGACCAAGAGAGGGCTTCATTTCCCAATGCCAGCTCATCAGAGTGGAAAAATATGAAGGTCCACGTGTGTTAAATATTATATGACTTGGTAAAATTAGGTCAAGTATCTTGCCATTTTAATGGATTGTTTAGTCTAACAACCATTACTAAACCATTTTTTGGTAATCTCAAAGATTTACTATAGTGACATTTTTAGACATTTTAGATATTTAGAGAGTTTAATAATATATATATATATATATATATATATATATATATATATGATTTTTATTCTCCTCAAACAGAGACCTTGCCAGACAGCAGGTCAAAGCAACCATTATAGCACATCTGACAATGACAAAGAGTTCAAGTTTTCCAGAGGTGCTCAACCTGATTCATTTTTGAAGTTAGCCTGTAATTTGTCATCATTGCTTTATTCCACATGGCTTCGATATAACTATTTATAATGAACTATTAGCCATTGAGCAGAGACATATCATCTTGCCCCATACATTTGAATGCAGCTGTTCCTAGAGTACAAAGGTATAGATAATGATTTTGACTTTAAAGATTCTCCAAGAAACATATACTTTAGGTATTTAAGTTTCAATCTAAATACCTGGGATTTTCATCTTTGGTGTGGGACATAGACAGACATATGTCATAGCTCATATTCTGGTTTAATAAGAAGACCTCATGCATTGAAATAGAGGTAGATACTACAAGAAATTAGTCATTCAGTCAACCACTAAACATTTCACTCTCTCTCTCTCTCTCTCTCTCTCTCTCTCTCTCTCTCGTGTGTGTGTGTGTGTGTGTGTATGTGTGTGTGTGTGTGTGTGTGTAGAACAGCAAGAAAATTAGATTATGTCTAAAGAAATAAGGCCCATAAATCAAGAAAAATTTTACACAGGAGATCTTTTAATGAAAGCCCAAATATCAGAAGAATCATGGCAGGAACATGAGCCACGTGGGAAAGGCATGCTCTCTTAGGATGTAGGATGTTCTTGGAATGCCCTGGGTGGGGGTATCCCTGACAATTATACTATGCAATTTCAAGCAGAAAATACCACTGTAGTCCCTAATGAGTGTCAGCTCTGTGGCCAGCTGTCTTCAGAGGCTCCATCAACATTGTAACCTTTATCATTGATGCAATAGAATGAGCTCTATCTTACAACATTACAACCGGGTAAGTGAAGGCTGGCCATGACTTACTCGTTATGGGGTCAAAAGCTATTATTATTGTGGGTTTCTGCAGAAGGGCCAAGCAGTGGGAAACCTGGGAATTACCAAAAATACAACCCAGCTAGTAACTAAAGACTGTATTTGTCTACTGTGGAATCCCTGAGAGGATTTCTGAGAACAGATTTCTTATACACCAAAGAATGTGCTGACCCAACAAAAGGACATTAGGTCTTTTAACACAACAGAATGAATAGTTATGGAACCTCCCAGCCAATCACAAAGTGATCAAATAACCATGTAACTGTGTGACACTTTCTCCTGGATAATTAAAAATTTGTTTCTTACTGAAAATGCAGAGGGTCAAAGAACACTATCCCATCAGGAGTAGACCAGCATTAACCTTCAGAAAGGGTATCTTTAAAATAATTTTCTTTAACTGGAAAATAGGATGAGAAAGAAATTCATAGTTTTCTAGAAGATCATGTCTTGACTAGCTTGCCTGAGTATACTACTAAATGCACTGTATGTTAACTTGGTCTATGTTTCACAGTAAATGACAGTCTATTGTCTAAACAAGGAAGTCATGACACAAATTTTTGGCAACTTTAATACACAAAAATTTGGTCTTAAAACTGAATCTAGAGTTCTTTTAAAAACATACATTAATAGCTAGTAATCACTTAAAAGTACTCAGGATCACTAACCATTAGGGAAATGCAAATAAAACCTGCTTTGAGATTCTCTCTCACCACAGTCAGAATGGCAATGTTCAGAATATCCATCCAGTGATAGCAGATGCTAGGGAGGCTGTGGGCAAAAGGGGACCCTGTGTTACTGTGGGTGGTGGTGCAGACTGGTACAGTCACTGTGAATCAACATGGAGGCTTCTCAAAAAGCTGAAATAGAACTTCCTTAAGATCCAGCTATACCACTCTACACCCTGCAAGAGAAATAACCAGACATCTAAGTTGATTACAGCTCTATTCATAATAACTAGGAAATAGGACAAGCCTAAATGTCATCGATTGACAAAGTCCCTAACGAAAATGTAGCATAGACACACAATAGGATTCTATTCAACCATAAAACAATAAAAATTTATTCTACTATTTTTTCTTCCTGTTGCTGTGATGTAACCCTGACCAAAAGCAACTGAAGGGGGGAGTTATTAAGGGAATTGAAGGCAGGAACTCAACCAGGAAGTTGAAGCAGAAAGCAGAGAGGATGGCTGACTAACTCCGGTTCATGCTTAGCTAGCTTTCTTATATAGCCTAGGACCACTTGCCTAGGGAATGGCTGGGCTGTCCTGCATCAGTTAACACTCGAGACAATCCATTATAGATAGGCCACAGACCAGTCTGGTCTGGGAAATTCCTCAAATGTGGCCCCCTTCTCAGGTGATTCTAGGCTCTGTCAAGTTGACCGTTGAAGGTAACGAGGATGTACATTTTCAGGGTTTTTTTCTATGCTTAAGATTAATCATGCTTTTAATGGCATAATATATTCCATGGGATGTGAATCAAAGTTCATGAAATTACACATATTCGTACCAAAATTTGGATTCAGTAAAAGGCCTCCAGATGACTCTTTAACCCTCTCCTTAATCATCATATGTATTTTCTTTTTTCTTCAACGTTTTATTCATCATGCACTAATGTGACATATTTGCTTATGTATTTGTCATTGACCCCCCCTCAACTAAAATGTGTGAAGAAGATTATGTCATGATTATTCCCAGCAAATAATGTAATGGTACACTGCAAAACATAAACACACATTGAAGTAATAAATGAATGAGAATTTAGAGTCTGAAATCATCTAGCTCTAAAGCCACAATTTCTAGATCTCCCTCTGATATCAGATCAACAGACTCCTCACCATCAATCTTCTAACCTCGAGACCCAAGAGGAACAGATGTGAGTTTGTGATATTCTTCAAGAGAAGCACAGACTGAATAAAATACATCCCCATAAAACATCTGGTAGGTAAAGGGGGCTGAAATCTTCAACCAGAAAGAACAACGCTGTTCCATCAGGGAGAAACGAGGCTCTTAGAGACACAAAAACATCTCCGGTATCACAATGGCTGAGGACTTCTGAAGTCCAGATGATCTGATTCCGTAGTGTTTAAATTTCATTAATTAAAATTTGATCTATAGTAAAATGATACAGAAAAAGTGGTTGAGAACATGATGATGGTATCTCAGTCATTCACTGCTAGGCATTATTTCAAGATTTATTGGATGCGTGCCCTGTGTCAGGCTGAAGACAGAATGGTAAAATTTCGTTCCTATTCTCAGCAACTCATAAGGAAACAAATAAGCAATGAGTGACAGTAGAGAAGGATCAGTACCATCATAGGGGTGTATGGAGATCTACAGAGGTACCTCAATGCAGCCAGGATCTAGTCCTTCCTGCAGGACAGGACTTCAGAACTCAATGGCAGGAAAGTAGGACAGAGGAAGCCTGTGCAGAGTCTTAAGCAAAGGACTCCTGGTTCAGGGAATGGATGGAGTGGTTGAGTGTGCCAGAACTTAGTTTAAGGGAAGGAATTGAATATGGAGGGATTGGTGAGATTCGTGCACCAGAACCAGGTGACTACCAACCCTCTACACAACTCTGAAATGTCAAATTTTTATCTTGCCAGCACTGGAGTGGTGGGATATTTTACGCAGAGACTTTAAACATCTTGGTGTCTTAGGAAGTTCATGTAGATTATGATATGAAAAGCAGATTGCATAGAAAACAAAGAAGTCCTGCATCAGCCCAACTCAAGCAATGATATCTCAAGTAAGACAGCCGGGGCAGCGTGGATAGCGTTAAGGTGTGCACTGATGGAGGGACAGCCCCACACTGATGCAGGAGGAATAGATCAAGGAAAGAGATGATAAGGAAGCATTCTAGGTTTCTGTCTTGAGGAGCCGGGCGAAACAATGCAGAAGAAAAGTCAGTTAAACCTTATAGGTAGCTATATTTACCGTCTTCTTGAAGGATGATGTTGGGGCAAAGGAGAAGTGTTTCTGTTAAATAACTGACATGGAGCCAAAGTCATAGATCATCTGAGAGACTAAAGAATGAAAAAGAGAGGGGTAGCTTGGGTGGGCAGAAGGGATAAAAGAGAACTGAGCACAGTGCCATGGGTTTGGAAACAGGAGAAATAGTGGCCTCGGCTACCGTAGAAACCACATAAGAATGTCTGACTGAAAGTGTTCACTCCAGTGTACAGGCGAGACACAATGGTTGAAGAAGCCATTATTCATGGCCTCTGTGCAGCCAGGTTCCTAGAGCCAGGGAGGCAAAGGCTGCCTTGAGGAGGTTGAAAGATGAGCAGATGCAAAAGAGATGGACTCAACAGCTGCCTTAGTCACCTTCCTGTGGCTGTGATAAAGCACCATGCTAAGACAACCTGTGGGAGAAGGAGTGTATGTTGATTGCTGGTTCCAGGGGGACAACAGTCCATCTTATGGTGGTGAGGCAACAAGCAGCAGGCGTGGGAGCCAGATCTGGAAGCGGAGACTTCATACCCTCCACTGCAAGTAGGAAGCAGAGAGAGAAAACTAATAATAGAGAGATACTCTATAGTATTAAAACCCGATCGTAATGACATGCTTCCTCTTGGAAGGCCACACCTCCTAAATAAACCACCCCAAACAGCACCACCAACTGGGAACCAAGTCTATGGGGACAATTCTTATTCAAATCACCTTAGCAGATGTTAGTAACTCTCAAGAAACCTGAAGAGAAAGTCATATAGGAAGAGCTAGGTAGGGGATGCACATGTATATGTATATATAGGATGCATATGTGTGTGTATTAAGGTAGGAATGCATATGTAGGAGAGGGCTTATAGTCTCTTTTATGAAAGTTTCAATGGCAATGAAAAACAGCCAATAGGGAACTGATGGCACTGTAGGGGCTACAGGTACCTAAGAAAGCTGTAAATAGAACAAACAGAGGTCAACTTTGTTCATTCCTGTAGGACTTTGAATAATGTCACTTTGGAAGGACAGAAAAATTCAGGAGTCTACCTTTGAGTCAGGAGCTGCATCAAGAGTGGTCCACAAGAACTCTGTCCTTGGGTCTATCATCCATCCATAGCTTGTGTTAGCCACCAAGTTTTCCCCCTCATTTTATAAGAATAGAATCAATTGTTGTGTCTCACTAATGTCCAACTGATGTCAAGTTCTATGAGAACTTCCAGTCTCGTGTAAATAGTGATAGATGTGGTTTTCCAGCCTCCACATATGGCAACTGAAATAGAGGCAGCCCTTATCCCCCAGAGCATGGCAACAAGAAACAGATGGCATGGAGGCATAGGTCCACCACCACCACCCTGCAAGGACACAGTATTATGAGAACATGATGGTTTTAATAAGAGTTTTCATTGGATATGAGCTTGCACTCTACTGTTTCTGGATTATGGCAATACACACATATGCATATATATGTATGTTTTGTGTCAGATGGAATCAAAGTGCTTACAGAATAAATAGATGCAAGCTCCCATCCCTAACCCAGAAACTATCTTCAAGTGATAATCACTTGCAAACAAAAAATTAGTTTCCTCCAACAGTCTCACTGGGGATACAAACAACTCTTAAGGGTAGGCCCCTTGCCCAGCAGAAAAAGGCCAACAAAAATGAACTCAATGATGCCTTTGGAGTTCTTGGTCTTGTAATGTTTTGTCAGGGCCTTACTTCTTTTTCTTAACCTTACAGGTCCTTTGAGTATATATTTTGGCTTCCAATTTTGTGGATTTTTAAATGGGATTTTTTGTGAGTACAAATGCATTTGTCTCTGCATCTCAATGTTTCTTTTTATCCTCCCCCTTTGGCTCTCTTTTTTGTTTGTTTATTTTGCCCTATTCCAGTTTGTTTGTTTTTTATTGTATCTGATTTTATTTTATTCTTTAGATGTCTGTTTTCTAACAAGAGACAAAAAGGGTGTGGATTCAGATGGGAGGAAATGTGGGGGAAAGCTCAAAGGAATTGATGAAGGGAAAACTAAACAGAGTATAGTGTATGAAAAAAATCTATTTTCAATGAAAGAAAAGCTGTGTGTGTGTATGTATGTGTTAGTGTGTGTGTGTGAGTGTGTATGTGCACACGTGTGTGTACTCAGGCACACTTGTGCCACAGCCCATGTGTGGTGGTCAAGGAACAACCTCGGGTGTTCTTTGCTTCTATCTTTGAGGCAACATCTTGTGTTCACCATGAGTAGACCATGCTAACTGTCCTGCAAACTTCAGGGAAACCTCGTCTCTACCTCCCAACTCACTATAGGAGCACTGTGGTTGTACACATAGGTGCTGGGGATTTGAACTCAGGTCCTTATGCTTGCACAGCAAATGCTTTACTTACTGAGCTATATCCTAGCTCTGAAGTATCTTTAATTACTTTATTTTGCTCGCCCTCCCTCCCTCCCTCTATCCCTCCCCCTCTCTGTTTCTGCGTGTGTGTGTGAGAGTGAGTGCACACACATATGCTCACATGCACCGGAGTGCATGTATATATACCACTATGTGCAGTGAGCTCAGAGGTTTGAAGAGTTACTGGCAGTTGTGAAATACCCTGTGGTTGCTTGTGAAATATGCCATGGGTGCTGGAAACTGAGCCCCAGTCTTCTGCAAGAGCAGAAAGTACTCTTAACTGCTTAGACATCTCCTCAGAGCTCCAGAGCATTTTTGATCTAGCATGTTCCCTTCCTTCTATTGTATGTTTCCTCTGTGTTACTGAAGGAAGCAGGTAGTATGTGTAATAAAGTTTTCTATATTCTGGATGTTGATGAGTGCGTCCCGATGGTGTCATTGCGTGTGTTTGTCTATGGTTACATTTCCTCTGACCTGGTAGACACAAAGACTTGACCAAATTTACATACAATTATTTGGCCAGCTACTTTATGAGTGATGGAGGCACATAATAGCTGGTGCTTTTAAAAATGTTTGGTGAAAACATCTTCATTTTTAACCTCCAGGTAGCAATGCAATAAAAATCAAGATTGTGGGAGAATTGAATAAAGCATCCCATTTTTGACTCCCAGTTTACCCCTTTCATTCAAGTAGAAGCTACTAGCGAGGTCCATGACCAGTGAGTGCCTGGCATCTGTATGTCTCCATCCTTCAATGCTGGGGTTGATGGAACATGTCCCCATGCGTAGCTTTTTATGTGGGTGCTGGGAATTCAAACCCAGGTCCTCAGGCCTGAAGGACTAGTCCTCTCATTGGCTGAACTATCTCCCCTTGGCCCCCTTTCCTTCTTGATTATCTTTTCCTCATAGTAACTCAGAGAGTTTCTGCCCTCACAGTAGAACCCTACTGTAGTACAGTATTACCAGGTTTTTACTTCATTCATTCATTGAGAAACTTATCCAGCATGTTTTATCATACTCTTTCAATCTCAAACTCCTGCTATATCCTCCTGTCCATTCTCACATAATTTCATGTTCTTTCTCTCTCTTAAAAAAGGGTGGTGGTGGGGAAGTCTGATTTGCATTGGATTACTGCTACTGAGCATGGGCTGCTGTGCAGTGTAGTGGATATTCCCAGTGTCAGTTCACTGAAGAAAGCTGATTTTCCCTCTCCCTCCAGCTGAGACTTGCGAATAGCTCCTTGGCTGGCAGGGACTCTGTACCCACTTCCCCTCTGTGCCTGGATTTTGTCTGGCTTGAAACTGTACAGGTCAATCTCTGTAACTTCCCACGTGTTCCTGCCCCATTGTGTCTGGAAAATACTGTTTCCCTAGGATAATCCACTACCTCTGGCTCTCCCAGTCCTTCCGTTCCGTCTTCCTCACTGCTTTTGACTCTCACGATCTTTCCATTCCGTCTTCCTCACCACCTCTGGCTCTCACAATCTCTCTGTTCCCTCTTCCTCACAGAGCCCTGAGCCCTGAGAACAGGAGTGGGATAAAAGCATCCCAACCAGGGTGAGCGCTCTGAAGTTTCTCATTCTCTATGTGCTGTCCAGTTGTGGGTCTCCACGTTAGTTCCCATCTCCTGTAAGAAACCCTCTGATGAGGTTTCACTGATGAGGCAATATGTCATTGCTCAGTTAGCAGAATGCTTGTAGTGGGTCTTCCCCTGGAGTGCATGACTTATCTGGTCTCGGGTTCCATCTCCAGAGTTTAACCTCCTTCCCCTCCTCATACAGCTCTGGACCTGTGGATGTTTTAGTTTCTGTGCCCTCTGCCTATGCTCTTCTCCATACACACTCACAAACATTGTAAAGCAAGTGCCAGGTTTTCTTGTTTAGCTCCCTGTGTCCTATAAAACACTTTTGCTTGATAGAAAGCTGAATTATTCAAACTTTGCTCAACCAAGCTTATGGGTTTGAATTAAATAGAAGCAACCCATTCAACTTCTTTCTTATGGCTCTTTATTTTGTTTCTTAAAATGCTGAAATATTTGTCTTTAGCTAAGCCATCGGAAGACTCTAACAGAGTAACTGGCACCTGAGCAACAATGGCATTTATTGATTTCTGTAAGGTAGACACCAACTGAGAAGAATGATGTGACAAGCTCAGAAAGCACTCAGTCTGCCAACCTACGTACTATGGGTTTGCTTTTCAGTAATCATTTCAACAACCATGAACTGCTTTCTGGCAGTACTAGTAATTATTCATATGGAAAAGTACATATGATGAGGTGCCATTTGCACAACCAAGGGCCATGTACCAGATGATGCAACATACTCTGTTTTATGAGCGGTCCCATCAACTTCTTGGTCTGAGTCTCAGATGTGTAACTTTCGCAGTCAGCCCTACACATAGCAAACCTTAGGCAGTCTGGCTGATTTAATCACATTGATTTGGCGTCTCTGAAATATGTTTCAGGAAGCAATATGAAAGAATTGGCCATCAATTCATTCCCTTTATTTAGTGCTTTTAAGCTAATGCAGTGATGTGTGCAATAACCAGTTTCCCGTTCTTTCAACATAGTGAAAAATTGTACCATTGTGAAAGTTTAAATGCTTAAGTCCTTTGCTATTTATTTTATTTGAAATCCAGCATATTATTATATATCTTCAGAACTCTAACTGCCTTCTTCTTCTAACCCTTCAATTAAATCCCACAACGCAAACCTCTTGGCACTAGACCCGCCTTTCATGTTTATTCAGCAGAGCCCGAATCTTGAAAACGTGTTGAAGTTTGGGGTTTTCTGGTGAGGCTGACATCACACTGACCACGGCTGTGATTGGCTGCTGGAAGGCAGAGAGAGTTTATAGCCAGCAAGAGCAAGTGAATGGGTGAGTGACAGCAGAGGGAACAATCCGTGCCACTCACTCTAGCCAGGACTGCCGAGGGGTAAGACACCAGACTTCCCTACCTCCCAGCCAGGCACCTCAGACTTACGTGTGTGGATTTGTCTTGGAATTTTTTAATTGAAACGTGGGTCTTATGTCACTGTGCACAATGACTGTGATTAAGCTTTTGTTTGCTGTGAATGGGACCTCTGTGTTTAGCTTCTTTCCAAGGACCAGGCTTCTTAACCTAAGCAAGCAAGTAAACTGCTCAGATTGGGAACATGAACTAGAAAATGATGCGTCTTCTTCTCTGTTTCTACATATCCTGGCCAACTGTTTTTCTCATGCTGATGTATTCAGGGCAACCTAACTGCAATGTTATTCACTTTTGTAAATTGCCTAGATATATGCATTTTCCATAAGTTATACCTGATCTGTGCTTCAGTGATACACAGTATCTTTTCAATAGGTTCTGTATTAAATTTCAAAGTGTTTGTATCCTATAGCTCTAAAATCAGTATGGAAGTGTATGCTACTAGAGAAGCAAACGATTTTTGCCCTTATATGTAATTGTAATTTAAGAGTGTTTGAGTTTAAGTTTGAGTTTAAGAGTGTAAGAGTCCAGTGAGCAGTGGCCACTACAAAAGTCTCTGCTGTTTGATGAATCAAAAAGTAATTAAGATGAGATTGACATGGGCATCACTTGTTTTGATATATGAAATATTATCATCTCTGCCATGCTTTCATTTTGGTTAGGTCATGATTTCCTGTGAGAAACTTTTCATATCACAGCTGTGCCTACAGTTCTGTGTATTTAAGTTTTAAGTTCTTTGGATATTATGAATATCACACTTTCTTGAAGCTATAAAGCAAAGTTCCTACTCATCCTCATCTTCCTTCTCCTCCTTTCTCTTCCTCGACTCCTCCTTCATTGCTATTGTTTTTGTTTTATTTTTAATAACAGAATCTCATGTAGCTCAGGATTACTTAGAATTTACTATGTATCCAAGGATGTCCTTGAACTCCTGTTTCTCCTATATCCATCTCCTAAGTGTATCACCCAGACTGGCTCATCAATCTTCTTAAACAGGTGACCTGTCCTCACAGACTGTAAGTTTGTTAAACTATCTCTGGGTGTCTCCCTTTGTCTCTCTCCCCTGCCCACTTCCTCCTTTTTTTCCTCCTCTTTTGTTTGCACACGAACAAATATGAATGATTCCAAGGCCCATGCTGAAAAGAGCTGTGGAAAAGGTGTGTACACACCAAGGCAAAATTCCCCCACCAGCCGTGTGCCTGGAGCCTTACTCCGCATCATGTTTATCTTCGTATCTAATACTCGGTATGGCTGTAGTAAATGCTAATAATGAGGTAAATCTCCGCACAGAATACAATATATGACGTGGATTTCACACATTTTAAGCATTTGATTACAAAATGTATTTGGAGAAATTGTCATTCCCATTTTGTCACCACATTGCCACCATGTATGAAGCAACTCTCATCATCCGTGAGCAAGCAGGTGTTAGGATCTCAGCTAAGTCTGTTCAACTTCTAGAGCATAGAGCTAAAATAGAATTTTAGGGTAACGCTTCGCTGTCTGCTTCTATTTATGATGAAGTCATGTTGAAGGGGGAGTTGTTGCTGCAAAACCTAGGATTGCTCCAGACTACCCACGTGCTAGCAGCTGCATCTTTGACATTTCTATAGAGAATCTGTACCTACCACAGTACTCCACACTGAGATACCACAGTGCTCCACACTATAAGATGTGGGAACTTAAATGGAGCTGGTGAAACCTGATTCCAGGAGGTTTATCCTGTTCTTCCAGATGAAACTGCAAAGAGCTCTTGAGATTGTCAAGAGCTATTTCTCACATGATAGCATGTCATATGATATGAGGTGTTTCTCTCCTTTCTCTCTTCCCTTTTCCTCCTCCCTTCCTGCCTCCCTGCCTGCCTCCCTGCCTCCCTCCCTTCCCTCCCTTCTTCTCTCCCTCCCTCCCTCCCTCCCTCCCTCTGTGTTTCTCTTTCTCTCTTTCTCTTCCTCTCCCCTATCTACTTTTGTCTCCCTCCCTCTCTCCCTCCCTCCCTGCCTCCCTCCCTCCCTTCCCTCCCTCCCTCTCTCCCTCCCTCTCTTCCTCCCTCCCTTCCTCTCTCCCTCTCTCCCTCTTTCTTCTAAGTCCCAAACCAACTATGAAGTATTCATGGGGGAAAAGGCCCCTACTGTCTATTTTAAGAATGAACTTTTAGTTCAAAAGCATACACAGAAGTTGGAAACTTCTTGTAGTTCACCATGTAAACAAACCATTTCAACACATTTGAGCTCTGCTTGATTTTTAACCATTAGCAGCTGAGTAGGACACACAGCTACTCTGACAGGACAGCTGGTGTGGCTGACACTCCCTTGTCAGTGATATGTGGACATTCCTTCACCCCCTGTGTGAAGCATAGGGTTATTTAGATCCTGATGCAGGGGTCCAGTGACCCTCCACTGACAAATCACAGAAGAATGGGTGAATCATATATAGAGTTCAGGACTGTATAGAGACAGCTACAACACAAGTGGAAAATAAACATATTGGGGATCAAACACAGGTCCTCACGTGTGCCAGGCAAGCACTTATATTTCTCCAGTCAGAAACTCACTTACACTTAGTTAAAGTGAGAATGAGACAAATTGCCATCAATTGAATTCTTTATGGGCAAATGAGCCATGCCCTTTGTTTTGATATCTGTTAACTGTATCCCTTCTTGGATTACAGAAATCATTGCAAAATGAAGACGGCTTTGATTCTGCTCAGCATTTTGGGAATGGCTTGTGCTTTCTCAGTAAGTTCATTGTGGAAAAACCTGTACTTTTGGTAGTTGCACTTTTATGTAAATGGGGTAGGTAACGATAAAATGTTCTTTTGGACAGATGAAAAATTTCCACCGCAGGGTGAAAGCTGAGGACTCTGAGGACAATGGGGTAAGTGATTTCAGAAAATTTCTCTGTTCTTCACTTATTCTAACATTCTGCGTGGCATACATGATGCTGACATTCATCTTATCTGCGCAGGTCTTTAAATACCGGCCACGCTATTTTCTCTACAAGCATGCCTACTTCTATCCTTCTCTAAAGCGGTTTTCAGTCCAGGTGAGTGTGAAGCTTAATTTCCTTTCCACTTGTGGTGCGTTTATTACTGGGATTAAATTTAACACTCAAACCTCTGAATCCACTCTCCATTCACTCAGATCCCTCCTTGCTAAGGAAACTTGAATATATTAGAACAAAACTTGAGTTCTCTTCCAACACAAGAGACAAAGCACACAGTCAAAGCACTGGGGTAATAGAAAGAAGAGCCCTGATGTCTTGAGTTCAAGGGTTCAGCTAATCTGCTGACAACAGTGAACGATTTTGTCAGCTACCAACAATGGAGCTGGTGATAAGATCACTAATTGTCATTATGGTTGGTTTAGGACTGTCTCCCAGTTGTTCACGTGAGACATTTCAGCATCCCGAGTCTTGAAAAACTGAGTTCATAAGCACCTGGGTCTTCAGATAACCAATAGCCTTAGTAACTCACTGTCAGCGATGATGATGTCTGGAACCCTGTTAGGTGGCAGAACTGTGGGTCACACATGGAACACAATTATAACACCGCCTGGCCCAAGCACTGCAGAGGAAAGACAAACTTGTGAAATGTAGGAAACCTGAGAGGGAAAAAAAATAAGTAAAATTTGTAAACAAGAAGGAAAAATGACTAAAGCTAAAAATGAGACATCCCATTTTTGCTGGGTTATTTGTGAAACAGGCCTTTGGATCCTGGGGGTGTGGCACTGGTTCTAAATACACACAAGGCTGGCGTGACACTATTTTTGTGACTGTACAGTTTGGCTTCAGAGCATCAATTATGCACCATTTGACCCAGGGCTCCCAAGGCACTGAAAGCAGCAGGTTGCTTCAAACGCCCCAAGTCTCATCACATGTCGGGCTGACCCCTGCCCAGCTCACACAATGCTGGGAAGTCATAGCCCTCAAGTATTTCTAGCACCATTATAATTATAGGGAACTTGTGTGGCCACAGAAATGCGAGCACGGATGATACAAGAGTTGTGGGTTTTCAGAATTGTCTTCCTTTCTTTGGTTCACCTCAGGCCCAGAAATAAACAGGGTCCATTTGGAAACTTGCTCCCTTTCTTTCTAAAACAGAAATGAGATAAATTCTAGTTCTTAAGTAGCTTGCCAACTTTCTGAAATATCTAATGCTTAGATACAGCCATTCCCACCTAGACATGTGTGATCTAACTAAAAAGTCCATAGTATACTAATATTGGTAAAGTTACAGTTTTTTGCTATTGATAGACTCAAAGTCCACAGAGGTCAAATATGCTTTTATCACAAGCTACATACATAGGGGCTTGATAAATTTAAGTAGAACTTGTAAGGCAGTTGTTTTAAAGTAAAACAAAAAAAAAACAGCTCCAAACACAACTTTCTGAGACATTTGTGACAAGCTCCAGTTTTTACAAAGTTTGATGTCTCTTATCTTATGTCAACATCCAATTATTATCCAAAGTTGTCATCCTGACCTCGTGAGTTATATTTTATTGACTTCAAAAATTCATGTTTTAGTCATCGAGTCTGTTTATGGGCACTCATCCATAAAATAGCAGCTTGCAAACAATGGGTTGCAAAGTCACCAGCACATCTTCTATATATTGTGTCTATGCAGAGCTACAGAAACAGAAGTGTGAATTAGCTTAATTAATATCCCAAGCTGTTTTAATGAAAAATTACATTTTATGCTTAAGATGATATTTGGTTAGTGTACCAACTTGTGGCCAGCAAGATTGAATTTTATTTCTTTTACCATATTCAGCTAGCATACAAATGTGGGTTTTCAGAATTGCCTTCCATTATGACACCTGTTCCTTTGTCTCTTACCTACCCATCATCTCTCTTGTGTCTATACCAATGTGTGAAAGGCCCTGGAAGAATCAGTAAGACTTTGTGATAAATTGGTAATAACTAAAAGAAAGGAGAGTGATTCAAAACAATAAAAATAGACTACAAACCTTTAGGGTGTTCCCTGAAGCTCTTACATGGTTCTTTTTTTTTTTTTCACAAATATCAACAGCAGTGTTCTACATTTTTTTTATCATTTTTTATTTTAATTTTAAATAGCTTGTTTTACATGTCAATCCCAGTTCCCTCTCCCTCCCATCCTCCCGCACTCCCCTTCCCCCCCTCCCTCCCACCCTATTGCCAAATCCTTCGACATAGGGGATATCTAGAGTCTGTCATTTTACTCTTGGTAGGGTCCAGGCACTTCCCTAAGAGTCCAGGCTGAGAGAGCATTCCTCTTTGTGCTATAGGCACACGATGACTGTTTGTATTCCAGGGATAGACACTGATCCACAGCTCAGGGCCCCATAGGTTGCCCAGGCCTTCTCACTGACACTCACATTTGGGGTGTCCAGATCAGTCCCATGCTGGCCTCCCCACTGTCTCATGGGGGAACAGGAACTTACATGGTTCTTAACACACCCACGGTAGCATGTTAGTGAGTTGGGGAGGAAATCAGAGCGAGGGAAGCGTGAAGAACTCTTAACACACTCCCAGCTGAGAAAGACAGCTCTGCTTAGATAAATATATGATCCTCTATATTCGGGTTAATGAGTAGAAATAGCTCAAATATGATTTGTCCCCCCCCCCCGGTGTGGAACAGCACAACTACTATGTGACGGCAGTGTAGGGAGGATCTAATTATTCTTTTTCCACCCAAAGTTATTGTTGGCCCAAGGCAGCAAGCATTCCCTTTCCTTGGCTGGGTGACAAGGCCACCTGGAGAATGAGGCCAGCAGTGGCTGCCATGAGCATGATAGGAATGAGTCTTCTCTACAGCCTCATTGCTAACCCAGAAGTTACAGGACCTTCCAAGCCATGTTCTCCCAGGACAGGATGTTTAGCTGATCCTCACAATCAAAGCTGACACTGATAGGCCGGAAATGGAAGGCCCTGAAGCTAGGTGCTCATGGATCCCCGAGGCCATGGGAGCTGGTGGGAAAGGTGAAGGGAGATTTCCTTTGGGTTTTCTTTGGCAGAAAGATCAGAATCTCCTGTCTTGGCTTAGAAGTTCTGATGCATGCTTAGACTTACATGTAATTAAAAAATAAAAAGAAGAAAGCTCAGAATTAGGATATGTTGAATGTGTGGAGCATTTGCCTTGAGTTTGATCCACAGCACTGTAAGAATATAACAAAACAATATAAGGGCAACAGCAATGAAGACCCCAGGGAAGCTCATTGGCTCCTGTTTTATATGTAGGCTCCTTGGTTTACTTTATTGTCACCCCGTCAAATCGTAAGTGCTTTTACATCTCTTATCTAAATTAGCTGTATATATGTATACATATATATATCAACTAACAAAATTTTAAAATTAGTTTAAATTAAGTTGAGAATCTAAAAATACAAATTTAATTTCTCAGTCAAGTTACAATTTATGTTATAGTATTTAAGAGAATTATCAAATAACAGTTCACACTTTATAGTAAGCTACATCATTACCACCTATATTTCGTCAGAAAATAAGACCATGAAATCTGTGTCTTACTCTGAGTCATGCTTAGAAATGGTTGGTAGAATCTCCCTTTTTGAGTGGTTCCTTCTTGGAAAAATGCACTCAGTTGTTCATTCCTTCAGAAGTAAACAGTTTGTGATTTGTTGTTCCAGCTTTCTCATAGGATGTAATATTTCAGCATATCGTCTATGTTTGGGAGGTTGAGGGTGAGCAACCTCATCCATACGTTGTTCATTATACAACAGCTGTTTGTCTGCACTCATTTCGCATATGCCCAAGTGTACCCACATCCTTCTCACTTTAGCTTGACACTCTTGTGTTGATAAACCAACCAAGTCGAGAATACTAATGCCTGTAAGTAAATGTCTCTGTGTGTTACATTTTAATCATCAGGAAATTTCAATTGTTGCAGACTATATATTTATGCTTCATATGGGTATATAATGCACAAAATGCCATGCATTTGTGCCTTTATATATGTATATGTATGTTTATACATGCACAAAATGCCACACATATGTGGATGCTTACATGCATATGTGTATGTTTTAGGGAGGCAGTGACTCTTCTGAAGAAAATGGAGACGGTGATAGTTCAGAGGAAGAGGGGGAAGAGGTAAGACCTTTTCTATTTCTTCCATGATAAGCCAGGCAACACAAACTAATTGCAATTTGGACTCAGCAAATAGCTGCTGCTGTCTTGCTGACTGCCCATAACCAGCTATTTTGGGCAGGCAGAATGCCATTTAAGTTAGAAGCAACTAAAACAACCTGCTTCAAACACCAGTGCAAAGTGGGGTTAAAGTTACCTAGATGTGGTACACAAAACAAAGGTGTCTGCATTTTAAGGGACCTGTAAAATCCATTAGAAAACAGCATGAAATTTATTTATATTGAATGCACATGACAGTAGACAAGAAAGAACTAATTCCAACCTTGGTGTGATGCAACTTCCTCAATGGGCAGGATGAAAAACCATCTGATAACTCTACAGTGGTGTCCTGACTTAATCTATAGAATGTGGTCAGTCTCTCTAATAACAATTTAATATGTTTTTATGTAATTGTTAGATTATAAAACTAAACACTCAAGATGTATAAACATCTTCCTAAACAGTTAAATTACTGAAATTAATGACTAAAATTCACTTATGTTGCTTAGAAATCATGATATTATGTTTATGACTGACATATTGCCTAAGGAAACATACTATTACGATCTGTTTTCCTGGATAGCCAATTATAGCTACTCCTGGCTTGGAAACCTTCTAAATTCAGGTATTCCTAGGTGGTATTTATGAATAGAAAATGACAGTCAAAAATGGAACATCCGTGTCAGCTATCCTGAAAGCAAAAGATGTGGCAACTTGAACGGTGACCAAGTATTAGTTTTTTTCTTTTGGTTAAGTGACATTTCCTGTGCTATAGTTATACTGACAGTGGAGGGAAGGTCTTAAAAATAATGTCAAGCCAGTACCAAAAACCACGTGTGCCTACATCCTTCAAAATCTTGCTATAGTTACACTCCCAAATTAAGGGAGACTCATTCATTTTACTATAGTTATTTTTTTTTGCCCAGCAATTGTAAAGTGGTCTTTGCAAATTCCAGTTACACAATGCATCTCTTGGCAGTAGTTCCTGGTTTGTTGTGGTGGAGGTGGTGGTTAATACAGAAGGATGAGCCCTCTGGCAAAGTAAGGCACAGTCACAACATTGCCAGCCACCTCTGAATATGCAGGCTCTCCCGTTTTTTCTGTTCAAATCCTCTAAGACCAAGAACCCTATGTTAAACTCTGTTTAAGGAAGAACTCTTCCATGCCTCCTGTTGTAACTCCTCACACACCCTAGCATAATTCTGTTGCATATATGAAGTCCAGTAAATAGTTCATGATTTGGTTTTGAATGCCAAAGGAATAGATGTTGCAAAGGTCATCCATTCACAGTAATCATAGAAAGGTGGGTGGGTAAGGAAATCTTTCAGCTGCAAGATTCTAGACATGTTTTCATCTTCATTTCTTCTTTAAAATGTAATTGATAGTTCCAGTTAGGTATACAAACCTTGGGTATTATATTCACATGAGGAAACTACTTGGGCACATTTTCTATTTGATGATAATAACCCACACACACCTTAAGTATTTCAGATTTGCTTAATCGAAACATACATGCTAACATTGTCAGCTCATTGAAATTTCAGAAACTTAAAATATAAGTAAAATCAGCACTAATATTTAAGACAGCATATATCTGATATTACATTAATCAACTCCTACCATGGAGTTAGGTTAACTCTCGCTTGTTTTTTAATACACAATGCTTTATGTATTTCATATATGCTATACATGCACATATTCTGTATATAGGATGACATAGTACCCATTCTTTTGTAAGAGGCTTTTGTTGTTCTGGCCTTCAGAGAGATTCTTCCATATTATCTTGTCCATACTGAGTGCCCAGGCTTCCTACCAGCATTTCACAACATCAACGTGTTACAATGCATGATTCCTCTGACAATGGCCATCTTGATAGGATTGCTATGAAGGTGGTGCTGCTGGGAACATTCTAGAACTTCTTCAAATGACTATACTCATTGATTAGGGAAGGCTATTTACTGCAAAAATGTAGTTTCTTAGTCAAAATGTGTGCACACGTTCAGTTTCACTAAAGGTATTCCAATGTAGGAGTAGTCAGGCAAAGTCCCATCCTGAGTGTACCAAGCCTGTACCACTCATACCCGTTCTTACCAAAGCTTGTTTATTTCATTTGTTTTGACTATTCTAGTGGGTTGTGGATATGGATAACTTTTCTATCTAATAAGGTATTTGAAGCCTAATATCCAGCAACAGCCCAACCCATTTCCTTTTTAATTTGTTTGCACAAGAACATTTTTGAATTAAGTTTCTGGGCCAAGAAAGGATCTAAGAGGAGGAATTGTGTCCATTAGGAGACGGACCACTCTTCAGTATTGACCCTGCCACCAATGAATTGTCATCCACTTGACTTTGTACAGGTCCACTGTAGGACTACACTCAGCTTTTTCATTAGTGAAGTGAGGATACGAGAGCCAACTAGCATGACCTCTTCGAATCTCTCCAATGATACTAATAATTTCTCCTTACACCACTAAAAAGTCTAATCTCTTTGAATGAATCATTTAAAAAAACTGTATATCACTCATGGTATATATCACTCATGGCACACCTAGTTTGGAAGGATGGGCTTGGGCTATATCAAATCCTTCACTGAAAACTATAGCATCCTCAAACTTAAAGAGAAAAATCCTGCTTTAGTCAATTTGTTTTCATAAAGATCAAACTGGGCTGGAGGGATAGCTCAGCCTTTAAAGGCTAGGCTCACAACCAAGGCCATAAGAAAGATCAAAGTTAGATTTAGCTTTTTTTCCTGAATCTTAACATTATCCTAACATCACAATATCCCAGAAATACCTTTCAAGTAGATTCAGCTGTCCAGTACTCGTAAGGAAGAACTTTATTTAAACACATAAATTTAAATATACGAAATCCAGACTTTACTAGTAGGTATTAATTATAATGATAGATTAGCTCAATATGCAAGCTATTATCTCAGAGCATAAATGAAAGAATAAAATGTTAAACATTATAATGCCAGATTTGTTCAAGTTTTAATTTTTAATCATCTTCATGTAATAGAATTATACAGCACTATAAATTTCTTATGCAGAAGAAACATTTGTGCACTAAATATCTAAAGCACAAAGACTGTTAAATTGCTAAAATAGAAATCATAGTCACTGAAGCATCCCACAAGTTGATAAATAGTCTTACATAACATTGAGTTCTTAGAAATAAGAAGGGAAATGGCATACAGGGAGGCAGTGATGGGCCAGCTGAGGGTATTTTCAAATAGTGCCTAACACACCCAACAAATCTTGAGTTCTAGTCCAGCTATAGTAAATTTTGAACTCTGGATATTTTCACCAGGAGACTTCAAATGAAGAGGAAAACAATGAAGAGTCCGAGGGGAATGAAGATGAGGAGGCAGAGGCTGAGAACACCACACTCTCTAGTGTAACAACTAGCTACGGAGCTGAGACCACAACTGGAACAGGAAATATAGGGCTAGCTGCGCTCCAGCTGCCCAAGAAGGTGATGAGTCCCAAACATTCATCTGCTTTCATCTCTGCTGACGTCTGAGTTTCCCTGACACTATTCACATCATATTTGATACCATCTTTACTTATATGATTTCCTCATTAAGGAAGCAAGAATAGATATGCTTTCCCTGATTACAAATAAGGAATGATATTCTGCAAATTTCCTCCCAAGCTGTTGTACCAACACACTTCAGAGGTGTCGCTTCCAAGGCAGAGAAAGTGGGGGACAGAGCTACGGATGCACGGTACCCAGGGTAGGCTTATAGGGTATAAACCCCAACCCCTCAAAACTCATTTAAAATATCTATTATGAGTTTTTAAGTCATCGCCAATTCTTACACAGCTTATCTTTTACTCAAAATACCATCCACAACATGGCCATCAGTAGAGCTCTTAGTTTTTCGTAACTAGAGTTGGATGACTTCAAACCTTGTCTTTTAGGCTGGAAATGCAGAAAGCAAGGCTGCAAAAAAGAAGGAAAGCGATGAAGAGGAAGAGGAAGAGGAAGAAAATGAAAATGAAGAAGCGGAAGTAGAAGAAAACGAGCAGGTCACCAACGGCACCAGCACGAACTCCACAGAGGTGTACGGTGGGAACGGCAGTAGCGGAGGATACAATGGAGAAGAAGGCGAGGAACAGAGCGTCACCGAAGCAGGTGTAGAAGGAACCACAGTGGGCAGGGAGCAGATCAGTGATGGCCCCACGACAGCAGTCCTTATGAATGGGTTTCAGTATACAACCCCACCACCTGAAGCCTATGGCACCACCTCCCCACCATTCAGAAAACCCACCACCGTTGAGTACTGGGGAGAATATGAACAAACGGGGAACAATGAGTACAATGGTGAGTATCAAATCTATGACAATGAGAATGGGGAGCCTCGTGGGGACAATTACCGAGCCTATGAGGATGAATACAGCTACTACAAGGGGCGTGGCTATGAAGGCTATGATGGCCAAGATTACTACTACCACCAGTGAAGCCCCACACCGCCGGGGAGGGGGGGAATTACCCATTCTGTCATTGCATCTGGCTACCATTTATTTTCAAAGTTCAACTCAGGAAGGTGCAATATATCAAATGTGCATTTTACAATGTTGAATGGTGCTACAGTCCCAGAGCGATTTCTGCAAATGCTTCTATTTGTAATGGCTTCTTTTTTATTTTCCCACATCTGTCACTTGAAAGGTCATTGTAAGTCAGGGCCATTGATCAAGCAGTTCACTAATGAGCTGGGGCTGGATGGAATGCTTTGAAATGGTAACTCTACAGTGTTTGCCCTATTGCTAACTGCCCAAACATACTCTTTGTACAAGATAGATCAAAGAGAGATTTAGAAACGACACTGTATACAATAATTGTGTATTCCTATATCATACCCACTATCCAATACTGTAGTAGGTTTAATTCTCATCCTCATGTATTTATATGGCCTGTATGCACGGGTTTTACCGTAAATAAACATGCAATTCTTCAAATGTGTTATAACTAAGAAGGAATGGGGACCATGGGAAAGCAGAGGGCTTTAAGGAGGGCTGTACAAGTCAGCTAAAAAGCAGGCTTATTTCCATCAGGGTTTAATACTCAGAGGATCTGAAAACCATCTCAGTGTTCTCTCCTCAATAAATCTGCATGACTAAGGTTTGACAATTGAGGGCAGAATCAGCTATATACACCAGGGAATAAAAACTTCTTAGAGTTGCCAGATTTAACAAGCATAGATCCATGGTGTGAAATGCCCACTTCAGTTTGAATTTCAGATAAACAATGATTGGTTTTTAATGCAAGTGTTCCCCCCCCCATGAATAATTAGTCTCTGTGAAATATCTGGAATAAACTTAACGCTGAATAAATGACATACTTTAATATTCAACTGTAAATGGGTGTCCTGTGTTTTTCTGGTAAGCTTTTCCCTACAAAACTTGCATACCATCATAGAACACTCACCCTCATGTGTGCATCCACGGTGGATGAACAGGGCACCTCTAGTGTTAGGTGCACTGCTGCAAAATATGCCTGTTCTATATCACAGTTTGCTTAGAATCAACCAGGTTTACGACTTGAATGCTGAACATTTCCAGAGCCAGGATCCTCTATCTTGCTATGTAGGCAGCTGGATATGGTACAGAGCTCTGAGGCAGTGGGTCTGGTCCTTCTGGGTCATTTACCCGCATAAGTCATTAACCCTCAGTCCCTATAACATGCAGCAGGCTGTTGCTCTGAGTGCGACACATCTAAGCCTAGGAATTCAGACCTGGCATGTCTCTTTAGAGGCTGGGCTTCAGCTTCAGAAGCCTCCGTCTGTTTTCTTTCCTGAACCTCATCTTCCACATTCTGCCTGCCTGTTGAGATGAGTTTTCTTCTTGGCTATAGATTTCCACTGACCCCTCTGTCCTTGGCGTCAGGGTATTTTTTGTTTGTTTGTTAAGTCATTTATTTTACATTTTTAAGCTACCAGGAAGCTAAATCAGCATTTTTATCAGACTTTCCAAAATAACCCAGGTAGTTTTCTGGTAAGTTGCATAATTACATGGGTTCCATCATACTCCACTCCTACTGACATGCAGATGCCCAGGGCTACATACTCTTAGACCTGTTAGGGTGTCATGGTTACCAAGCAACAGAATGATTTACAACAGACCCATAACGATGCTGAAACTGTGAGACTGACATACTCCATTTAGATGGATCCCACCAGCTGGGAGGCAGGCTCAAATGGAATTAGTTTGTTACTCATACAGAGATCACACAGGAGCAGCAATATGCCCGTTCTCGGTGTTCCTAGCATTACAAGACAATACTAAACCAGAGACGACAAGTGACAGAGGGTAGGACATTCTGCTATTGAAGAGCTGGCTCTAATCAGAGTTGAGCAGATGGGCTTGCACAGATAAAGGTGGGGTCTGAATGAGTCCACCAGACCCAAGATAAATGATAAGTAGGTATTTATTAGGGAAGGACTTACACAGATAAGAGTAAATAACTGCTGCAGGCTTTCTGCTCCAGAAGATGCAGTCTCTGCCCTTCCAATGCTCTCCACAACCCAAGCGAGCACGAGCCAGCCCCTCCTCTACCTTATAATGGGTCACATCTGTACCTGAAACCATGCCCAAAGGTATGGCCACCACTACAAGTTCATTGGCAAGGCAAGAGGCCACTACATACAGAGGTTGTAGTTGAATGCTGAGGAGATAATGTTGAAAGATTTTTATTCAACTAAGGGAAAGGCATGTTGGCAGCCAGGGCAGGCAGGGCAGGCAGGGCAGGGCAAGCAGACAGGGCAGACAAGCAGGGCAGGCAGGCAGGCTGTGAGCTGTTGACCTGAGAATATTGATTGATAGGACCACAAAGCAGCTGCTTCTAAAGTCCAACTCTGCGCCCTCTCTGTGGCTGCCCCCTGTCTCTCAGCTAATTTCCAGTCTTTCGGAGCTCCATCCATCCACATTTCAGTCAAGTGGTCTACCTGCCAAACATGATAGAACCCAGGTTTACACTTTGGAGAACACAAAACATTTCTCTATGGTTTAGTTTACTGTTGCAATACAAGCTTTACATCTATATCTTCCCAGGACAATACTGATTTCAATCATGCTTTCCTTTTATAATATTTCCCTCTGCAGAACTTTAACTCTGATTTTTTAAGAATCATAATTTTTTGTTTGTTTGTTTTTCGAGACAGAGTTTCTCTGTGTAGCTTTGACTGTCCTGGAACCTGCTCTGTAGAACAGGCTTTTAATGCAGGTTTTGAGAGTTTTATTCACCATTAAAGAGAGAGACATGGCCAGGATTTCATTTTGGATTTTTTTCTGCTAAAACATTTGTCATTAATCTAAGTGACTCTTTGGATGATGATGAGAAGACACAGAGAAGTATGAGGAAGGTTAAAAACATTAGACATGCTTTTTCAGAAAAGAAACTCTAAAGTCAAGAATTATGGGTCTTATTTTAAGAAACAGAATGAAATTTTATTAAAAATAAACCATAAAATAATCACGTAGATCTTTTATTTATCCAAAAATAATGTCATATTTTTACCTTTAGGGTTTTAAAATATTTCCTGACTTAAGGTCATTGATTTGTTAATTAAATAATAAAAAGTTCTCATGCAAATTAATTTTTGTTATATTATATCCTTTTTTCATTGGGCTTCTACCCTTAATGTCATGATTCCAAACATCCAGGAAGAGAAGTGATCTAATAACATGTATATATCTTGCTTATTTTTTTCTGGAATAATATAAATTCTATCATAAATTTTTGAGTCAAGCTTTGTTCATTTTCTATAAAGCCAAAGTCTGCAGTTTTTTCTGTAATGAGCCAGATAACAAATATTTTGGCCACGTAACTAGGAGCCACATGGTTTCTCTCTCACTGTGCTGAAGGCAGCCCTTGGCTGTGTGGTACAGAAGAGCAGCAACAGGACTTTGTTTGTGAAAACAGGCAATGTGTCAAATGTGGCACGGACTACAATTTGCCAACCTTCATTTTAGATAAGCCAAACCGTAAGGATCATTTTTAAGAACTGATGCACGTCTAGTCATTTAGGCTATCAACAAACTATGAGTAAACACATTTTTGTTCCCTCCATTTTTTTATTTCCTCTTTCAATTTGAAACTTTTTTATCTTCATTTCAAACTTTACTTAAAATTGCAAAATTTTTGATTTTTTTAGTGGAAATCTGTGAATTGTCTCTGGAAGTTTCTGGATATAATTATATTAACTTATATAAATAAATTATTTAAAAATAATTTTCCCATCCTTTGAAATTCTGTAGATCACTATCTGCATGGAAAAATCTTGACCTTGACTGTAGCAACAGGAGTATCATGTAAAATCAACAGTAAGACATAAACCATGACTCAAGTCTGAAAGACAGGGCTGTCATCAAAGTCAGTACTCCAACCATCTTTAGATTAACCTTGCATGAATGGCAGACACCTGAATTGCCTACCAGGTCTTAAACTGGACACCCTGTATTCTCCTGAAATGGCTATAACACAAACTCCCCTTTTACACGCTCTTCTACAGAGTGATACTAACAGCCCACAGTCAAGCTGTGGGGTCTACTCATGCACCCCACTCATCCTGGCCAGCTTGACCGATATGCAAATGTGACTCAACAACAGCTGTAGTCCACCAACAGCCTGGCAGTCCTTCTCTCTGCTCTTGAGACTTGAGGTTCTCTGGCAGGAACAGAGGGTCTTCTGAGAGAGGACAAAATGTAATTTTCATGGAACTCAGTCTAGCTAAAGAGTTTTCAGCCCAGGGTATTTTGTGTCTTCGTAAGAAATAGCAAATGTGAATCTTTTCTTTCAAAAATCATAAAACTTGTGTTTAGGATATGGAAGTCAAATCTTTTTACCTCCCCCACCTCAAGATTGTATGTAAATGTTTGAGTCCCCTTCCCACCCAGTGAAACCACTGTTTACACAAAGGCTTATTGCTGAGTTCCAGGAATTTGGTGGCAGGGAGCTGTGATCCTTTACTCCCCAGAACACCTGACCCTTTCCTTCCTTCACTTCCAGACTAGCCAATTAAATTAACACTGTGAGGCAGACCCCAGCCAATGGAGAGAAAACACAGGCACTGCCTGAGTTAGAGTAACAACCCAATACACTATGTGTGTTCACTCTTCCAAGTACTCTTCCAAGTACACCCTCTTGATCAAGAAAGAGTAAGTGCACCTTGTGTGGATGGATACCTCAGCCGGAGTCGTGGCCTTTTTTTTTTTTTTTTTTTTTTTTTTTGGTATGTTTCTAAATCTCTGAGTCACAGCCAAGGAAGCTCAGCTTATTTTGCCAGAGAGCAAGCTCATCTTGGATGTTCAGCTGGGTGAGTCTGCAGGCAGCATCTACACCTACTCCTGTGTTTTCCTGCATGAGACAGCAAGTGAAAACCTAGGCTAAGCAGCGCCAGCGCAGATACCCCTGAAAGAAATTAATGTCTTCTTTCAAGATAAGTTTTGAAATAATGTTATAATAAAGCACGTGGGAGACTTCGGCAGATTCCATGTTGGGAGAGGGGCAACCACACCAGGCAGACAGAGCTTAAGTGAGAAGTTTTATTAGAAACGGAAGTTGGAGGGAAGGAAAGAGAAGAGAGGTAAAGAGACACAGACACAGAGACAGAGACAGAGAGAGGACAGAAGAGACGAGGGAGACAGGAAAATTCCTGTCTGCTCCAGGGGAATAGTAAAAACGCAGAAGTGAGGTGGGGTGCGGTGCTTTTAAAGGGTCCTTTGCACGGGCGTGCAGGTAGTGATATAGCAACTATGGAACCCTGGGCTGACCAGGGCACTGCCTGAGTGCATTGTGCCGGGTGACCCGGGCAGGCCAGCATAATGCCTGAAACCTTACAGATAATTGTGTTAAATGGCAATAGTTAACTAGAACAGGAACTGACAGAATGACTCTGGATCCACTGGAGTTAAGAACGTCATTAGAGGAAAGCTAAACTAACCCAATGCAGACAAACATAAGCTTAAAAGATAGAGGAAACTATATATGCCCCAGTATAGTAAGCAAATATTAATGTGTCCACCACTTAGAGAGTAGCTGGTAAATGTCACATTCTGCCTCCGTGGTCTCAGAGAACAGCAAACCTCTGGAAGGAGCACTATTTTTAGAACAAGCAGTGTTTTCCCCTTGAGGTCACACAACAGAGCTTTGTAGTCATTTCCAGTACTGCTAACATGTCCTGAAGGAAAGGCTAGTATCATCATAATTACATTTTAACTACAGCCTCCGAGTCGTCATCTTAAGTTGTAATAAAACTTCCTCCTAATATAAAAATAAAGGCAAATTATATTGACATAGCCTCTCTTTGCAAGTAATAGCCGAAAGGGTACGTGGTTTGGAGAAAGGAACACAGCTAGTTTCACGCTGTTCTGTCCTGCTCTGTGGGACTGCACTTGAGTGAAATGCCCAACACTGAGGGAAAAAAATCATACTTTCTAAAGATAAGAGTAATTTGGAGGAAAATGAGAAGTTGGTGGTCAGTGATGTTTTAGAAAGTGACTTTTTGTAGCTCTGGATGAATATTGATACTTATTAATGAGAATATTTAAATAAAAACATCGTATTCTTCTGAAATAGGACAAGATTTCCAGGATTAGTTTATAAACAAAACTTTTAGGACATGTTTGTTTGTTTTAAAGTCAGCAAAGAGGACAGGTTCCAGGAGAAGAGAAACAAGATGCCAGTCTCCTGGAGCATCCACATTAATCTCTTGGATGCCTCTTCCCAGAATGCCTCTCTCCAAACCTCTAGCTAGAAAGGGGTCTCACTATATTTGCTCTTGTCAATTGTAGGTTCTAAGTTTAAGACTTAAGTTGAGTGCTTTTCCTTTGAATTCATTTCAATTTTGAGAACATGTATATTTAGCTTCATTCAGCCTGCTCCTTGGTAGAGCTGAGGCCCAAGTCTTAAAATTCTATGAATTTTATTTTCCCAGAACTCATGTTCTTTCAGACTAGAATAATATACATCATCCTCTCTCATCCTCTCTCTCTCTCTCTCTCTATATATATATATATATACATATATATATGTATATATATTTCATAGATAGGGTCTTTCCTTTTGAAAGGAAGGAAAACAAAGGAAAAGTACATTTACAAACATGAAATTCTTACAAGAGTATAGCAATGAAAAATCATTCGATGTCTCTATTGTATATGAGGGAGGCACAAACAAAACACTGTGTGTGAATTTATGAATGGTGTAATAGCATAAAATACTGAATGACCTGTTAATTACAAAATTTCCTAAATTTGTCATTGGCTTAATAGAATGTCTAAAGTTACAAATGAGCCTTTTTACATTTCTTTTCTCTGTCTCTCTCTCTTTTCTACAGTTTGTGTTTTGGCTCACTTTTGCTTATTGCTTTTCTCTTTTGATTCCATCTCCTTACTAGTTATGTCCTTCTTCACCCCAATCCTCAGCACTGATGAAACTGGTGGCCCGGATGCATGTGATGTCTAGAGAAATACATCCTCCAGTCCTTAAACTTCAGCCTGTTATTTCTCTCTCGATTTTGTGGGTCCATTAGATAAGCCACAGAAGAGGTGTTAAGGAAACCAGCAGGGGACAGGCCAGTAGGCAGTGAGCTAAGCACCTTGCAGAATTGGGTAATGTTCAGGCTGATATTATGTGTCAGCATAGAACACTAGCCTTAATTAGCCAAATTTCCTATGCTATTTCTGACATTTTTATTTGCTGATTATACCACCTTAATTCCTGAGGCACTCTGTGTCTTGTCACTAAAACTATGATGATAATAATATCTACAACTGAGTTGTTACAGGGATTAAAGTAATTAGAATAATGCCTAGATGGGGGAAAAGGCTGAAACAATTAAATTTCATGTTTGAGCAATTTGTTCCTATAAACCGTCATGGAGCTGGGTTTGAGCTCAGATATGTTTAAGTACATGCCTTGAGGGCTAAATGTCTCCACTGTCAATGACAATGATCAAATATTCTAAAATTCAGTTAGACCGTTTCAAATCAACTGTGATTCTCTTCACACTCAACAATCTTCTCCTAAATCTTTAAAATCAACTCAGGATCCTTGTAACAGAACATAGAATTTGTAGGAACCAAGAAGGATTTGACCTAAACTAGATAAACTATCATTGTCCAAACTAAAATTGTATCAGGGATATATTGCTTATTTTTTTATTTTGTTTTAACCTATTTGAGTTTGGGGAAATCAGAGATTTGTACCTAAAATTAATTACATATTATTTATAATTGATTATAAAGTTGTATTCTTGCATAAGTAGCTCTTATTATAAAGTAAAAGTCTAAAAATTTATGTAACCTTTTATTGGTAGATTTACACATAAACCTAATGTGAGTCATCCCACCAATCATTACTATATTTTTAGACCAAATAAAACCTCCCTGACTATTATGAACATGAATTACAGTTCATAATAGTCAGGGAGGAAGAACGGACTCAATATCCTAACCATTTAATAAAAATTTTCACCCAAAGTAAAACCACAACACATCCTTCAAAAGTATCTTTTGAATATTTCCCATTTCAATAAAAAGCAACTTCCATTTTCCTATTACAAGGCAAAATTCTGGGTTCATCCTGTCACTTGACTCTCCTGGTATGAGCTTCCCCAGGTGCTGGCTTCCCCTTGTGTGAGCTTCCCCTGGTGTGAGCTTTCCCTGGTGTGAGCTTCCTCTAGTGTGAGCTTCCCCATGTGCCAACTTCCACTGGTGCCAGCTTCTCCTGGAGCAGCCAGTCCTTTTGTGTGAAAACATGCTGAATATGACCTTTCCTGACTCCTCTGCCCCTGCCTGTCTGGAGACTCATTCCTTTGCTTAGATCATTGCAAGAACTCTAGGCTGCCTTCTCTATTCTCTCCTGACTTCATGCCTTCAACCTTAGCTTTGCTCAAAGCCTCCAGTAGTTTCCTCGGCTTGGAATTAAATTGAGTTAATCAATTCATTAATTTTTGTCTATTAATTTCTATTTAGTGGAGCTGAGACTGAATCTGAGGCCTTATGCTGAGTCAGCAAGCCCTGTATGTCACATCTCCTACCAATCCTGCTGGAGCCTTACCTCCTAGGGCAAAGTGCACGGACCTACAGGTCACTGGTCCTCTGCCATCTAATTTCTGTCTCATTTTATTTGCTGATGTTTCCCTTGCTCAGTCTCTCCAGCTAAGTGGCTTCTGGAATAAGCCTTCAGGCCCCTCTTACTGGAGCTGGCTCTTCTAGAACTTTTGTCTACAATGTTCTCCTATGCAAAGTCATGCGGCTACCGGTCTGCCTTGGTATGTTTATGCTACTATAACAGAATACCTCAGACTTGGTAATCAAAAGAGAACAAAAGTTGAAATCTCACTGTTTTGGTTTCTTGTGACTTTGGAGGTTGGGGAGTTTAAGATAAAGGTGCTGGAAGGTTCATTGTTGTGTGGAAGATAAATGTCTCACCTTCCAACATGGCGTCTTGTCACTTCCTCCTCTGGGTGTGGTGGTGAAGGGTGATGACGCCAGGCATGACTGAGGAATGAGAGGTTGTTTCCTCCAGTCTTTCTAATCTCACTCACGAAGGTTCTCATCTGATAACTTACTTAGATCCTAAAAGCTCTATACTGTCACATGGGAGTTTTAGTTCCACAATATTATTTTGGAGGAATACACACATTTAAGCCATATCAAAGACTTTACTCAAAAGCCATATTATCAGTGAGGGCCTTTGAGGATTCTCTATGTCAAATTTCAGCCCCATGTCCTTACTTCTAGGACTTGAAGTCTTGCCCTGCAATTTTCCTCCTTGAACTTTAT
The DNA here is from genome assembly GCF_017639785.1 of Mesocricetus auratus. NCBI lineage: Eukaryota > Metazoa > Chordata > Mammalia > Rodentia > Cricetidae > Mesocricetus > Mesocricetus auratus. The sequence continues at coordinate 78,184,081 of NW_024429190.1, forward strand.
CTGTGTCACCGTCTAATACAATGCAGTTCATTGATCATTTCCTTCATTGCTCCATGAGACAGGATTATTTTCTGTTTCATTCACCAAGACTTTTCCAATGTCTGTTATAGAGCAGACACTCAAAACATTGTTGTTAACTGTTTCTGAATCTTATTCAGACACAATGAAGACTATAAATTTACTTAATAAAACTGCCTTACATTTATAAATTTGTTGGTTTACAAATATTTTCTATTTTTAAATATGCAAGCCATCCACCCAGTCCTAGTTAATAGTTTTGAAATCAATTCTAATTATCTGGCAGCATAATGGCCAAAGTGAGATATTTATAATTTTCTTTTTATTCTACTCTCTGGAACATTTGATAGTAGCTTTCCACCACAAAAACATTTTTAGATTAAAATTACCTTGCCCCCTGTGGTCATCCGTGGGCACTTGTGACAGACTCCTCGCTGGTGCTGATTGGACACTGGGGGCTCTAACAAACTTTAAATATCAGTGAATGCCCAGGGACTGCTAAGCCCAAAGAAGCTGAGCTTTGCCAAAGGTCAATGATATCAGGTAATCTGTCTCTCACTGCTCCTCATAGGGAACTGCTTTCTATCGACAGTGCTTACTTAAGTTTGCAGTTTCCTCGCTGTACTGGTCTGGTTAACTGAAAATAAGTGCAATTGGGGCTATTCTCAGCTGAGCATAATTGTCTAAATTCAGTGCTATGTTCTATATGATAGTTAGAGTGCTAGACATCATTAACAAAACTCCATAGCTTGGCAGCATATTGGCCTATGGGCTATCATTATTATCAAGATCCATGGTAACTGGCAGCTGTACCGTTTGACAAAGCAGACACAGGAGAAGCCAGCTGTGCTTCTGTTTACAAACACTGCACTGATTCATCTAGCAGCACTGAGCTATTTGATAAATGTGTAGACTGTCCCTATCTACAATACTTAGAAGCCAGAATTCTAGCTTCAATTTAGATGCAGATCATTAGGATCCTTAATATTAAGTTTGAAGACTACAAACTAGGATTTTATGATTTATCTTAGTTGTATTATTTTGCTGAGTTAAAGTTTTTACTATGAAATGCTTAAATGTTGTAGGGACATTTAAATTACTTTCCCACAAAAGTATTTTCTTGCAACAAATCACATTATTATTTTCATATTGGTTGTTCTATGTTTATGTATCAGCAAAATATTTAATGTTCAGCAAGACCAACAGATTGCTGTTCAGAGGTATGCTGGCAATTTTTCAGAATAATGATTCCTTGAGTTAACTGAGCCCACTAGATCCTAGTGAAACATCCATCACACTATACATGTGTGATTCACTCCATAACTAAATGCCAGTGTTCCAAAGATTATTTTATTGAACCTTATATAAAATAGGTCTTCTTTAAGTTGGCTGCTTGTGACGTCTATTAAATTAGATGGAAGAACAGAATCTTAATTGAGGTGGCATAGAGTCTTGGTTAGGAGCACCAGTTCTGTAGCTACTTTGCTAGAAAACCAACCCTAGTTCTGTTCATTAATATTCAGGAATTATGGGACATGTTACATGGCATTTCTGAGTATGCTTCCAGACTATAAAACCGGTAAAGCCACTTAGGTCATAATTTTGTTGTGGGACTCAAAATAAATAAACACATGTAACATTCTTAGAATAATATTTAGCTATATTTATGAATTAATTAATATTTAGCAAATGCTTTGCTTACAGTACAAATTGCTCCAGTGGTTTCTGTCTCTGGCCCCTACATAGTGACTAATTCAGACATATTGCCATGAGTATGAAGATGTTCATGATAAGATCCATTCCTCACCCTTGTATCTGCCATCTTGACACATTTAATGATTCAGTATGAGCTGATATGTTGCCTTACTGTTACTTTTAATTATACAATGATTTAAAGATAATTTTCTAAGAATATAGAAAAAATGCCAGATTTCAAATACAGCAAATAATTATGTCTATAAAATTAGTTTCTATGAATTATCATATTAATTATAGTCAGCAATTTTTGTTTTTACATGATAATAATGAGACATAAAGAATAGATTAAAATATTATGAAAACTACATATGTTTGTATAGATGCTAATTTTATAGGTGTAATTATACATAAGATATGTAATCTATATATTAAAAGGAAATGGACTGCTGGGAGGAAAGACGTTGCATACATGTGTGTTCAAATCTGAAGCTCATGACTGGCATTGCTAAGAGAGGTCTTGTTACTCTTTCAGGGAGACTTGTGAAGATGCAGGCCGTGGCCATGTGTGTTGGACTGCTGCTCTTCAGTGTGACCTGGGCATCACCGGTGAGCATTGACAAATTCATTTACGTGTTGTGTAAACTCTTTCTCGCTCTAGTTTTCAAGCAGTGTTGGTTAAAATGTGAATCATTGAGCTTCTATAGGATGCAAACTATGGTACAGTACCACGTTTTGTTTTCAGGAATCTCTGAGAAAGCTAGTACCCAGCCACAGAGTTCTGAGTCAGCTCAGATTTATGAGTGATAGTCTAAGACTGGAACCAAAATCTATCAAAAGAACCTTGCAATATTTTACCAAACCTTGAAGAATTTAACGTGAATAGGTAAAGATAGATAAATACATTTTGCAAATAACTGGCAGTGGCAGGGAACTAAAATATCTGTGTTTTTCGGCAGTATCTTGGCATAGTGGGAGCCTGCCAAAGATGTTCCCTTCTTTGATGAGGCTAAAATGGACTGATACCCATTAACTTAACCTAAATGAAGCTTCTATTGCCTCACGTATCTTCTTTTTCTGACTCACCCGGATGAGCACTCAGGCTGTGACCAAACGATCCTATGACAAAGTTGAGCACTACAGATTTTCTCTGCGATTCAGACACGGGGCTAATTAGATAACGTCTTTCCAGCATCTGAGCTCTCGGAGTAACTTTCGGAAGTTGAGTAACTACGGAAACAAGTTCTCATTCCACTGCTGACCACGCTTAAATATAGGTCTGGAGCAAGTGGGCGAACAGTTGAGTAACCAGACTGACGGGATAAAGCATCTGGTGAAAGAGCAGAAATTAGGGGATCGCACTACCCGCTTCATGCACAACCCTTACACTGCAGTGAGCGCTGTGCAGACTTAACCAGTCAGTCCCACCCGATCCACATGGGTCACTCAGAACCATACAGGCCTGCACTGAAGCAGGGCGGTGGTCGAGTGGGTCTTGCTGACCTACTTTTAGTCCAACCAACTGAGGCCGAGTTATTTTGAGTCACACATTCCAGGGAACGGCGGGAGTGTCCTTTCTCACCAGCTTCCAGTAAAGTGCTAGGCCAATATCAATCCAGTGACCACTAGTCCAAAGAGGTTGCCAGTTTTCCTCCTCGGGGCAGTCGATGTCATATCCATTACAGGGCCACGGTTAAGTTCAAGGCAACTGCCAAGTGGGTGTCAGAGGAGTAGGGAGGCCTGCAGATTTCAATTTAAAGAGTCTTAGTAGAGGAGCAGGGACAAAACTGGGTGTTATGAATTATAGTATGATCTGTTCTCACAGACATATACATTCCATTTTAATAATTACCTCAATTATTTGGCCATAGATTGTTGGTATAAAAATGAACATATAGTAAATCACGTGCATGTGTCATAATTATAGCTCAAATTAAACAGTCTTAAAGCATGGGAAAATAGAAGGGGAAGATCAAGCAGTGAAATTCAATTAATATCCATTGTATACAATTCAGGGTGGGAGACTTTGATGCAATTCGCAATGGATCAGGAACTACAGTGGGTTAATCTACATCAGCAAGTGTATGTTTTAACACAAACATAAATGTGCATGCTGGCTCTGTAAGAAGACACTCATGCTGCCATATTTGTATGCTACCATATATACCATGTGTATGCTATCATATACAATATATGCTATCATATATACACTATCTTTATACCTAGCCATGTTATTTCTATATTCTTCTTCCTATAGCTAATTTTGGTAGTACTTAAAATGAGATAACAGTTTAAATTTATTTTCACAGAATCATGGAAGAACTAACAATAAGAAATAGATGCAATAAGAAACGATTATAAATACATCTTGAAAATTTGACATAAACTTCAGGAACTTATCTCCATATTAGTAAATATCCTTTCAAATAAGACTACTTTAATTGTTTTCTTTTTTATTAATTTTTATTTAAATTAAAACAATCTTATCTTGCATACCAATCCTAGTTCCCTCTCCCTCCTGTCCACACCAGTCCCCTAGCAATTCCTATCCCACCCTCCCATCCACTCCCAGGGAGAGTGAGCCCTTCCACTGGGGATCATCAAAGTCTGTCACATCATTTGGGGCAGGACCAAGGCCCTCCCTGAATGTATCTAGGTCATAGGGAATGAGCTCCTAAAGTCCATTCGTGCACTAGGGATAAATACTGATCTATTGCCAGAGGCCCCATAGACTGCTCAAACCCCCCAAATGACACCCACGTTCAGGGAACAGGTTGGGTCCCATGCTGGTTCCCCAGATGTCAGACTGGGGCCCATGAGCTCCCATTTGCTCAGGTCAGCTGTTTCTGTGGGTTTCTCCAGCATGATCTTAACCCCTTGCTCATTGCTCCTCCCTCTCTACAACTGGACTCCATGAGTTCGGCTCAGTGTATAGCTGTGGATCTCTTCTGCTTCCATCAGCTACTGGATGAAGGCTCTAGGATGGCATTTAAGGTAGTCATAAATCTCAGATTTAAGGTAGTCATAAATCTCAGATTTTTAGTTGGGGTCATCCTTGTGGATTCCTGGACATTTCCCTAGTGCCGGATTTCTCTTTAAACCCATAATGGCTCCCTCTATTAAGGTATCTCTTTCCTTGCTCTACTTCTCTGTTCTTCCCCAAACTTGAGCTTCCTGATCCTCATGTTCTCCTCCCCCTCCCCTTCTTCCCTCTCTCCTGTGCTCCCAATTTACTCAGATTTGTCCCTTTCCCCTTCTCAGAGGGGGTCCATGTATGTGTTTTTTATTGCTTTAGTCTCAGGATTTTGGAAGAGGAGATGGGGGTGGGACATCTCCCTGCTTCTCCATCACCAACTGTGTTTGTATGGACACCCTCTTTTCTATTGCTTAGGTGAAATTTTTATGCGAAAGTCCTTTGCAAACTGTGAAATTCTCTGCAAATATATTGTGTCCTAGAAATATAAGATGTTACTGACAAAGCAATTGTTTGTTTGTAGAATGAAATGGAATAGTAGCCCAAATAATGGGACACTTTAACTAACCACTTGAGTTTACATTGCTGTGAAGATTTTATCAATTAGAGTGAGCCACATAAACAAATTCCCAAGTCTTTGGGTGTTGTTTAGGAAAAGCAGTCTCTAGGTAAGTAGGACAGGTAGACGAGGTGGTCCTCAGACTGCTTGGGTGACAGGCATCACTGTGCACCTTACACGCAGGGCAAGGAGGGTGACAGGTACTACTGTGCACCTTACACGCAGGGCTGAGGTGGGCGGCAGGCATCACTGTGCACCTTACATGCAGGGCGAGGAGGATGACAGGTACTACTGTACACCCTTACATGCAGGGCTGAGGTGGGTGCTGCGCATCTTCGACACTACTGCATCGTAACACAGCTGCTGACTTACACCATCACCACACATCCTGAACTGGTAGTTGCCTCACTTACACCTAAGTAAAGAAGGCTCCTTTGCCGTGAATTCCACTGGCCATTATTCCCCTACTGGATCACCATGACTGCCTCTCCCAGCCCATGCCATGGGAACACTTCTTCGTGCTGAAATCTGGTTCTGTGGTAGAGATGGCAGTGCCATCTAGTGGGGAGGAAAACGATGTTTTTCTTTCCTAACAAAATATTTAAGGAGAAGTGGGTCCAACCCTCTTTTCAGTCAGAATGATTTTCCACATTAAAATAATCCAGTAAAAGAAAAAAGAAATGAAATAGTTATTGTTTGAAGAAATGAATGAAAGAATGTTCTGTTTCTGAAATGGAGTCCCTTATTTCCTTCCAGAATTTCAACCACAGACCAAAAGCTAGGCAAGGCTACGCAGAAGAACAGAGGGCAAACAGAATTATTCCTCTCAAATAACGATTTTACCTCTGTAAAGAATAAAAGCCAATGAGGGAACATTTTAGCTGCCAAAATGTGCTCAGACTAGAATCACACAGTGTCCAGCAGAATCATGACACATTCTAGTTCATTATAATTCCTACAACAGATGATTGAAAATTCCCACCTATCGATGGCTTCTTTGCCTTCAGATGGAACAATGGTTTACTATACAACCTTCAGAGGGATAGGAAAGAGTTCTGGGACTTTGTTATTAGCAAACACTGTTCCCTGTGCGAGCTGCATATGAGAGCAAACCAAAGAAAGGGGCGGGAGGCCAGTTTTAACAGGCTTCAGCAGAGAACCCGGTTTACTTGGAATTAGTTCTCCACATGCATCAAGAAAGTTAAGCAAATATTATCAGATTTGCATGTTACCAAATTACAGCTCATTTCTAGCATGGGTTTTTCTGACAATCCCAGTTCTATGTTCTGAAACTCTCAGCTGAAAATTACAAAGGTCTGAATGGCAAACTTAAAAACCAGAACATTCATGTGGTGGCATTTGCCAGCTGGACCTTGGCCATGAGCATAGTAAAACCTGTCTTGCTTCTAATGTCCTCTGGAAGTATTTAATCATGTTGAAATTCCACTAAAACATGGTAGCAAGATTGATACACTGTGGTATGGCAAACAGTTGACAGTGGCATGCAAGAAAAATGCATTTCAAGATGTATACAAAGGAGAGCCCACGTTGTCTTGTAGGGAGGCCAACACTCGCCCTCCTGTGGTTATAAGAGGTACTACTAATTGTCAGAAGAAAAATTAGACTTCTCTCAAGTAAATGATATCCTATAGCATGAGGAAGAAATCCAGAAAACTTCTTAAGAGACAAAAACCTCTTAATATTGAGTTGTAGGTTTTTGCATCATATGAAAAATATGTCTACTTTGAAAGCAGCATAAAGGTGAGTAGCTAAGTGAAGACCCCTCACATGTGACGGTCTGGTCTTGCAAGGGACAAAGTGCTCTGCCATTTCCAGCCTTGGATGTTGTCCTTCTTCCCTCCCCCACACTCCCCAGGTTTGGAAGTCATTGTGCTATGCAACTCTGCCTTCCACTATCCTCCTTACTCCCATCCTATGTTTTGGCCTAACCCATGCTCTGATTTAGGACCTGCTTCTGCAAGTGTGGCCTTGGTAGACCTCAGGAGCCTGGAATTGCCATTTTGCTGTGCCTTGATAGCGCTTATTCTCACGAGGAGAATATACTGGAACAGTGTAGACTTCCAGGGGAAGGAAGTTACTATGACAGGCTGTCCTGTACTCAACAGTGACACACATCTCTGTATCTTAAAATCACCCCACAGATGACTTCATCCATGTCCAGTCTCATCAAAGAGGAAGATGAGGCCCTTGTCACTGGGATAACAATAATTGTTTCACTCAGTGCGCTCTTGCAGAATCATTGCCCAAAGAACTACAGCTTTTAATGCCTCCAACTAAACAGCTATTTATTTTCCTAAGTCTGGCTTCATTTCCCCCGGAAGTGAGAATTCCCATGTAGCATTTTGTCTTACTTGACTGTATATTCTTCATATGGCCATCTCTAAGGCTGTATTGATCTGTCTTCCTGTTGAAGTTAATTAATTTTTGTTCTAGTTGGAATATCTATTTGGTGCTTCCTGCTGTATGAGATACAACACCAACAGAAACAACTGAAGAAATGAAATCAACCTCTCTCTCAGAACTTAAGAGAAGAGACACTGAGAACCCAAAACAGGTTGTGGAAAGCCATGTGAGTGGCCCCAAGAGGAAAAACATTCCTTAGGGGCTGGGAATAGAGAGAAGCCAGTTCTGGGCTGGTGTTCAGGAAAAGCTATGCAAAGGAAACTGTGAGCCAGGTTGTGGCAGAGCAATAAGGTTTGAGAGGACAGACGGGAGTGGGCAGGCTGTTCTCCAATGAAAGAATGGCATGAAGTAAGGCCCGGAAGGAAGGAGAGGACAGACAGACAGCTGACTCATTCCTGTCACAAACTCAGAACACACAAAGAACAAAAAGCATTTTGTATTTTAAAATATTTTCTCAGACAAATGGTTGACTGTCTTATAACAAAGTTATAATGTCCTCTCTTGCTTTTCTAGAAAAACAGTTTTAGTTACTCTTCTAATTAAAGGCACACCAGTTACTAGTAAGCATGCTACTTTTCTGAAGGAATATGAGGAAAAAGAAAAAAACTAATAAAAACACAAAAAATGGAACAAAATTTCCTCCAAGACTGGCAGGAAAAAAATTAAGAATTTTTAAAATTAAAATTTAATTTAATAAACTGTACTGATTTTTCTAACCCACCTGCTCAGCTTGAAATGTCTCTTCAGAAATGAGTAAATAAACATAAATGCCTAAGGCAAGTTTTCTGGGATGCACTGGCTTAACCTCAGTATTTAGAATGTTTTATATTCAGAAGTAAATCACTACAGATTCTTTGTTCTCATAATAAAACCTTACCTTTTTTCCAAATACGACTGGACCTATAAAAGTTAGTGATAATGGTATCATCATTTCCACATGTAAAATCATTCCAAATTATATCTTCCAATTAAGACAAATGGACACTTTTGGAGACTTCCTACTAACAAGTTCTGCCAGACTAGAGGAGACTTTTACAAACTATTCTCACCTGCAGTTCAAGTGTGTGCTTATTTAATGGTCTCACAATCCAAACACTTAATAAGATACATTTTAAAGCAAGCAGAGGCAGAGGTCACAGCAAGATGATTCAGATGTGACCATCAAACCACACAACCTGAATGCTAACTCTCACAACTTATTCTCAAACATCCACATATACATGGAATTAACACATGCAGACATTCCCTGTCCCTTAACACACACACACACACACACTGTATTCTTAATTAGAGATTGATGTCAAAACTCTATTCTATTTTAGACAATATGTGATCAGTGACCTCAAGTTTGCAGAACCCACAGCCAAAGAGTGATGACATTTATAATGCAGGAGGAGTGAAAAAGAGTCTACAGTTAATTGCCACCACATAAAATGTAAAGATATAAGAGGACAGTTGTTCATCCGATGAGAAAAGACTGCTGTTGCCATTGTGTAGGAAAGCAAGCTACCCTTGCTTTAAGGGCACCATACATCCCCATATGAATGACAGAGAGTGTCATTGATATAGATCCTGGTGGATGACACACTATGATAGATGCCTTGCTTGCATTGTATCATTTAACAAAATTCTTTTTAAAAAATCCTGAAAAGTATGTGTTTTCTTATTTTGTAGTAAGAAGTCTGATGCCTCCCAGATCACATGTCTCCCTAGGTCACATGCCTCCACAGCTCTCCCAGCCCTAATGGGAATGACAGCCGATGTGATACTTGAGCCCTTTTGTAGCACAGTTACTTTAGTGAGCACCAGAGTGAGAGATCTGAAAGCCTTTGGGGGCTGGAGAGATGTTTCAGCAGTTAGGAACACTTACCGCTCTCCCACAGGATCAGAGTTTGTCTTCCCACACTCACACGGGAGCTCACAGCCATCTATAACTCCACTTTCAAGAGATCTGATGATCTCTCTTCTGTGGGCATCAGACACACACACGGTGCAGACTCATATACAGGCAAAACATTCACACACATTAAAAACAGTAAGATTCCAAGCATTTGGCCATTCTATCTGTCATCTCATTTGATGCAGCTCAGCATGGCACTTGCGTGCCTGAACTCCTTTGGCTTCTGTGGGCATCAGGCACACACACGGAGCATAGACTCATATACAGGCAAAACATTCATACACATCTCATTTGATGCAGCTCATCATGGCACTTGCGTGCCTGAACTCCTTTGGCGTCTTTATGGTCTTCCTTACACTTCAGAGAGATGTAAGCTTCTAGCTGACTTTCCTTTCTCCATATGGGCGCTTCCATCTATTCATATCCTTAATTATCATAACCAACACGCTAGCATGCTCAAGAAAAGCTAACACACTGAAGTGTGTTCAAAAATACATCGATTCTGCCACCTAGTTTTAAAATATTCTCTCCATTTTGCTCCTGAATATTTGCACCTAACCTAGCCATCAAATCTACCTCATTCTTCTTTTCCCATGAAACCTGCTTTGCTCCATTCCATCCTCGTTGACTTGTAGGCTTTTCATTAAATGTATTATAGATTTTAAACACTTTTCTATCGATTATCAGATTTTAAAATTTTAACATGAACAATAATCACTTTGTGCTGTTTTTCCACGTTAGCAAAAAGAAAAAAGCAGAGATAATGTTGCTCTTCACCAGTTTCACAAAAGTAGAAATCACGAGTCAACACCTAAAAAAAATCATTAGACAGAAAAAAAGAGAAAGGCTTGTCTCCTTTTGAAGTCAATGAAAATAATGAAAGCAGTAAAACCTGAATCTTTTCACAGATGCCGAATGAAGAGGACAGCACTATCAACAGAGGCAGTGCCCACGCGCATTTAACAGCATCTGTGTATCCTGAGCCCTCAGGGGACAAAGGAGCAGAGAATGTAGAGGATACCCTCCTTAAACTACCTGCCCAGGAGAGGCATGGTGCCGTTCTCGCCGCAAGTAACATTCAGCCTATAAAGAGACTGGTGACTGGGATTGAACTATCGGGGGACAAAAACAAAGAGAAGAAACCCAAGAGTATTCCAGGCATGATTCCAGCAGATGTCAGTGATGTTACAGACCACTTAAAAGACGCAAAGAGTCAAGAGAGGTATCTACCATCCCAGAACAGCCCAGCAAAAAGCAAAGGTACCCATCAGATCCGACGAAGCACTCACTACCTAACACATATCCCCCAAATCAGAAAGATCCCCAGGGACTTTGAAGGCAGTGGTTTCCCAGACACTCGGGTGAGGGGGGATAGCGATGTCCCTTCTTTCAGTGGGGACGGGCAACATTTCATGTATGTTCCAGGCAAAGGAGGTGCTGTTGGGCCTGGTCTAGAAGGCTCAGCTAGACACACGGGCCTCTCGGGCTCTGAGAAAGCTGAGACTGTTAACCCACACACGAGCGGACTGGGTTCTAATGAGATCCCCGAGAGAGAAAGACTTGGCGGTGATGCCATTGCAACCAGAGACAAAATCGCACAACGCGCAGGTGCTGCTAGTGTGAGCCTTGTGGAGGGCAGCAATGACATCACAGGAGGTACTAATTTTAAGGAGCTCCCTGGAGAGGAAGGAAACAGAATTGATGCTGGCAGCCAAAATGCCCATCAAGGGAAAGTAGAATTTCACTATCCACAAGTGCCCTCCAGAGAGAAGCTAAAAGGGGGCAGCAACGATAACTCGGGGAGTGCCAGTTACAATGAGATTCCTAAGCACAGCAAAGGTAGTCCTAGGACTGACACAGAAGACCCCTCTAGGAACCAAGTGACTATGACGGAAAAACAAAGGTTCCCAGGTAAAGGCAAAAGCCAGGGCCCGGTTCTTCCTTCGTACAATCTAGGTAATGAGGTTAAAAGCAGAGGAGATTCCTCTAACGTTCCCAGTCATGAGGGGATTGTAATGACAAACAGCAGAAAAAACCATTATGTACTCCATGGACAAAATAATTCTACGCGGAATAAAGGCGGGGTGTCACAATGGAGAGGAGGCACCTGGCCTTCTCGGAGGCCCCATGCCCACAGGCGCTTCAGCACACACAACAGAAGAAACAGCAGTGAGTCGTCCAGCGGCAGCTCGAGTGAGAGTGACGGCGACTAGTCCCCAGGAATTCAGGAACTTAGACCGGTCTTCTCTGCTCCTGTCCTGGAGGAAGAGAGGAAGCAGCGGGAACTGGGCAAGCCCGCAAACCTGGTCCCCTCCAGGACTTTGTGAGGTTTTAATGGCTCTAAGAAGAATTTCTACTCAAAGTTCTGATGCTCTTTCTAAATAAAAGTTTCCATTAAGAATGTTATCTAGTAGGTAGTATTTGGGTAGGTGACACCTAGAAATGGTCTGTGAATGTCACATGTGCCTTGATGCATTGTTTCCTCCTCAGAATGAAAACAAATGTTTTCTGTGACCATAGTTAAGTGACCTCCAGCTGGCTGCTGGCATTAGTGGAAGGATGAAGAGGTAAGGAGGTTAATCGGCCTCCAGCAGAGAGGTAAGGTGTGTGGAAGGAATCCCCTGGGCAAGACCCAAAGCCTTCCCTGCTCTCACTCTGGGCATCTATTTCCGGGCAGCCGTCTGTGCCCTTCCGTTGGCTGAGCATTTACGATGTCCTTTGTGGCAGGTCTCATTTCTGAAGCAAATCTCATGGTGACCACTTTTGCTAGCTCTGTTTTCATCTAGAGAAGAAAATAGGATGGAGAAAGTGCCATGGGAGACTGAAAAAGAGCTACACAAACGAGAGGGCCAGACAAGGATTCGGTTCACCAGATAGCATGCACTGACCACTCCCAAAGCATTCCCAGCTCCCTCTTTCTCCCCATCTTAGTTTCCTGGCCAAGATGGTCTTGTGGTGCAGGTCTGGAGAGGGGTCCTATGTCTCCTGGTGAGGAAAGGTTTTGTCCTCTGGCAAGAGAGATGCACCCAACTGGTGCTGTTTTTATTTTCTCATGACTTCTCCCTGACTTAGAACAAGCACACTGTCTGGATGTGCAGGACCAGTGTGCTCTTTGTCAAATCTGTGTTTTGATTCCTGGTACTCTTGCTTTTTAAATAAAATATTAATTTTGACCAAGAAAAAAAGCACACTGAAAGTAATCAAGTAGAGAAATTATAACTGCAAATAAACTATAAATAACCCAGTAGCTTTTACACCGGAATGGCCTGAGCACATGGAAACTCTTAGAGATGGTGAGAGAGAACCATAAGTAGATAAGAAAGCAAATGCCGTCTTAGGTCTTTACTTGCAGGGACTCAAAAGGCATTGTCTGTTATCTAGGGGAACAGTTGCACACTTCAGTTCCCTTGTTCCTTGTCCTCATGTGTGAGCACTCATGAACAGCCCTTCAAGGCACTGGTGAGGGGTAGATATCTCTATCTCTATATATCTATATCTATATATCATCTATCTATCTCTCTTCTATTGTCTATCTACCTACTAAACACATACACACACAAGCACACACACATGCACACACATGTCTCTGCTTCTTTATATGTGAAAGGAGGAAGACTTCACCACAACAACGTGCTGTCATGAATGCTCACATGTAGGCCCTCGTGTTTCACAGATGCACAACTGTGGAAGCTCACAGGACCCTCGTGTTTCAGCTGGGCCATCTTCATTCAAACATAAGCAAACATTGGTCTCCAAAACGGACAATTTCAGCCTCTCCAAGCTGCCTTCAGAGAAATGAGAAAAGTAGATGCAGTCTGCCACCTTGTGCCCAAAAAGAAAAACTGTCCATTACTAGCCCTGGAAGCAGTAGGGTCTGTCATTCATTTGTCTGCCTGCAGAGCACTCACTGCAAGCCACTTGCCTGGGTTTCTCTGTTTGCAAATATCTATTTTCCATTTGCTGCCCAATACTCCAGTCCATCAGGGCAGACTACCCAATCCTATTCAGCTTCTTAAGCTTGAACAAAAACTGAACACATTTTACAAAATTCTGTGAAGCCCCCCCAAATGAAAAAATGAACACATTTTACACAATTCTGGGAAGATCAGAAGGAAAGAGATGCTCCTGGGTGTTACTGAATGGATAGTGTAACGAAGGAGAAAGGTGATGAAGAGTAAGGCAGGAAACAGGAGAGGTGGGGGCTTGGGTATTCACAAAACCTTAGCAACAAGTGAGTGGCATCAGGTGAAGCTCCAGGACTCATTGACCAACCAGTGAGTATTGATGAGCTCCCGGTTCAATGGTGGACTTTTAAAAAAATAGAAAGTGACCCCCCTCCCCTCCCCTCCTCTCCTCCCCTCCCCTCCTCTCCTCCCCTCTCCTCTCCTCTCCTCCCCTCTCCTCTCCTCTCCTCCCTTCCCCTCCCCTCCCCTCTCCTCTCCTCTCCTCTCTTCTCCTCTTCTCTTCTTTTAGTTGACACTGAGAAGATACAATGTAGACCCCAAGGGAGTAAGAGCCTGGAACCTTTTCTCCAATAAGATCAGACCACATGGAAATACTCAGATTTATAGAAATGAGTTTATAATTAAGACAGAGCTAGCCAATAAGAAGCCATAACCAGCGGCCAACAGTTTTATAATTAATATAAGTCTTGTGTGTTCATTTGGAGCTGATGCGGCAGTAGTGGGCCCAGACTGGCAGGAAGAGCTCACATTACGAAATGGCGCCAGTAATGTGGGGCACACATTTCCATGTAAACTCGAAAAAAGCTTAAAAAGGGATTTTAGAAACAAAAGGACAGAGACAAGCACAGCTTCTTGGTAACAGCATTTTCTCTGGTAGGCTCTGTTTTGTTAGAGACAAGCAGAAATTTGTGTGGCTCCTTTAAGGGAGTCTTCCTGACTCAGAGTAAGCAGCAAAAACCTGCAAGGCTCTTTTAAGAGGCCCTGCTAACAACTGAATGGTGTGTATGGGCAGCGGGCAGTGACAGTGACTACATCTCCAAGCTAGCAGCATGCTGCTTAATGGCAGCACAGAGCAGGGTGGTGAGCACAGCTCACAGGGTTGGCAGTCAATATACCCCTACCATGTTGGAAAGACTGTGGCTAAAACATCTGTGGCTTTAATTTTAGCAATGTTGTTTAGCAGATAAAAGATAAAGATTTACAGTAAAGGTAGATTCAAATGAAAAACACCCAAAACTCTAAATATTTTACAGTGTAATTAAAAATATATGTAGGCTTGGGAGAGAAAAGGAAAAGGCACATGCTTTTAATGCCAGCACTCAGGTGGCAGAGGCAAGCAGATCTCTGTGATTTCAAGGCCAGCCTGGTGTACAGAGTGAGTTCAAGGGCAGCCAAAGTTACACAGAGAAGCCCTGTCTCAAAAAAGGAAAAAACAAAAAGAAAGAGTAATAGAAAAGCCGTGTAAAGATGGAAAATACACAGAGAGTCTGGATACTGTGTGCTGTTGTATTGTCTTTCAATTGTGCAATTGCTAAGGAAGGAACAACAACTGCTAAAATACACCTGATTATAAATGCTGCTGAATTAATACAGCTTATATATTTTAAATTTGCTTTGACTTCTAAATTTAAATATAAGGACAAGTTATTTGGGAAAAGAGTTTCTGCTGCTGCTTACACAGAAAATGAAAAGATGTGAATTTCTTCCAGACAAATATGGTTTGATGAAGCAAGACCCCCAAAAGCAGTGGCCCAGGTGATACAACATTCAAAACAGCTTGAACAAGGCAGTCATGCAGACCACTAGAGCCAGGATTTCTGGGTCTTCTTAGGATCTCCAAGACAGAGCCCCCAAACAGCAGGAAGCAGTTTGGAGAGAATGACACCCACATTTCCAAAGATTGCTTATGAATGTTTGTTTTCATTTATATGGGGTTGATTATATATAGTTAATGATCACAGTCAATCTCCTTCTAAAGAAAAAAAGGGGGAAATGAATATTTTGTATGGGTATGGATATTCATTTACTGATACAAATTTAAGGTCAATTTTGTGATATGAATATTTCTCCTCTTGTCTGGGTATTATGCCTATACATATCTTTTAAAATGTAATGAATAATTAAGTACACAGATTGTATATAGTCACCTATAATAGTCAAAACTTTCAGTTAGCTTAGTTAGCTTTTCTGGATAATACTTGAAATGGATATTCTTCAAAACTTTCAAAGACCTTCAGAATATGGCATTTAAAATGGTTTAGGGTTTTTCAAGACAGTGAGACTCAATTGCTTCTGAGAACAACAATTATGTCTGAGAGGAAGGTGGGCATGGAAGAAACTCGTTATGGAATTTCCTTTCAATATGGTAAGACTAACCATTTGGGAAAGAAACTGTTCCTGCCTGGACTGTATGAAACTGGACATACAGGATCAACAGGAAAGTGACTGCTGAACTTGTAAAACAAGATGGGACAGTCCTATAGAGTTCCTGCTTCATGGAAGAGTCTGTCAGACATTCTGCAGGACACAGAAAAATGACTGACAAACTGCCAATGCAGGTGGGACATTTTAAAATTTCTTGCTTCACTGAGAAGTCTTCCAGACACACTGTGGCCTATAAGCTGAAGATGGATGCCCCAATGTTACATAGGAACTTTGGGTGACTGTCTAGCAGTGAGATGTCTCTGTCAATTCTATAGTTTATATATTATCCTTCTGTGGTCTTTGATGGAGTTGAAAACATAGTTATAGTTATGATTTTCCTTAGTTATGATGAAAGATAAATTATATATAAGACTTTAGACTCACAAAGATAGGATAGTTGATAGAGTATTTTCTTTAAAGTTTGCTAAGTGTTAATAGACTGCATATTGTAACTATAGTTCTTACTTGATATCTGTTTTGTTATATGTAATTTTAGTATGTTAATGTTAAAGCACTTCTTTTTATTCATACAGAAAAGAGGGGATGATGGGGGAAGTCCTTTTCTCTTATTGGTTAATGAACAAAACACTGATTGGCTAATTGACCAGGCAGGAAGTGACATAGCTGGGAAGATTCAGAATATAAGCAGGAACAAACAGGAAATCACTCTCTTCTCTTCTCTGTGGAGATGCTGAACAGATACAATGTAGACCCCAAGGGAGTAAGAGCCCTGGACTTTTTCTGCGGTAAGATAAGACCATGTGGAAATACTTGGATTTATAGAAATTAAGACAGAATTAGCCAATAAGAAGCCATAACCAATGGTCAACAGTATTCATAACTAAAAAAAAAAATAGAAAGTGGGGAACAACTGGGGAAGACACTCTGGCCTACTCACACACACCAAGTGCATGCACACCCTCACCAATACATGCATGCACTCCACAATCTGGAGCATGTTCATCAGCTTACCCTTGCTATGCAAACGAGCCGTGGGTCTGCTGACATGTGTTTATTTTATAAAATATTTTTTCTGACCATGAAAGTAAAATGATGAAAGTAAATGTGTAAAACAGTAAAATAAAGTAATAAAAATAAAAGAAAACATATATATATATATATATATAAACAGTAAAATAAATTTTAAAAAGAAAATATATAGCTCTGGGATCTTCTGGCCTGGGGACAGTAGGCAGGTGGACTCACCCCCAATGGACCAAGCAACTGAGAGTCTGTGGAGATCACTGTGCTACTCCCACCCCTACTCAGGACAGAGGTGAACTTTGGCCCCTGCCTTAGGCCCAATTTCTGCTTGCCATTCTGGGAACTCTTGGCCTGGTACTGCAGGAAGGTAGACTGGCCCCCAGCAGAACAAGTAACATAGAGTCTGCTGACTGCTAGTTCAGCTCCCACCCACCTGGAGACAGAGTGCCTCAGACCTGCCTGCACCCATTGTGACAACCATCAGAATATCTGACCCACTTGCACCCACCAGAAGAGAACCTTGGAACTGAACCCACCAGGAGAGGAAGAGACCCCACCTGTGCCTACTGGAAGAAGGGGTGGGACGATGACAATATAAGAACACATTCAACAACAGATGTCACCAGAGTCTAGAGACCATATGCCAGCAAAACCTGAACATCCCAACACAGATGAAGCAGAAAAGAACGACCTTAAAAACAACTTCAAGAAGATGATAGAGACCCTAAATAGGAAATAAAAAATCCTTTAAAAAATGGAAGA
The DNA here is from genome assembly GCF_017639785.1 of Mesocricetus auratus. Lineage (NCBI taxonomy): Eukaryota > Metazoa > Chordata > Mammalia > Rodentia > Cricetidae > Mesocricetus > Mesocricetus auratus. Next base: position 78,201,786 of record NW_024429190.1, read on the forward strand.
AGACAAACTAAAAATTTCAAGAAACAATTCAAAAAGTGCAAAGTTTGAAAGCTGAAATGGAGACAATATAAACACAGTCTGAGGGAATTCTGGAATTACAAAAGATGGGTAAATGATCAGGAACTACAGATCCAGATAGATCCATGGCTACCACCATGCATGAAATGGATCAAAGATTTCAACATAAATTCAGCCACAGTGAACCTCTTAGAAGAGAAAGTGGGAGGTACCCTTGAATGAATTGGTACAGGAGACCACTTCCCAAACATAACACCAGTAGAACAGACAGTGAGATGGACAATTAATAAATGGGACCTCCTGAAACTGAGAAGCTTCTGTAAGGCAAAGGACACAGTCAGCAAGACAAAAAGGCAGCCCACAGAATGGGAAAAGATATTCACTCACCTCACATCCGATAGAGGGCTGATCTCCAAAATTTACAAAGAACTCAAGATGCTAGTCTCCAAAACACCAAATAATCCAATTAAAAAGTGGGATACAGAACTAAATAGAGAATTCTCAATAGAGGAGTTTAAAATGCCTGGTAGACACTTAAGAAAGTGCTCAACATCCTTAGCCATCAGGGAGATGCAAATCAAAACAACTCTGAGATACCATTTTACTCCTGTCAGAATGGCTAAAATAAAAAAATTTAAAAACCAATGACAGTTTATTCTGGAGAGGATGTGGAGAAAAGGGAACACTCCTCTACTGCTGGTGGGAGTGCCAACTCATACAGCCACTTTGGAAATCAGTATGGAGATTCCTCATGAAAAAGGGGATCAGCCTACCACAAGACCCAGCGATTCCACTCTTAGGCATACACCCAAAACATGCACATTCATACAACCAGGACATCTGTTCAATTATGTTCATAGCAGAATTATTTGTAATAGCCAGAACCTGGAAGCAACCTAGATGCCCCTCAACTGAAGAATGGATGGAGAAAATGTGGTACATAACACAATGGAGTACTACTCAGCATGAAAAGAAGCAATGGAATCTTGAAATTTGAAGACAAATGGATGGCACTAGAAGAAATCATCCTGAGTGAGGTAACCCAGTCACAAAAAGATAAACATGTTATGTACTCACTCATATTTGGACTTTATACAGAGTCAAGGATTACTAGCCTACATTGCCAGAGAAGCTAGGAAACAAGGAGGACCCTAAGAGTAATATACATGGTCCCCTGGAGAAGGGGAAAAGAACAAGATCTCCTGAGAAAATTGAGAGCATAGCAGGAGGAGAGAGGGACATGGGAGAAAGAGAAGGTGATAAGAGGAGGGGAGAGGAGGACATGAGGGAGCAGGAAGTTTGAGTCGGGGGAAGAATAGAGAAGTGCAAGAAAAGAGATACCATAATAGAGGGAGCCATTATAGGCTTAAAGAGAAATATGGCACTAAGGAAATGTCCAGAGATCTACAAGGATGACACCAACTAACAATCTAAGCAATAGTGGAGAGGCTACCTTAAATGCCCTTCCCCGATGATGAGATTGATGACTACCTTATATATCATCCTAGAGCCTTCATGCATCAGCTGATGGAAGTAGAAGCAGACACCCACAGCTAAACACTGAACTGAAATCCTGGAATCCAGTTGCAGAGAGAAAGGAGTGATGAGCAAAGGGGTCAAGACGAGACTAGTGAAACCCACAGAAACAGCTGACCAGAACAAGGGGGAGCTCATGAACTCCAGACTGATAGCTAGGAAACCCGCATAGGACTGATCCAAACCCCCTGAATGTGGGTGTCAGTGAGGAGGCCTTGGCAATCTACGGGGCCCTATGGTAGTAGTTCAGTATTTATCCCTAGCATACGAATGGACTGTGGGAACCCATTCCACATAGAGGGATACTCTCTCAGTCTAGACTCATGGGGGAGGGTCTAGGCTCTGAACCAAAGGGTATGACAGACTTTGAAGACTCCCCCATGGAAGGTCTCACCCTCCTTGGGGAGCAGAAAGGAGATGAGATAGGGAGTTAGTGGGGAGCTGGGGAGGGAGAGGGAACTGGGGTTGACATGTAAAACAATCTTATTTCTAAATTAAATAAAAAATAGATGAAAAATATAAAAAGTAAAATTATAAAAACAAAAAATATAAAAGAAAACTTATAATGTCACTTTATTTTTGTCTAATACTTACATGTATTGTAAGAAAACAGTCTAGGACTTTCTATTCTTTTTGGTATCCTCTTATCTCACTATACTATTTTGTCATGTGACTATTTCTTAGACATTTGAAATTCAATTATATAAGAATACCAGAGTTCATTCATTCTGTTGTTGAGATGAATTAGCATCTTCCCAGATTATTAATCATTTTAAATTTGATTATATAAGATACCAGAACTGGTTCAGTGTTTTGTTGAGATGATTTAGTATCTTCCCAGATTATTTTCTCTCATAAATTATTGCTTTGTTATTAAAGTTGATGCTGCTGACACTCCCTCATGTTCCATAATTTCATCTTTAAGTACAATAGCGAACAAAAGTTATATACAATGGCTGCCTGTATTTCTCAACACTGTATAGAATTTCACTGCTAGTATTTCCTTACATTTTTTAACTCTGGCCTCTGTTGACAAGTTTTGATTTTTGATTAAACATCCATTAATAAACCCAGTATTATAAGCATACTTGGCTAGGCATATTTGTATGTAATATTAAGGTAAATTCATAGCACTGCCAAGGTGGGAATTAAATATTAAACACTGGGCACAAAGTGATGGAGACATAGCTCAGTAACAGTGTTTGCCTCGTGAGTCTACAGCCCTGGATTTGGTCCCTACCAGCATAAGAAGACAGAAAATTCTGGTTTTGTTTGTCTGTTTTTTGTTGTTGTTTTGAGACATGGGTTTTGTGTTTTGTTTTGGAGCCTTCCTGGAACTTACTCTGTAGACCAGGCTGGCCTCAAATTCACAGAGATCCATCTGTCTGTGTCTCCCAAGTGCTGGGACTAAAGGTGTGCGCCATCAACACCCAACTTCAGAAAATCTTATATAAGAGATGCCAGGTATGAAGCCGGAACAGTAAGCCTTGGGGCAATTGTGTGTATCCAGATGATTCCCCCAATTTATGACGATTTTACTAACCTTTTATACCATTCTGCAGTAAAATGAACTCAGACTGCATTTCATAGAAATAACACTCAGACTTTAATCATGATCTTTTCCTAGACTCTCAAAGATGCCAAGCAGGAGCAGAAGGCTGGTGGGCTATCATGGGAATGAGAAAAGACAGTGTACAGTGCACTGTATCATCAGTTTCTTTCAGACACAAAGGCTCATTAATTAATTGTATGAGATAGTCTACACTTTATTGTAGAATAGATTTAGGCTAATGGCTTTGCCCAAATACAGGCTAATGTAAGCACTAAGGAAAGTGCAACTGTGATGTACACTCCGTCATTTCAATGCATCCTGATTTATGATGCTTTAGGATAACAGTGTAAGGCTTATTGATATGGAAGCCCATCATCACTCATGGACCAGCTGTATTGCAGGAATCTGACGCTCCCTGCCTCTTACTTGGGCCCTAAACTGTGGTGGCCCACTTGATCCAGGTGAATCACCCGGAGCTTTCTAGTTAAAAATGAAACAAACATGCAAACCTTCTGTGCTCCCACGTGAAGCTTCTGATCCCTTGGTTGTCCTGGATCTATAACTGAGGATATTGTCCAGGCGGTGGCAGTATGCAGGCTGGCTTGAGAACAGCTGTCATATAAGAGCCTCTAAATTTGACAAGCAGGAAACAGTCACTAGGTGGCAAACTCACTCACTTCTTAAGTATTTTGAACCGAGCTGAGAGTTTTATTATTGTTTTCAATTAAATTTGGAATATTGTCTCGCTATAGAAAATTATTTTTTTTAAAATGCAAACACAATGTCACACAACACACACTCATCCCAGAATATCGATTCTCCCTGACTCAGCAGTCCTGGAGTGCCTGCAGTTCTGCTTCTAAGAGTGGGGTCCCAAGATTTCCCCCCTCCATGTTGGCATGTCTACTAGGGTGGTCGTTGTTCAGGTCTTGTTTAGGCTACCACACTGTTGTGATTTCATCACTGTGCTGCCCTGTCCTGTCCTCTTCCACAGTGTCCTCTGAGCCTTTGGTGCACGGGTGTGTTGTAGATTTATCAGCTGATTGATGCTAGGCTCTCCACAGTTAGACAGTTGTTCCCTGTATTTTGAACTTGGCGTGTAGTAGTGGTCTCTACTGCAAAGAAGACGTTCCTTTGGGGAGGGTGAGAGCTACACTGACCTGTAGGAGTAAGGATAAGGATTAAGAAGAACTTAAAGACTATCTTGCTTTGGCAGCAGTTGGCTCACTTCTAGGGTCTGTGGCCTCACCAAGTGTTCAGTCTTGAAAACATACACATAGCACCAGCTCTAAATGGACCCAGCAGGTTCTATTTACATATTTACCCAGACAGACAGACAGACACACACACGCACAATTAAAGAAAAAGAGGCCATGAATTTGAGGGGCTCAGAAGAGGGTAAAGGAAGAGGGTGCTATAAATACAACACACATGCATGGACTTTCAAATTAATAATACAAATGCAAGCAGGTGCTTCTCTCTACGATTCCCTAGTCCCTCCCCCTTTGCACTCCATAACCAGAAATGAGCTCCTCTGTTAGAATAACAGCAACCCCGGGAGCCTCATCCAGCTTTTGTTTGGACACCTTTCCTTATGAAACCCTGAGTTTCTGTTTCCTTTGATAATAATGGAATTCATCTTAGTTGAAAACACCGCTTTTCGTTCTTAGTAATGTTACTAATGTCTGGACCTCATTAAAACCGTGCTTAGTTTTATGGTGCTGCCCCCCCATGCCCTATCACCATTTTTCCCTTTTCCTTATGATTCAGTCCTATAAAGGGACCTTACAGCCAACTGGTCCAGAAGCACCTTGTTTTCATCCCCAGTTGCTCTGAAATTTTCCACTGTTTGCAAATTTATTCTTTTAAAAATATTTACCTAATGTTTGACTGATTTATTTATTTTACTTGTATCTGTGTGTGCCTAAGTGTTTGTATGTGTACCATCTGTGTGCACAAGTCCATGGAGTTCGTAAGAGAGTGTATTATCTCTTAGAACTGGTGTTACAGGTGGTCGTGAGCCACCATGTGGGTGCTGGGAAATGAACCCAGGTCCTCTGCAAGAGCAGCAAGTGCTCTTAACTAATGGAGCCATTTCTCCAGCCCACATCCTTCTTCTTACAGGATGTCTGCATGTCTGGAGCTAGTCAGAGAGAGTCATTCTTTTTCCACTGTGTCATCAGGCATGCTTCCTTCCCTTCTTCTCACAAACTTAGACAGTTTTCTGTCACCTTTCATGTGACCTTCAGCTACCCTTGCCACCTCCAGTTAGTGACGCACGAGGTTCCTAACGTGATTTGGCACCACACACTGTAATAGTTGCTCCTTTTATTTTGGCCAATCTTGTTAATCACCCTGAATTGTATTATCTTTTTAATGTATTTTTATTTTTAAAATATGAGTATATGAGGGAGGACTGTGTAAGTAGGAGTGCATTTGCCTGTGGAGTCCAAAAGAGAGTGTTTTGAGCCGCCTGCCTGGGGACTGGAAAGCAAACTCAGATCCTCCACTGCAATAGAATTACCTGCTCTTAACCATTGAACCATCTCTACAGCCCCTGGATTTCTTGACATCTATAAGAAATCTAGTTTTTGATGCCTATGCCAAGGCTTTACCCAAAATTCAGGTTAAACTAATACGGCTTCTCTTACTGCTATTTAATTTCTAAGTTTCAAATGACCAATCTCTTTCAAAAGAGAAAATTAAGACAAATCTGACTTTGCAAATCCTAGCTGGTTTTATTTGCAGCTGTCTTTGTCAGGTCTGCAAGGCTCCACCCTGTGATGTGTGCTGGTTGGTTTTATTTAAGAAAAGGAAGTGACATACAGGAAGCAGAGATGATGTTAATTTAGCTCAACTGCCACCTGCTATGTTTGAACCTGGGATGAACAGTTGTCTGACTCGCTTAAGAGAGGCTGCTATGCTTGCCTGGAGATGGGCTGTTAGGGTTGGCTACAGTCTGTCAGCATATCAAGTTAGGTTACAGTTAACTTTGTGCATAGAAACCACCAAGCCAAACAAAGTACATACAGAGAGAGCTTTAGGCCAAACCTAACAGTTTAGCGTTTCCATTTGCACATTTGCTTGCTCTGTAGAAACCTAATATTAGTCCAGTTCTGTCCTGAGATCATGTGATATCATTTGCTTTCTGAAGAAATGAAATTGTTGTATTTCCTAACGCTGTTTTATCCCAGTGGCTTTGAGCTCTCATTTTGTGATCCCATACATTAAATATCACTCCCAGTTTTCAATATGTAGGTGCCTCCTCGGTGTTTATCTCAATTGTTTGTAGAAGTCTTCAACAGGTAGCGACTAGGCAGGCAGTGACTGTTGCTTATCTGCTGGCTGAAACCAATGCATCAGTGTCTTTTCAGTGAGGTGTTTAACTAACTGTTAAGCCTGTTGTGAGAGAGATGTCTTGTTGACATCTACAGAATGAGCTCTCAAAACTCCCCAAGTCTGTAATACCAGTGCTACTAGTAAAAAATTAGTCAGAATAGCTCCAAAATAATATAAAAATGTGATTGATAGAGACTTAAGGAGCAATAGACAACTTTGACTCCTGGGAAGGAGAGGATTCTTCTCTATTCTTCATAGTAATTGCAATTAAAATGCCTGGACATATTTAAAAGAAAGCAAAAGACATTCTGAAGAATTATTGGCTAGGACCTTAAGATCCCAAGAAAGACAGGTGTCTGAGTTCTTTTCTTTTCTCTTAAGTCCAAAGTTAGAAGCTAAATAGTCTGCTAATATGTACAGACATAAACAAAACAAAACTGAAAACCCAGAAAAATCTTACACCCATCACCCAAAGAAACAGGAAAGGAAGAGCAAGCAAGACTGGAAATTTCAGGCAATAACCACCCCTATGGCAGTCAGACACCACAGAGCAAAGTGACCCCACCTATGCAGGCCACTGCTGAGTAGAGTCTAGACTTTCCACCCTCAAGAAACCATACAGGTGTTCCAACCCCATTACCACCAGCACCCAAGTTGTGCCACCACCAAGTTGTGCCAAACTGCTAGGAAAGTAGCTGAGACTCTCATCCTAGACAAACAGCTGTCCCTGTGGCATCTGTGGAGAAAACCTGGGGATCCTGGACTCCACCCACATCTGGCAGGGTCCTCCTGCACTACATACATGAACACATACATATCACACACACACACACACACACACACACACACACACACACTTGGAGTCATAGTCTCAAAATATGTTCTGCAATATATACCCAGGACCCAATTGAAAAGCTATCATTTTCATGTTAAGATACAAAGACCTAAACTTGAATGAGAGGGAAGTATGCAATGTAGATCAGTGTTGACATGTAGAAATGTTAGGATTATCCCAAAGATCATGGTAAGGCAATCATAAAAAACTCTGTGAGGAAATAATTAACACATTTCCCACAGTGAAACATAGACTCCGTCTAGAAGCAGAAATAAAAAAAAATATTACTGAAAGTTTGAAAACTCAGTGGACAAGAAGAACGAAGGGAACCAAGGAGAGAATTGAGAAACTGGAAATTAAGTCTGAACAAATAGGAATATCCCCCCAAACACACAAAACTCATAAAAACCAATCAAAAACCAAACAATCAGAAAGAAAGATCCCCAGAACTTGTGAGTTATAACAGAAGTTCTAATATTTGTGACATTTGAATTTCAGAGGCAAGAAAAAAAGACAGATGAAAAGATATTTGGAGAATTAATGGGTGGAAACATACAAATTTGGTAAAAGACAGCAGCCTACAAATTCAGGCTATTGTCAATGACAAATGCTAGCAAGGGCACAAAGAAAGAATTCGCACACCTTGTTGAACCTGCCACATGGAGTAGTTGTTATGGAAAACAACTTCATCAAGCAGCTGGAACTCAAACTACCACATGACCCAGGAATCCCCTATGACCCAGGAATCCCGCAACTGGGTATGTACCCAAAGGAGTTGAAGTGGGGATGTTAAAGACATTTATGTACTGCGTGCTCAATGTAGCATTATTCTCACTAGCCAACACATAAATCAACTGAAGTGTGCATAGATAAACTAAAGAAAATATCACGTAGTCATAAAAATGGCATTGTGTTATTCACAAGAACATGGATGGAACTGAGGAGTTTTATATCAAGCAAGTCAAACTCAGAAACAAAAGTTCTGCAAGATCTTATTTACAGTACGTCGAAGCTAGAAAGTTGACCTTGAAATGCAGACAGTAAAACAGTGGTTTCAGGGCCTGGGAAGGAATTGGAGACAGATGGCTAGTGGATGCAGCAGGGTAGGAAGAATAAGAACTAATGTCCCAGAGAACAGCAAGGTCACCCACGGTTGACAGCATGAGTCACACTGGTAAGCAGAGATAATTTTGAATATTGTTAACATCAACTAATGCCAAATATTGGAGGTCATGTTTATGGCAATCCCCTCTGATGACCACTGGTCATTACTCTTTGAAAATGTGCTGATAAGTCATGCTTCATTTCCATGGATGTGTACAATTATTTATTATGTGTCAATTTAAAATAAAAGTATCAGGGGGTATAACCATTGCTGTTTGTTTCGACAAAGTTTTGCGAATCAACATGCCTTGAACTTGTGGTCCTCTTGCCTCACTTCCTAAGTGTTGTGCTACCACATCAGGCCTGAAACATATGTATTAAAGCAATTTGTAAGTAAATAAAGTCCAATGAGTCAAAAACTAAAAGAACACCCTAGAAGAGATGCTTAAGGAAGCCAGCGCTCAAGCTAGAAAGTCACATGGGTTTCCCTGTCTGGGTGAACAGTCGGAGAGCCTGCTGCACTCCACCTGAACTCTTCTGTTTCTCTATTTCTTTGTGGGTGGGTGTTCAAGACAAGGTTTCTCTGTGTTGTCCTGGCTGTTACAGAACTTGCTCTGTAGGTCAGGCTGGCCTCTAACTCAGAGATCCACCTACCTCTGCCTCATGAGTGCTTAGATTAAAGCCCTATTAACAGAGGCTTCTATTTCTGGCCCACAGTAAAGGTTAGCAAATCTGTCATTGAGTTGCTTTTGCAATTGCCAAAGAGTGAATCCTGGAAAGTGCTTCTTGAAGCAAACCAATGGAGAGAGAATGGGGACTCTGTTGTACCTAGAGGAAGAGATATTTGGCTGATAGTGTTGGATAGGTATAGGTAAGCATGTAGCAAATTCCCATCTGACTCATTCTTACTCTTAAACAACATCATGGTAGCAAAATTGTGGTGAACTTTGGCTTAGTTTCCACTGTTCCTAACTATTGGATGCTTGCTACCAATACTCATAGATGCCTGGGACAATCTACTTATGCACATACAAGGCTTAGTTTAGCTCACACCATGGACACTCCAGTCCATGATGAAGTCAGCCCGTTGCTTTTAATCATCTTCTCTGAGAGCATGTCTTAGTAGCCTAAAGACATCCCGCTAAACCCCATGTCTACTGTCACCTCCCAGTAGTGCTATCCTGGAAACCGAGCATTTTAACAGAAGCCCTTTGGAGATACTTGAAATAGATGCTATTGCACTGTGCATTATCAATTCTATGCATGCAAGTGAAATCTTGTTGAATTTGTATCTTAGGAAGCTGTATGCTTTATCCCTGAAAATCATTTAGAAATACCTTCAGAGCTCATGGCAACTCAACTCAACTGTCATTTCTTTATCCTCATAGGAAGTTTAGAATCGTTAATGTAGGTGCCATTGATCAAAGCATTTCATGGTTCTTCATAAACTAACTCCTACAGAGCTGCCTCTACTGTGTTTACAATAAACATTACCATGACCTCTCCATGGGTGAAAACTCTCAAATGATGCTACAATAGTTAATACTAGATGTCAACTAGTCAGGGCCAATGGATGCCCAGATAGCTCATAAACACCACTCGTGAATGGGTCTGTGCTAGGTACTTTCTGTTGCTTGATAAACACCAGGACCAAAAGTAACCTATAGTCCATCATCATAGGAATCTAAGGAAGGAACACCACAGAGGAACGATGCTTACCGCTTTGCTTCCTCTGGCTTGCTTAGCTACTTTCCTTATACAATTCAGGACCACATGCCCAAGGATGGCACCAGACACAATGGACTAGGCCCTCCTCCATCAATGACCAATCAATAAAATGCCCCACAGACATGCTCATAGGCCAATCTAATACAGCCAGTTCCTCTATTGAGTAATTTCTTCCCTGCTGTGTCAAGTTCACCACCAAGACAGCCATCACAGATCTATGAGAGTGTTTTTGAAAGAGATTAGCATTTGAATGAGAAAACTCAATAAAGCCATTAGTATAATCAATAAAGCCATTAGGACAATCAAAATCACTATTTTGAAGGCCAAAATAGTGTGTGTGTGTGTGTGTGTGTGTGTGTGTGTGTGTGTGTGTGTGTGTGGTGTGTATGAAAGGGGAAGTTTCTCTCTAAGATATCCAGCCATACCCCAGGACATGAGTTCTCAGGCCTTCAGCCTTTAGACTCAGGGACTCACACAGCAGCCTCCAAGTTTTCAGGCCTTCAGAAATGGACTGAACCACACCACCAGCTTCCAGACAGTGTATCATGGGATTTCTCAGCCCCGAATAATTATATGAACCAGTTCCCATAAGAAACCTCCTCTTCTATATCTACATATTTTCTACTGGTTATTTTTCTGGCAAGTTCTGACTGACTAACACAGGCATGCTACCATTAGTAGAGTGGAAATTCACAAGGAAACAGGACCTACTGTATAACGTGAGGACGCAACAGAGCCCCTCGTGTTCAAAAGGCTGGGGAAAGCACTATAACACCTACCAACCCATCTGTGCCCTGAGTGTCTCACTGGCACAAGCATGTGGTCTAGGGCCCCCATCGCGTCTCTGTAGAGATCAACAGTTCAAAATAATTATTAAGAACTTCAAGTTGATGTCTTGGCATATAGTTCAGTGGAAGAGCATTTTTGCTAACATGAATAAGACCACAAGTTTTTAGCCCTAAATATGTTTTAAAAAAGAATTCTAATTTCTTTTTTAAAAATTTCAAGTTCACAACTACAAAGAATAAACAAGTGTGGATCCCTTTTGGGTGCATAGACTTGCGAGCCACATACAGGACCAGTGTCCGTTGTCTTCACTCTGCCTTCCTGCAATAGAAATATACTTTTCTATTATTTGTTTTCTTTTATACGAAAGGACAAGAAGGTGTTGAAACAAATGTACTTTTCAGGACAACAAGATAATGTGTCCACAGCATGTCCACAGTGGGTCAGAGGCAGAGCAGTGCTTGGAGGGGGTGGTAGAGTCTCTTCCCGGTTTGGAGAAGCAGACCCGGAAGTTCAGGAAATGTCAGCCCTCAAATGCAAACAAAACAGAATATTTCTTCTGTGGGTGGGTGTCAGCAAACACCATAGAGGCCACTGTATACAAACCTTCCTGGAAACAGCAGGCAAAACTCGTACCCACTCCTACCCACTCTCTCACTTCATTTCCTTTGCTTCCTGTGGCTGCCACATCTTATTCAACAGGCATCCACAAAATATCAGTTATTAGACAACTTGTGGTTAATTTATATTCTTAGCATGTTCTGCTGAGGCAATGTGCGGTGACTTAAAGGTGCATACTAGCTCTGACACCGAGTTTCTCAAATTCCCAGAAGCAGCTTCAAAAATACGGTCATTTCTCCCCGGCTAGGAATCATTTCAGTTGTTTTTGTCTTGCTACAATGTCACTGTCAACAGAACTAATTGGTCCAACAGAACTTAGTTATGTACCAAAATGACCAAAATGTGGAAACAGGTGGAGGGACTGTATGTAAACGTCCTGTCTTTCAGAAGTGTTCATTTTAAGCTTTCAATCTTGACCCACCTTCTTATCTCCCTGTAGCGCAGGGTCTTTGTAGTGCTGTTCAGATCTGTCTCTAGCCTGTGGTCAGAGTACTGGAGTGATGTCACCCCTTTTCTAATCCACTGTTTTCTAGTTACTGTACATCACGGATTTTCTTAGATTGTATTTTCTGAAAAATAAATTATAAAATTCTTGACGGAGTTCCTGAAGGAAAACAAACTTTATTTTAATTGATATCATGCAAGGGGTCATGAAGCCATTTAGAACAATAGTTTGTTTTAAATATCCATAAAGTTCTCCTGTCGCTAACTACCTCAGTCATAATGGTACCATCTCAACTTAGGTTCAAACCTGGAGATCTAATCCTATGGAATTTTGGAACGACCCCGAAGGACAGACACTTAGAATTCCCATAAACAAAGGAAAACAGACACACTCACAAAGGAAGAAGTTAGCACAGTAGAACTAAGCTTCTCCCCAAAGTGAGCCTGAGGTGAAGTTTTCCAGTCGTGATGAAAATAGAATTTGCTGACAACATTGTGATCATACTGTACAACTTACAACTGGGTTGTGAAAGCAATTTACAGAAAGCACTATTATTTTTAACTAGAGCATTTCCAAACTACCTCTGGGAAGTGTCTGTGTTATACACTCCATTACTTCACTCCTTTTCCTGTCTCCTATTTCTACTTATTTACCAACACTCAGAGGTCACTCAGAGGCAGTCGAATAGCATTCAATGATGTTTAAAATTCCCAGCTGTTTTTAATCCTTTAACTAGAAAGCTGGTGGGGTGAAGCAGGTATTTATGACTGATAAGGCATAACTAAAATGGGATGCTTGTTCTCTTACTACAAAAGCTTCCTGCCCTTCTGACCTATGAACTCTAGAGATATTCTGAGAAGCTGCAGTCACAAAAGTAACCTAGGAATAAAGATTCCTTGCGGCTCCCACCACAGTGAGAAGCTACAGTTTGTCACTATAGGGAAGTCAAGGCAGCAAGAGGTTGAAGCAGCTGGTCACGTGACACGCTCAGGAAGAAGAGACAGGTGTGCTTCCATCTACATGGAATAGGATTAGGGACTGACCCAGCAAGGGTGATGCGGAAGAAAGAATGGACACACAGATACAAGCACAGAAGTTGGGATCAGGTGCACTGTGAATTCTGGTGACAGACACTGGTAGCAGGTGCACTAGGCATTCTGGTGGCAGACACCAGCAGCAGGTGAACAGTGTGCTCTGGTGGACAGACACCGTCAGCAAGCACACCAAACGTTCTGGTGGACAGACACTGGCAGTAGGGGCACTGTGCATTCTGGTGGACAGACACTGTCAACAACCACATCAAACGTTCTGGTGGACAGACACTGTCAGCAAGCACACCAAACGTTCTGGTGGACAGACACTGGCAGAAGGGGCACTGTGCATTCTGGTGGACAGACACTGTCAGCAAGCACACCAAACGTTCTGGTGGACAGACACTGGCAGAAGGGGCACTGTGCATTCTGGTGGACAGACACCGTCAGCAAGCACACCAAACGTTCTGGTGGACAGACACTGGCAGTAGGGGCACTGTGCATTCTGATGGCAGACACCAGCAGTAAGAGCACCGTGCATTCTAGTGGACAGTGACACCGGTAGCAGGCCCTACCTCTTCTTATACAATGGAAACTGGGATAGAAGTTGCTAAGAGCATCTTCATAATCTTCAAAGTCATCCTCGCATGAAGCAGGGTACCTTGTATGATATTCTCAGTCAGTAAATCTAAGCCAAACTCTCTGTCCAAGAGTTCTTTATGTTCATAAGCAATCTTATCTTGCTTCTGGGCATCAGTCTCTATCCATTAATTCAAAAGAGTATATTCTATATGATCTTCTCCATGCACTTAAGATTTCTAGGGGGAGGACAGACAGAGGGATTCTAGGGAGGCAGGAAAACAGGACTCTACTTTTCAAAAATTTTGTCCCTAAAGTTAGGGCTAGAGAGATGGCTCAGAGGTTAAGAACATTGGCTGTTCTTCCAGAGGTCCTGAGTTCAATTCCCAAAAACCACTGGTGGCTCACAATCATCTGTAATGAAATCTGGTGCCTTCCTCTGGTGTGCAAGCATAAAAGCAGGCAGAATACTATATACATAATAAATAAATAAATAAATCTGTTTTTAAAAAAAGCCGGGAGGTGGTGGCACACACCTTTAATCCCAGCACTAGGGAGGCAAAGGCAGACATATCTCTGTGAGTTCAAGACCACACTAGTCTACAAGAGCTAGTTCCAGGACAGTCTCCAAAGCCATAAAGGAAACCTGTTTCAGAAAAATTCCTCTAAAGCAAAGGAAGCATCTTGTTTTATATTGTTGCCCAGTTCTCTTATACACATAATAGACTTTTCACAAAGTCATATGATATGCAGCATAACAAATGGGAAATCTTGTCTTTATTTACCGTGAGTGAAGTATGTTCAATAATTGTATTTATTTTATTATATATTCCTGTAAATCTTCTTGACTGTGTGGTCAAGCAGTCTACATAGTCAAGAAGTCTAAGTAGTTAAGAAATCTACATAGTCAAGAAGTCTAGGTAGGCAAGCAGCCTTCATAGTCAAGAAGTCTTCTCAATGTGATGTTGAACTTGACCACGAAGTTTTCCTTCTATGACATAGGCTCTGGTTCAGAGCTGAGTTTGGAGTTATTGTTAAAGTCTTCATCCAGCTGCTCTTATTAATTATTTTTCAAATCATGTATAGGGAAAGGATAGCATAACATCAACTGGAGAGTAGAGAGGGAGATAATCATTTGCGACTTTGCATAAATGTCTCCAAAAATGACTAACTCTTATTTTACGTGATTTGGTTTTCATTACAGTGATATGGAATTCTTCCCAAAGAGTAACTTAAAATAAGTATGTGAACCCCAAACCATAGAAACACAGTGTTTTCCAAAGTGCCACTTAGAGTGAAACTATTAGGGAAACAAGCGCTCTTTCCTTGCCTCCTCTGTACGTCAGGAAGTGGTATTTCAAACCTATGTTCAAAAGCAGTCAGTCGAAGACAACACAACTTAACAAAACAAAACAAACAAGTCTCACCCTGGACACCAAACTGGCTTCAAAATAATGCCAGCTTCCTTCCTGAGCTTTCCAATCCCTGCAATTCCAAGGGTGTGTCATCATGCCCAGCTAATTCTATTTCTAGATTACTACACTCAGAAACCTAGTAAAAGAGCCCCCAAAGGAAGAAGATGGACTGCTTTTTGTGAGGAAGATTCATTTCTGTGAAAGCACTTAAGACAGTCAATACAAGACCAGTGGCAACTGATACTCAGCCCATGTACAGACTTCTCTGCTGTACTAGAAATATTGCAGTTATTAACTATCTACTGCGTGCTTTAAAATGGTAGAGAATTTAACGTCTTCTGGGAGAGTCAAGAGAAACAGATAAAGTGCATACGAACATGAGCTAACTGATACCACGATAAAATATGAGCGGTAACACAGACAGCCCTGTTAACAAGAGCAGGATAACTGCTAAGGCACACAGAGACATCTGAGAATGAAAATGGCCAGAGGGAGCTTTTCAAACCGAATTTGAGACGAGATGGTAAATCTGATTGTCAACTTGCTGGGTCTAGAGTCACCATGGAAACATGGTTCCAGGCGTGTGGAAGAAGGGTTATCCCGAATAAGGTGGCTGAGGTGGGAAGCCCATCCTAACTGAGGACAGTTTGGGGTGCTAGACTACCTGAAAAGGGGAGCTGAGGACCAGAATCTACCTCTGCTTCTTGACTATGGGTGTTATGTGAGCAGCCCCCTCAAGCTCCTGGAGAGGCCATGTGACGAGCCACCTCAAGTTCCCGAGGCGTGCCTCTCCAGGACTGTGAGCCTAAACAATCCCTTCCTGCATGAAGTTACTTTTGTCGGGTGTTCTAGCACAGCAATGAGACAAGTAACTAACACAGCATCCTTTGCTCTCCACAGTGCCCCACGATGACTATGACAACATGGTCCAATCCAGGATAAGCCTCCTCTGGGAGGATTTAGCTAAAGGTTTCCTAAGTATATTCCATTCACTCTGAGCTCAGGTACTGGAAGAACAGGAGACATAATAGGGCAATGAATGAACCTTTTAAAAATAAGGGACTTCCTTCTGTTGTTTATAAATCAGAGAAGAATGATGTATTTGGTAGTCTAAGTATGCCACTCTGGCATTCCCTCGGGATCCACAGCGTTCCCTCCCTTTTTAAATATAGTGGTTGTTTTGGGGTTAGACACATGTTAAAATATGACACAACTCTTTCCTGGTGGATTGTTCAAAAACACCCAGTTATAATTAAGAAAGCACACACAAAAATGGTGCAAAGGAAGGAAGAGGTTTCCCTAGTAAGGAATCACCAGTGGGTCACAAACATCATTTAAAGCTATTATAAGATCCAAAATGCATCCCAAATGTTTCTGCTAAATCTTGCTCACTTGATGCTCAAGCATCTTAAAGGGAAGAAATCTCTTAAGATTTGTACTTCACATTATCAGGGTGATGATCGACTAATGTTTGTCCTCTGTCACGTCTGGAGGTCCAACAAAAGTAGCAGGAGGCAAGACTAATGAGTTAGCCTTATTTTGCTGACTTTTAAAACATGTCCTCCTTTGATCCAGTTTGTTGGCAGCCTCCTGAGGTTGACAGCTCCCCAGCCCACCCACCGGAAAGGAAATGATTCAGAAAAATAACAAGTACTGTGCTAAGCAAGGTAATTTGCAGTTCAACATGTGTATGCTTATACCTAGACATATTTCAAGGTTTCTTTACAAATATTAATAGTTAGGCAAGCGGATCCAATTAGCAGCTGTTAGCCTTGGGGTAAATAGAGTCAGGTATTTTGTTTTGATTTTAATTTAGTCATTTACTGTGGAAACTGAGAGCAGAAAAATGCAAATAATGAAGAAACTTCTGCAAGTCTATGCTCCTTTCAGTGTGTCCGAAGTGGTGGGGTGGGGGGGACCAGCCAGATACCCTCGTCAGCAGGTCACTGCACAAAGCAAGGACCCTAGGAAGACTTCACCTCAGGGTTTCTCTAACTGGGCATAGGAACACTACAATAGTGTTCAAAATTTTAAATCTAGGGGAACAAGTTGGCCAAAACATGGGCCAAAAGTGGGATATGGCGAGAAATCTAGGCCCTGTTCTCACCGACTTGAGGTTTTGAGATCAGACCTGCTCCTTCTCGGGCTGAGGCGTTCAGAATGAAGGCAGAGTGGCAGCTCTGTGGAAGTGATTGGGACGTGGAGGATTTGAATAACTAACACATAAGAGCACACCCCTACTTGGTCTAGAGGGTAGCCCTCGGAAGTAGAAATGCTGTATTCTCAATCTTGTTAAGTCTTGTGGACCACAATCCAAAACTTTGACCGTGGTTGACGTGTTTGGAAGTCACGGAAATGAAGGGACTTTAGCAATAAAAGAGCTGACATCTTACAGGGCACTTGTGAAATCCTTCTCTGTAGGTTTCTGCTTTTCAGTGTTTTAATCAGAAAGCAGGCACCCAATACACAGAGATTACTATCAGTATTGGTTTATTCAGCTTTACTTTTCGTTACAAACAGAAAAACAACAAAACCCTCTGCTCCGGCCAGTAACGACTACAGAAATCTATAAGCAACGCCGTGCTAATCATAAGACTCCGGCTTCTGCTCTTTGTGGGTCGAGGCCTGTTGCTCCTTCCTTAGCTAAATATAGCAGCTGGCGCCCTGCTCTGGCCACAGCTGACTGGATAATTTCATTATGAAGGTGGAAAGCTAACACCATCATCTGATGAATAAGGGTCAGCTGATAGTGCTTCTTGCTCTGTGGAAAATTTACAACAATGAGTGGCGGTGAGTGACAGCCAAGGTCATTAAAATAGTTCATTAGTGTGACAAGCAAAGGCAGCAGCTTCCTCTCACTGTCTCTCCCTGCAGTTACTGACGGTTTGCTCTGGTGGCGTTTGTCAGACCTGTAGCTCTTGAGAGTGTGATCCAAGACCTTTCTGGAATCTATCCAGCTCAGGGAATCACTTCTTCAAGGATCAATCATGTGCATTTTTTAAGCAAGTTCTTTATACCCAGAGAACAGACTTCCATCATGTCTTTGTAACATTCCCTGTGCATCTCCCTTATGAAAAACCTTCACTATAACAAAAGCACTTGCAAAGCTTTGTTCAAGTGTACCTTTCCATCTATCAACTGCATCTGAAGGCTACTCTCACCTCTCATCAGCTCAATGTGTGGAAGCGGAGCTTTTGCTGAAGTACGAAGACCTGAACTTGTATCCCAAGCCAGGTGTGGCAGCTCACACCTGTACTCCCATAGCTAGGGAGACAAAGCAGCAACTTCCTGAAGCTCACTGACCAGCAGGCTAAGTCAAATTGGTAATAGTGAGGATGCTGGGTCAATAAATAAGACACTTAAGAGAGACACTCAACATCAACCTTTGACCTCTACAAACACATGTCTATAACATATTGCACACACATATCCCACATATACTCACAGATAATGATAGGAGGATCTCCACCACGAGAAGTTAAGTAACACTAGGGTGGTTCTGCCCCAATCAGAGTCTACATGAATTTTCTAAAAACTAGTAACACACCTAATATCTGTTAAGAATCAGCCCCAATACCAGTGAGGGACATAACACACTGGGCTATCTTAATGGCGTTGTTTATACTATGTTACGTACCATAGTCAACTGGTGGAATTCACAGCAGTTATGTCCAAGAGGATTTGTCATCAGATTAATATATATCCCTAGAGGTGAAGTAATTCATGAGCTTTATCTATGAGTTGGAATATTAATTTATTATTTTAAGAGGAAGTATTCCACTTTGTTTCTTAGAGAACAGCGACATTATTCTGAACTCATTTGGAGAAGTCAAGGAGCTTAGCAGAAATCTGTGAACATTAGCCCATGTGTAGTGGACGGTTGGGTAACTCAGTGACTAAGGGACTGTATGGAAGGCTTTGATTCTCATTAAACAAAGAGAAACAGAACCCAAGTTGTCTCGTTGCCAAAGAGATTAAGGGTCAAGGAAACTGCCACCACTCTAAAAGCCTAGAAAATTAATATGTGTGGACAAGTGAAATCCAGACCTGTTAAACTCACAAAAGAGCAAGGAGCAGCCAGATGTTACCTCCCTCTTGATAAGACTTGTAAATCACACGCGAAAGAGTTCTGCTCAGAGAGTCATGAGCAAATGGTCCTATCTCACTACTAAGTCACAGGAAACAAGAGAAACAAATAAGAGTTCTGCTATGAGAGTCATGAGGAAATGGTCCCATCTACTACCAAGTCGCAGGAAATAAGAGAAATGGGTTTTATCATGAAAATGCAATCAGCAAAACTGGGCCCAGAAATGCTTTTTGTTTTCTCTCAAGAAACTATTATAAAGTAGGAAAGGAGAGAAAATCCTCCATACCGAAAGAGACTTACAAAGGTGCAGGAGTGACATTCAGATCTGTTTCAAACAGAATAAGAATAAATAATTACAGTTGAAGTTTAGTATTGACTAGCTAATCCACAAGATTAAGTCCCTGTCATTTTTGGATACAACAATGGCACTAAATATTGTTATTTGTAAAAATATAATAAAATATAGATATATAGTAAGACATAAATAAAGATGTTACCAGAGTCCCAGGACAGAGGCTTGACTCAGCATCTCAGGTCGGATCTAGAAACTAATTAACCAAGAGAGGCATAGTAGGGAAGGAAGAAAGGGCTTAGAGCAATCCTGGAAAGCTGCCTGCCAGTCCTGACAGTAGCTCCAGAGCATGCTGGGAGAGGACCAACATGTGGAAGCCAGAAGTATGCAAGTGATAGAAGGCTTGGTGGGTTGTGTGGTCCTGTGGCCTGGAAGGTGAGCATATGTGTGTTTTAGGTATGGTTCTGTGAGTCTTGGGAGCCAGCTATCAACCCAGCACAAAATAAAGATGGAGAAAGGGAATGAAGAGAACAGGTTAGATGGATAGATTGAAAGCTCTGCCCAGTAACTGGACATTCATTTCAATGCCTCCATCTTGAAGGAGATATTGTTACAAAAACTCCTTGAGGTCTAGGTTATGCTTCAGTGACACTCAAGAAAGCTCAACTATGGAGGAAACAAGATCCAGTGGCAATTATTTCATGAAGTTGGTCAAAAGTTAGACAACAGTTCATTGTACTGCACTCTATATTTTCTGTATGTTTGAAATTCTGTACAGTAACTTAACGGCAGAAAAATTTGATGTAAGACATTGTAGAACCTTGCTAATTGCTACCACCCACTTCAAGAAGCTAAGTTTAAAAAGTTTAAATTCTCCAAAGCAATGGTCACAAACTCACTAAATGATGAGGGGGTTGGGCTCCCTCCTCAGATCTGCCAATGATCTTGAGCAACCGCAAGAACAGTAGCCACATGGTATGGGTATCATACTTACAAGTGGGTTTGTGAGCCAAAGGAAAGCTTCAATTTAGCTTAAGGAATCGACAGTCCTCTTTAGCTTTCTCAATGTTTTTGAACCAGAAAAGGAGCTTGTATATAGTGTTGCAGCATAAACGTGTAATCTTTGGCCTAGACAAATGGGTGCTCTGTGGACAATGTCAGGGCAGAAGCTATCATCTTCTTCACATGGAATTTGTTTTGGTTACACCATCTCACCACATCCTTCCTAAGAGGGCCCTTTTCCTCTTCTACTTTATGCTCTGCCCTTTGAACTTGTACCAAAGGAAAGAAAACATACATTAGATTACTTCTGGCCAGTTGTGTTTGTTAGTTGGCTCTTTACTGCAGTCAAAACATAGACTATGACAAGGTACAATTGAGGTGGTAAGAAAGTCACTACATATGCAGGACTTCTGTCCCCCCCCAGTCTGTAAGGAGTCTCTATGCCTCTTCTTGTGATATTAGTGAATACACCATATGTGGATCCTGAAGCTGGACTCCTCCAAAACCAGGGGAAATGAGACATACCATTGTAGAACTTTCATCTCATTGTTTCTCATTGTTGCTGGAGGTTCTTGTCCTGCCAAATAAGCACACAGATGCTATATTAATTATAAAAATGTTGGCCAATGTCTAGGACATCTTACTGTCTAGCTCTCTTAATTATTAACCTATAACTACTAATCTATGTATTTTCACATGTTCTTGACTTATCAGAGAATGTCTGTATCTGTTTCCTCTTTGGCAGCTACATGGTATCTCCCCAGTCTCTGTCTACCTTTCCCAGAGTTCTCCTCATCTCCTAGTCCTGCCTATCTTCCTGCCTCTATTGGTCAGTGTTCTATTCATCAATCAATAAGAGAAACTAACATACAGAAGGACACCTCCATCATCTCCTCTTTTCTGTCTAAATAAAAAGAAAGGTTTTAACTTTAACACCAATCAATAAGAGAAATATGTATACAGAAGGACATCCCCATCAACTTACAAAGAGTCTATGAGACAATAATTATTATATTTTGTTTATTCACTTTGTTTTTATTGTATTTATCATAATCATTTCCCCTTCCCTTTCCTCTATTACTTTCTATAACCTCCCCAACCCAATTCCCTCTCAAATTCATAGCCTCTTTTTCATAATCACATATATGAATATATGTACATATATATACATATACATACACAAACATATATGTATATCCTACACAGTTCATTTAGTGTTAGTGTTGCTTGTATGTATATGATTATATAATTTCAGGACTGACCACTTAGTATTGGATAACCAATTAAGTGGTTCTTTCCTGAGAAAAACTATTTCTCCTATTCTCAGCATTCCTCGGTTACCTGTAATTCTTTGTCTACAAGTGAGGCTCTGTGAGATTTGCCTCTTTCATGTTCACCATGTCTATTGGTATTGTCCTTGTTCAGGTCTTGTATTGGCTGCTATGTCGGTGCAGTATCATGGGTGTCATTTCTAGGAAAAATAATCTCACAGCCGATTTGCTGGTCCTCTGGCTCTTACAATCTTTCTGTCTCTACTTCCTCCACGTACCATGAGTCATAGACACAGGAACTGTGTTTTAGATGTATCAAATGGGGATGGGCACCCCATGATCACTTGTTCTCTACATTTTGTTAGGCTATAGTTTTCTGTAAGAGTCCCCACCTATTGTAAAAAGAAGTCTCTTTGATGAGGGGTGAGAGCTGCACTCCTCTGTGGGAAGAATTAGGAAGGATTCAATGAGAATTGTGCTGACAGTAGTAGCTTCTCCTCTAAGGTCTATGACTTCACTAGCCCCAGGTAGTTGTCTAGGTTTCCAGTACCAGGCAAAATTTTTTCCGTATTGAGCAGGTCTTAAGTCCAATTAAAGAGCTGTTGGTTTTCACCAAGGTGTAAGTGTCACTATTGCACCAGTAGGGTTACTGTGCCATGCTGGTCATTGTTGCAGCTTGTAGGCATCCTGGCAGGGTAGGACTATTGCTTGTCCCCACCCCTCACTTGGCAGCTTTCATAGCACCTTTCAGTACTATGAGAGCTGGGCTTCAGGGAGGAAGCTATCAGGTCAGATCCAGCTCAGGTCCTCAAGGCCAAGATGTCTTCAGCAATAGGGACTTACCTTTCAACCTCTGGGAAACAAGCAAGGGCAATAACAATAGCCTGTATTGTTTGGGGAGTCTCTTGGATGCTCTCTTGGAAAAAGAGATTTCTCTTGCCTGGAATTGAGGTCTGGGGGAGGAGCATTGCCAACCCAAGTAGAACAACAACATTTAAAATGTATGTATATATGTATGTATGTATGTATGTATGTATGTATGTCTAAACAAAGGCAATGCTACATCTCTTTCATCTGTAGTTCCTAGCTCCAAATCATCAAATATGAATGTATAATCTGGAGTAATCATAGAAACCAGGAAAGTAAAAGACGGACCATGTGGTGAAGGGGAGGGACCACCAGAGATAGGTTATTTTGGGGGGGATCAGTACAGGAAGACTAAGGCTGTCTGTAAAAGACATAGGAATAAAATTATTATTGATTTGCTTCAAATTTGATACCTGCAATACTTTTTTTTTGGTTTTTCAAGACAGAATTTCCCAGTAGCTATTGAGCCAGTCCTGGAACTTGCTCTGTAGACCAAGCTCGAACTCACAGAGAGCCACCTGTCTGTTCCTCTGCCTCTGCCTTCCTAGTGCTGGGATTAAAGTGTCACAACCACCACCTGGCCATACTATACTTTTTAAACTAAGGAAACTAAGATTCAGAACCAGCGAGGTAGTTATGCAAGACTATAGGGTCAGCAGGGGTCACATAGAACTCAATCTCAGGGTTCCCCGTCAAACCCCTTCCTTTCTTATTATGCTAAAATAAATGGATAAAAATATTTACAATTTCTAAGTGACTTCATAGTGACCCCTGGATTTGGAGAAAGTAGACATTATTCTCTCTATTTTACACATAACAACTGGAACAACAAAAGAAATCAGGATGGAGGCCAGGGCAAGGTGCCAAATATCCAATTTCCTGTGCGGGAGCTACTTTCACAATATCATATTCCTGCTAGTGGGGACGTGAGATCACAGGGTCATTAGACCCCTGGAGCTGTCAGGGGAGCTCTCACCAGCATTATGAAGTGGCTCCTGGGCCTGGACAGGGGAGGGCATGGCTGTGACTCAGAGCTGACTGGAGCCAGGAGAGCTCATGTCTGTAGGTGATGCGTTAAAGCCACATCCTTCTCTCTTTGTGCGGACATTCCCCGAGAGCGTCTCTATTCTCCCCCTCACGGATTCTTCTTTAGCCTAAACTTGTAATTTTGGGGTTTCAGCAAAATATTTTCCCAAGAGTGTTGTTAGATACTAGACCTGATTGATTGATCTGCAAGTGTTTCTCAGTCTTGTAAGCATTTGATGTTTCCCCATGCCCAGGCTGAGGCAATTCTTCCAGAATAATGGCTCTGTTTAAACTAGTGAAATCCAGGTGACCAGAAAGCGGAATGAAACAAGCAAGCAGAGAGGGAACAGTGCTGTACCGGACATTCTCTCACCTCCTTGGGTAGACTCTGCCATTTAGTCCGGGAAACAATCCATGGGGCAGGAGTCCTCCTCACTGTCTTGCCAGGCAAGTAACCAGAGGTACAGAAAAGCTGAATTGTTTGGCTAAGCTACTCAGTTTGAAAACAGCAAAAAGTTTGACCTCAATTTGAACATGAAGAAATTGTATCTTTATAGAAATCATAGACAACTGGTAACGCAGACCAAGGGAAACTACTCATATTACTGACCCCAACAAGCAAAGCTTATAGAAAATTTGTTACACATCAAGCATCCGGTTAAAGCCTTACACCACTCATCCATTCCCTCTTCGTCAGCTGTTCCATGAAGCAGCACTGATGTTACAGTCAATTAGCAAATACAAAAGGAGAGACTAAATAACCTCCTTGGGGCCACACAGAAAATGGCTAGCTTTAGTCGAGGGTGACTAGCTACAGTGTTATTGAAAATGAAATAAAACAGGAGAGTCAACAACTATCAGTAGACCCAAGCTCACTCCTTCCAGAGTCTCTGAAACTTTGTTCTAGGAGTCTAGCATTCTCAGCAATTACTTGGACTGGTTCTTGGCAGACTTTGAAGGCCAAGCTAATGGCATCCACCTGCAAAATATCTCCCACAGGAAACTTTTTTGTGTCTATATGTGATAGAGGTTCAAGACTTCTAAAGTACTGTCAAATGGCAATTCTTTTACATTTCCCATCTACTTTATATATGCTGTACCATAGTTTCCTTTTCAGTTAAAAAACAAAACAAAACCCAACAACAACAAAAATACTAGAGAGCAACCTTATCTACCCTACAGCAAAAGAAAACCTAGATGTTTCATAATCTCTTCTAGCTAACGTGCCAACCTTGCCCAAAGGAATAACAGAGAGAAATAGATTTTGCGTTGTGTTTGGGAAATGGTGTTCTTGGAA
Source organism: Mesocricetus auratus (assembly GCF_017639785.1). Lineage (NCBI taxonomy): Eukaryota > Metazoa > Chordata > Mammalia > Rodentia > Cricetidae > Mesocricetus > Mesocricetus auratus. Next base: position 78,226,617 of record NW_024429190.1, read on the forward strand.
ACAGAACTTAGATATCCTTATGTCCTTAAAGAAAGCAGGAGGAATGTGTAAATGAACCAGTAGTTCTCCTTTACTCTTTATGGTGGGAGTCTTTCTCTCTGGATCATACAAAAATCTAATGCCTAACCTGCTGCTGGGGAAACAGTGAAGCTTTGAAGAGAAGCCAGACAGCTCCAGGCATTCGGGCAGGCACTCTTTTGTGAACTGTAACTAACTCTGTGATTATGATGAAGATGACTGGGCATGGACAGCCCTAAGAGTGCACAGTCTGGAGTCCACCCCTGGAAATGTGCCTGGCTTGCCACTGGCAGTCAGTAGGGTTCTCGTGAAGGAATGGAGCCTGTGGGTAGGACCATATCTCAGGTGTGAATCCAGCTCTATTTCGTATGGAGTTCAGCAGATTTCTTTTCTGCTTCATGGTTTCTTTCTGTAACTCACAGGCCTTTGGAACGTTCTAAATGTTTCTCTCTGGGGGTAGTTACTTTTTGGGGAAAAGAGAAGGGCCTTGTCTCTACATTTGAGGAAATTCTGAGAGCACTGGAAATTCAGTTGTCAGATAGCGAGCAATGACCTGGGGCAAGGGGACAAACACAGGGACAGTGCAAATACTAAGAAAGACATAATTTATGAAATGACTAGATTTCGACGGCCCTGTGTAATTGAGCCTGGATAATCTAGTACAAAACAAAATTCCAGAAGGCACCTGAGATAAGTTTGCTTTCTAAACTCCCATCTTAAATTATTCAGAAAATGTTTCTTTTAGCGTGAACACAGAGTCACTAATGATCTTGAGAAGAACAGGATAGAGGATTCTAGTGAGAGGCTTTGGGCTCTAGTCTGAATTAGCAAAATCATGAGGATGGTCAAGCAGAACTTTGTAGGGCTGTGGGAATGTGTGGTGGTTTGAACAAGAATGGTCCTCATAGGCTCATACATTACAATTCTTAGTCATCAGGGGATGCTACTACTTAGAAGAATTAGGAAGTGTGGCCTTATTGGGTAGGTGTGGCCTTGTTGTTGGAAATGTATTTATTACTGGCTTTGAGATTTGAGAAGCCCAAGCCAAGCCTAGTAGCTCTTTCTCTCTAGCCACTGCCTGCAGATCCAGATGTTAAACTCTCAGCTACTTCTCCAGGACCATGTCTACCAACATGCTTCCATGAACCCTGCTATGAACATAATGAACTAAACCTCTGAAACTATAATCCAGCCTCAATTAAAACTTTTCTTTTATAAGAGGTGCCTTGATCATGGTGTCTCTTCACAGTAATAGAACATTGACTAAGAAAGAATGGAATAAAATTAATCTAAACAAATATATATATATATTTTACAAGAAGGGGTTATCAGAAGGAATTCTTCAATCAATCATTCTGATAAACTAATTGAAATGATCACATACAGCTAAAGATTTTCTGACTTATATCTTTCCATAAAATATATTCTGATACAAATATTTCTTAGCAGACACTAGGAAATAAATGAATGGACAAGTGGTCTTAGTTCTTACTAATGAAAGAGGGACAGTTGCTTTCCTGGGGAAAACATAGCATGGTACAAAGTGAGAAACTAGGTTTAAGCCCTTTCTTCTCCATGAGGAACTGAACTGTGTTCAAGGAAAGATAAACTGGTAACACAGACACACGAACACACACATATAAATTTTTCTTCTCATTTGCTTATATTTTGGGACAATTCTGCCTGGCTTAATCTCTTTCAAAGGGGGTGGTCAGCTCTGTCCCACGACAACTAACTTTAAATTTGCTTCCTTCCTTCTCCTTACTCAAACTCAAAATACTACTAGTATTAATTTTAGTTCTTTGCTTTGCTGCTAAATCATAAACCATGCTGACAGGAGAGGAACAAAGAAAATAAAGAGTCATTCATGGGCAAGGCACAGAGTCCCATGAACAGCTTTACAAAGTCAATGATGTTCCCTCCTGAGTCAGAAGTGAGAAGTTATGACTCTTCAACCATGCAAGGTTGCCATGGGAGTAACCATGGCATGGGTAGACATAGCTGCTTGAAACATTAAAGATTTGCAGACAAAGTATGTGTGGAAGGTAAAGATTAGCTTTTCCCAACACAGTGAGGGAAGGAGAAACCCTGTGGGCAGATGAGGCTTCCAGCCCAGTTTCTACCGTGTATCATTGTCCAATGGACACATAGGCTCTGTCCCTCTTCCCTGACACTGTGGCCTCTCCCTCGCTTACACACTCCTCTCCATTGTCCCTCTTCCCTGACACTGTGGCCTTTCCCTCGTTTACACATGCCTCTCCATTCTATCTACCCCCTTCCTGACACTGTGGCCTCTCTCTGGCTTACAAACTTCTCTCCATTCTACCTGCCTGTGGTGATATACTATTTTTGACTTAATAAAGTCACTAAAGATCAGAAAAGGAAAGCAGCTAGTTAGTAGCTCTTACCTCTACCAAGGCTAAATGGAGATCCTGTCTTCCCTGTGTCTGGAAACTAAATCTCACATGAGACCCTTCGCTTCTTCCTTATATACCTCTCAAGTGCTGGGATTAAAGGTGTGAGCACTCTTACTCTTTTAGACTGATTCACTCTCATGTAGCCCAGGGTGATCTTGAACTCACAGAAATCCATCTACCTCAGTCTCTTGAGTCCTCTGTTTGGTATCCATGCTGTGACTGGCTTTGTATTTTGATCTCCGGTGGCTGTATTAGATCACAAGCTTTATTAAATCATAAATAATATATCATCACTCCTCTTCCCTGACACTGTCCCACTCTCTCTGGATTGCACACTCCTCTCCATTGTGTCTGCTACATTTACTCTTTCCTTCTAGGAATTCCCACTTGCACCCTCCTTCCACTCCAGTGGACCACCCTGTCCAATACTCCCCAAACCTCTTACACTTCCATTATTTCATCTACACTCATTTTTTCAGTGCACCTTCCCGGGCAATCCTTAGCAAAGCAGGAATGAGTCCACATCTTCCTTGTCCTGTACTTCCTTCATGTGTGTTAAATGGCATATTGGATCAAATTTTTTCATGTGGGTTTTTGTTAGTGTGCTCCTTTCTTCTGTACTTCCACACAGGGAGTGCTTTTAAATTTAAGGAGGGTGGGGTGCAGGAGATGAAATGCAAAGACAGACCTGAGTTTCCAGCTGACAGGTGGAGGAAGGTGAGACAGAAGACTGGGGGAAGACGAAGGAGGATGCACAGTCCAGACTGCCCTGAATGTCATTCCAGGGAGCACAGACAGAAATGACAGATAAACTCCATGTCATGGGCAGGCAGTTCCTGGAGCGGAGACAGTAATTATCTGGCTTTGTGGGGAAGCTTTAAAAAAACACGAGGTCTTACAAGTAAACATGTAATCTAAGATGATGCTCTCTGAGAATGGCAGGGATGTAGCAGCATGCTGTGGGTGAGCAGGGCAAGCATGCAGTAACATGCTGCAGTTGAGCAGGGCTGGGTTGCAGTGGCCTATTGCATCTGAGCAGGGATGCAGCAGTATGCTGTGAGTGAGCATACAGCCAACACTACAATTGCTCTCCTTACATGGCTCTTGGGCCTGTGGAGGAATCCAAAAACTCTAACACACCCAGAATGGAGCAAGAAAGAGACCACCAGAGAGCTGGAAATCTTGCTGAGCAACAGCAATGGTGTCAAGGGCCTACGACAGACAGGACAGACAGCCTAAGTCTGTCTGCATGGTTGTCGTAATGAAACTGCAAATGACTTACCACACCAGCAAGAACCATGTTGGGGGTAAGCCAGGCAGGGAGAACCATACAGATGTGCCAGTCCAGTCAGTGTCCACATGCACATAGACATTTGGACACCGAGACGCCTCTAATAATAGTACCCAACCTCTTCCAGCTGCAGCCCTGACCACTTTCACACATATTATTTCTATCTTCATTTTATTTTCATTTTAAAATACAAGAATATGGTTCTCTGTCTAGAAAAATGGCTTAGTTTTCATTGTTGTTCAAATAAGAGAATATATAAATCAAGAGGATAATTCAGATGTTTTATTAGAATTCTTATCACTTTTGATATAGAATATTCTTGGATCAGAATACCAGTTTTCTTAATTTACTAAAATTCAATATACTATTTAAAAATCATTGGAATTTACATGTAAAGGCAAGGAGAAAATCAAAATATTAGAATTATTTTTCAAAGGATGTTTTTCCTAGTGGACAACACTAAAAACTTTCCCTGTCCCCAGCCTCCAGGAAACCCACAGACTCTGACTCAAGTTCTTCTGTCCTGAATTTCCTTGATGTCAGTCCTGTTCCTGTCAAATGTCTATAGAGTTCCTGGTTACTAAAATTAATTATATAACCTGCCCACCAAAACCAGTCATCATCTTACTCAAAATGACTTTCCCTTCCTTAACTTTACATATGCCCGAAGTTATTCCCACAAAGCACCCTCTCCTGTCTCCAAAATATCTCCCTTCTCCATCCTAGAGGGCAAACACTCCTATTAGCCTAAAGTTCTTTCAAAATATTCCATGTAAGCAATGGATACTTGTGCTAGCACTGGTGTTTTGTAGCACTCATTATTGCTGCTTCATTGAATTATATCATTTCTCACCTATGTTCAAATGCATCCCTTCCAGAGAGGTTATCTGTACTGGTGTTATTTCTAGCAAGGCTTATAAACTGTCACAAGATCCTTTACCAGTTCTCTATAGAATATGTAACTCATCACAAAAATGTCTTCAAATTTTGCAGCCATGTACAGAGGCTAATGGCTGTGGTCTTAGCCAGTCTGCTGAGGCAGGAGAATCCATGGAGACCAGGAGTATAATTCTGGACAACACACTCCTTAATACCATGCACTTTTCTCTCAATAAATGGTTCCAAGCTTGGTCGGAACCATCTGCCTACCAAAAAGTACATCAATGTCTTCTGACATGTGATGGTACAATTTAGGACGATTCTGTTTTCATACCTTACCATGATGGAGAAGCAAGCCCCATACAGTAGAAGCTGTACTTCAAATATTGATCGTGACAGCCAAGAACACTCTAGAGTTCACTGTGTTGCTAGGCTGTGGTGCTCAGTGGTTTAGACAATATTAACAGTGTAGTGAGTTTATCAGGATGCAACCCATCATGCCTGCATAAGTACCTGTACTTGTGTCAGATCTATATATAGATATCCAATCTATATCTATTATCTATACCTCTCTCTCTATATATATATATATGTGTGTGTGTGTGTGTGTGTATGTATACACTCTATATAAGTAATCGAGAAGAGAATTGGTTTGCTTCCAAGATATTGACCGCTTACATCCATGTCATTTTTCCTTCCTGTAAACCCTTTCACCAGCGGCTCTGAGTTCCAAGTAGTCTCTTGGGTGAACATGGGTAAGTCACAGTGCCCACCTCATTTGTATCCATGCGAAACCGTGCCATTGGTGGCAAAGAAGGAAAACAGAGCATCTGTGTTGAAATCTTTGGGAAGGGAAGCCAGTCGCCCCTCTCAGGGGAGGCAGCCTGCCCTCCATTGCACAAGGGGAGGCTGAATCATTTCCTCCCCCACTCAGTCACCTTAGATTATATCCTCTGTGCTCTCTCTGCCTCTTCTTAATCCTACCACCAATGCCACTAGTTCAGTGAGTCACAGACACATCGTCAACGAGCCAGGAAGAAACTCTGAACTCAAGCAAAAGAAAAGAAAACATTTTTATTTTATTGAATTATAGGAAAAAATTAAAAGGAAATTCATCATTTAGAAAGTTTCTAGCACTATTAGTATATTTGTTTCAATTGTGCAGTGACCTTATTAAAGATTTTCTTACCAGTGTTAATGCATTTGAGATGATACAGGGAGACCATGACTCTCCCATCAATGGTTCCCATAAGATGCAAAGTGCTGCTAAAAAATGTGTTCACCACTGAGAGATATAGGGACAACTATGGAATCTTCCTCACAGTTTTCCCCAACTTCCACATGCATAACGAGCCTGAATTTGACTGATCTAGATCCTCCTGCATATTTTGCCAGCCAAGTATAGAAGCAAATGACATACATGAACGGATCTCAGTGCCAAGTGCAAAGACCAGTGCCAGGAGGCACTGGCAAGGCATGAGCAGAAACCCAATGACTGTGAAACAGATGGCCCTGCCTTTTCACCTACTTACATACACATTGGTCTTTGTGTCCCCAAGACCAAGTCTGAGAACCCTGTCCCTCTGCTTGTATCCCTCGTGCACAAGCAATACTGCTCCATTCAATTGGTACTTTTCAATCTCTGTGATTTCAATATTTCTTTGAGTAACAGAACCTAAAGCTGAGCTGGTAACATTAAAAGCTGGCTACCCACAGTCTGGTAGATGGCTCGCACTCATGCCCATAAAGGCACTCCTGAATAGACTCATTTGGGTTTCTGTTTGTCTGTTTTGTGTTTTGTGTATGGGGGTATTTTTGTGTTGTTTTGTTTTTAAAGAGCACATGAAGTTGAGAAGAATAAATTATGGAGGGATGGGAAGGAATTGGAGGTGAAGGAATGAGAGGTATATTTCATCCAAACACATTACATGCGTGCATGAAATTCTCACACAACAAAAATGAGATGATAACATCATTATCTGGAAGGGTGGTGACATATAATGTGCAACTTAAATCTTTCTGCTTGTGTGAAGGTTCATATCTTCTCTCTCTCCCTCCCTCTCTCTCTCTCCCCATCTCTCTCTCTCCCTTCCTCTCCTTCTCTCCCTCCCCCCTCTCTGTGTATGCAATTCCACCAAAGTCAAAGGACCCAACCCAGCTGGCATCCAGAACACATGCTCCTCCGAGACATCAAGCACCATGTACTCTCACAACTGTCATCCCTCTGATTTTTCCCACTACAAATCCTTTTTCTGTTTTCATGAATTTGTCATTCAAACCCAGATCTTGCTGGTTTGTGGCTGCCTTCCCTGACACAGTGCCTGTGAGATTCAGTCACCTATGTAGAGCAATCATTGCTCTTTCTATCGATACATATTTCCATTCTCTGGATTTTATCAACAAAACTGCCACAGCGATTGAAGTCCTGTTAAGATCCCCCCACACGAGACTCAGGTCTTCTCCTGTTCTCCCCAGGACTGCTTCTCCATTTCATTCTGACACATCAGAACGTCCCCAAGCCACCTGGGACTCTGACTCGCTCCAGTGTTCCCAGTGGGCACATTGAAGTCTATGAACTTGATATAGCTCCAATACAGACCTCTTCACCCTCCACAACTTGTCTGCATCCTACCTCTCCAGACTCACTGCCTTTCGGTTTCAAAATGTGTTACCCTCCCACGGCCTGAGGTCAAAACACATAGCTCAGTGTTCTCCACACCTGCCCTGCACTTCAGTTTACGGTCATGCCAAATCCCATTCTACCCAGGAAATAGTTTCTCACCAGTTATAATTAAGGTAAATATTTGAATTTTAAAAATATTTGCCTTTGAATATTTTCAAGATATCTTTCTGATATGATTTAATGAAGGGGTTATAAAAAGTGGTATAAGGGACTTAACTGTAATTTTCCATTCGGGTTGGAAGAGGCTAAGAGAATAGTACACTGTGGGTGATTATGAACACAAGTTACACTTAGGGAAGTTAGGATTATTGATTCTGCATATTTGTGAATCTCTGACCTTGGGTAAAATATCCGAATTGTTTATTTTGTTATTTTATTTTGTTCTGTTTTGAGATATGTAACTCTGGCTAGCCTGGAATTTACTATGTAGACCAGGCTGGCCAGGAAATCACAAGGATCCCCCTGTCTCTGCTTCCTGGAATTAAAGGTGTGTGCCACCACACCTAGAACTTTTAAAAGTCTTGGTTTTCTCAGCTAAAAACAGGAGTAACAACCTTCCCCATAGGGTCATCATAAGAATAAATGAAATATTTCATAGCAGCCTCTTATGACGGTGCTGGCACAAAGAAAACATACAACAAATGGCATGAGTCACTGTGAATAAAGACACTGTGCGTCCTGGAGACTCATAGTGAGAACACAAGATATGTTGCATAGATGTAAACTTCAGCCTCCCTACTCACCAGACCTGGAAGCTTGGATATGCCACTCAACAACCTGTGTCAGTGTCCTCTCTGGGACTTTGAGCAGATTTGAAAGCATCCATTCCCGCGAAAAACCACACTTGACTCAGGTAGTGACACACAAGACTGTAGCAGCATCCCACAGGCATCTATATTTCAAACTATCTTTTAAAATCCTTGGTGTCAAAGTGAGAGCTCCCCACGAGGCACAATTCACACTATGCCTTGAGTGTGTGCTGTGACACCTCATCAACTTCATTGTGTTTTATTTCCCCTTTGTACATTGAAGAACTTAAGCCCAGGGTTAGATAAATCACTTAGGAACAAACAGAAGACAGGGCCTCATTCCTCTTGTGTTCATTGTTCCCAATACAAGCCTTTTGGTAGCTAAATTAACCTATTTCCATTGTCTAGTATTCCATAGTCCACTCCTGGATGAGAAGATCCTAATTATGTTTGATATAAAGGAACAATGTTGCTGGAGCTTCTTCTTGTCCTGCCATGTCCTGCCGCCCTTCTCAGCGCCAAATAAACACACAAAGACTTATATTATTTATTAAACTGTCAACCAATGGCTAGGGCTTCTCCTTGGCTAGCTCTGTCCTAATTATTAACCCATAGCTACTAATCTATGTATTTCTACATGACCTTATCTTCCCAGAGAACTCCCAGCACCTCCTATCCTTCTGGTCTCTTGCAGTCTCTCCCTGCCTACCTTTCCCAGAATTCTCTTCATCTCCTAGTCCCACCTATCTTCCTGCCTCTATTGGCCAAACAGTGTTTTATTCATCAACCAATAAGAGAAACATATATACAGAAGGATTTCCTCCATTAGAATAATAATGCCTGAGTAAGTTAAAATATCCCCCCTCCGTGACTATTTCTTGTATACACACCGGCAACACATAGCAGACTACTTTTCTATGTTAAGCCACTCTTTTCTTCTGACAATACTAAATTTAATGAGGCCAAAGAGCATCGGCCATGCTTCTTGGTTCAATCCTCCTGAGACCTACTGAGTGCACACTGCACACACTGGTAGAACAAACACCCAAAACCAAACGATGCACATTTCTTCCAGGTAAAACATCAATGCTTGCTCATCTTTTTACAGGTATTGCTATGCTCTATTTCAAGCAAGAGATACAATTCAGTGTTTGCCTCAGCGTCGTCTCTCTTGTTTTTAATTCATATGCCATACCCCATAAGTGTGTAATCAGAGCTCACATAGTAAGGAAAATAATTTAAGCTCCTTTTGAAAGTGTATTTTTTATTTTCATGACAAAAGAAAATGCATAGCACAGAGTCTACTGGAATGGACCGTTCACTACTGCAGAATGTGTTCTCCACCTCTTCATCACGTCCCGCTGAGCAGAGGCGTCAGGAAGTATAGACCAGACCATAAATATCCTCCACAAACTGTGGCCATCTGCTCTTGATTTGTGTCTGGGTGGCTTTATACATCAGACCGGAAGGCAAGCATGGTTTTAAGAGGTTTGAACAGACGCCATAGAGTAAGTGTGGGCTCTCAGAGTTTGTTGTCATTTTGCTTTATGAACTCCACCCACACACAAAAAGCGATCTCCAGACCTCAAGAAGAGCCCTTCCAGTCCTGGGCATTAGTGTGTCAAGAAAGAACCGGAAGACAGCCTTTCGCTTGCTTTGCCTCACAGATGTGTGTAAGCTGATGATTGAGAGAACGTTTTCTACATAATTCATGAACATTATTTATTTTTATGTTGTAATAAAATACCAAGACCGAGGAAACACATAGAAAAATGTTTATTCAGGCTTTCTACGTAATTTATGAAAATGATAATCTTTATATATGTATTATTTATTTTTCTGTTGTAATAAAATGCCATGACCAAGGTAACACATAGAAACAAAGTGTTTATTCAGGGTTATGGTTCCAGAGGGACCATAGTGGCAAGGAAGGCATGACAGCAAGGGGACAAGGCAGGAAGTCCAGAGATGTTCCACTCCAAGAAAAAGCAGAGAGAGCAATCTGGAAACAGGGTGAGACTATGAACCCTCACAACTGGTCCCCAGTGGCACTTTCTCCTGCAAGGCTGTATCTCCTCCTCAGATATCACCACACAGAGGAACCATGTGCTCAAAGACTCAAGCCTATGGGGAACATTTTTCCACTCAACCCACCTCAGTATATCTCTTTTAGTTGTCCCTACCTTGCTTATGCTGTATCCTCCATCTCAGCCCGTTTTTATTTTGGCATCACTAAAGACTCATTAAGCTGATGAATGCACCCCTTAGTAATTTTGTGAGCAAATATAATATCTTTATGACTTAAGAAACATAGTAACCATGCAGAAGTTAGCATCAGGAAAATGGAGCCTAATGAGAAATTTGCAAAGTCTCTTTGCATCTTTTTTCCTTCAATTCTTTTCGATGAGTTTTTCTTCCCACATTCACAGAGAGTGGGTATGTCATGTCAAAAGATCAAGCAGTTGAATTTGGAACTCCTGATCCTTTCCCTATTTTCCACATGAGAAGATAAGATTTACAAATTGAACTCAAGGTCTCAAATCCTGTTTTTTAAAACATTCATGTTTGATTCTCTGCAGATGTCAAATTTTGTTGTTGTTGTTGAAAACAGGTTACTAAGTTATCTGGAGAAAATGTTTTCAAAAATAACGGTAATATCTGTTCTTGTCTTGTCTGTGTGTATTTGTGTGTGCATAATTCCAGAAACTATAGCCTAGAATCTTTAAAATCTCTCCCAGGAAACTGGTGTTTTATTAATGCCTTAACATTTACTCTCTGTGTGTGTTCGTGTGTGTGTGTGTGTGTGTGTGTGTGTGTGTGTGTGTGTACATTGGAAGTCAAAGAACAACTTGCTGTAGTTGGTGTTCTCTTTCTATGGGAGTCCTGGGGTTAAACTTGAGTCTTTAGACTTGGCAGTAAGCACCTTTACCCACTGAGATAACTTTCTGGCTCTTTATTAAATTTTTATTACAAAAGAATGGTCTTTTATTCTTGACTTATGTGGTGATTCTTTTTAATTCACTATATTTGGTTAGTATTAGTGGAAGATTAATTACATGTTGAGAACATTTAAATGGGCAGTGTATGCAACCCTACATTAAGACCCAATCTTCAATTTCAAACAACAGGGGAACTGCCTCCATGTTAGTGAGCTTTCATAGTCTGAAGTTGCTCTGGAGGAACTGCTGGGAAAGAAAAGCATCCATGATTTTAATGAGCATGGATCTGTGCTGTTGTACCAACCAACTAGGCATGAGTGCCCCCTGATAATAGTGCCATGACTGTTATGGGGTAACCAACAACTTTTCGATTGTATTTAAGGACTATTCCAAAGGAGAGAAATCATATCTGGTACTGTAAACCTGCTCAAAATTCCATGGCTTAGGAGGTCATAGGTCCTAGGGTGGAACTTATTATTTTGCTAAATGACAGCCAACGTAGGAAAACTGCCTCTGAAGATTTGTGTTCATACCAATAGGCTTGAGCTGTCTTCAGACTTGGTCAGAGAAACTTATCCTTGCAGTGTAGAGAAGTCAGTCGGTGCAGATCCAGAGTCAATCAAAGTGTGGAGAAGAAGTGACTGTGACGTCTGTATCAAGTGCCCTCCTCCACACAAGTCTCAGGGGATCATAACAGTCAAGGAGGTTATACTCATGAACTCATGGTGACTGTAACTGCATGCACAGACCTGCACAAAAGCGAGCCAACCGAAGCTCCAGAGTGTGTGGGGAATGATCTCACTAGACTCCACCCCATCCAAGGAGCTATGAATACTCTTTGAAAGCTAGTAGTCAACTTGTTCAGCCTGCAGAGGACTATGGTCTCTAATGCCGTCCTCCCGGGGGTGGGATGCCATGGCCCAGGAACAAGCTCCTATCCCATCGCTAAGCTTATGAAAGCCGGGAGCTGGCTGTGACCACATACAGTCACTTCAGATGCCTGGAATGCTTCAAAGACTACTGAAGCCTCAGGCAGGACCTAGCCTTGGAGACTGTGGTACCCACAACACCGCAGTGTCTCCTTCCTTGCTTTACTGAGCTCAGCTTAAGAGGAGAAACACAGACATGTATGCACATTCCTGCTTCTCTAAGATGTGTTCTGTTTGCTCAGACCACCTCTTCTGCTCACCTAGTGGACCTGCAAATGGAGATGCTTTTAGACCACTCCCTGGAGTGCATATTTTCTGATGATGTTTTCAAGCTGCCACATCAGCTCCCCTGAACAAGAAGTGCAATAATAAAGCAATAGGAACACACCAAGTTGTAAAAGGAGTTCTTAATTGGTCTAAGTGCGAGAGATCAGAGAGAAGGAGCAAGCCACAGCCACACCTTACAGTCTTAGTGTCTCAGCAGACAGGAGAGCGAGTTCCTGTCTCTTCCTCTTTATTCTCCCTCTTTATATCCTGTTTCCGTCCAACTATCTCACTTCCTGTCTGTCTGTACAGACCTCCACCTTTATGGTTAGCTAGTGCAAGCTCCATTCTCTGACTTTCAGGCAGGCTTTATTTGTACAACCATGAATTATTCCATCTTTATACCCCAAATTCTGAATCAAGTCAAACTTGGGGTTATTTTTTAAGAACACAAGAATATATTGTGTGACAGTTATAGTCTATTTCATTTGCTGTTGGTGACTTTCAGCCATTTTCAAGGTCAAATTCATTCCCAGAATATGATGATATTTTATCAAAAAATAATCATAGAAAGAGAGAAACAGCTTTTAATTTTTCAGAAGTGTTTCTGAATTTGACTCATTTTGGTTTATTTTTTGACAGGGGTTCTTATGTGAAGTCCAGAGTAGCCTCAAACACACCATAAAATAACAAAATAAATCCAAAATAACAATAATTATGATAATAAATAAAATTGATTTAAGCATTTCCTGCCCCTAGCTTTATTCAAGGCTGCTTCTCAGCAGACATAAAGTTGTATTTTATGTGTTTTATGTTTCACCACCACGTATGTAAGTGTACCCCAGGTGTGCCTAATGCCTGTGGAGGTCAAAAGGGGGTGTCAATTACTATTGGACTAGAGTTACAAATGATTGTGAACCACCGTGTGGGTGTTGGGAATCAATACTGAGTCCTCTGTAATAGCAACAAGTGCTCTTAACCACTGAGTCAACTATCTGTTCCTTTAATCTAGTTTTTAAAACCAATAAATGATTGTAGTTTCTTCCAGAAATAGATTCTAAAGGGAAAAATATATTATTTTATTTGGGGGGAAAGGGAATTCTTTTTCTTAAATATTTTTATTGAAATATGAACACAGCATAAAGGACCCTAAAATGTAAATGTCAGTAGGGTTTAGTGTTCTAAATGGTTTGCACAATCCCCACCACCACCGAGCTTTACTGCAATTTCATCACCCAAAGGGAAAGAAACCACACAGTCCTGAGTGGTCGTCCTCCATGCCTCTTCCCCAGCTCCTGGCAACAACTAGGCAGACTTCTGTCTGTGTGATTTCACCCTCTCTGAATATTAACAGAGTGATAAAGCATATGATATTTATTATCTTAAAGTCAGTCTCCAGGGTAGAATGTTGACATCTGTTTTTGTTTGTTTTAATTAGAAGAAACAGAAACATAGAAACATAGCCCTCCTCGGATATCCATAGATATTGAAGGACACTTCAGCAACTCGTATAAAATACTCATTGGAAGTTTTTACTTGAAGAGTAAGTTGTGCTTGAGAGCACATTTGTTATTGAACCATGCTGGTGGCCGAGAGCAAACCCGATTTCCAACGCCAAAGCTGGGATGCACTTCAGGGCTCTGCTTCTTAAATATGACAAAGTGTCCACTGAACCACAGGGTTTGGCTTATAATTGTTTTTCCACAATATCTCCCTTGAAGTGACACTTAACATGATGGTTGGCCAATACAGAGAATAGAGATGAGAACACTATGTTTAAAAAGTAAAATATGACTAATATTCTAATGGAAAGGTTACATCATAGACTCACAATTTCATTCTGGAAAAATAAAAATAATTTAATTTCAAAAAAGTCAGACAGTGTTTAAATATGACCTAATATTACTTTTAAAAAGAAATATATTGGTGGGGCTGGAATCATGGTTCAGTTGTTAGGAGACAGCTCTGCTTTTGCAGAGGACCCTGATCCAGTTCCCAGGGCCAACGGGGGCCTCACAACTGCCTGTAACTTCAATCCCATGGGATCTAATGCCTGTCCTCTTTTGGGCTTTGCGAGTATCTGCATGCATATGGAGCACGCGCGCGCACACACACACACACATGCACACACACACTCACCATGTACAAATAAAATAAATCTTTTAAAAATAAGTGAAGCCATCAAATTGGAGTTCATTCCAGTAACGACATGTAGAACGAAATGACTGTGTGTGTGTGTGTGTGTGTGTGTGTGTGAATGTGTGTGTGTGTAAAGACCCTATTTCCAAATGAGTCTGATTCTGAGGCCCTGGGTAGTAGAACTTCAGATAACAGCTCATCCCAGAGACCCCAACAGAATATTGGCAAGTATAAGATAATGACACACTGATCTATCCCCTGCTAAACTCATTGACTGTTTTGTTTTGCTTTTGTTTAATGCATCTCTAGTTTTTCTCCATGAGAAAAATCATAAGCAAACTCCTGGGAAAACAAAAAGGAAAGAATAACTTATCTTTTTTTTTAATGTGTGGAAAGTTCCACAACATTGAGAGATGCGTCAAGAGTTTTTGGTATTTTGCTGAACTGGGTTTTTATTTTTATCCTGACCAAAGGTATGTCTTATCTTTTATATCAAAGTTACTTCAGCACCTAGATATGGTGAGAAAGGCATCAAGGAGTCCTTGGGAAACAGGAGGTCAGCTCTACTATGAGGAAGAATATAGCGAACAGTTGAGTTAACAAACATTTACTCAGTTCAGCTATGTGCAGACACCGTGCAGTGGGCAGATGCAAAGGTGACCAAAGCATATGGTCTTGTCTTCAAGAAGAAATGAACTAACTTTTAAAAATCAACGGCAGGATACTTTCAGAAAACAGGAAAAAATGACTCCTCTGGAGACAAAGAAATAATGAAATAGAAACTTGAAATAGATGTGTACATATTTCAAACCATCAAAACAAGGATGGTGGCAACTGACATGCCTTTTTGAAGTAGTCCCTGATTAATGTTTAATGCTCTAGGATGGTCCAGCAATTATAAGTATCATTAAAATTTTACATTGGACAAAGATGCACTCATTTTAAAGTATTTCACTAACCCATAATTCTCAAACTGACAATAGACAAAATGAACTTCTGCTTCAAGAATGGGTTATTGGTCATAAAATTACTGGTTAACATATTGAGTGAGAAAAGGGGTGATTATGCAGCTGTTAATTAGCGTGATCCTATAACCAGAACCTGGCAATTTCTCTACAAAGGCAAGGCCAGGAAGAGCTGTAGCAACAATAGAGCAAGCAGTAGACTTTAGTCTTGGAGTGTTTTAAAGATCTTGGAGATCAAATGTATGCCTCTAATATTAACATTAGCATCTTCATTTTATTTGTATAGCTAGTTAAACAGTATTGTGTTATAATTATTCTTATAAACTTAGTGAGAAGATCATGAAGGCCTGGCTGAAAGCACACTGGAGCATGATTGAGCAGTGACAAGAGACTTGAAGGAAGGAAAGTCTTCTTCCCTCATGTTCTCCAGCCAGGGCCTGGGGACCAAGCTAACAAAAGACAGACTGACAGCTGGCAAGGATCAGATGTGAACATTTCCCTGTGTCCACAGAAAGCTCTACAGGAAACAAGAAGATCTGGTTAGGACTGAGAGTTTCTATACTTCTTAAAGCTGGCAGTTTGTGCACATACTCTTGGAATACTGGATTATATTTAATACATGTAGGCAATGTAGTATTATGTACCTTTTAACAAAATAATAGAATCTTTGAGGTTTAAAGGATTTTGAAGTGCTGAGACAAAAATGTAACCTGTTTGTGTGGGTATTCTTTAGCATGACTCACCCCCATAATGTTTCTCCCCAAACACACACACACACACACACACACACACACACACACACACACACACACACACACACACGGAGACACCTCCTCATAGGAAATTTTGTGACTTGTGTTTTGGCTAGAAAGGAAAACGTCAGGGAGTCCTTTCTGTGTCTACTGTTTCCCAAGTGCTGTTACCTCAAAATATTCAATATACCAAAGTACACTATATTGGGGGGGGCATGCCCTGAGCCCCACAAACCCACAGACGTATCATGAGCAGCAGAGTAGCATGGCCAACCAGAGCTCAAGGAATGGTGCCATGAGAACAGATGAGCTCAGTAAGTGAAGGATGGAGGGACCAAATGCTGTTGCTTCTCTGGGACTTGGAGCTGAACCACAAGCAGTGGCGATCTCCATATTAATACTCAAGAAGCAGAACACTGGGTGTGCAGCAGGAAATGTCAATACTCCATTGGTACTTCCCATTTTTTCCTCCAGACCTCACGTGAGAACCTTGCTTCAAAATAGTTTTTAAATTGCAATTCCTGATTGAATTCATAACATCTTACCTTGCACCTATTGTTTGATCTTCAATAGGTCAATCTGTTGACCTACACCGTTCCTTTAGTGTCCCCATCTTCACCATGATAATGCCACCATTCAAAGTATTCGAATAAGAAGTCCAACCTTTGCCTTCCTCATTCAGGAGACACTAACTCGGGTGTAATGTACTGTCTATGAATATCCAAATAGTTTCCCAGCCTCTCATCTGTCTTTTTACAATCAAGATCCCCCTTTCCTGCCTAAGCAATATAATCATTCTAAGCGGGGTCCCTTGCTTGCCTGGACCTCCTCCCGCTTCATTCTGTAACTGAAATACCTTCTGTAAAGTGTTAAGTGTTGTGCCAACACAGTCCCACTTCAAGTGCTGTGGAATTGATTGGTTGTCTTCAAATGGAGATGAACTTGGGATTACAAGCTCATCCATGGTCCATCCTGTGCCTGTCTCTGGAACCTCCTCTCCTTGTGTCTCATACATGCTTTGGAGTAGCCAGACCCATTACATGGAGCATAGAAAACATGCCTCACTCTCCCCAGCCTCAGCCACCTAGAATGTCCCTCTCTGCATTCTCCTCTGTAGTAGTTTCCTGTGGCTGCTGTAACAAGTTACTGGAAACTTACTGGGTTATAACAACATTTGTTTTTAACAGTCTAGAAGCAAGATGCATGGGTCACAGAATTAAGGCGAAGGTGAAAGTGTCACCTCAGCAGAGCTGAACTCTTCTTTCAATAGAACCTAATTCCTCGTGGCTTTGTTTTCAGGTCATCAAGGTGACCCTCTTCATTGGCATAGCTCCTTTCCAGTCTCCATCTTCCTTTTATTAAATCCCAATGTTTGCATATAGAGCCACCTGGATACTTCATGGCATTCTACCTGGAGATCCTGGATTCAATCACACCTGCCAAAGGTTCATAGGTTGCAAAGACTGGAAGGCTCCTATCTTTGAGGCCATTGTTTGACTTACTGTGGGTATCTCCACATAAGTCCAGTCTCTGCTCTGAGAAATTTCTTTCTGGGGACTTCACTGAGGCAGTTAATTGTCTGGATTTGCCTGGTACTCCGGGTATAAACAGAACTTTCATTGTTAAAACTAGAAATTGTCAGGCAAACCAGGATAGATAGTTCCCTAAAGCATTGCCCCTCGTTTCCATGCTACCCTCCATGTGACACGCATTTCGTGGTATTTAGGTATGAAATCCCACTTCCCTAGTGTTTCTGCTCTGCTGGGCTGCAGGCAGGTATGTGTCTTTTGTGTTCCTGGTGCTGCTGCCCCAGTTTCTAGCACAAGCAGATGCATCTTAAAAGTTTAGCTGTCGGAGTTTGTAACAAGGCCCTGGAACCACAGACAATCTAGGCAAAGTGAAACTTTTCCATCACATTACAAAACAAAAACAAAAAGAAGAACTCTAAACACCAGTATGATTTGCTATGCTCTCTGGGGTCCTCTTCCCCATCTGCTTTGCAAATTTGAGTTAAATTAGACAGTGTTCTCCACAAGAGCCCAAATATTCAGAGTTCTTGACAGAACACACTGTCTCAGAACAAATAGCGTCTCTACTATTTGCTGACTGCCTCGGCGTGTGTTTCTTTCTCATTCCCTCACCATCCATAAAGCAAATTGAAAACAGACTTGATATCTGATTTGGGGAGATTTCTGGTATCTCTTTATCCTTTTAGATGATGATAAAGTTGAACCACTCTGGAATCTGCCTCCTGAATGCTGTGGCTGCTGGAGCATAAATGTGTGACTCACTTTGATATCACTGCCCCTGAGCCTGATTCTCTCAACTCTGTTCACCTCTAGAAAAGTGTCCTGGGATGGAAGTGCCCAGTAACCTCATCAGAGTTAATAGGAAAGTAACTGAGGTGAACATTAAAAAGAAAGACCTGGACACAGACACCATTTATCATGAGCCATTTGTTCTACAACCCCAGTTCTCACAAAAGTCATTTCTAAGCAGTGAACTCATTGGTACCTTGAATTCAAGTGTGCCTATCATGCTCATGGACACACTGATGGAGATCATGGGCAATAAGGGGATGAAGTAATTAAGTCTACATCCTCCATCATCTATATTTCAAATGGGAAAAGTGACAAATCAAAATCTATGTTACATATACTCTCAAACACAAGCTGAGTAAGAAGCTAAGAATGCCAATGAATAAGAAAAGGATGCTTGTAACTTTCAAGTGAAGATCAGCTATATTTTTCCAGTATTTATCTACACCCACAGAATAACTATGGCTTCATTCAGACGTGTAGCATGCCAATGAAAGTAAAGATCATACACAGGCACAGTCTGATACCACTAATTCCTCACAGGGAAATACTTGAAATACCACCAAAGTTTGACGATGTAAATAAAACCAGATATACATTAGTTTGAAAGAAATAACTTAAAATCAACCTAAAGCTTTCCAGCAATACATAGTAAGGAGAAGCTCTTCTGATTCTCCTTTGAAAACACAGGCACCGAGCACATTGGGCTTGAACCCTCGCAAGTGAAGTGACCAGAGAATGTCTGATTACTGAGATGCAGCCACCAGAACCTGATAATGAGCCTGGGGTGACCAACTCTTCTTGTCACTGTCACAATTTCACCTCCACATTTCCCCAAGAGTCACGTACCCAGTTTCTGTTTGTTGTTGTTTTGTTACTTACCAGTTTATGAGGTAAATACTTAAAGCAATGGCGTGGGGCAATTGTACTTGCGAGCATTTGTAGCTGTTGGGCTGTCTAGATACCAGAACACAAAGCTACTTGAGCTGAAAAGGAAAAGAAAATGCCCCACCTCCTTCAGCAGGCCTGGCTTTCTGGTCACCCCAATTAATTACAAATTTAAAATGAGACAAGCAAAACAGACTTAAATAAATAATTGCTTTTATCTAGCCTGAGTTAAAAATGGCAAGGCCCAACTAAGGTCATGTTAAAAGTTAACTTCTGCCAGGGAATCAAAGATTCAGGATTGTTGGCAGAACTGGGAACTGTTTTATGAGTTGCCACCAAACTAAGAGACTACCAGGTACCATCCATTGATAATACAGGGCTGCCTCTTCGAAAGCAGATGTCTCTTTATGTTCAAGTATCTGTTCCGCTCTCTCCCTCCCTCCCTCCCTCCCTCTCTCTCTCTCTCTCTCTCTCTCTCTCTCTCTCTCTCTCTCTCTCTCTCTCCTCCTCCTCCTCCTCCTCCTCCTCCTCCTCCTCGTTTGTTTTTGCCCTTGTGTTTCTTCGGGTGAATGATTATCTTCTCTGGGCGTCTAATATTTGGGTTTAGCATCAGAGGGTGTGATGATCAGCTAAAATAGTGGCTCCAGGCGATTTTTTTAAACTATAAGAATTGGCAAACATTCTCAAATTTTGGTATCTAAAGTTTTTGACTCAATTTTTTTTCAGAAGACGTTAAAAAGCAAGGCGAACAATATCTCTGTGATGAGCCTCATTTGAAAAGAAAACAGATAGGCTACAGATCAGTGGGAAAGTTGAGAAAAATGTACTGGAGGCAAGAGGGTGGGGGGAAAGAGGATGGATAACGGGCAAAGGGATGCAACACAGACAAGGGAGGGGCTTGCTGGAGGAGGTGTTTAACACCAGGATTTGTGTGTGTGCATGCACAGGAGTACATATATACACACAGGCATACATTCATACACAGGCACATGAACAAATAAATAAACATAATAAAGAGTTAGCAGGGCACAACTGAACAGGAATAACCTCTAATATCCCACAACACAGCAGAGTAACGATGGCTCATAACAATTTGTTATGTACTTCAAAATAGATAATAGAGGTGAGTTTGAGTGTCTGCAACACAAAGAAAAGGTAAGATTCTGATATAATGGCTATGCCAGTTACCTGAGCTGATAAAATACGAATGTTTTAAAACATCACAGCACACAAAAAATGTGTATGACGCCCATGTGTCAGTACAAATGGAAAGATTAAGGCATACTTAAATATATTAGATATCTGAGAAACTGACTCAATTATGTTGTGCATTAATTACAGTTAAGCAGAATTGTCCCCGAAATTAACCCAGATGGTAGTTTGGAAATCAATGATCTATTTCCATCCTCTAAACATTAACTGAAAAGGATGGAAGGTCAGAAACTCTTGGCCAAGACAAATAGAATAATCTGTTTTACTCTATACACATCCTGTTGCTCTGAGCTATAAATAGAGTGATGACTACACTTCACTTCCACAGAAGTCTTACCTGAAGGATTGCAGGTCAACAGATCATAGAGACAATTGCACATCTGTGTTTACTATGGCACTGTTCATAATGGCTGAGTCACGGAACCAGCATATGTCCACCAACAGGGGAATGAATGTAGAAAATGCATTAGACACACACAATGGGAGTCTGTTGGCTGTTTCCACTGTAAGGATGAAATTATGTCATTTACAGAAAAATGGATACAACTGGTAATTACCATTTTAAAGTACTTAAATCAGATTTAAGAAGACAAATATCATGTTTCCTCTCATTTGTGGATCCTAGGCTTACAGAGTTACATAAATTCACATGTGTCTATGTGACATTAAAAGTAGAAGCAAAACTGTAGGGGGCTTAAGGGGAAAAGTAGGAGGGGAGCATAGAGTGGGAGATGTTGCCAAAGTGCATTATATATTTGTATGGAAATTTGTGAAATCAAGTGACACATAAAATTAATATGCACCAATAAGCCCAATAAACAAAAAGTAAAATAATTATTAAAATCATCATATAAAACATACAGCTATAATTATCTCAGAAATAAAAATAATGTTACATTTATAACTAGTTAAGTATAGACAATAATAAGGCTTATAACTGATGGCAACTTTATGGATACTTTTTCCCTTTTTAAAGTTTCTATTGTTTTCACTGTTCTAAACAATATTCATTTTTCATCTTGTGATTATGAGTCACTACATTCTAAGCCCAAACAGTATAAATAAGCCAAATATTGTGTTTATGTTAGTAGGTTACACCAACATGCTTTCTCACTCTCTCCTTCCCTTCCTTCTTTTCTTCCTTCCTCCCATTTCCCCTCCCCCACCTCCTCACTTCTTCCTTCCCTCCTTCCCTCTCCCTCACTCTCTCTCATACTCTATCTCTCCTTCCTCCATTCCTCCTTTATTCTTTCTTTCCTTTTCTTCCATTCTTTTTCTTCCTCTTGTTAAGCAAGGCAAATGCGTCCCTTCAAGTATGTTACATTTTTTCTGTTTTATATTTATTTTTATTATTTTTATTTTTGGTTGTGAGCCTAGCCTTTAACGGCTGAGCCATCTCTCCAGCCCTATTTTTATTATTTTTAAAACAATCTTATTTTACATACCAATCCCTGTTCTCTCTCCCTTCCCTTCTCCCTCTCCTCCCACCCTCTCCCCACCCCATCCCCATCTACTCTTCAGAGAGGTTGAGGTCTCCCATGGGGAATCATCAAAGTCTGTCACATCATTTGGGGCAGGACCAAGGCCCCAAGGACCATGTATCTAGGCTGAGAGAGTATCCCTTATAGGGAATGGGCTTCAAAAGACAAGTTCATGCACTAGGGGCAAATACTGGTTCCACTGCCAGAGGCCCTATAAAGTATCTAAGCCTCCCAACTGTGGCCCATGCTCAGGGGGCCTGGTTCAGTCTTTTGCAGGTTCCCAGCTGTCAGACTGGAGTCCACCAGCTCCTACTTGCTCAGGCCAGCTGTTTATGTGGGTTTCCCCAGCATGGCCTGACCTCTTTGCTCACCATTCTTCCCTCTCTACAGCTGAACTCCAGGAGTTCAGCTTGGAGCTTAGCTGTGAATCTCTGCTTCTGCTTCCATCAGCTACTGGATGAAGGCTCTATGATGGTATTTACGGTAGCCATCAATTTCATTATAAGGAAAGTGTCCTTAAGGTAGCCTCTCCACTATTTTTTAGATTCTTAATTAGGGTCACCCTTGTGGATTCCTGGGAATTTCTCTATTGCCAGGTTTCTAGTTAAGCCCATAATGGCTCCCTCTATCAAGGAATCTCTTTCCTTGCTCTCCCTCTCCATCCTTCCTCCAATTCAACCTTCCTGATCCCTCATGTTCTCCTCCTCCTCCCACCTTTCCTCTCCTCCCCACTCTCCTACCACCCTCCCCCCTCTCTCCAGGCTCCCAATTTACTCAGGAGATCTTGTCTATCTGGGGCATTGAGGGGTGTGTGTCCATGTATGTCCCTCTTAGGGTCCTACTTATTTCCTGGCTTCTCTGGGGTTATGAACTGTGGACTGATTATCCTTTGATTCATGTCTGATATCCACTCATGCATGAGTACATACCATGTTTGTCTTTCTGTATCTCACTCACGATTTTTTCTTAAAAGGCAGCCTACAGAATGGGAAAAGATCTTCACCAACCCCACATTTGACAAAGGGCTGATTTCCAAAATATATGATAACTCAAGAAACTAGATGTCAAAATACCAAATAATCCAATTTAAAAATGGGGTGCAGATCTAAATAGAGAATTCTCAATTGAGGAATCGCAAATGGTCAAAAGGCACTTAAGGAATTGCTCAGCATCCTTAGTCATCAGGGAAATGCAAATCAAAACAACTCTGAGAAACTATCTTACACTTGTCAGAATGGCTAAAATAAAAAGTACTAATGAAAGGTTATACTGAAGAGGATGTGGAGAAAGGGGAACACTCTTCCATTGCTGGTGGGAATGCAAACTTGTACAGCCACTTTGGAAATGAATATGGTGGTTTCTCAGAAAATTGGGAATCGTTCTATCTCAAGACCCAGCAACAGTAGTCTTGGGCATATACCCAAAGGAGGCACACTCACACCACAAGGACATTTGTTCAACTGTGTTCATAGCAGCATTATTTGTCATAGTCAAAACCTGAAAGCAACCTAGATGCCCCTCAACTGAAGAATGGATAAAGAAAATGGGGTACATTTATACAATGGAGTATTACTCAGCTGTGAAAAAAAAAGTTACGTCTTGAAATTCTCAGGCAAATGTATTCTGAATTTTTAAGTCTTATTTTTATCTTGGTTAACTGGTTTGATGAAAATCCAAGTCCCATACCACTTAATTAACTCTCTGGATGCTGCTCTCATGTACAAAGCGAAGTATGGCTTTGTGAGTCACCAACTTCAAGAAGCAGCAACTCTCCTGAGAAGAGAAATAGAACCTCCCTACACCAACAGCTGTGTAAAATGCTTGTGCCAGAAAATACAACAAAAGGGCAATCAGGCCCTAATATTTCACTTAGCAAATTACAATCTTTATTCTAGAGACGCTTCCACCTAGAGAGCCTCAGTCTGAGGGGATGTGTACTTTCTACGCTTATCACACAGTGCAGCCAGATGACTTATAAGGTGTGTGCCATGGTATAGGCCTAATGCTTACATATGAGAACCGGTGTCTAGCTTGCTCATAAGTTACAGACACTCTAGAGATTAAAAATAAATGTATACAGTTTATTCTACATCCCACAGTTGCATGCATCTTGAAAAAAATCTAAAACAACTAAGAAATTTAAGGGGAAAGGATGGAATTAACAGTACTGAACCCTCCAGCTTCTGATGTCACACAGGGAATAGATATCTGACTGTCTTCGTAGGATTTTGGATCATACTAGTAAACAGCTTTCAGGTGTTATTTGTTTTTAAAGATGTGTTATTTATTTTAACTTTTACGGCAAATTATTTAAAAGGCAAATATGGGATATGAAAATGGGTAAGAGCACAGCATTGTAACATTGGAATTATTTGAATGCAAGTTTAAATGGGTTACAGAACAGAACAGACTGTTCTCAAAGAGGAAATACAGATGAATAAGAAGTGTTTTTCTAAATGCTCAACATCCTTAGTCATCAGGAATACAGATAAAGCTTCTTGGAGACTTCATCTTACCCCAGTCAGAACATCTAAGATTCTGACTCCCACAGCTCTGCAATGCTCACAAGTTCTACTTAGTCTGTGTCTCATTGCCTTTCCAGTGTTTACCAACTCTCCCTGGTAGAGTCCTAACAGGCTGAACTCTACTCCATGGGTTTTCTTCTCTCAGTTCTTAGACTTATAATTCTTTAGCAAGGTTAGGTCTCTAATGTTTACATATGTTCATATATATTCTTATTTGGGAATACCTCAGAAAAGCATTATAATCTAGCAAAGGGCAACGTTTCATTTCTGGATCATCACAGTTCTGGGCAGAGATGTGCATGAGAAGACAGGAGTCCAATACACAGGAAGACTCAGGAAGCTACAGAGCCAGTGGGAAAGACTTGGATATCTTCACAGAAAAGTTCCTTTTCTTTAAACATTCATAAGAACTTTTTGGAATTTATTAGCATACATTGTTTGTACAGTATAGTGGTTTAATTTATTCATTACTTACTCTTCTTAAGCAATATTTTATTACTTCTTTGATAACTTTGTACAATGCATTTTGATTATATTCACAGTCCATCTCCTAATGCCCCCCAGTGCACCCTCACCTTCCTACCTGAATTCCTTGGGCTTTTTCCTTTTGTTGTGTTTTTTATTTGACCAGTTTGTGTTGCCCAAATATTCATAGGCATGGAGAATGGTTGATCTACCTACCAGAGACCAAACAATCAAAGTAAACTGTCTTTCTATCTCTCAGAAGCCATCATTTGCCAATAGCTCCTCAGCTAATAGCAGAACTTCCTGTTCATCTCCCGGTGAGACTAGTCTTCTTTAAATTCAAAGGCCATTGGGTCCTCTCAGTGACAAAAGCATTCAAGTACACAGAACTCTGCGACTGCCATGTCATTTGTTTCTTTGCCTGTTATTTGTTTCTATTACAGAGTCTAAACTGCCAGGAAAGTCAGAAAAGCAATGTAAAGTTAGAGTTGATGAGAAGGGGTCACGCCTGGGTCTGCTTTGGTCTATTTTAATGAGCCAGCTTGTTCAGGTACACAGTGCTAAACTTTTCCTATAACTTAGAAAACACTTTAATATTAAAACAACTGAGGGAAAATCTATTCTTGGTACTCATATACACTATACCACAAGGTGTGGCCAGACTCATTACAACATCTGTATTCCTTGGGATCATTAAGTATTAAGTCATATTTCAGGGGAACACCTTTAAAGGGTAGTACAGACTGTACCAGCAGCAATGAGACAAGTGACCACCATACCCCTTTAGACATTGTCTGGATCTGGACAGAAGAAAGTGGCAATAGGCTTTCAAATGTTCCAACACTTCTAGACTAGCCAGAGTCAGAAATAACATGTGGTTTGGCTAGAGAAATAAAAAAAAATTGACAGACATGAGCTTGACAAAAAGATTGACTTTCATAAAAACTGAATGGGCTACAGGTAAAAAATTCAGAAGGCACTGTTATAAATCGTCCTCTCTTCCTTTTCTACACACGAACAATAACTTGTTGTTAAGTCTGTGCAACAAAATTCTTGGTCAACAAGATGCTGATCATAAAGACTTTGTTTCAGAAAATAATACACTAATAATATTCTGCAACGGTATTTTCTATCTAAGTTTGGAAAGCTTTGCACAGTATTTTCTCACCTGTAAATTATCAATTTGTATATGAAAAGATGCTGGAACACACATAATAAGAAGACATGCTTAATCTAGCACTTAACATCATTGCTTTGGCTGCTAAATTGTGGAATTTTCAACATTTTCTAACATCTACTGTCTTAAATTGTTCATCAGGGTACGTTTTGAGAAACAGAAACTCAGGATCAGGAAAAATAATTGTTTCCAGACCCAGAATGGCCCAGACAGAAGACCCGAATCTGACACACACTGAGGAAGAGTGTGCAGAGCGCTTCCTCTTGTTCATGGAACTGCAGCTCTCAAGGCTCTCATAGTCTTGACATTCAGGTATCAGACAGATAAAAGACACTGGCATATTAATGTCCACTGTCATGGTGCCAAACCTGATGTTTATAGTCACAAAACCTCAGGGACTTCAAAGGCCCTGAGTTCCAGTTACCTCAGTGAGGCAACGCTAATTGCTGCTCATTCATTCAACTACAGCCATCCTTAAGAACCAGTTCCCAGACATTCTAGAGGGGAGAATGATGGTAGCAATCAAAGGGGGCGGGGGAGAGGAGAGGGACAGGGGGAGGGAGAGAGGATACATGACAGATGACAAAGCAGATAACTGATATAGAAATAGATGGCAGAAGATAGCTAGAGAAACACTTGTAGATATGAGAAAATACCAGCGAGGGATAAGCATTACCCGGGTGAATGGAGGGTGGAGCAGCAGTGCTTGGAGACGGCTTCTACTGAAGAACCAGAGGAGTGAGGAAATGACTTATAAGATGGGATCTGAATTATGGGCACGCAGATCGTGGAAATCTCTGCAGGAGGAGCCAGTCTGAGTTTGAAGTAACTGAGTGTGGTGGGAGCATGGGAGAGCAGCATGAGGCCGCTTTGGAGGAGACAGGAGCCAGGGTAGCCATGTCGTTTAGGCTTTACTTCTACTACACTGGAAAAGAGCTGCAATCTGTAACGTTGTTATCATGCAAGTGACAGGACCTGCCCAAGCCATCTCACAGAGTGACCTTCCAGATCACATGCAACGGACATGCAAGCCAGAGTAGAAGTAAAGTAGTCCTTTTAGTGGTTGATGGCAGACTTGAAGTTTTGAGGTCAAAAGCAGACCTGGTCTTACTCCAGGAGAGAGCTGGATTCCTTGAGTTTAAAGGGCGATTAGATGGGAATTTCCAGGGAAGCAGAGCTTCATGCTCTGCCTAGAAATTGCCGAAATTCTGGCTGGAGGGTGCAATGGATCAGAACTAAAGCCACCGAGAACCCTGAAATCATCCAGTGGTGGGCCCAGAGGACACAGGGCTGTTACCACCTTAGTGGACCAGAAGAGATGTGGGAGGTGGTGGTGCTTGGCACTTTTATGGCAACAGGATCCAGCAAAAGCAATGACTGGATTGCCAAGACCACAGAAAAGAAAGCGGGGCCCCTGAAAAATTATTGGGTTTCAATGCTCTGTCACACAGGCAGCCTTCAGCTAAAACAAACTGAATTTATTCAGTAAGATTCTAAATGTACTTTTTAAAAAAAATTGGTGAATTTATTAAAAGATGACTATCTTTCAATATTCATGGAGAATTGATTATATTTACATATTCAAAATCCTTACATAAAATAGATAAAATGATACAGTATTTGCATCAATGCATATCCCCCTATACTTTTAACTCTAAATTGCTTATAATAAACTCTGTGCCAGTATATGTCATACTGGGGAGGCAGGGTTGGGGAATGGTGACAACATCTGTACATGTTCAACAGAGATGCATTTTCCCTCGTATTTCCAGTCTGGTGGTGACTGGATGCAGAGTGGATGAAGAGTGTAGATTGTGCTTGTAAATCACTTGAGCCCTAGGTAAGATCATGTACTGGGAAAGCCGCAGCCACCAGCTGTGAGAGCCAGTCTATGGAGCACAGTGCAGAGGTCTTCAGAGAGGAGCCTGTGGCAAACCCTGACCCTTCATTTCTCCGGAGAACTCAGCTTCAAACTGCTTCCTGTGGCCCCCTCACAGCTTGTCACCGCATCACCCCTTAAGTACTTCATGAAAGCTGTGGCCTTGGAGAGACTGTACTGAAAGGAGAAATCGATGCACTGTTCCTCCCTCCCTTCTAAGAGAAGGTCCGTAGGATCTTATTTTAATAAAAATGAGAACGAATTTCTTTCATATGTTTTCACAAGAAACATTGCTAAAATCACTGTGGCTGTAAAAATAGTTCTGCTCACTCCATTACTTCTTAATTAAATACAGACTTCTCAGCACAGCTAGAAAAGTAAAGTAATTGCCCAAGGGCTGTGGTTTTCCACATTATTCTTGCCCCAGCACAAAGAAAGCATTCTCTGCCCTACTCTTCCCCATTGCATAATGACTGAAAAACCACCAGGAGATTTCTTTTTTCTTTCAGGCAGAAATTGAAAGCCCTGTTTTATTGGATTTTACATCTTTTTGACAAATTCAATAGTCCTCCTCTAGTTGGCTAAACAAATGGCGCCTTATTTAACTCAGTGGAAGTTGGGTTTGGACCCTGCCTGCCTGCCACATTCTCTTCTTAGAGACTGAAAAACCAAGAATTTCAAGGGAACTATTTAAACAAATTATTCTATACAATGTATTGGGGGGACAGGGTATCTCAGTGGGAGGGTGCAGAGCTCTGGTTTTGTGTTAGCATAAGAAAGACAGGGAGGGCTCTGTGAGTTCAAGGCCAGGCTGGTCCCACAGCCTCCAAAGCAATATAGAATATAGAGAAACCCTGTCTCGTAAAACCAAAAGAAAAGAAAGAAAGAAAGAAAGAAAGAAAGAAAGAAAGAAAGAAAGACAGGGAGGGAGAGGAAGGAAGGAAGGAAGGAAGGAAGGAAGGAAGGAAGGAAGGAAGGAAGGGAAAGGGGAGAAGGAGCAAGAGTAAGTATCGAGGATTCTTTTAATATTTTATTACTCAGTAAAGCTTGGAGGACAAATAGAGAATAAGCCCCCATCGATCCATGCGTGGAGCAATGGTGAAATGATCACCCTACCCTCTTCTCCACCTTCCCTGATGGAAAAAGACAAGGAGTCTATTAAGTCCTCCTTATTATCGCTGCCCCTCTATCTTCCTCTGAGTCGGCCAGAAAACTCTATGGTCCACTCCATTGGCACTCCGAGCGAAAGCACAAACAAATCTCCCACAACAAGAGAGTTTTACTTGTTACATCATCCTGCAAGAGTCTCACAGAGAGCCAAAAATATTTAACTCATGACCACAAAGTATTGAGAGTTGTGTTTGTTATAAAAATTAAGGGTAGGCATGGCATGGTACTTATTAGGGTGATCAGAGTGGGTTTAAAGACAAAGGAAAAGACTGGAAATGACAAAAATGTCTCTACAAACAGAGTTTGTGTGTTTACTTCTGTTTATTTTCACTTTCCACCTGTGGGTTGATGACTTACCGGCTGCGGTGAAGGTGGTTCCATCAACACATCCCAAAGTGGGGCTGAGTCCTTTCTAGGTCTAACGGCTTTCAGAAATTAAAATAAAAAAATTTGATTTTGGAAACATTGTATTTCGGTGACTTCTGTAGATTACTAATGTTACAGAAATTGGAAACAGCATCCCCTCCTCTGTTTCCCAAGATGGCTGTGTTTACCTCTAAGAATAAATATACATTTTGCAAGCAGTCAGAAGCTCAGGTTTTCCCCTGGAGACTCCAAACTGCACACATCAGCTCTACAGATTTTTATTCTTCTCAGAATCCATTAAGTCATTTTTCAGACATTCCTTGCACCCAGCTTAGGTTTGAAAGAGCTTGTTTTGCCTGAGCTTTGAAAGGATAACAACCAAATACAGAACCATAGGAAGTATCTGAAGCCTCGTATGGTGGACTGTGCCTGTTATCTCAGCATTTGGGAAGCTGAGGCAGGAGGATAATTGTGAATTCAAGGCCAGCCTGTGCCACCTTTTAAATTCTGGGTCAGCCTGGGCTACTAGTAAAAATTTGTCAAGAAAAGTGATAAATTCCATATACAAGTTTGGAGGAAATACAATTTAGTTTACAACAGGATTAAATGAGGCTGATTACCAAAGGATTTAGAATGCCCAAAGCTCAGTTAATGTCATAAAATATCCTTTCAGGCCTTACTTTGAACCAAAAATCCATGACTCCACATCACCCAGCAATGACTTCAACATTCTGTGACTCCACATCACCCAGCAACAATGACTTTTCCAACATAATAGGCTGAGTATTTTTAAGGTGCATTACTAAACTTGATTCCCTATGGCAACCGGTCACAGCAGCCACAGAACACACTTCTTTTTTTTTTCCTTTTTTTACTTAAATAAGAAACATGCATGCTTCAAATGTCAATCCCAGTTCTCCCCCTTCTCCCTCCACCAGTCCCACCCCCAGCCCAATTCCCACATCATTCCCCAGGAAGGGTGAGGCCCTTCTAGGGGGGATCTCCAGAGTCTGTCGTTTCATCCAGGGCAGGACCTAGGCCCTTCCGTATGTGTCCAGGCTGAGAGAGTCTTCCAGAACTTTCTATAGTGATTGAAAGCTTTGCTGGGTATAATAGTCTGGGCTGGCATCCGTGGTCTCTTAGTGTTGATAGAATACCTATCTAGGACCTTCTGGCATTCAGAGTTTCCATGGAGAAGTCAGGTGCAATTCTTATAGGTTTGCCTTTATATGTTATTTGACCTTTTTCCTTAGCTGCTCTAAGTATTCTTACTTTATTCTGTATGCTTGGGGTCTTGATGATTATGTGGCAAGGGGACCTTTTTGTGATTCACTCTATTTGGTGTTCTGTAAGCTTCTTGTACCTTCAATGGCATGTCCTTCTTTAGGTTGTGAAAGTTTTCTTCTATGATTTTGTTGAATATATTTTCCGTCCCTTTGAGTTGGGTTTCTTCACCTTCTTCTCTACCTATTTTTCTTAGGTTTTTCACGGTGTTCCATATTTCCTGGATTTTTTGTGTTAGGGATTTGTTGGACTTAATATTTTCTTTGGAGACATCAGCCCTTCCAAGACCCCAACCCCAGCGAGTCCAGCTTCAGGTGAGACTGGGTCTCCGGCAGGACCCCCTGCCCAACACCCATCCCCTTGATCTTCCGGGCCGCTCCTGGCATTCAGAAGACCAGCCCACACAGGAAAGACATCAGCCCTTCCAAGACCCCAACCCCAGTGAGTCCAGCTTCAGTTGCAGGAAGGAAGGAGACCAGTGGAGATGGAAAGACCCCACCAGCACCCAATGGAAGAAGAGATGGGAAGAAGACAGAATAAGAGCTTACTCAGCAATAGAAACACCAACATGACCCCACCAGAATCTAGGGATCCAACACCAGCAAGACCCGAAAAGCACTACATAGATGAAGAGGAGACAGACCTTAAAAATTATTTCATGAAGATGATGGAGAGCCTCAAATAGGAAACGAGGAAATCCCTTTAAAAAATAGAAGAAAAAACAAACAAAAAATCCACGAAATGGGGGAAAAATTCAACAAATAAACAAATCTCTCAAAGAATCTAAAGAGCACCAAGAAAAAACAACCAAAAAAATTAAGGACACAACTCAAACAGTTGAAGGATTGAAAGCTGAAATAGAAACGATAAAGAAAACACAGAATGAAGGGATGCTGGAAATAGAAAAGCTGGGTAAACGATCAGGAACTACAGATGCAAGTATCACCAATAGAATACAAGAGATAGAAGAGAGAATCTCAGGTGTTAAAGACTCATTAGAGGATATAGAGTCGTCAACCAAAGAAAATCTCAAAACCAACAAATCCTTAACACAAAATATCGAGGAAATATGGGACACCGTGAAGAAGCCAAACCTGAGAATAATAGGTATAGAAGAAGGCAAAGAAATGCAACTCAAAGGTACAGAAAACATATTCAACAAAATCATAGAAGAAAACTTCCCTAACCTAAAGAAAGATATGCCTATGAAAGTACAAGAATCTTACAGAACACCAAATAGGCTCGACCAGAAAAAGAAGTCACCTTGCCATATAATAATCAAAACATCAAACCTACAGATTAAAGAGAAAATATTAAGAGCAGCTAAAGAAAAAGGCCAAGTAACATACAAAGGCAGACCTATCCGAATTACACCTGACTTCTCAATGGAAACGATGAAAGCCAGAAGATCCTGGACAGATGTCCTACAAACGCTAAGGGAACAAGGATGCCAACCCAGACTACTATATCCAGCAAAGCTCTCAATTACCATAGATGGAGAAAACAAAATATTCCATGACAAAGCCAGATTTAAACAATACGTATCCATGAATCCAGCTCTACAGAAAATGCTAGAAGGAAAACCTAGATCCAAGGAAGATAACTACACTCACAAAGACACAGGCAATATATAATCCCACTTTACAAAACACCAAAAGAAAAAGGGAGGAGAAACTACACAAAATAACTTCACTAACAATAAATCAAGCACAAACAAGTATCATCAATCAATGGTCATTAATATCCCTCAATGTCAATGGCCTCAACTTGCCTATAAGAAGACACAGACTAGCAGAATGGATACGAAGACAGAACCCTTCCTTCTGCTGCATACAGGAACACATCTCAACATCAAAGACAGACATTATCTCAGAGTAAAGGGTCGGGAAAAGATCTTCCAATCAAACGGTCCCAAGAAACAAGCGGGTGTAGCAATCCTAATATCTAACAAATTAGACTTCAAATTAAAATCAATCAAAAGAGATGAAGAAGGACACTTCATATTCATCAAAGGAAAAATACATCAAGATGAAGTCTCAATTTTAAACATCTACGCCCCAAATACAAAGGCACCTACATTCGTGAAAGAAACATTACTAAAGCTCAAAATGCACATAAAATCTCACACACTAATAGTAGGAGACTTCAACACTCTGCTCTCACCGCTAGACAGGACCTCCAGACAGAAACTTAACAAAGAAACAAAAGAACTAATAGAAGTTATGACCCAACTGGGTTTAACAGACATCTATAGAACATTCCACCCAAATACAAAGGGATATACCTTCTTCTCGGCACCACATGGAACCTTCTCTAAAATCGACCACATACTTGGCAACGTATCAAACTTCAGCAGCTACAAAAAAATTGGAATAACTCCATGGATCTTATCTGACCACCATTCATTAAAATTAGAATTCAACAACAACACAAATTGCAGAAAACCTACAAACTAATGGAAATTGAATAATGCTCAACTGCACCATCCCTGGGTCAAAGAAGAAATAAAAAAAGAAATTAAAGACTTCCTCGATTTCAATGAGAATGAAGACACAACATACCCAAACCTATGGGACACTTTGAAAGCAGTGCTACAGGGGAAGTTCATAGCACTAAGTGGCCACATGAAAAAACTGGGGAACCGTCATACTAGAGAATTAATAGCACAGCTGAATGTTCTAGAACAAAAAGAAGCAAACTCCCTCAGGAGGAGCAGACGCCAGGAAATAATCAAATTGAGGGCTGAAATCAATCAAGTAGAAACCAGAAAAACACTGAGAAGAATCAATGAAACAAAGAGTTGGTTCTTTGAGAAAATCAACAAAATAGACAAACCTCTGTCCAAACTAACCAAAAGACAGAGAGAGAGCATGCTAATTAACAAAATCAGGGATGAAAAAGGGGACATAACAACGGACTCTGAGGAAATCCAGAGAAGCATCAGGGCATACTTTGAAAATCTGTACTCCACAAAATTTGAAAATTTAAAGGAAATGGACAATTTCCTGGATAGATATCACTTGCCAAAACTAAATCAAGAACAGATAAACAATCTAAACAGACCTATAACCCCTAATGAAATAGAAGCAGTCATCAAAAGTCTCCCAAACAAAAAAAGCCCAGGCCCAGATGGCTTCAGTGCAGAATTCTACCAGAAATTCAAAGAAGAGCTCATTCCAATACTCCTCAAAGTATTCCACACAATAGAAGCAGGAGGCTCACTGCCAAACTCTTTCTACGAGGCTACAATTACCTTGATACCCAAGCCACACAAAGACACAACTAAGAAAGAGAACTATAGACCAATTTCCCTCATGAACATCGATGCAAAAATACTCAATAAAATACTCGCAAACCGGATTCAAGAACACATCAGAAAAATCATCCACCATGATCAAGTAGGCTTCATCCCAGGAATGCAGGGATGGTTCAACATTAGAAAATCTATCAATGTAATCCACCATATTAACAAACTGCGAAAGAAAAACCACATGATCATCTCGCTAGATGCTGAAAAAGCCTTTGACAAAATCCAGCACCCCTTCATGATAAAGGTCCTAGAGAGATCAGGGATAACAGGAACGTACCTGAATATAATAAAAGCAATATACAGTAAACCAACAGCTAACATCAAACTAAATGGAGAGAAACTCAAAGCAATTCTTCTAAAATCAGGAACAAGACAAGGCTGTCCACTCTCTCCATATCTCTTCAATATTGTACTTGAAGTTCTAGCTACAGCAATAAGACAACAAAAGGAGATAAAGGGATACAAATAGGAAAAGAAGAAGTCAAACTTTCACTATTTGCAGATGATATGATAGTTTACATAAGTGACCCAAAAAACTCCGCAAGGTTACTCCTAGAGCTGATAAACACCTTCAGCAATGTGGCAGGATACAAGGTAAACTCAAAAAAATCAGTGGCCCTATTATATACAGAAGATGAAGTGACTGAGAAAGAAATCAGAGAAACATCACCCTTTACAATAGCCAAAAACAGCATCAAATATCTGGGGATAATGTTAACCAAGGAAGTGAAAGACCTGTATATCAAGAACTTTGTGTCCTTAAAGAAAGAAATCAAAGAAGATACCAGAAAATGGAAAGATCTCCCATGCTCTTGGATTGGTAGGATCAACATAATAAAAATGGCAATCTTGCCAAAAGTAGTCTACAGATTCAATGCAATCCCTATCAAAATTCCATCACAATTCTTCAAGGACCTGGAAAGAACATTAATCAATTTATATGGAAAAACAAAAGGCTCAGGATAGCCAAAACAACCCTATACAATAAAGGAACTTCAGGAGGCATCACCATACCTGACTTCAAGTTCTATTATAGAGCTATAGTCCTGAAAACAGCTTGGTATTGGCACAAAAATAGGCAAGTAGACCAATGGAACCAAACCGAAAGCCCTAATTTTAACCCACACACCTATGAACACTTGGTTTTTGACAAAGAAGCTAAAACAGTACAATGGAAAAAAGAAAGCATCTTCAACAAATGGTGCTGGCATAACTGGGTACTGGTATGCAGAAGACTGCAGATAGATCCATGTTTATCGCCTTGTACAAAACTTAAGTCCAAATGGATCAAAGATCTCAACATAAATCCAGCCACACTGAAACTTTTAGAAGAGAAAGTGGGAGATACTCTTCAATGAGTTGGTACAGGAGACCACTTCCTAAACATAACACCAGTGGCACAGGCACTGAGATCGACAATTAACAAATGGGACCTTCTGAAACTAAAAAACTTCTGTAAGGCAAAGGACACAGTCAAAAAGACAAAAAGGCAGGCCACAGAATGGGAAAAGATATTCACTAACCCTACATCTGACAGAGAGCTAATCTCCAAAATTTACAAAGAACTCAAGAAACAAGTCTCCAAAACACCAAATGATCCAATTAAAAGGTGGGGTACAGAACTAAATAGAGAATTCTCAATAGAGGAGGCTAAAATGGCCAAGAGACACTTAAGAAAGTGCTCAACATCCTTAGCCATCAGGGAAGTGCAAATCAAAACAACTCTGAGATACCATCTTACTCCTGTCAGAATGGCTAAAATCAAAAACACCTAAGACAATTTATGCTGGAGAGGATGTGGAGAGAGGGGAACACTCCTCCACTGCTGGTGGGAGTGCCGACTCATACAGCCTCTTTGGAAATCAGTATGGAGATTCCTCAGGAAAATGGGAATTAATCTGTCACTAGACCCAGCAATTCCACTCTTAGGCATATATCCAAATGAGGCAAATTCATACAACAAGGGCATCTGCTCCACCATGTTCATAGCAGCATTATTTGTAATAGCCAGAACCTGGAAGCAACCTAGATGCCCCTCAACTGAAGAGTGGATAGAGAAAATATGGTACATTTACACAATGGAGTATTACTCAGCAGAAAAAAACAATGGAATCTTGAAATTCGCAGGGAAATGGATAGCACTGGAAGAAACCATCCTGAGTGAGGTTACCCAGTCGCAAAAAGACAAACATGGTATGTACTCACTAATATATGGATTTTAGACATGGATCAGGATAGTGCCAGTCTGCACTTCCACTGATAGAGAGTCTGGGAAACAGGAAAGAACCTAAAAGATATTTGCATATATGCATAGTACCCAAGAGAAGAGGATTGAGACAAGATCCCCTGAATGGATGGGGAACACGGCGAGGGGAGAAAAAAAAAGATTTTCTTTGATTGATGAATCTATTTCTTCTAGTATATCTTCAGCATGTGAGATTCTCTCTTCCATCTCTTGTATTCTGTTGGTTATGCTTGCATCTGTAGTACCTGACCATTTCCCAAGTTTTTCTATTTCCAGCATTCCTTCAGACTGTGTTTTTTTTATTATTGTCTCCATGTCAGCTTTCAAGCCTTGCACTGTTTGAATTGCTTCTTATAATTTTTGCTTCCTGTTTTCTTCCCTTTCTTGCATTTGTTGGTTTTTTTTTTTTTTGGTTAGTTTTTTCTTCTATTTCTTGCATTTTATGTTTAGTTTTTTCTTCCATTTCTTTAAGGGATTTTCTCACATCCTCTTTGAGGGCCTCTATCATTTTCATGAAGGTGTTTTTAAGGTCATTCCCTTCTGCTTCATCCACATTGGGGTGTTCAGGTCTTACTGGTGTAGAATCTCTAGACTCTGGTGGTGTCACATTTGTTTTTCTCTTGCTGAGTGTGTTCTTATATTGCCTCTTCCCCATCACTTCTTGCAGTGGGTGTAGAAAGAGTCTCTTCCTCTCCTGGTGTGTAGGCGACCAGGGTTCCCTTTCAGTAGGCGTAAGCAAATCCAATACTCTCTGGCCTCTGCTCTCTGTCCTCTGCCCTCTGCCCTGAGTGTGGGCAGAAGTGGACCAGTTCTCTCTGTAGGCTCCTGGTCACTTTGTCGTCCATTGCGGGGGGGCGGCGGTAGTCCACCTGGCTGCAGTCCCCAAGCTAGGTGATCCGAGAGAGGGCGAGTGGGAGGAAATCAGGTCTAAGATGGGGACCCGTTGCTCACCTCTGCCCTCTGCCCTGAGTGTGGGCAGAAGTGAACCAGCTCTCTCCTGATTGCTTGGTTGTCTGTCCGAGGTGGAGGGGGAAGTCGATCAGGCTACAGTCCCCAAACCAGGGTATCTGAGAGAGCCAGAACACATTACCCTAGATGCTCAGGTGTGTCCTGCAGGAGGCAGGTGGATCAAGACTGAGTATTTTAAAAATGATTTTTAAGTAAAATATTACAACACAGGGAAGAGAAGAAAAAATAAACTATAATTTACATTATGTAAGGAATAACTGAAGTTAATGGGACTGAGGCTAGAATAGAGCAATGGACAACACAGAAACGCTATGAAGATGTTTGTTTATGGGGTTTTTTAAAAAGTGCTTTTGACATGCGTATCTGTGAAAGGAGTTTAGGAAGTAAGAGCAGACAGAGGGAGGAGATAAACTGCATTGAGGACAACAAGACCCCGCTAATCCAGAGATCTCTGGATCCAAGGTGACAGTAAAGAAAAGTGGCTCTTGTCCATCCTCTTAGGAACTCTGGGTTCCATCAGACACTGCTGGAAGCCATGGGGACAGAACAGTTCCCCTCAAAACAGTGCTGAATTGACCTAACAGAGCCAGGTCTTTGTGATTTCAAACCAACCAGCTATGTAGGCGTCCCCAGGAAGAATGCATGAATTGACTGCCTGAGACACTCTGCCCAACCACCAACGTCTATGAGAGCCGTCATCTGGTCAGCTGCCAACACTTTAGCAGCTGGGGGAGCATGTTGCTGGAGGTTTCTTTTTCTGCTAGGTCCCAATGCCACTTCAATCCCAAATCAACACACGGAGACACTACATTAATTATAAAATTGTTGACTGGTGGCTAGGGCTTCTTATTGGCTAGCTCTAATCTATGTATTCCTACATGCCTTATTTTACCAGAGAACACCTGGCATGTCCTATCCTCACTGTGTCTACTTGGCATTTCCTTGTCCTCTCGTGGTCTCTCTCTGCCTTCCATTCCCAGAATTCTCCATATCTCCTAGTCCCGCCTATCTTCTTGCCTCTGTTGACCAAACTGTTTAATTCATCAATCAATAAGAGAAACATATATACAAAAGGACATCCCCCATCAGGAGCATGTCCCTTTTGTAAGGGGACAGAAAACATAGGTAAAAAGGAACATTCTGAGGGAGATGCTAGTGCCCACTACTGTCCGGGCCCAAATGTAACATTTCAGAAATGCCTCAGCTTAGCCACAGAATTCTAGGAGCTCAGTTATCCTATTATCTTTTAAATGTCTCCTGGTTACCTCCAAATGGCCTGACCACGGTGTGGAGAATGGCTCCTAGTTTGTGGGTGTCAGTGAGAAGGCCTAGGTAATATATTGAGCCTTGGGCAGTAGATCAGTATTTATCTCTTGTATACAAATGAACTTTGGACTCCCATCCAACAATGTGAGATGCACTCTCACCCTGAACTCTTGGGGGAGGGTCTAGGCCCTGCCCTGGATGAAATGACAGACAATGGACACCCTCACGGAGAGGGACCTAGGACTGACTTGTGAAGCAACCTTGTTTCTAATTTAAATTTAAATGTAAAAATAAATAATAAAAAAATAAAAATACAAAAAATTAAAATGAAAAATTTCAAAAAAAAAAAAAGATCTGTTCCCTGGGTGAACCCACACCAATCCTGAGGGTTAGTGAGATGTGCCTGGGGACTAGTGGAACTTGCTAGAAGGCCAGTGAGGACATGCAGTTTTAGGAATGTCTCTAGGATTAAAGGACATATTTGATATCAGCTCTATACGTGATAATAGATGTCTTCTTCCAGTACCGCCACTTTTGGAAAGCTATTTAAGAGGATGCCTGAATAAACCGTGGTCTCCAGTATTAACTGAGAGTTTGACAAGATGTCTCTGTATTGGTCTTAACGCTGCTGGGTAGCTAAGACTTCCCTGATCCACATGTCCCCACTCAGGGTCAGACTCAGGGCTGTTCGGCTGGTTCTGAACACAGCCCTATAGACATCAGTCCAGAAAAGATGGCCCTTGCAGTATAGGATTGATACAGGCTGGGCCCGGCACACTACCAGCTTTGATCTCTTTTCTCCCCTGGGAAATGCATTTCTCCATCACAGTTATTACTATGCATCTTACTATGCTGCTGCTTTATTGCCCTGGATTGGAAGAATGATAGGGCTTGTTCATAGCAACTTTAACTCTGTGGATCATTTTCGCATGTAATTTGGAAATGTTTATTATGGGTTCATCTTCAACAAGTATCAATTAATCAGAGATAGAAAAACATGTCTAAAGAGAGGGTTTATGGTGTTTACCCTTTGGGTGACAGGGATTGAATTCAGGACATCCTGTGTCCTGAATGTACTGTACACAGAGCGACACCCTAACCCCTGAAGAGTCTGTGAGCCTTGAAGTAGGATGTTTCTCCTTGGTTCAGTCCACTATAAGAAATGAAGTTCTTCCAGAAGAGTACTTACAATTAAGAAAATAATTTTTAGGAAGTTAACTTTTTAAAATCATAGTAGAGATTTCTCTGGATACAAATCAAGAATTTGCAACCATAGAAAAGAATACAAAATAATAAAAAATTGTTTAACACAAATTTTAAAAAAGTAAGCCTGGCATTACTGACTTATCAGGTGCATGTTGATGCCATCCCAGAACACAGCTGTATCATTTGTTCTGTTGGTCCAAAATTACCTCTATAGTTAGAAATTGCAGCAGCATTTTTTCATAATGAAAACAAGCCTTGTAATTTCTTTCTTGACTTATCTTGTCTGACTCATATGACTAAAGCCTTTTTTTGTCTGAAGAAAATCTAAGACAACACCTACAACTGGCTCTATAGGAGGAAAAACACAATACCAACACTTTTTCTGGAATAAATACTCACACTGTAGTTTTCATCAAGTTGCCAATATGGTACCACTGGCTGAAGAGGCTGCAGAAAGATGCACAGGGGACACCATCGCATGCTAATTCTGCTACACAGTGCAAAAAGCATAAATAAACTCAAGAGCACAGATAACTACAAATGATAGATTTTGAGCATGTATTACTGTTGTTTTCAATATAATTTATCTTATAATAAATTAACATACATTTCTTCATAATGGCTATGCTTACTGAATTTTAATAATTCTTGGAAATTTATTATTTAGCTCTCACACCAGTCAGGACCATTTATCACACCACTGTTTCACAGAATCCTAAGTTCATCTGTCACTGACATTGGTTTTAATTGCTTGCCTGTCTTTTCTGAGGACAGACATTCCCAGCATTGTGTCTGCCACACTAGGCTCTGAAATATGCTGTTAAAACATAAGCCTGAGGGGAAGATGAATGTCAGTGGGGTGAAGCCTGGTATCAGCACCAGTTGTCAGTAGTCAGAGTCACTATCAATAGCCCAGCATGCTGCCAGCTGACTCGGGCACGAATGTCTCTTCAAAGCATCGCTTTAAGTATCGCCTGGCAGCGTTGCAGTGGGCTTTCAAAGCTGTAATGCATTCATCAAATACCAGACGCGTGCAGTGAAGAGAAAGTCTGCAGCACAACAGACTATAGGTAAAAGTGTTGTGACTGGGAAGGAGGCTGATGCGTCTGTTCATCCAATGGAAAGTTATCAAGCAACTGTCATCCTGCAGACTTGGCTCCGGTGCCAGTGATACAGTAACAGCCAGGCAGGAAAGTTCCTGTGGACATAATCCCCCATTGTAGTGATGGACAACAAGCTTGTTGACTAGTTCATGTCTAATAGAATATCAAGGAAGGGCCAACTCTATGAAGAAAACAAAAGGAACACGATGGAAAGTGTGGCATGCAAGGCAGTCCATGATGCCCGCTTGCAGAAGGGCAGCTGTCCAAGATGCGACAAGAAAGAGAGCAGGAAGATATGCTTGTGACTGAACCAGTGAGTCAGGGGTGCGTAGACTGCTAGAAGCTAAGTATAGGGCGGATCTTGTTGCCACTTAAGGGTCTGAGAAAGGATTTAGGTTTTGGTTTGTATGACAGAATACATGTGAGGTCATTAAACCATTGGGTACAGAGCGACGGTTGGGGGTGGGGTGTGGGTGGGACATGTGTTATCTGTGATCAGCTGTCTGGGGTGGCTGGTTAACATTCACAGTGCTTTCAGTTGTAATTCACACTTGAATCCTGTGAGGAGTTGTAGGTCCATAACCAAGACTCCACATTGCAGACACACTTTCCACAAGTGTCCCAAATGTCACCAAAATGCTGGTAAAAGAGCGTTGAGAGTATTGGAAATCATGCTGGATTACCTCACCCTACCTGGACATAAGGGAAGGAGCTTGGTCCTGACTCAACCGTATTTTTGGGAGGCCATCCCTTTCTGGATGCAGATAGAGGAAGAGGGTAGACAGGAGATGGGAGGGGACCAGAGGAGAGGAGGGAGGGGAAACTGGTTGGTTTGTAAAAAGGTAATAATTAAAATCTAAAATAAAAAAGAGTATTGGGAATAACGTCTCCTTGCTTTGGTCACTAGTACTTGATAAATAAAATTTACTTATTAAGATACTGTTAAAGCATCCCCATCCTTGTATGAAAAGTGTAAAATCTGGAACACCAAAAAGACTCCTATTTACAGGGCTCTTTCCCTGCAGTTCCACAAATCCTGTGTCTCCATGACCAGACCTCTGCACACAAACCTGTGCACACACGCGCACAATACACTCACACACTCACAGATACACCCACACACAAATATACCCCACACATACATACACACACACACCTAATTCAATAAAATATTTTGTTCACTGATGGGGAAGTCCTGTGAATATGTAAATAAAGCACTGTTGGCCAATAGGGAAGCAAGATAGGTGGGACTAGGAGTCTAGGAGGATTCTGGGAAATGTAGTGAAGGAAGCCATTGCCATGTGATTCCCGGGAAGAGGGGACCCAAGTCTGGCTTCTCGGAAAGGTAAGTCCTTATAAAAATATATGTTGGTGATTACTGGCCAATAATTAAGTCAGAGCTACCCAATGAGAAACAATAGTAAATGGCCAACAGCTTCATAATTAATATAGTGTGCTGTGTGTTATTTGGGGGTTCAGACAGCTCGGCAGGGCCCAAGCATATGGCAAGAAGGCTACACGTTACAGTTCACCTGCGCCTATTAAATGATTGAATCATCTACATGGAGACACAGCATGACTGCCTTACATGAATTTAGTGACAGAAGTGCAAGCCACTTAGAATGGAGCTTTTTTGTGAGCTGGCTGATAATTGCTTACATGTGTGGCAGAATGCTGACCAGCCCGATGTGCCAGGGAGTATATCTTGTGGAAAAGGATGTGGACCGTGGACTCCTGTGTAAAATGTCAGCAGATGCGGGGAAGAGAAGCCTGGATGACGCTGCCAGTGCGCTCACCCTTACATTTCAAACTCTCCTTTGCAAGAAGTCAGTAATTTTATGAAGATTTTTTAAGAGCTTGGTAGTAATAAGCACACAGGCTTCAAACCTCTTCCTAAACTAGAACTAGAATAAATAACAACCCTCTTCCATGCCAAAAACAGTATCGAAACGTGAGTAATGGCACTTGACATGCAGGTGACATGGGTGTTCCAATGAGGCTGATGCACTCAGAGGGATCAGTGTCTTCCAAATCTAAAAGTGTTTCACATTTTGGTGTTTTCCTGTGACTAAACTTAGGAAAACATTATTGCTTATACTATTTCGCAGGTCGTGGAGAACCCCCTCCTGCCAGTTCAGAAAGTTTATGTGATAAAAGCAGAGTGCTATAACTGTCTGAAAAACAATTACCATTAGGATATTTGCTGGCTTTTCTCAAATTGCTGGTCAGGAATTCAAGGATTTGAGACTCTGGCTTCAGCTTGCTCGTGTTGGTTACAACAAAACATTGGATAGAGCTGGTGGAATGGGGGCCAGGGACAGCTAGAAGATGGCCAGGTATCCATCATTCTCATTGTCTGTCTGTCTGTCTGTCCGTCCATCTATATGCCTATTTTTCTAGCATCTCTATCTATCTTCATATCTCTGTATCTCTGTCTCTGTCTCCCCTCCTCTCCCAACATATATACTTCCCATTTTGGTTCAGCTTCTCTTAGAATAGATTTTGGGCTTCCTTCTAGTAAGGCATCTGAGAGAACATGGACTGTTTCTGTAGAATTTATTCTCTGCATTGACAAGTGGCCCACATGTGGGATTTTTATGGAACACTTATGAACTACCATTACAGATCACACACCACTTCTGCCATACTCTCAGCCAGGTAGTCTCAAGAACACCTTCATTTTCAAAGAGAGCAGGTTTCCACATTGATGAGAGGCTTGCCAACATCGCACTGTGAAAGGAGTACACATGGAGGGCAAGCCAGCACTGTAGCCATCTTTGCAAAAATATAGTCTGCAACACAGAAGAATATCACCGATACACGTCACCCAAGCTACTCCTTCCAGTGACATACATTTGCTGGCTATCACACCAGAATCATTTCTCACAGTGCAGGGCCCAGAGAGTCAGAGATTGTGGGTCAATGTGCCTCACTTCTGGTGAAATTCTCCTCCTGGTTTTCGGATGTCCATCTTCTGTGTCCATACTGAGTGAAGAGTGGGGAAAGCACCCTTTCTCAGAAGGGCACTAACCCTATGGTAGGGGCCCTACTGTCATCACCTAACGACCTGTCACAGTCCCTTTCATCCTCATTGGAAACTACAGTCTTAGTATTTTGAATGAGCACTCCATAATAGCATTTACATCATGACAAGCAGTTAATATTCAACAAGCCTTTCCATGTTTCCAGACCCCACAGCACTTTCTGCTCATTTATTTCTGTAGTGCTTCCGGATGACATGGATGACTTCCATTTCCCAAACAGGAATGAGTTTCAAAGTAACTAAACTAACTTGTAGCAGAAAGTCTCTGGCAGCTCTATAATATTATTCAAATATAATAAAAACTTAAAAACTAAAACCCTCAAGATAACCTAATTAATGAAGGGTAAGACTGATAAAATACAAACTCCCTTTGTATGATTAGAAGACTATAAGCAGTAAATGAAAGTAACTGTTTTTTATGTTTTTTGTTCTGCTTCATTTTAGTAAAATCCATTCAAAGAACAGCCTAATGAGTGACTTCAGTGCCTTTACTGGCCACAAATATAGACAAATGTAATGAGGTATAATTAGGACTTTAATGACAGGCACTTTCAATAAACCCTCAATTAGCTAGAACCCCATGTTCCCAGTGCACTCAGATTAGCCGTAGTTTTTTCTTGGTTTCATGTAGAATGGATTTTCTTGTACCTTTTTATTCTCCATCATACAGAATCAATGGAAAATGCAGAGAACTAGGCCTTCTGCGCTAACTGACCAACACTTTGGGAAGGAAACGAATCCTGTCTCCTTGTTTGGTTATGCTTCTCTTGTGAAAGTTCATGCTAAAGAACCAGGCCATTAAAAAGGAAATGCTGTTTCCAGCCCATGCTCACTCCCGGGATCACACACACAGGAGGAATCAGTCACAG
Organism: Mesocricetus auratus; assembly: GCF_017639785.1. NCBI lineage: Eukaryota > Metazoa > Chordata > Mammalia > Rodentia > Cricetidae > Mesocricetus > Mesocricetus auratus. The sequence continues at coordinate 78,271,418 of NW_024429190.1, forward strand.
GAAAGCCTTGTTCTAGAACTGAAGTGCTGTTTCCAGCCCATGCTCACACCCAGGATCACATACACAGGAGGAATAAGTCACAAGAAATCTTTGTCTAGAAAGCACCGTTTCATCTCTCCAATTGCCCAAGGTATATAAATTGTCATGCAGTTTTGATGTGTTATTGAAATTATTGACTCTTTTAAAAATATAACTGTTAGCATTTGTTTCTCAACAGATTTACTGAGTTATAATCACTAATCACATGATTTATCTGTTTAGAGAGGAAAGTCCAAAAGTTTAAATATAACCACAATCATACGACCATTATTACTCTAGATTTTTAGGACATTATCATCACATGAAAACTAAACCCCCTCACCTATCTTCACTTATCTCCCCTCCATCCCAAGCACCATCAAAGCACTTTCAATCTCTATTTGTATAATGAATGTCTATATAGTCACACAATGTGACTAGGACCTTGACATATAACCTATCTGTAAAATGCTTAACAATATCTTTCTTGTTGGTCACTAATTAAGTCAGAGTTAGCCAATGAGAAACAATAGTAAATGGCCAACAGCTTCATAACAAAATATGCATTTGGCTTATATCTGTTAGGTTCTTACATCTCTACTCTGTTCGCTGTCCAAAAGTAGTAACAGCTTCATAATTAATATAGTGTCCTGTGTGTTGTTGGGGGACAGTTGGGCAGGGCCCAAGCAGCTGGCGAGAAGGCTACATGTTACAGTTCACCTGCTCCTGTTAAATGATTGAATCATCCACATGGAGACACAGCATGACTGCCTTACATGAATTTAGTGGCAGAAGTGCAAGCCACTTAGAATGGAGCTTTTTTGTGAGCTGGCTGATAATTGCTTACATGTGTGGCAGAATACTGAACAGCCCAATGTGCTAGGGAGTCTATCTTGTGAAAAGGATGTGGACCATGGACTCCTGTGTAAAATGTCAGCAGATGCGGGGAAGAACACCCTCATAGAAACCTAGTGCCCAAGAGCAGGACTAAGATCACAAGAAATCTGAAGTCTCTGAACCTCAAAATGGAAATATTCTATATTTACTACTTTTGGACAGCGAATAGATTGGAGATATAAGAACCTAACAGATATAAGCCAAATGCATATTTTGTTGATAAACACAATGTGACTAGGACCTTGACATGTAACCTATCTGCAAAATGCTTAACAATATCTTTCTTGTAGGAATGCCATAAAGATTAGAGATTATATAATATAATTCATCAATAAAGATGGGATAATGAGAGTGCCCTTGAATTGAAAAAAAATGCAGCCCCTAAAGGGGACACTAAAGGAGAGTTCCCGAGACAGGACAGCTTAGGGAGGGAGGGAGAGACTTAGAAAGTCAAGTACATTTCTTTAGCTAATTGATGCATCTGAACAAAATTTTGCTTTTAATAAAACATTAAAAGTGATGTGTGGTATCTCCTTTTACCACTAAATTAGCAACACTGAAAATTCCTGCTGTACTTAAAATAAGAAAAAAGAGAAAATATGTGAGTTAATAGATGTTCACTCCTCTGTGACTCTGTGGGAACTTCAGGACAGGGACCCCACAGCTGTCTCTCCTGTGAACATGGAGCAATGATGAAGTAAACGATACAGTGGGACTTAATCTATAATATGTGAGAAACTGTAATTGCAAGCCTTCATCTGAACTGTGGTTTAGTCTGAAGTTGGTATAGAGATGTCATTGATGAATAAATGTTCTGCATGAGATGAGGGATTTGAAGGGTAGACCAAGAGAGAGGGTGTAGAGATTGTTGTGGGTGAAGTCTAGACCAAGAAAGGTGATGTGAATATTATCATGGATGAATTCTGTCTCCCATAAATGTACATGTTGAATCTTAACCCCTTGACTTCAGAATGAGGCCATTTCAGATAGAGCCTTCAAAGAGGTAATTAAAGGGAAGTAAGGTCATTTAAATGATGCTGGTCAGAGCCCAATACTTCGGTCCTTACAGAAGAGGAGATTAGAATACAGAATGACACAATGGAAAGGAAGATCATGTGAACATATAAACACAAGAAGGCAACCTTATCTGCTGAACAAGGAAAGACCATTCCTGTCACATTCCGATTGCAGTCTGCCAGCCTCCATAGTCCGGGAAAATATAAATTTTGGTCATTTAAACTACTCTCTTGCTTTTCGGCTTTCGGCTCAGAGGAGGCTACAGTGCAACTTTCTTTCCTCGGTCTTCCCGAATCCGGCTTCATCCGACACCAGCTGCCTCCACCAACGGTGTCAAAGTCGTGTACTTGAGGTGTACAGGAGGTGAGGTCAGCGCCATGTCCGCCTTGGCCCCCAAGATCGGTCCCCTGGATCTGGTGACGACATTGCCAAGGCAACCGGTGACTGGAAAGGCCTGAGGATCACAGTGAAGCTGACCATCCAAAACAGACAGGGCCAGATTGAGGTGGTGCCCTCTGCCTCTGCCCTGGTCATTAAAGCCCTCAAGGAGCCACCACGAGACAGAAAGAAGCAGAAGAACATTAAACACCATAGAAATACACTTTTGATGAGATTGTCAGCATTGCTGGGCAGATGCAACACCGATCTTTAGCCAGAGAACTTTCTGGAACTATTAAAGAGAATCTGGGTACTGCACAGTCTGTGGGCTGCAATGTGGATGGCTGCCACCCTCATGACATCATTGGTGACATCAACAGTGGTGTAGTGAAATGCCCAGCTAGTTAAGAAGCAACAAGAGAAAATATCTCAATAAAAAACATGTGATAATAAAAAAAACAACTTCTCTCTTTGTCCTTTGCTTTGACATTCCAAGGAGATTCATTCGGGAGACACCAGGATGAGCTAGCAGGACAAAGACCAAGGGCAGAGGCAGAGCCCAGAGTGAGAGCAAAGAGTGAGTGGGTAAGCAGTGCAGGCCAGAATAGGACCAGGATGATTCATTACATTTTAACTTTAATTCTATTAAAAGTCCAAACCATTGTTAATGCGGTGCTATCTACAACACCCTGTGGCTTTTTAAAAATACTTTGGTTGTTGAAGGAGCCAAGGCATTGAACAAGGGTAGCAATGTGATTTAGAGAAATGTTCCTAGTTGCAAGACACAAGAAAAGAAGAAAAAATGAAACCTTAGACGGGCGCCAATACCACAGTGAGTGAAGATCCATGAGCAGAGCAGCTTCTCGGACCATATTTGTGACTGAATAGTCACAGATGAACACCCTTGAGATGCTGGACTTCTGTCCTTATAGGCCCAGACAGGTTTATAAGAGCCAGTTAATCCTAAGGAGATGTGGACAAAGGACAGGACTCAGCAGATAATTGCCCCTGGGATCCTGCTTTATGCTGGTTCTCATGCTCTCACATTTAACTATAGATGGGACACCTTGTCATCATGCTCAGGTTTCTTCTGAAGAAATTCAATAGAGGATCGTGAGATGGCTCAGTTTTTAAAATGTGTATATGAGGACCTAAATTCAATTTCCAGAACCCACACAGAAAAAGTCAAGTCTAATGGCAACCTTATGATTCTACAGCTGGGAAGCAAAATGGGTGGGTCCCTGGAGCCTGCTAGCCAGCCAGTCTAACCTACTTGGCAAATCCCAGGCCAGTGAGAGACCCTGTCTCAACAAAGCAGATTACCCTATTGCAGGATGACATGCAAGGTTCACATGTCGCTCTGCCTTCCACATTCATGTGGACCCACACACCTGTGCTCCCACCCATATATAAACACATATGTAGACACAAATATCTTTTGAAGATTAAAAAAGGTTTCTATAAATTAAACACTTTATGCTACACTGGCTTAATGTGAGCAGAAAATTGGAATTTAGGTGCCATGCATTAAATCTGTCCCTCCATATTTAATAGGCAATCAAATTATGCCTAGAGTAGTGTCTTGGTGCTCATCTTTGTCATGATAGCTATATTGGTAAATGCCCTTGGGTGTTAATATGAAAGGTGCTAAAAAATGAAAGTGGACTGATAAAAATTCTATCTTCAACTGTCTAAATACTTTAGTATCCCTGAAACATGCTATTTTAATGTGGAAAACAAATTATTATGATAGAGGGTTACTAGTGTTTTTTTTAAATATTGCACAATGCCCACCCCTCCGTCTATGGTTCCACTTACTTTCATTAGCTCAGTTATCCAAGGTCAAACATAGTTTAAAACTATCAGTTGCAAAATTCTAGAAGCAACAATTCATAAATTGTGCATTGGGTAGGATGATGATATCCCACCTCATTCTGCACAGGACACAAATGATGCCTTGGTGTGCATGTCCAGGTTGCAGGCTAGCCACCTATTAATCATTTATCAGCCCTCAGTTGTCAGGCCAACTGCCACAGTATATTAATATTCAGATGACCTTTCTTTACATATAGATTTTGTGAAGTGGCAATTAAGATATTCAAAAGAGAAACCATAATGTGCTTATTTCTCAATGAGAAGAGAAAAAAGTGTATGCTGATGGTACTACTATCTCTACACATTATAATAACATATTTGGGGAGACCATATTTATACAGCTTCTACTACAACATGTTGTTATAAACTCCCTGCTTACATTCAGCTTGTTAACCACGCCTAAACAATAAATTAAATGCTACCTTGGGCACACAAACAGAAAAGGGCAGGAATGCAGGATCTCAGCTCTTTGTGGCTTCAGGCATCTCCCAGACGCCTTTGAACCCAGCCAACTTGAATAGGGGAAGCTGCAGTACTTATCTCTCAGCTACATAAGTGTTTGACTTTGTGAAGACAAATTTTCATCTCATGACTGGATTTCCGAGGGTTGTTTTCACAGCTTTGTCGTTGGCAATTACTATTGCAAGCAGTACTCAAACCTTTACTTGAATACTGCCCTTTTTATAAATGTAGTTTCATTGGCTACAGCTTAATTTTTTAGTGCAGTTTCCAACTTCTAAAACTAGGGCTTGAGCTGCACCATTTTTTAAAACAATTTTTTTATTATTTTTAGAAACATACTTATTTATATATCCATCCCCCCATTCCCTCACCCATCCATCCTCCCATGCTTCCCACTGATGCCCCCCCCCAACCCATCAACCACCCACTCCCCAGGGATAGTGAGACCCTCCACAGGGGGTCATCAAAGTCCATCACATCATTTGGGGCAAGGCCCAGGCCCTCTTTTCCGTGTCTGGGCTGCAATAGTATCCCTCCATAGGGAATGGGCTCCCAAAGTCCATTTGTGACCTAGGAATAAACCCTAGTTCCACTGTTAGAAGTTCTGTAGACTGTTTTGGTCTCCTAGCTGGTGTTGCACCATTTTTGTCAGGTCAGCATGATGTGCCCACATGCTGAGGTGAGCTATTGACTCATCTTCCTGAGCTCTGTCTGCTTGCCACAGGGGAAAGGTCTTCCTGGATGAGCTGTCCTGGTAGACTTCTCAAAGACTAACTCCATATGCAGAGAGATGGAATAAACCAGAAATGTTGCTGATGTTTTATTCATTAGCTCCAAGGTACTTTCTTAAAACATAGCATACTTCATACCGGTTGGGAACTTAACTGGTTTAAGTAGAAATATCTTTAGTCATCAACACCTTTATGACTAGTAATTAAAAACAGTTTCTATATTGGACAACACAGCATAAATGATATTGATAAATCTACCATGTCCAGCCTAGCAATACATTCCTGACAAAATGATATTTTTAAAACCATTCTGGGCCAGGGAGATGATAGACAAGTAAAAGTGCTAGTCGTCAACACCTGATGATCTGACTTCAATCCTTGTGCCCACATGTAAAAAGCTAGCTGTGGAGGCCAGCACATGTAATCCCAGGCTCCTATAGTGAGAAGGGATGTGGAAACTGGAAAATTAGCCAGAATTCCAACAGATCATGGATTTGCTAGCTTGAAGCAAGTTGTGCAGCAGAAACAAGGAGAGAGGTCCTGACTCAACAAGGTAGACTGTGAGAACATTTCCCCAAAGTTGTCCCCTGACCTCCACAGATGTGCCATAGCATTCTTTCTCTTCTCCTCTCAAAACTAAAATTTTAATAAAATTTTTGATCAATGAAATCAGATTTAGTAGGCAGGCTATCTACTGCTGTGAACACTCACCAGGATCCAGTCTTTCCTTGGGACATTTGTCCATGGCAACCATCACTCTCTAGAGTGTTTTCCCTTTGAAGCCAGCTCTGGTCAATTTTTTAGATTCCAACTTACACATCACCTCCCTCCAGAAGTCTTCTTTGGTAATCTGCAATGATTGAGTACTTTCACTTGGATTTATTTTTCTGTTATTATTTTCTTTTCTCTCCCATCCCTATCTAGCCCACTGTGTGTGAAAAGAATGATATTAAACACGGTGAGAAGATAAAGACACTGTTTCTTTTGGGAAAACTCATGAAGGCTTTGCAAAAGAAGCACTGTTTGTATCATGATGAAAGAGACGCCATTTCTTCTCATCATGGTAGCTCATGCAACCAGTGTGATCATTCGGGAAGGGGGTAGCAATTGGTAGTTTGAGCCCAGGTTCCTCTCCTCTATTTGTTTTGTGCAGTTGCTGCCCATTTGTCGAACCCCACCCTTTCACTAAGTTGAATTTATTCCTCTCCTTTGCTCACAAACCATTGAGGTTACTGAAAAGCTGTGATTCATCACATACACCTAGGCTCCTCTTAGGTAGAGTGCTGCAGAGTCTCTTGGTAGGAGTTTTCCAGGAAGGAGCAGAAACACTATAGCAATCTGTTGACGGTGTAAGTCAAACCAGACACAGATCATCTCCTGTACTTTGGAGCCTCCTGTACCTTCCAGGTCATCCCACTTTGGACCCAGACATATAGTAATGAGTCAGTCTCACTGCTCTTCTATCCAACCTTTTGTTCTTATTGCAGTCCTAACAGGTGCTATGAAGTCATCAGCAGTAAATAATCTGAAGCATACAACACACACATGAGCAATTGGAGGCATTCAACCAAGCAAAGGCTGGTGTTGTATCCAAATTCCAGGAATAAAGCAATAGCACCAGAACGTGGTATCATAAAAAGCTGGAGATGTTGCTCAGTGTTAACCCAGCATGCAGGATGCCTTGGGTTCCACTGCTAGAGCTCTATGAACTGCTCTTTGTGGCACACACCTCTAGTCCCAGCACTCAAGGGGAAGAGATGGGAGGATCAGAACAATGTCATCCTCAGAAACACAATAAATTCAAAGCCAGACTAGGCTACATGAGATTCTATAAAAATAATAAAAATAAAGCACACATACACAGCACACACACACACACACACACACACACACAGAGGCATACACACAGGCGTCACTGGACTCACTATGAAGTAGTCACAGTCAGCATGGACTCAGTGCTCATCAGCTCCTGATCACAATACTGTCCTTTCTATCTGTCCCTAGAGTGATGCACCCATCCCCGCAGTAGCATGTCAACTTGTTGCTCCAGCCAAATGAGCTAGAAACAATAATGTCAATCTATTTGAGTCAGCAAAAAATCCATTTCATTCTGGAGGAAGAAAGTATGATGATAACTTCTCTGAAAGTAAATACATCACTATGTGCACTTCTCTGGATATGAACACATGTACAAATAATATAGTTCAGTTGTTCTCAGCTACTCTTTAGTTCAAGGGTTCTTGTGTGGGAAATCCTGCATAGACTCTACCTTTCATCAGCATCATCACAACAGGATTTACAGCCTGCTGCAAAACAAGAGCCCCAGCAATGACAATGAATGAGTGAATGTCCAGTCAAGATGTAGCTGGCAGATACTGGAGCCCATACCCTTGAGGGAGGGAGGGAGGGAGGGAGGGAGGGAGGGAGGGAGGGAGGGAGGGAGGGAAGAGAGAGCTGCTTATATTAAATGCTTCCTATCTAAACTATTTTTAAATGCTTCATTTGTTCTTCTCATGGAAATGATGATGTTGCCCGATTAGGGCATGTGCTTATTGCCATAAACAGCTCATGATTTTCCATCTGTAAAGAGGTGTCATATGACTTCAGCAAGCTAAAACCTCTTTAGAAACAAGGGAAAATAAGCTGAGTATTAACCATGGTTCCAGGCCTAATATTTCTCAATGTACCGCTTATCTGTATTTAGTAATTCTGATTTACTACAGATTTAGCAGCCCCTTTTCCTACTGTATCCTCTCACAGGATACAGTTGTGTTTCCCCATCATGTAGGTCTAGAATGTACCTAACAAATTGAGTTCTGACTTGGAACACACTTACTGCTGCCTTACTTTACGTCTCATAGTTGTCAATGATGGTGTTCTCTGCTCGTAAGATAAAGCCTGTTGTAAAGCAGCACAAATCCCTTCCTTCAATGTGTTCTATAACTTTATACGTTTAAGTATTTTCTCCATAGTTTGGATTTCACAATGCTCTAAATAGCACTTGTCATTTTTTGTTTTTTCTTCATTTTGCGTTTATAGTGTGTGTGTGTGTGTGTGTGTGTGTGTGTGTGTGTGTGTGTAAGATGAGGGAGGTACACATGTGCTACAGAATTCATGTAGAGGTCAGAGGACAACTCCATGGTTCTCTACTTCCACCTTTACATGGGTCTCAGGGATCAAACTCGGGTTTGCACTGCAATCTCTCTCTCTCTCTCTCTCTCTCTCTCTCTCTCTCTCTCTCATTAAGACAGGGGCACATATATCATTTATTTTTGGTTGGCTTGAAGTCTCTATGTAGCCTAATTTCTTTGAGCTTTCACCCTGCTGCCTCTAATTCCTGGGATTTGTTGGGATTAAAGGTATGTATACACCACCATGTCCCATTTATGTATTGCCAGGAATTGAACTTCCAGTGTTGTGCATGCTAGCCAACCACTGGAGCAGCTAAATCATATTCCATCTCACACATACCTCAGTTCTGAGAGATAATAACCTGAATCTTTAACTAGGTGCTTACTGGGTCTCAGACATTTGGTTAAGCTGTATACGTACATGTCATTCCATCTTAATAACACTCTGAGGTTGTGATCTCTCTCTTTTAGTACAAAGAATTCCAAGGAAATTAAGTCACATATATAAAGAAATCACTACAGCCTTTGGGTTGAAGCAGTCTGAATACAGAGTTCTTGCTTCTAATAGCTGCTACACAACCATGTCTTGGTAACCATAGGTATTGGTCCTATGACCCCTTCTAAATCTGTGGATGCCCCAAGTCTTTATATAAATTAATGTAGCATTCACATATCACCAGACATCATATATAGTACATAATAGAAGGTAAATGTTATGTGCATAGTTATTGTATTGGGTTGTTTCAGTTATATACATAGTTATTTTATTGAATTATTTAAAGGTGACTGGCAAAGATTTTCACTTTCTGAACTTGGGTGCAGAATCACAGTACTGACTCTGGCCAACGTGTGGCATACCAGCAATGTCTTGGGACTTTGATGAAAGGCCTTGCCTTCTTCACAGTTGATGTCAGAAAGCAGTGGCCTCTGGAAATTCCAGTTCAAAGTTTAACTTTGCCTAACCAGCCAGCTGACAAGGTTGCTGGCAATGAAAATGCACAACACTTTATACCTCAGTAGCTCTGGACAGTGGCAGCCCCTCCCTTGCAGGGAATTTGTTTGCTTATGGGTCATTTACCCCACTCTATGCCTTCACAGTGAAATGATTCATCTCTCTGTTGTCAAAGAGCTCGCTGCTAGGTTGTGCTATTTGTATTCTCAAACACTGTCTTCTGTATTTTTAAAGGTTTGTGATTTTGTGCAAACCTCTGTACTAATGAACTTCAATATTATGAAGAGTAAGTCTAAAAATTACTGTTTTTCTGAGGTAGGGTCTCACTCTGCATTACAAGCTGGCCCGAAATTTACTATATAGCCAAAACTGGCTTTGAACTCACAGGAATCCTCCTGCCTCAGTCCAGTGCTAAGATTACAAGTATGAACCACTGAGTACCCCTTAACCACAGCTGCTGTCCCTCTCAAAGAACATGATTTTATCACATGACTCAGCACTGTCTTCCTGTATTCTTTCCCCTTTATTTCAATCCCCTTTCTCTATTTCCTTGTATTTGCTTTACTCTCTTTCCTATTACATACTGTTTTTTAAAAATTATTGATCTATAAATGATAACACTGCTCTTACATTAGAAAGCAAATTGTGCTCACTGAGAAGGCAGAGAGAACCATGGTGTTTCAAGATCATATTCTACATGCTGTTACCAATGAGAACATGGAAGAGGCTACCAGGTCCCTACCATACATACGGCAAGCACTAGTGCCAAAGGAACAGTTGCTGTTTTGTTTGTTTGAAATTTCATGAAGGAAATGTCAAAGGGGTGAGTGTGATTCCTTGATTTCTTAGTATTCTTCTAAAACTTCCTAGGATTCCTGCATCAAAGTCTAAGAAACTAGACATTATTGTGAGTACACAAGACAGAAAGAACTCAGCATAAACTATTGCCACATGAAAGGTCAGAGAAGCCTCATAGGCTTAGTGAGACAACATCAGGGACATGCTGCAAACTCTGAATCAGACAGAGACAGGTCATCCAAAGAGTGCTGGAACCATGAGGTAGAAACATCCCTGGTTAGGGATGCTGGTAGATGCATCAGCGGAAGGAGATGCCTGCTCCCCCCTTCTTGCTGCCCTCCTTCCTTCCATTATCATTCATTTACTGAAACTAGCCAAGGCAGAGTGACCTGGAGGCTGAGGATGTAACCCACATCACCATCATACCATTGATCCAGAGCCAGGAGGACTGGAGGGCTGGATCTGGGAGTAATCGGGCAATGTTCATGTCATGAACTTTCAAAAATTTACAACTTCCAAAAATTCAAGCACCTTAATATTAATAAGATTTTGTATTGTGAGACAAATTACTTACAAGAAAAAATGGATCTGAAGATCATTACATGGACATCCCTAATATCTTTGATATAGTCAGTGCAGATTGAAATATAAAATACTCATTACCAGACAGAATAGAAACAAAGTAGAAAGCACTGTGTTGTGTAGTTCAAAAGCAAGTCCATGCATCCACCCTACACATAAAATACAGTTTATCATTCCTCAAAAATAATCCCATGTGACTGGAAATGATGGGAGAAGGGCACAGGAGCCAGTGAAAGATGGTGCTGAGGGAAAGTCAGGAGGGCAAGTCCTGAGATGTTTACAAAAAAGGGTGATTGGTTGCCAAGATAGAACCAGATGAGGTCACTGCATGAACGGCTCGTGTTCACTAGGTAAAGCATAGGGCACCTAGGCACATGATAGTCTGGCTGTTTACCTACTCTGATGTTTCTTGCTTTAAAAGATGCTTACTATTCCAGCTTGACTAGACTCTCCCCTGCGTCTGATTGTCTCCAGTATCCTGGGAGGCTGGGGAACAGGCAAGCGGCTCACTTACCCTTCCTCAGACCCAGCTCAGCCTTCCGTTGTTGGGATAAGACTCTGCATTGGGGTCAGAACTAATGGGAAGGATTGGCTCACATTTGAGAGGAAGAATGGACTAGGGCTAGGAAGATGGCTCAGTGGGTAAAACACTTCCTGTTCAGGCATGAGGACAGAGTTCAGACACCAGAACCATAAAAGGTCAGGCTGGCATGTAATTCCAGTTATCAGAGGGAAAGCTAGAGCAGCCATAGGGAGAGACTCAACTCTGTAAGCAAAGTGGGGAGTGATGGGGGGAAGACTCTTAACACCACCACCTGGCCTGTAGACACCAGCACAAGTAAATGTATACCCATCATACATGTTAATACACTTCTACATATCCATGTATCTCACACACACACACACACACACACACACACACACACACACACACACACACACACATGAAAACAAACCCAGACAGATGTAAGGAAGTGTATATTTCACTCATACCATGCTCCCTGGGAGACCAGTCTCCACCAGCACAGGGCTCAAAGAGAAGTCACCGAGTCTGCATGCATGCTAGACTTTTTTATCTGAAGGGGCTAGGGGAAAAGATACTCACGCTCTCTTTTGATGGTTTCCTTCTGTATTCTTCATTTTATTTTCTATGTTCTCTTATCTCTATCTATAAATGTCCCTTCTGTCTCCCTAGATGTTTTCTTTCTTCTAATTCTCTTGATGTCTTCCTCCTAACTCTCTCATTCTTGATGTTTTCCTTCTAACCCATTTTAATTCTCTCTAACTCTATCTCTTTTCTTTCCCTTACAGCCTATATATCACAGCAGAATCTTTCAGGTAATATAAAAATTGCAATGTAGTTATATTCTGTTTTTGAATGACTACAAGTAAAGAAAACCTGCATGTTTTCCATATCCCTTACATGACTAAACATTTTACACATTAAAGGTGAAAAGCAAATTATCCCAAGAACCCACACACACTCATACCCAAGCAACTTGTTATAAATTAACTGTGCAGGCAAGCAAGCTGTTCTTCTCTGTCAGGTCTTTACTGGCACTCTGTGTTTTGCGGTTACAAAGAAACGTGATCTGTTAAGGAATCTTTAAGATTCACAAATCTAAACTTTTGCCTATGAAAAAGTACAAGTCAACCTCTAGTTTAAATATTTAGGGCGCATACTCACTCATAAATATTTTTATTTTATATCAGGAGAATGAGGGTGTAAATGGGTATAAGGAATTAACCATCACCTTTCGTCATCAACTAATTGTAACACGAAAGGTTCATCAGCTAACCATTGAGGTGCTTTGCTCTTATTCCCTGGTCCTAACGAGTTTCTCATTCAACTACATGACTTTCTAAAACTTTAGATTATTTTCTTGGGTTTTTCGCCTCAGAGCTACTTGACAAAAGCATCTGGTTTAACTTCAAGTTATTTTCAAAGCTTTGTTTCAGCTACGTTGCAAATCTGTGAACACATCTCCCAACATTAAGATTAGAAGAATTTAAACTACCTGGGCTACTGGGACTCAGTTGTTTTTCTTAATCATTAACCTAAGCCACTGTCTATACTGCTTTTCAATAGAAACCCATGTATTCTAGCTGTGTGACACTTCCTTGTTTTATTTTTTTATAATCAAAACTCTATTTAAACTAACATAATTATTATCAGTTAGGAAGTACACTTAGGAAGAAATCATCTCCTTCATAATTCACAGGTAAAAATTCCCAGTAGAACGGGATGCTTCCTTGAGAAAAACACTAAATTACAGGCAGTGGGGATCTCCCCACACCTATTCACAGCATGCCGGATACCAGAGAAAGATGGCAGCAGCAGACATGTGAAGGTACAGCAGAAGCAAAGGACATTCTGGGGTCTGGAGTCTCAGGGTCTTCCCTATCTGATATTTATCCGTCAGACATTCTCCTCCTGGTGGGCTAACACCTTGAACTTCAATTGCCACCTGCTGCTCCTCAGACAAAGCCATCAACACACTCAGAATAAAAGGAAGCAATCCTTTTCCAAAAAGGGCCAGGCATTAAATATTTATGTCTTTGCAGACTATGAGAGAGAGACCTTTCATGATGAATTAGTCCCACTGTTACAGCTGATAAATAATTGGAGAATGTGGTGATCTTCTAATAAAAGGACCCTTCTAGTTGGATATATCTTATCCCCCAAGGATGACTATGTTGGAGATTTGGTCCCTAGTGTGGAAAGTTTGAGATGGTAGATCTACTTAAAATGGGGTGTCTGTAGATCATTGAGGATGTGCCCTTAGAAGAAATTATGAGACCCCAGTATGTTTCTGGCTTCCTGGTTCAAGATATAACTTATTACTATGTCATAGACACTTTCTTCATTGTTATCTCCCACACTGTGGCACCATCGGTTTATTGTCATCTGTCATACTACACTATGCCACCAAAGAGAGATCTCCACATCACAATTAGGCTGATATAGGCATTGTGCCCTTGACCCACCCTCAAAGCCATGAATCTTGTGAGCTTTTTATTTAAAGGTTGGGCTTACTTGTTATTCTTCATAATAACAATAACAACAGCAGCAACAACAGCAACAAAAAAATTCTGATGAACACAAATTTTATTTACCAAAGTACTCTGTAGACAGATAGTCCCAAGGCCTGGCTGACACTGGTCACATGCCAGAATCACCATAGTTAAAGATAAACAGATTAGGAAGATGAAGTCTTTCAGTCTGGCACCCAATTAAAAGCATTCTCAGATTAGAAAGCAGGCAGTGCCAAGAAGAAACAGCTTCTCTCACGGTGCCATTCTGCTGCTGCTTCCCGAGTCCCCTGAGCTTTGACCCTGCTCAGGGCAGGCAGTCCTTCTTATTTGAATCACATGTTTTACCCGTGTCTATATTTATGACTTTTTGTACCTCTAGAATTTGAGTTGTAGAGTTAAAACAGAGCCAGCCGTGTGTTCCCTAGTTCTTTGGGGGAGTGGACTAAGAGCTTGACCTTGTCTCCTGTCTGTGAGGATGCACTCACCACACAGGTCAGGATCATAAGAAACAATGGCTGCCTCACACTTCGTGAAAAGAGGATGTTTTGTCACAAACTTTGATGGTCCCACATGGGAGGCCTCACCCTCCCTGAGGAGTAGATGCTGGATGGGATGGGAGTTAGTGGGAGACATGGGAGGACTGGAGGGAGAGGGAACTAGGATTGATATGTAAAATAAGATTGCTTTTAATTTAAATTTGAAAAGTTCATATAAAAAAGAAAACAGTATGTTTTAGGTAAATGAGTGTACTGTACAGAATTATTATTGTTTTCAAAAGTGTAAAAGTAACATGGTTTTCATTTATTTGCATGCCAGCCTAAAACTACAGGAGTTACATGAGCTTAACCCTTCTCCTTCTAACTTCAGTGTGCCAGATATTTAAGGTATAAAGTGGATTTCCAAGAGACAGAACTTGGTGAAACAAGACATGTTTGAAGTCTTCCTGGAGATTAAAGCTCGACAGCTTGTGTCTGGACTAGTTCCCATAAACAAAAATAAAAATGAAACCCCAGTCTGAGGAGCTGCAGAAAAGCCACTTTCTGGCCCAGCCTCTGCTTCCTCCACAACCCAGACAAGTGGGTGGACCAGCTCTGCTGATGAGGAGCACAGAAGATTTCAGAGACTGTAGTGAGAACTCTGGCTGACCCCTTGGCCAACTCCTGATCCACAGACCAAACTCCCCGAAGGGTCAGAGGATATCGGTGAAATACACAGGAAAGGGTCTAACGCTGGCTCTCAAACATAACAGTTTCTGGTCTAGCTTACTGTTTCCTCTAATTATAGTTATCCCCACATTAGGGTGGGAGAGGGCTCTAAATTACTCAGAGTTCCTAGCATTTACCACCCACACAATATTTGATCCGGTAACCAGATCCTAGTTAGCATATTAGTAACACTGCATGGATTTTAGAAATTAAGGAGGAAAAAAATAACAGTGCTAAACATGTAAGCATGACATTTTGGTCACATGACTTAGTCCCACGAATCTAGTGACACAGGTTTAGAACTCAAATCTATAGATGAGCAATATTACACCCCAGTGTTGTATTCATTAAGACAGCATCCTTGCCACTAGGCTCCCTAAAATTGCTTCCAAAACTTCCCATTTGAATAAACTGTGAGGGAGATAAGAAAGACAACCAGAGGTGCTTTCTATCTGGGAGTGAAACACATCCCACTATCAAGAACTAGTCGCCTCTAGATGCTTTCTAGGTGGCAGGTGTAGAAAAACAAAGGTTTTTATTTGCATTGGGTATGAGCTTGTCAGAGAAAACTATTCACTCTCATCAACACACATATAATGTAGCAAGCACATGTGTGGTAATATACACCCGTGTTAGTATACACACACTTGTGTTAGTTTGCACACATGTGGAGGCCAGAGGACAACTTCAGACTTTATGTCTCTCAAGCTGTCTATATCTATGTATTTTAATATTTATTTGTGTATTTATGTATTTATTTATTTGAGACAGGGTCTCTCACTGTCCTGGGACTCACCAAGCAGACTGAACTAGCCAATGAATCCTGAAAATGCAAATGTCTCTACCTCCCCAGGACTGGAATTATCAGCCTATGCAGGCACACCTGGCTGGCTTTGTCTTTGTTTCTTTTTCTCACTGTTTGTTTTCTTTGTTCATCTTTCTTTCTAGGGATGGTTCTATGAATCCAACTCAGATCTTTGTGCTTAAAAGGCAGTCACTTCACTGACTGAGCTATCTCCTGATCTGTGCCATGTATTTTCAAGGAGTGAGTAAATCTGATAAACAGACATAACTGGCATAGTACTTGGCTTCTGGTATAAGAATCTGGGAAAAATTCAAGTTATAATGTCAAATTAGGTTTGTTGTTAGGAATATTTGACACAATGGACACTTAAAAGATTCTATACAATATAGGAGTTCTGTAAACCATGTAAACTTGTCAGTATTGCAATTGTTATCTTGAATAATCTTGGTTTTGATCAAGCAGAGGTGGGTTGGGGGTTTTTTCTTTCTTACCACAGAAAGAAGTGAATGCTGAGAGCCCTGTGATTATGGAGAAATATTTATAGAAAGAAAAACAATAAAATTGTTTTAAGGGTGACATGGGTAGAAAGAGCACAGCATTTGGTCACAAAATTTCTTTCTGTGTAACTCTCCAACAATTCCATTGGATGCAAAGTGAAGTTAAAAGGTTGTCTGGACATCACATCCACGGATGCTTGGAAATGAAGAGGATATGAGTGTGGAAAACAAAGATCTAAAAACAACTCAGATTATGGTCAGGCTTGATATGCCTGATCTGTTTGGCAATAAAATTGCCCCCAAAGCCACAGACTCCCTTTTCCAGGAAAGAAACAAGCCAGTCTCTTTGGTTTCAATCTTCTACTCAGGGTGTTACAGAATCTGACCCACATTGAGAAAATCCATATCGTGGGAGGTCAGGAGAATCGTTCCCAGCACATGAGAGACTGACAGTAAAGGCATTTGTCGGGTGAGTTCATGCTTCTAAAAATATGGCTTGGAGGTCTGCAAGACAGCTAAGAGTAAAGGTAGATGAGATGGCTCCTGAGGAATAACACCCAAGGTGACATCTGACCTACACTGTACAGCACACACACACACACCACAGTGTGATAAATAAAATAAAAACATAGCTTGGTTTTTACTAGTATATTAATGTTTGTTCCGTTTTATCTTCATTTAAAGTAGAGGAAGCATGTATGATATTGTACTACAGATTAATATCTCAATTTTTCAGTTTCCTGATGACTCCTGTCCTATCGCTGCTGTCTATTTTAGCCCCTGGCTGCTCCCCCTATTGTAATGTCAATTGATAGGAGATGCCATTCTGTAAATCTGTCTCTTATTGGTTGTTGAATAAAGCACTGTTGGCCAATAGGGAAGTAAGATAGGTGGGACTAGGAGTCGAGCAGGATTCTGGGAAGGAGAAACACAGGGAGTCACCATGTAGCCACCATAGGGGTAAGAAGTCCGGACCCTTTCTTCGGTAAGAGAAATACTTAGATTTAAACAATTATGGGGTAAATACTTAAGTCAGAGATAGCCAGTAAGAAATCAAGCAAAAGGCCAAGAGCTTCATAAGTAATATAGCCTCTTGTGTGTTCATTTGGGACTGATGCGACTCGGGAACCAGGCTGGTGGGAAGGCTTCCCTCTACAGTCAATATTGTATTTTCAGGAAATTAAACACAAATCATAGAGGTTGAGAACTGAAATTGACCTTAAAATAAGCCAGATCAACTCTGTCAGAGAACAGAGTCCAGTGGGAAAGGGGGGAACATGGTGGTGCTGTTCTCAGTGGGGACTGGAGGAGATGTTTAAGATGGGGCTTTATGAAAGCAACAGAAAAAATTTCAGCCATTTACCCTGCCTAAGAATAACATGTTTATGGTAGAAAATTAATCTGTTTCTTTGCTGAAAATAAATCTTGACATATAAGCTGCAGAAACATCATGGAATTTACATTTTATTAAAGATTCATACACTAAAGAAGAAATCAAACATGTGCTATAAATTATTTATGTCATGTATGGGACATTAATGCCAGTATTCCTCAACAGTAAACAGCAAGCAAGCAAACGGCCCTAGCAAAGTGGAGTTTGAAACTATTCACCTTAGCCTCCTTCATAGGGTTCAGATTTTGTCTGTCTGTCTGTCTGTCTGTCTGTCTGTCTGTCTCTCTCTCTCTCTCTCTCTCTCTCTCTCTCTTAGTTTGCTTTCAGTGTTCTGCACTGAAATGGCCACATTTTTTATATTAAGGTGTCATGGATAATCTACCAAATTTTAACAAGTGTTCTCATAAGTTGATTTCATAGACTGTTTCTGTCCCTTCACACGTTCTAGAAAACATCTGTCATTGTTGCTTATTGCTACAATTAAATTTCTGCACAAACGAGGACCTGTGGCTTCCAGAAGCTTATCTTACTGTTGGAAGCAGTGTCCTCTCTCTTCTGAGTCTCTTTGATGACCACTGCCTGTATCATTACTGTATAGGTATAGATTTGTACACTCCTACGATGGGTGCTGGGTGAGAAGAGAGGCTTCCTGTCTGAGTCCAATCCCATGATGCTCTTCGTTTGAGCCTCTCTGTCCACATCCCGGAGTTCCCTTCTTAACCAAGACCCTAACCCCAGTGACTGCACAAGTTCAAAACGCCTTAATTTAACCAGCTCCATGAGAATAAGAGTGGTGTCATCTGAGAACAAAATTAATTAAATCTGCTTTAAAGCACCCACCACTTAAAGTACGTTAAAAGTGTCCCCACTGTCCCACTGTGAATAATAACACATTCATAAATAAATATTAGGAACAGGAACCTTAGCTCAGTGATAGAGCCTGTGACTGTTTCAGGGTGGAACAGGAGACAAGGTAATTGGCTCTGAATACTTGGGGTCAATCCTAAGCACCCTTAGGAAAAAGGATGAGTGGGTGGGAAGGAGGGGAGGAAGAAGAAAAAGGAGAGAGTGAGTAAGGGAAGAGTGGAGGAAGGAAAGAAGAGGAAGGGAAGGAGGGCGCGCGCGCACAAGAGAGAGAGAGAGAGAGAGAGAGAGAGAGAGAGAGAGAGAGAGAGAGAGAGAGAGAGAGAGAGAGAGAGAGAGAGAGAGAGAGAGAATGAACGCCACATGCAAAACTGAGCTGGTAAGGAGGCGCTGTGCTGGGAAAATCCTGCCCCACCCCAGCACTCAAGCAGAATCGCCTACTGGAAGGTTCTTTTAGATGAATTCCTGCTGAGTCGGCAGCAAGGCCATGCTAGAGGTGAACCAGCTCCCTCCCTCCTGGCCTCATTCTGGGAACCAAGAGCACTTATCTGGGAACTACACTCTGGGATCTTGCTGTAGAAAACATCTAAATATAGGGGGAAATCTGCGGCAAAACTGCAGTGTTCCATGAGCTGAAACTGGGATGAGCCGCAGGCTGGAGTGGACCACTGAGCATCCTCACTTCACCGGGTGAGGGCCACACAAGCAAGATCAGAACAGTATCCTGCCCTCACTGTAAGGGATACACAGCACCTGCGCCCACCCCAAGGGACTTTACACGGCACTACATGTAGAGTCCAAGAAACTAAATATCAAAAAACCACACATCAGTGAATAAACAAAATAGTGAAGTAGACCGTTCTCAGAAGGTCAAATACAAATGGTCAATAAACATGTAAACATTTGTTGTGCCCAAATTCTGAACCCCAAAATCACCGAGAGACCCATTTCAATGCAAAAACAAAGAGTTTTTTATTGTAATTATTTAACAAGCTAACTCATTAGCTTGGATCTTTCATCCATTCACCGAGTTGGATGGCTGGAGAAAAAGACCCTGAGAAATCACAAGGCAGGAATCGTAAAGGGCAGAGTAAGAGGAGTGTCTAGGGGTATGCAATAGTCTCAGGACTGGTGTGCTTCCAGGTTTGGACAACCTGCCCTATGTTGATTGGTCAACTGGTTTTTATGTCCCATAGGCCCTCCCAGGGCGGTTGCTATGCTCTGCATGTCACTGTTGTGCACTGTCTGTAAAGCACATCCAGAGCTGTAAAGCACAGCCCTGCCAGCTAACTTCTGATTGGTTCCTTGTCATGAGGAGGGCATCTGACCTTCTAGTAACCAGGACAGGAGGGGCAAGGTCATGCAAGTACATGTTAGCCTGTCATGGCCGCTAAAATGGGAGGGGGAGAGACTGGTCACTACACATGTTTAGCATCCTTAGCGAGCAGGAAATGCCAATTAAAAGTACACTGAGACTCCATCTCTGGTCAAACACCTCAGAGAGAAAGCAAGGAAGAGGGTGCCTTCTCACACAGTCAGATGGATGTAAATTAGTTTAATCATTTCACTGTCAAAATCAGCAGGGGGCATTCTAAATAAGAAACAAACAGATAGCCCAAACAAAAACAACTAGCAGGTCACAGCCACGCCCAGGAATATGGAGGCAGAGGCAGGTGGATCTCTGTGAGTTCCAGGCCAGCCTGGTCTACAGAGTGAGTTCCAGGAGAGCCAGAGCTACACAGAGAGCCCCTGTCCCGAAAAAACAAAACAAGCAAAGAAAGAAACTAAAAATAGGACCACAGGCACAGCTATGCTACTTCTAACCATGTGTTCAAGTCGACACAACACAGAGGTACCTACAACCTGTACTTATTGCAGCACTATTCACAATGGTGAAGGTATGGACTTAGCCTGGATATCCGTCAACAGCTGGATGGGTAAAGAAAGTGTGGTATGTGTACCAATGGAGTTTTACCTATAAAGAAGGAATTACATAATTTGCTGCAAAGTGGATACAACTTACAATAATTGTCTTAATCAAAATAAACCAGACTTATATGTAGATTGTTGTTTTTTTATAAATATGTAAGCCATATAAAATACAGATTTTAAATTAGTACCACAGAGACATTTACATATCCAAGTACATTGCTGTACTGTTCACAAAGGTCAGAATATGGAACCAACTGATATGTCTACCAATGGATGAATGAATAAAAAAATCTGGTATACATACATAACTGAATTTTACTTAGTTGTAAAGAATGAAATTATGATGATCATAGAAAAATAGATGGGGTCGGGCAGTGGTGGCACACGCCTTTAATCCCAGCACTCGGGAGGCAGAGGCAGGCGGATCTCTGTGAGTTCGAGGCCGGGCTGGACCAACAGCCTCCAAAACAATACAGAGAAACCCTGTCTCGAAAAACCAAAAAACAAAAAAAAAAAAAAGAAAAAAGAAAGGAAAAATAGATGGGAGTAGAAATCATTTATGAGGCTGAAGTGCTACCTACTGCACTAATGAGGCTCCTTTAGAGATCACTTATGTTAAAAGGAAAAATACTCAAACATAGACTTAAATTTGTATATAAGTGAGTGTATATGTATGTGTGTGAATGTTTGTGTGTGTGTTCATTGTGTGTATATGTAAATATGAGTTCAAGTGTGTGTTTGTGTATGTGAGTGTGTGTTTGAGGGTGTGAGTGAGTGTGTGCATGTGTGTGAGTGTGTGTTCAAGTGTTTGTGTATGTGAGTGTACATTTCACTGTGTGGGTGAGTGTGTGTTTGAGTGTGTGTGTGTCGGGTATGAAAGTAGAAAGGGAACCATGAGAGAAGAGGAAGAGTCTAAAGGAAACACTGAGATAAGATGAAGGAAGGGTAATGGAATTTATGCTACTTATTATGAAACCAAAAGGAAGGGCTATTTTGATGACCAACAGAAGGGGCCAAGACGATGAGAAAGGGAAATGGAGGAAAGAAAAAGAACACAGTTAAATGGTATTTGTGCATGAGTATCTCACAATGAAACCTGTTTGTGTTCTAACCAGAAAATATAAATTAGAACAATCAATTCAGTGCATATATTTTTAAACTCTGTAACATTTTGTGAGTTTTAAGGTGAAACTCCTTTTCATTTGTCTTAATTCAAAAACTAATGTTTACTCATATAAGACCACCTTTTCAGGAGGTGAATTTTGTTGTCTATGTTATTAAACATGGGATGAAAGGATTTATAGTATTTCTTAATGATATTTGTAAAACATCCTAATTTCATGCTTAATGCCTAAACCCTCTGATTAATAAAGTCCCCTTCCCACAGACTGGGCTCCCTACAGACCACTCATGTCAAGACGATTCCAAGACACTGGAATCTTTATTTAGGAGCAAAATGAACATGTGTGGAGCTTAAAAAAAGCTATAAACCAAGTAGAATCTAATTCACAACTTTCAGAGAAGACAGAGAAGATGGGTGTCAATATAATAAAATTTCCCTTCAGTCTAGGTGACATTTAAGTACCTCACTTTTCCAGTGATGTGGGAATTCTCATGTAAGCAAGAGAATAACAATATTCTTTTGGGGGGGAGGGTTTGAGACAGGATTTCTCGGTGGCTTTGAAGAGACCAGTCTCTTGTAGAACAGACTGGTCTGGAACTCACAGAGATCTGCCTGCCTCTGCCTCCCGAGTGCTGGGATTAAAGGCATGCGCCACTATTGCCCCGCACAATATTCTTTATTCTTCTTATGGTGTTTACATTTTAAGACCACAGATC
Organism: Mesocricetus auratus; assembly: GCF_017639785.1. Lineage (NCBI taxonomy): Eukaryota > Metazoa > Chordata > Mammalia > Rodentia > Cricetidae > Mesocricetus > Mesocricetus auratus. The sequence goes on from NW_024429190.1 coordinate 78,293,830, forward strand.
ACTCTTTGCAACTAAGTTTCTATATTTCCATTGACAAGACTTACAAGGAATTTGGGTATTTTAAACTCTTGGTCCTGTCAACCAAAAGTTATCTGAGAATGAGATGTGGGTATAATATACGAGAGATAGCATTCCAGGTTTATTGTTTAATGTGTGAATTCTAACAATGGGAAAAATCCCACTCAGGAAAAATGTCAGCAGCTTTCTGAGTTCAGAAAGCAAGAGCACGCCCCTCCTCCAGTCAGAAGGGCTCCTTGTCCTTCCCTGCTCTGCTGAATCGCTCCCAGTGCAAACCGCCTCGTCTCCCGATGCCAGCCAGTGACACAGACATTCTTGAACCGTGAATACACAAAGCTGGCATGAGTATAGGAAGAAGGAAGCAGAGGATTGTGTCGACCTCGGACTGCTGAAGACATCAATAATGCAGAACAGGAGTGCTTTAGTTCTCGGGGTCCCTGGCCCTGATTGTGAACTGGGTTACTGTTAAGAAATACTTCCTTACTCTGCGTTTTGGGAAGCCTCGTGTATACAGTGGGCCTCTGAGGATGTTCTCCCTGCTGCAATCAGAAAATCTTTTGAGGCTTTTGCAGGCTGTCACCTTTCCAGAAATGCTGCCCTCGTGTGGCACTTGGGAGTTACAAAGGGAAAAATCCGGGGAAGGGTCACGTGGTTTAACGGAAGGTGGCGCAGCTCCCACAAAATCTATTCCTATACCTCCCTAATTTCTGTTGAATCATTCCTGTGGGCGCGGGGTAAACTGCAGTGACCTCTGTGGACATCTTGTTACTTTTAGGATTTGTGGAATTTCCCTCCACTACACTGAAAACATGACAGACTCATGAGGGTGTTGTGTTTAAAGGGGGAAAAAAGTTTTTAAAAGCAGAAATAAAAAGCCTCTTTTCACAACTGTATAACCCGTGCAATTTATATTTTATAGTCATAGGTACTACCTTAATAAAGCATTTGCTAATGACCTTCAAATTAACACTCGCAATTCATTTACAATGCATCCATCAAGAGATAGCCTAAATGCTCGGGACAACGCTGCACTTATTCCAGCCCTGTAGGAGATTACTTAAACTAAATTCATACTAAAAACAATGGGGCCGGGCGGTGGTGGCGCACGCCTTTAATCCCAGCACTCGGGAGGCAGAGGCAGGCGGATCTCTGTGAGTTCGAGGCCGGGCTGGACTGATAGCCTCCAAAACAATACAGAGAAACCCTGTCTCGTAAAAAACAAAACAAAACAAAACAAAAACAAAAAAAAAACAAAAAAAAAACAATGTATAGCAAATAGGACTGGGAGCTAATATAATAATGGTTTGACCTACCTTTTAATATCACTTACTTCATGCCTCTTACAATGGAGATGTAATGTAATAAGTAGTGTGTTCTCTGTTTCAGGTAAGAGAAGAAAGGAAGTAATTGGAGGACAACATTAAACATTTAAAGCAGTTCTGCCTCATCTATAATTTTATCTACTTTTAGCCACTCAGTAAGGTCTTGTTAATACAGAAAATAAAAATTGCTTTTTCTTATTAAGTAGTCAACTATCTATATATTGGGAAGCAAAACTCAAAAAGGACAATTCAGAAATATAAGTTCTGTCTTTAGAAACAGCTTAAAGATCCCTTACACCCACCCTCATCTCAATTTAAAGACATTACAAGTCATGGCTACTAGCCTCTGCTGAAGACTTCATTAATAGTTAATACATACATTCTTTAAAATGGGGTAGGGGTTGTGACACCTCAAGTACTGATACTATACAAATCCATTGTCCTGTAAAAAGGCTAAGTGACTTGCCCAAGGTCACACAGGACTTTGGTGACAGAAGGACTAAAATCCCAAGTCTGGTTCCTGCACCCTCACAGCCCAGCAGGCATGTCATTGTTACTCACAACGGCTTGCTCCGGCAGCCTCCATCTGGAGTGGGCTACCTTCTTCTCTTTAACACATCTCTGAAAGGTCTCTGGAAGTATGACTTCATGGGCATGAGCGGCATTTCAGGGCCACTGTGTGGTTTGTCTGAATGGCATGCTTCTGCATATTTGAAGTGTCAACACTGAGCTCTGTGTATGGTTTTGTTTTCATTTTATCTTTGTTGCTGTTGTTTGTTATTTATTAATTATTTATTTAGGAGAGGGTCTCACTCTGTAGCCCAAGCTGATCTGGAACACGATATGTAGCCTAGGCTAGCCATGATGCCACCTAAGTGCTGGGATTACAAGTTTGAGCCACTGTACCCCAGTCAATAAAGGCAAAAGGGGGTTGGGGGTCTCAAAAATCCCATCTGTAGAAACACCAGATTTCTAGTCTTCAGTAGGTCTGTTAGGGACAAATGGGGTACCCATGTGGCCTTCACCTGTCACTTAGGTCTAAAGAGACATCACCCCAGCTCCTTCCATTCCCATTAATGTTTTCCTGCTAATTCAGCAACTGTAAAAGAACTCTGTGAGAACAGTTTGCGGTTTCCATCCCTATGAACCTGCATGCTCTTCCAGGATTCTAAAGGCACCCCATAAATGAAGATTAGTTAATGATATTGTGCATAAGTAATGTTTTGTGTGTTTCCTTTTCTTCCTTTTTTTTTTCAACCACAAAACCAGAGGGGGAAGTGTGGGAAGAAGGTGGGCTGGGCAGTGGCAAAAACCTCATGACACATCACTCCGCCTCCTGGGTTGGAGGAGACTGTCTGGAGCAGCATTTAAATTCTGGGCGATCCGAGCTGTCAGCAGCAGGACAGGAGGAGCTAGGCATCAGCATCCCAGCTTTGCAGTCTCTTGCAGCATTCTCAGAGGAAGCCAGCCAAGGTAAGCTTGCAACTGGCCCGTGAGGCTGCACATTCTCCCGGCTGGATCCTGTGGGTGAGTCCAAAGACTGAACTTTTAACTGTAGCACTTGTCAGCCAGACTTACATGGTTCTATTCTTTTTGGATAAGCAGGTCAGATACGTTGCAGGCTTCCAGGTATCTTCAAAGGTGTTTAAATGTAGAAGTTACAAATAAATTGAGTTGGTTCTCTAAAGGACAAAGAAAACTGCTACCAAACACACACACACACACACACACACACACACACACACACACACACACACTGCAAAGTTCTATGTCTCTTTGGTACAAATATCTATATCATTTTAAAGCTGCTGGATGACTGGAGGCAATTAAAGAAGGATATTATATGTTGATATAAGCCATTTATATTGTTACTTTTAATAAATTAACTCATCTGGGTGTGGAGGGGGAGCCTTTCTCAATGTCTTGCTTCTCCATTTGGCTTTTAAATTTTTCACTAGGATCCTTGTGTGATAGTATGTGGACTTGTTACCACGCATAGAAAAGCTGTTGACTGCTCTCAGTGCTTGTCACTGCAGGTGGAACATCTTACTCAGTTTCAAAGACATCTCTGTTTTAGCTTCAGATCACTTTCTTAATAGTTTAAGTTAAAAAAATCACATTTGAGATTCAAATTGGAAAAATGGAAAGGCAAATTGTTTTTCCATTCTATTTTCTTTTTGTTTTTCTTCCTTGGAAAAAGTACTCCCACAGTAGTTCACCGTTTTAATTACCAAACTACTGTGAAACTGATCTTTGTTGTGGAGAGCTGGAGACATCAGATAGTGGTAGCATAAGCTCCTAGACTCCAGACGTGAAATTGCATACCCCACCCCTTGCTAAGGGTGAGAGATCGAGAGAAGGCAAAGGCCCACAAATGCTGACTTAAAAGCTTATGTTTTCTCTGAGATGAAGAAAAGGTTCCATAATGTATTAGTGGTTTGGCTATAATGTGGTAGGGCAAGAGATGCGTATGAAGCTGTCAGGACATCAAGTGTTCATCACAAATATGTTGCAGGGCCAACTGCAGCCATGAGATTTGCGGTGATTTGCTTTTGCCTCTTCGGCATTGCCTCCTCTCTCCCGGTGAGTAGAACCGAATCTCAGAGAAAATTCTTGACAGTAAATGAGCTTTGGCACACTCTCATGCCTTTTTCTCCCTTCACTCTTCTGTCTTAAAGGTGAAAGTGGCTGATTCTGGCAGCTCTGAGGAGAAGCTGGTAAGCCCGTTTGGGTTGATCATTTAACTGAAGAATGTTCACTTCAGAGTACTTATGATTAACTATTATAGACAGAGACAGTACCAAACAAGGCATTGTTTTAAATAAACAGATTCTGTTACAATTAGATTTTTAATATGGTTAAAAAGTCTGTTCCAGGCTATTGCTACTTATATAAAACAGGTCCTAGAACCTTGAGTGACTGTTTCTTTCCTTGAGTCAGCATACTTTCCTAGAAGCAGAAAATCCCAGAGGCTGAGTTTAGAACTCCACCCAGATGTTGGCCAGAGCTGTTTGTGTGACCATAATATTTGCAATACTGGTAGCCCAAGATACTTGCTAAGAAGCCCACCATGAAGACAAAGTCTGTTTGTGCTGTTTGAATCTATTGTGCTTGTCAGTAGACTTTAGACTATATTTTCCTAAACAAAAATGAAAACCAAACCAACATCTGTATTTATTACAGTTATTTGATCAGCAGCACTGGTGACCTGCCCCTCCACAGTAGGTGAACACGTGCCAGACTAACACAGATGGGCCTTGTCCCATGGAGTCTGGACAAAAAGGCACACAGAGTTCAGTTCCAGATGAACAGAAGAAAGGCCAGTGTAGAGTTACCTGGGGGTCACTGAAGCTTAATGAAGACAGTCAGGGAGTTGCTCAAATGTGAGATGTCTAAGATGGGGTGGGTAGGCCTCCCTGTTTCCAAACAGACTTGAGAACACAGATGCTGAATCACAATTTAACAAAACAGGAAAATTGGCATTCCCATGCAAGAGCGAGGCAATAATTGGTACTTTCAAAAATAAAATAAATATTTTAAAATACAGGGATGCATTTTTTAAAGACACAACAGTGTAGGCCATCAGATTTTATTTAGGATATAGTTGCAAAGCTCAAAAGTCAGTTTTCTAGAATCTTAGAAACATAGAAGCAGAAGGAAATATGGAAGTCTTTAAGGATATACCCCTGAAGATTAACACTAGCTATTTATGTTAAGATTATTGAACATTGTTTGAGCCTATTCACTTTGCTTACATATATATTTTCATATCACTTTCTTTAAGTTATAAACGTAACTTACGCTGTGTGACAAGTGTTATATACTTATGCATATATGAGCACACATGGTCATCCATTTGGCAGCCTTTGCCTCTGGGTACAGCAGCAGCCCCTTCCTCCAGCAAGGCTCTCTAACTGCCCAACAGACCAGTCCTGTGTAGAGCCATCTGTGACAGAACCAGACATGCTCACCCTGCCTAAGGTGGCTGTGCACCTCTCACCTCAGGTGAGTGTGCACCCTCCCCCACCTCAGGTGGTTGTGCAAGTGGTGAGTAGCGTCTCCAGGGTTCTTGTTCACAGTAACACGATGACTGTGCAGTGATGGAGTGTGGTCAACACAGTTGACCACGGGACACTTACGCAGGACAATCTGCTCTTCCTGAGTTAGCATAGTCACTTTCCAGATGGATTGTCTTCCCTGAGGGACAGCCTATTCTGTTTCCACCATTGGCCGATTGGTACAATAGAATTTTTGTACAGTGGCTTTAACATTGTCTTTATAGCTATCTGCTATCCACTAGACTCGAGTGGCTAGTTCAGTAGAGAGATTGAGTTCTTTGCTTTTTTTAATCTTAATTTATGTTAAATCAACGACATTTAATTTAATCTAAACTTACATTTAAATAGCTACTTGTGGTTAAGGACACCATTTTAGGAAGTATTGCCTTAGAGAATTCCTCTTTGTCCTATGGAAAGAAAACAATGGGATCAATAGTAATTAAGGGTTTTTACCTGAGAGAAAACTTCATCCAGCAAAGGTAGACTAGGAAGTGTGCTTGGGTGTGAATGCTGTTTAGCCACATTGTGGTTGAGTTTCTTCTTTAGTATTAACAGGTAAATATTGATGTCTACCTCAGAAGGGGTTGAAAGGACTGAACCAATATTTATAAATCACTTTGAAATCAGGGCAGTCCCAGAGTAGAGTACCATTAAATGAATCACCAATAAAAATAAGTTATATTTTAATAATCTCTGACATTTTACATGGAAGTATGAATATATATCATGTTTTTCCTTCAGGTGTAGAAAGCATAGCCATTTTATAAGCTTATGGAACGCAGATCCCTGTGTTTATTTTTTAATAATGACAAACACATACTTTTTTTTAAATAGCATTACAGCAAACATACAGATGCTGTAGCCACATGGCTGGAACCTGACCCGTCTCAGAAGCAAAATCTCCTAGCCCCACAGGTATTGTTTTTCAATTTCTCAAAACTGCAACAGAGCTGGAGGGATGGGACAGTCATTAAGGGCACTGGCTGCTCTTGCAGAGGACCCGGGTTCAGTTCCTAGCATCCAGATGTCAGCTTTCAACCTTCTCTAACTCTAGTTCCAGGGGATCTGCTGCACTCTTCTGATCCCCTGGGGTACATCATGCACACGGTACACTAATACAAACAGCTACCACAAAAAATAAAACAAACAAATGATGAAACAATACGAAAACAAACAAACAAACAAAACCCCTAACAATGATAATAGACAGCTACTAATCAAACCATACAGGCTAGTTAGAGGGATCTTCCTGCTTATAGGTGAATGAGTACCTAGAGGAGCAATGCATACACTATGGTGGTTTGTCCCACTGTAAGCCATCATCCAGGCTAAAGAATAGTGACCAGCTTTAGACTGAAAAGAATAACTTTGAACTAAACAGCTGAGTGTGTATGGTGTGTGCTAATATGTGCCCTTCCTTCTTCAGAATGTTGTGTCCTCTGAAGAAACAGATGACCTTAAACAAGAGGTAAGTTCTCATACTCACTGACACCCACTCACTGTTAAGAGATCTGGAGGAAACCACTGCATCCTTCCCTTCAGATTGTTAGTGAATCACCATTCAAAAGCTTGCTTAGGAAGGAAATGCATTCATTCATCATCAAAATGCATAGGCTGTTCAGTTAAGTTTAGCATTGCAGAAATCATCTATTCATGCCTGCTACTTGAAACTTTAAGCCTCCTGTAAAGTATGAAAGTAATTTAAAGATGTTTTAATTAATATTTGATAAGCAGACCATCAATGCTTAACAAAGCCAAGATTTTTTACTTAAAATGTTTCTGTTGCTAATGTTAAAGATTATTTTATAAGTGTTTTTCTTACTTGCTGACCAAATAAATAAAATTTCCTTTAGGATTCAATTTAAATATACAGATAATCTCTGATAAGGAAAGTTAGATAAAAAGAGCTATAAGATTTGTAGTCTTTAATACTTAGTTCATGATATGGATTTGGGCCATAATTTGGATAGCCATGCACTACAGAGTCATCTCTTGACTATCCTTTACAATAGGGAGGCAACTATAGAGTTCAGATAATCTGATATTTTGAAGGACTATGGTTCAGATAAAAAAATCAATCTAGCATTATTTATGCTTATTGCCTCATTGAATTTGGTAAATGAATAATGTACACTATTTACAAGGAAAAAGTTGTTAACGATATGAACATCATACTTAAAGTTCGACTTGAAAATATCTAAGAAAATAACATTTTATTAAGAAGCCAAAGAAGTGCCCCAGAATGCTATTTCATTTATTCTTGTATTAAAAAGCAAGTAAGAGGCCCACTTCGTCACCTTAAAACCATGAAATGTATTGAATTTATTGTAAATGCAAAGATCTTGAAATTAAACTAAAACATTTCAAGAAAACTAGCACAGTGTCAAGCACTAATTTACTGAGCTGTCTTGATCTTTAATTTTAGACTCTCCCAAGCAACTCCAATGAAAGCCATGACCACATGGATGATGACAATGATGATGATGATGATGGAGACCATGCCAACAGCCAGGATTCTGTGGACTCTAACGAATCAGATGACGATGACCATCCTGACGATGACCATCCTGACGATTCCCACCATTCTGATGAGTCTGATGAGTCTGTTACTGCTACTACACAAACAGAAGTCTTCACTCCAGCTGTCCCTACAGTAGAGATCCCTGATGGCCGAGGTGACAGTTTGGCTTATGGACTACGGGCAAAGTCTAGGAAGTTCCACATTTCTGATGACCAGGTAAATTCCTTGTCACACACAGAATGGCTATGGCTTGAGCTCACTTCCAGGAAACCAGAGTCTACAAATTCACTCACTATTCACCAAGCACTGTGCATTTATTTGAAGTCTGCTTTATGGTCTTTGAATACAGGGCTTTTTTTTCCTATGTTGGTGGTCTTGTTTAAAGTGTGCATAATATATTTTTAAATTTTCTCTATGGCACACAATTCCATCCTTCCAAATCCAGTCTCTAAGCAATATTTAACAGGCATTTATGTTAGTTCAATAACTACTGCAGGAAGCTATTTGTGAAATGTAATGGCCATATTTGGAAGCCAAGTGCATAAGAGGAACTGTAAAACTCTCACAATTATAATGAGCTTAATCAAAGGGTCTGAATTAGATTCAGCCTTTCAATGTCTTTTCATGTAAATTAGATACTGTGAGACCACTGTACAGGTTTTATCACAGACATAAATGATATACCTATTCAACTAGTAGTGGCTGACATTACAGTGATTGGTAAAGTACAAAGTACATGCTAGTGCCTTTTCTTCTTCAATCAGGTTTTAAAAATACTTAGTACATTTTGACCTAAAGTGTAGAGATAAAGGATTATACTGTTCTTATCGCTAGTTGTTTGTATAATTCTTCAATTTGTTCTGTTTCAGTATCCTGATACTACAGATGAAGACCTTAGCTCCCACATGAAGAGCAAGGAGCTGGTTGACACCCTCAAGGTCATCCCCGTTGCCTATCGTCTGAATGAGCCCTCTGATCAGGACAGCACTGGCAAGACCAGTCATGAATCAAGTCAGCTGGATGAGCCAAGTGTGGAAACCCACAGCCATGAGCAATCCCAAGAGCACAAACAGAAAGCCAGTCACGAGAGCACTGAGCTGTCTGATGTGATTGATAGCCAGGAAAGTTCCAAAGCTAGCCAGGAACATCAGAGCCACGAAGACAAGCTAGTTCCAGACTTTAAGAGTAAGGAAGACACTAACCATCTGAAAATTCGTATTTCCCATGAAATAGAGAGTTCATCTTCTGAGGTCAATTAAAGGAGAGGCAAAACCGTAGCTCCTTACTTTGCTTTTAGGAAAGAAAGGAAGAAAGAAAGAAGGAAGGAAAATTAGTGAGGGCTAAGCAACAATGTTAAGTGCTCATTTCTTAGTTTAGTAGGTATATGTATGTGGAGAAAAAATAGATAATATTTTAGGCTATTAGCTTAGTTTGTTGCTTCATGAAAACACCCTCATAACCTAAAAGCTTCAGCACTTTACCTCTGTTCTTTCTGTAGAAGAAGTGCAAATGGCCACTGCATCTTAATGATTGCTATTCCTTTATGAATAAGATGTATGCAGACACAAGCAAAATGCTTTTACATGGTTAAAAGAGAATCTATAACAAGTCTATGTCACTACAATCTTTTGTTTTTATAATTAGTGTATATTTTGTTGTGATTATTTTTGTTGGGGTGAATAAATCGTATATCTTGAATGTAGCAAGACTGGTGGTGTCAATTATTATTCCTTATTGGTTTCTCACAATTGTTTTGCAGCTTCTAAAATGTAACCATTTTAATGAATTTGCCTGAATTAGTTAAAGTAATCTTATGTTTCTAGTGATCAGCAGACCAAGGTCTACCTGACATTTGATAGCAGGGGAAATCACAAGGCTCTTGTACAGAGTTTTCTTACCTAATTATAACATTCACTAGCTAATGTAAGAGCTAATGAAAGCCCAGATGTAATAAAAAGTCGATTTATGCTTTCTGTCATTATCTAAAATTTGCTTAGTAAGCTTGTGGCTTTCCTGCCCTTATGTAGGTCTTCTAGCTATCCTGATCATTCCTAGGTAAGAAGCAATTTAATAAATAATAAATATATACACACACATGTATTTAAATATATAATATATAATTAAATATATACAATATATAATTAAAGAATTTAATGATGTTTCAGGTGAAAACAAATTTCTTTCAAATGTGAAGTTCCAGAAGCTCTAAAGTGGCACACACGCCTTTCATATTTAGAGCTAGACATCCCATTTAGAAATCATGGAAACAACCTAAACGCCTTTCAACTGACACATGAATAGTATTCAGCTGTAAAGAAAAATCTAGTCGTGGAATTTGCAGGTAAATGGAGGGAACTAGAAAAGATTGAATTGAGGGGGTAATTCAGACCAACAGAAACAGACACTGAGTGTTCCTACCTGAGGTTCTGAGCTCCAAATCTTCAGATGTGTATGTAAAGCTTGGACTAACTACAGAAACCTGGACAGTAAAAAGGTACATTGGGGTGTGGGGGAGCAATAGAGATGAGACCAGCAGGGTACAAGTGATTTTCTGAAGGTGGAAATGAGTGGGCTTTGATTAGGGAGGAGGAGACAAATACAGAAGAAGGAAGGAAAAAAATAATAATCAGATCTGAAAAGGTCATAAGGAATCATTATTATCTACCTACCTACAATTACATTTAATACATATATCATACCTATACAAAAAGAATTTAAATGAAAGATGCCCATCTAAGCTATAGGCTATCTATCAAAAATCACAAGCCCAATCATGGAATGCCGTCTTTTCAGTCAGGGATGTCCAAGAGACCCCCAAAACATTATGTTGCTCTTGTTTGTCTTTGAGAGGTTGAAGTTAAAAGTCTCTATTGTTAAAGATATCATGTATTTCAGATACAAGGCTCAGAGTGTTAGAACTGAATCTGACCTGCAGACCTCCTCTCTAAGGCTTTCATGGCCAGAAGATGCCATGCAAACTTCCAAGTGAGGGAAGTAACCAACAGTTCTACCCAGCTATGATGCCTATGAACTAAAACAACAACCAACATGACATAATATCAACAAGAGATGCAGGAGTGGCATGCTTATCTTGGTAGTAACCAATAGCTCTCTGCTTGGAGTTGACACCCATCCATTTAACAAGAAGGAAATCATGCCTAGTACTAAAAATTTAGTCAGGCAAGGCTAGTGAGGTCATGGATTTTGTAAGAGAACCTACAACTGCTACTTTACTAAACCAGAATAATTCCTAACTACATTCTAAATATTTGTCCTTAAAACCACAGATAATTATTGTGGTTATAAGTTTTTTTTATTAACTACAGTTACTGCCCCTTAAGCAACGGGGATTCTTTTCTCTCAGGTACCAACTCTGTCAAAGCTACTAAGAGGGCCTTTATCTAAATCTAAAGAACTCACAATACAAGGTTTGAGATGGGAATTCTGCTGGCTCAGAGAGGCTGAAGAGCAAGCAGCTAATGTTCTCCCTTTGCTGGTGTCTTCAAAAAAAAAAAAAAACCTCAGCCTCCTTCTCTGCTGCGATTTAAAAACCCTTCCTACACGTGGTTCATTATTTACCACTTCCTGTCAGCTACTTGCTAACTCATCCTCCTGCTCACAGGTTACTTTTATTTAATCAAACAAACTTTTAAATTGTTACAAAAAAAGCAGGAGTAAAAAAAAAGCAACACTCTCCAGAAATTAAAATAATACTCCCCAATAACTAAAAATTTCACTTCTCATCAAAGCAACATCTTCTTGGTATAGATGAAATCCTTTTGGAAAAACCACAACTGATTAAAATGAAAAAATAGGTGACTGTTTGGTACCCAGCTCTAGCTGATACATCTATAACACAATTCTTACATAGAGATCATACAGAGAGAGTGGAAAGATGGCTAGAACCAGAAGGCCAGGAAATCTGCTATGAGAATGTGTGTCCTAGAAATGTCAGAGAAGCTTCACCCATGAAGCCTCATGAACGGGCTGCCTAAACAGGACCTGAACAACACAACACTAATAGACACGCTAAGATGGAAGGGGACATTTCATGGAGCCTAAACTCTAAACAAAGAGTTACAGGCAACTAAGGAAGACAGAAAGCAAGAGAAATAGTCTTGCCCAGAAGGGAGCCTCTAAACTAGTTATCCAATATTAAGTGGTCAGCCTTGAAATCAAATACATGCAAGTAACATATAGGGATTAAGCAGGTTATAGTTATATATTTAGGAACACACACACACACACATGCATACGCACACACACCACCACCACCACCACCACCACCGGTAGGAAAGAGGAAGGGAAAATGATAAAATAATATTTTAATTTCAAAACTAAAATTTCTTGAAACCAGAAAAGGATTTGAACAAAAAAGATGGGTAGCATTTAGTTTTATAGTACTTTTAAACCTCATAAATATGTTGATTTACTCTGAGTAAGATAAAAATATAATATGATTTCCATAAAAGTAAACATGGGGACCTGGGTTTGGGTCCCAGAATCTAGATCAAAGACCTCACAACTGCTTGTAATTTGCCCTCTTTTGGACTCTGAAAATGCCACATACACATAGTACACATAAACACATGCAAGAACACATGTATACAACATAAGTTAAAAAAGTCCTCAATAGAGGAGTCTAAAATGGCTGAGAGACACTTAAGAAAGTGCTCACCATCCTTAGCCATTAGGGAAATGCAAATCAAAACATCTCTGAGATATCATCTTTCTCCTGTCAGAATAGCTAAAATCAAAAACATCAATGACAGTTTATGCTGGAGAGGATATAGAGAAAGGGGAACACTCATCCATTGCTGGTGGGAGTGCAAACTTGTACAGCCACTTTGGAAATCAGTATGGCGGTTCCTCAGGAAAATGGGGCTCAGTCTACCACAATACCCAGCAATTCCACTCTTAGGCATATACCCAAAAGATGCCCATTCATACAACAAGGATGTCTGTTCCACTATGTTCATAGAAGCAACCTAAATGCCCCACAACTGAAGAATGGATAGAGAAAATGTACATTTACACAATTGAGTATTCCTCAGTGGAAAAAACAATGGAATCTTGAAATTTGCAGGCAAATGGATGGTACTAGAAGAATCCATCCTGAGTGAGGTAACCCTGTTACAAAAAGATAAACATGGTATGTACTCACTCATATATGGATTTTTAAATATGGATCAGGGGGGTTTCAGCCTACAAACCCAGTGCCAGTGAGTCTGGGAAACAGGGAGTTTCCCAAGAGACATATGCATGATACCCCAGAGAAGTGGAATGAGGCAAGCTCTCCTGAGCAGATTGGGAACATGTGGGGAGGAGAGAGGGAACCAGGATAAAGATAGGGGGAGAAGAGGAGGGCAGAAGAAGAAATGGGGGAGCAGGTAGGTTGAGTCGGGTAAGAATAGAGGAGAGCAGGATGAGAGATACCATAATAGATGGAGTCATTATAGGTTTGAGGAGAGAGCTGACTCTAGTGAGATTTCCAGAGATCTACAAGGATAACACCAGCTGGCAAACTAAGCAATAGTGGAGAGACTGCCTTAATAGCCCCTCCCTGATGATAAGATTGATGACTACCTTATATGCCATCCTATAACCTTCATCCTGTGACTGATGGAAGCAGAGGAAACGCTGAACTGAACTCCAGGAACCCAGTGACAGAGATGGAGGAGTGATGAGCAAAGGGGTCAAGACTGTGCTGGTGAAACCCACAAAGACAGCTGACCGGACTCCCTGAATGTAGTGTTAGTGTAGCGTAGAAATGAACTTTGGGAGCCCATTCCACGTGGAGGGATGCTCTTTCAGCCTGGACACATGGGGAAGGGCCTAGGTCCTGCCCTGGATGAAATGACAGTCTCTGGAGATCTCCCAAGGAGGGCCCCTGGGGAATGGTGTGGGAATTAGGTGAGGGACTGGGAGGGGGGCTGGTGGAGAGACATTCATGTTTCTAATTTAAATAAAATATATATTGAAAAAAAGTCCTCAAAAATAAATAAATAATAAATAAAACTGAACTTTTCCCTTAGAGCTATGCAGGCTAACTTGTAAGTTGGTATGGAAGTTGATACATAAGAATATAATGAAAATTTCTAAAAAGAATAACAGCAATAAGGAAGGAAGGATTTGTCCCATTTACCCCTACACACACACACACACACACACACACACACACACACACACACACACACATACACACACACACACCAGAAGAAGCACTGCAGTACTGCCATATAAGCATCCAGGAAAGAAAACAGTAAGGTCAGACATAAGCACAAATGCAAGTGGAAAATTCCTGTGCGGTAGAGATGGTGTCTGACACCACTAAGGATATGAGAATACAACCCCCTATCTGTCCCTGCAGACACCAGTAGTCAACTGAAGTGACTCATAGCTTCCTGGTGTACTTGCTTCCCTGGCACTCCATGGCAATCATCCCCTAATAGTCACAAGTGAGCTGTGTCAGCCCCACTGTCCATGAAATTCAAGCAGCCTCTTTTCTGTCAGCACACACTGAAACCCAAGGACATCTGCATCTTAACCCCAAAACCACATCTTTGAGTTCAAAGATCATTCTGCCTCTCTGTTAGACAGGATTTATGCAGGGGGTCAGAAATCACACAAGTAATTTGAACAGGGAGATCATAATACAAAAATTAATTACCAGAAATAAGGCGTTAATAGAAGACAACAAAACAATTGTAATAATGACAATAGGGGTGGGGGTAGCCATATAGGGACAGCTTGCACAGAAGGGGCTGCCCCTGAAGTGCTTCAGTGGAAAGGTGGTAGGTGCTATCCAGCAGGGGAGCAGACTAGTTGGCTGGGTGACCCCTGGTTGGGGTTGGTCAGCAGCTGGTGGGTTCCAACATACTGAGGCTGGCAGGGAGAAAGACACTACCGTGAGTACGGCTGGATGCTCTGTGTACAGGGGGCTGGCAGCATTGCTTTAAGAGCAAGAACAAGGACACCAGGGACGGCCAGAGTGAGCCAGTTCTGCAGTGTCCCTCCAGTGCCCTCTATTGTCAAAGTGCCATTGTGCCAGCTGGCAAAGCAAGCATGCTGCAATGTCCGAGTCCAGGATCGCCAATCACAGGCAATGGATTTGCAAAAAGGACACTATGCTGACAACTGGGCAGGGTCACCAGGGAAAGGTGAATTCGTGCTCTTGGCCAAGAAAGGTACAAAATTATATGAAGCTTCCTCTTCTGATAAAATGAAAATGAACGCCCAAAGATGAGATAAGGTTACATGCAAGGAACTGAGGATCAGACATGACTGTATTGGATTAATATACGCTGTATTAAGTCTTATTGGATATAGTTATACTGTTATAAATGAGGATTTGAGTCCCATAGACACCTATTTAAGTATTCAGGTTCTTGTGTCCCCAGGCAAGGAACTGGACCAGAGACTCATGGTTAGAAATAGAAGTAGCAACCTGGACACATCGGGGAGGGCCTAGGCCCTGCCCCAGATGAAGTGACAGACTCTGGAGATCCCCCAGGGAGGGCCTCACCCTCCCTGGGGAATGGTGTGGGGATTGGGTGGGGGGTTGGGGCTGGTAGAAGGGAAAGGGAAGAGGGGTGGGAGAGGGAGCTGGGATCGGCATGTGAAGCAAGCATGTTTCTAATTTAAATTAAAAAATATATTGAGAAAAAAAAGAAATAGAAGTAGACATTGTATTAAAAGGGGAAAACATTCCCAAGGACAGGAGTGTGCTAGTGAGTTGAGAAAGGTCTGTGCTCCCAGAGAACTCGGCTATAAATTTCATGATCCTCTTATAGACCATTTACTCAGTCCCCACCTTTCATACTTTTGAAAATGACAGAATTTCCTCTGGCACTGTTTTTTGTCTCTACTCTCTTGTCATGACACAGAAAGACAGAGAGAATAAAAGAAAAACTCTTCTTAACAGGCAAACACTCAACTAAAAAAAAGTGAACACAGAATTATAAAATTAGGAAAAAATTTCATAAATCACACCATAAAAACTGACTCAGGAAATGATCACTAATGAACGTTAGGCTCATTGCACAAGAGGTGACTTGTCTAACTATGACACAACAGTTCTGAACGAAAGAAGCTGCTGTTAACTGAAAACTGTGGCTGTCCTCATCTTTAGCCTGGCATTCAAGCTCAGCTTCACCAACACAGTCCTTCTCCTGAGATGGAGCATACACGTGCATCTTTTCTCTTACCCAGCATATGCAAGATCGGTTTGCTCTTCAGACCATACCCCCACACACACATTCATGTTTACATAGAAATTTACAGATGAACTGATCCTAATGCTGAGGTGGCTGAATCTGCTGACACTTAAAGAAGCACAAGATGGGTACCAGTGAGAGGAAGGATGCAGGACAGGTCTAAAGGGACAAATCCAAACATAAGGTCCTAATGGTGTTTTGTTACCAAAATCACACACGTCAAGGTAGATTTTGAAGTTCTTATCTGGATATCATTGAGTAAAACTCACAAAGTTCTGCATGAAGATGATGCATCCATATTCTGACAGGCTAGGACAATGGGGTCTTACTCTAAACACAAGCGACGATACTTGACTTTCACCATGCATTAATTTCAGACTCAGGTCGAGGAGAAGATGGGGGTAACACTGACTCAATACAGGATACAGCAAGACTCAGAACTGCACTGTCTCCCTCCAGGTGATAGAACAATGATCTGGGTATTTTCCCCAAGAAACTAGAAGCAAACCCATTGTGGGCAGAAGGATCAATAGATAAGAGTGGTACTGTGGAAAATGAAAACAGGCAATCACCGGATATAATAAAACACGCTGCTTCTTCTGAACAGTTGCCTGGAGCCCTGAGTTACAATGCCAGTCCTGCCAAAAATCAACTTAAAATGCTCTAGCAAGACAAGCACAGATAAAATCTGAGAAGACACAATTTGTTACTATCAGGAAACAAACGGGACCATCACAAAGGTCCTGCTGCCACTTAAAAGCAATGAGGGAAAGCCAGTGTGATGAGATGAATCTTCCACAAAGAAAGATGGATGGGACTCCTAATGCCCAATATCTCGAGGTGCAAAGTCCTGAAGGTGTAATTACATTTATTGAAATGAAGTCGCAGTGAAGTAGAATGGCTTTCTAACCCAGTGCAGCTGGTGACCTAATGAGAGGGAGGACATAGATGGAGACAGTGAAGCAATGCCCTGGAAGCCTGGGAGAAACAAAGGGTTCACGTCTACCGGTTTCCGTGGAGATATGCCCCCACTGACACCATGCCGATAGGAGACTCCTGGCTTCTAGAACTTGAGGAAGAACACTTTTGTAGTTCTGCAGCACTCAGTGTGTGGAACTCTGTTACAGCCCCTCAAAAATAAATGCAAACCCGGATAACTTTGTGCTCATAAGTTTGACAACCTAGGAAAAACCAAAAAAACTTCCCAAGCCTATTAACTCTCAATACTCGATCAGGATGACTGATGGGGTATGTCCTTCTGTATAGATGCTTCTCTGATTGGTTGATGAATACAACACTGATTGTTCAGTAGCCAGGCAGAAATTATAGGCAGAGCTACGAAACAAGGAGAATTCTGGGGAGACGACGTGGAGAGAGGTCTCGAGGGAGATGCCATATAGTGGCTGAAGAAGTAACATGCTGGATTACAGGTAAGCTACAGTCTCGTGGCAATACATAGTTCAATAGAAATGGGTTACTAATTAAGAGAGAGCTAGCCAATAAGAAACCTGAGCCATTGGCCAAACAGTTTATAACTAATATAAGCATCAGTGCGATTATTTGGGGCTAAAGGGCCGCAGGACCAGGCAGAACAGGAAACTCCGTCTACAGATGACATCGATCAAGGTGACTGAGGTCAGGGTGACAGTGGTCAGGATGACAGCAGTCAGTCAGAATAAAAACCAGGAGTCAGATATCAGGGTACAAACCTGGAGGATCAGAGGACCAGGGGAGCTGCTGCCATCTGCTTCCTACCTGTCTGAACCTTCAGTTCAAAAAAGCAGCTGAGATCTTGTCTCGACCCCACCTGATCACCTTCTGTCTCTACCTCTGCAGTGCTGGGATTAAAATTATGAGCCATAAGCCATAAGTCCTAGGAGTAAAGGTGTGTGCCTCCACTGCCTGGCTTCTATGGTTAACTGGTGGCTAGCTCCACCCTCTAATCTCCAGGCAGGCTTTATTTATCAGAACACAAACAAAATATCACGCAACAGATGACAGTGGTCTGGACAACAGCAGGGGTAGCCTTGTCAACCACTGGAGACAACGAACTTGTAACTCAAAATCCCCGAAAAAGAAATTCCTGATCCAGGTAACTGTACTGGAAATTTTTACCACACATTCAAAGAATTGGCTCCCATTTTCCATTGTTGCCTTCAGAAAGCAAAAGAGAAGGGGGCATTCTGTCCAGCTGATTTATGAGACAAGATTTACTCTAGCGCTAAATGCAGACAAAGACAACACACACTCACACACATACAGAATGATGCTGAAAACCCATCCCTCTCATAAACATGGGTACAAGGCAAAATATGAGAAAATCAAATGCAGCAACATATGAAAAAGTACCATACACCTTAGCCAGGTAGGATCCAGGGCAGGTATACAAGGTTTGTTCAGTGAGTGAAAACTGAGCATTGTGTCCCATTATATCAATAAATTAATGAAAAAAGTCACATGATAGCATCAGTGACACAAAGAATCTAACAAATGCGATCTGCAGTTGAAAAAATGAGAACGCACGGGAAAGGACAGTGCCCGACACATAAACATGAGGGCCTGTGCTTGGATCTCCATCCTCATTCATAAAGAGCCAGTTGTGGATGAATATGACTGCAACCATAGCTCAGGAAGGATGGAGTGTGGTAGAGGCCCAGAATTCACTGACCAACTCGTCTAGTCAGTTGGTCAGCGGGTTCAGTGAAGTGTAAGGTGGGGACACCCTACATCAACCTTTGGTCTACTTGAGCATCAACACACTCATGTGAACACACATGAAGAACAGAGTATAGTCTCAACCTGAAAGAGCATCTCTGAAAACACACCGCTAATATTTTCAAGGATAAATATATCAGGATGAGTGTTTTCCCTTAGCAACAAAGCAAGAATGTCTCATCTCTTCAATCTTATTCAACACAGAACTGGAGGTTGCATTCTCTGCAATGAGGTAAGAAACGTACACAGCCTAGAAAACATGAAGTAGAAACATTTCTGTTTTCAGATGATGCCATTGTCTGTGTAGAAAACATTTAGGAAATGCTGTCCATCATGGTACAAACCCTTCGTACCTGTGCTCATATGATTTCAGCTTGTGTCAAGTTGACATAAAAGCAGCTAGCATGAGTATCAAACAAGTACATCTAGAACCAGCTTTTAAAGTCACAGGACCCGAGATCAACACAAACATCAGTCAAATCCCTGTATTCTCATAGGGAAAAGTGAATGCCATTTGCCATTACAATTGCTCTAAAGAAAATTTGACATTTAGGTGTCATCACTCCAATGAAGCACATGCAGAAACTTAATGATGAATGTTGTAAGATCTAGTGAAGAAAACCAGAGAGATATGAGGATTCAATATAGTAGTCAGGCCAATTCTCTCCAAATTTACCTGAAGATTAACACAATTCTTATCCAAAGCTCAGCCAAAATATTTGGACATATGTTGAAATTTATTCTAAAATTGACATGAGAATATAAAGACCTTAAGAATCACTACCATAAATAATAAATAAATACAGTATTTACATTATAATATAATGTAATATAACAGAAATATAAAATTATTGCAAGTAATAACATTTTTCTTCAGCTTGCTACATACACAACGGCATTTTACCTCTCGGTGTTAAGCTTCCTACACAGCTGCAACAGTCAAGGTCACGTGCTTTCGGCAGAGGGATAGAGGTGTAGGTCATGCAACACACTGAAGGCTACAGAAGCAAGTTTTTGACAAGGGAATAAAGCCATTCTAACGCAGAAGCAATGGTCTTTGCAACAGTGTTGGAGCAATTGCACATTCATAGGACAGGGAAAAACAGGCATTGATAACAAGAAAGATGGAATCCTAAGTCTCATACTTCACACACACAAAAAATAAAACTAACCAAAGAATTCAAACAAACAAACAAAAAAACCCAAAACGAAACCAAACAAAAAAACTTCAAAGTGGATTATGGAATGTAAACTATAAACATATATATATATATGTGTGTGTATATATATGTATATATATATTCCCATAAAATAAATTAGGAGAAAATATTTAGACCTCAGACTAAGCAGGTTTCTTAGAATCAATGCCAAAAGCATAATTCATAAGAGGAAAGAATTATTAAGTTGGGCTTCTTCAAAATTTAAAACATTTTCCTGCAAAAAAAATGAAGACAAATTACAGCAGGGAGGAAGCTTGTCCACTGCGCATCCACAGAGGAATCTGGAACACAAATGCCGGCTTCTCTGGCCATGCAGCAGTGGTCCTGTCTACACTTGTCATACTAACTACCCAGCGGCACCGCAGATCCCACAGACCAACAGGCTCAGTCCTCCAGGACTGCACTTGTCTCACTCACGTTCCTAAGTTCCGAGTCTCCGCATCACGCCCAACTTCATTACAAATTCAGCCACTGCCACCACATTCACACCCAACAGTTCAGTGGAACAATTTACAGAAGTCAGGAAAACATCTGTGTTTACCGATTTGCTGCTAAACACACAACTCACATCATCAAAAGCAATATGGAGAGGAAGGGGTTAACTTGGATTATACTTCTGCCTCACTGTTCATCACTGAATGAAGTCAGGACAGAAACTCAAAGGCAGGAACCTGGAGACAGGAGCTGATGCAGAGGCCATGGAGGGTGCTGTTTACTGGCTTGCTCCCCATGACTTGCTTAGCCTCCTTTCTTAAAGAATTTATGACCAATATCTCCCAGGGATGGCACCATCCTCAATTGGCTTGGGTCCTCTCTCATCAATCACTAATTAAGGAAATGCCCCACAGCTGGATCTTAGGAGGCATCTTCTCAGTTGAGGCTCCCCCTTTCAGATTACCCTAGCTTGTGTCAAGTAAAAACCAGTCAACTCACTCCTGTCACTAGGAAGAGTACAAGTGTTTTTGTGTTTCTTGAATCACAGACCAGGACTGATATTTCATTATTATCATATACTAGTAAAGAACACTAAAGAGTTAAAATGTTAAACAAATCAAACAGTGCATTCAGAAAATAGACAAAAAGATATGCCCAGGGTTTCACCAAAAGGGACACACAGATTGTAAACACATGGAGAGATGACAGGAGTTAAGAGCATTGACTGCTCTTTCAGAGGTCCTGAGTTCAATTCCCAGCAATTACATAATGACTCACAATCATCTGGTAATGAGATCTGGTGCCCTCTTCTGGCCTGCAGTCATACATGCAGGTAGAACACTGTCTAAGATAGCTAGACAGATAGCTAGATAGCTAGATGGATAGATAGATAATTTTTTAAAAGAATGTCAAATAGAATATTAGAAATAATGTCAATGTCAGATGCTATGGAAGATGTGGGGAGAGCTCCTGCATAGCTGATGGGAAGGTAGGGTAGTCCCCATCCTCAAAAGCAGTTTGGTAGTTTGTTCCTTTGATGCATATACCCACTTTACTTGTGATCAAGAAAGAACACTTGGGCAGCCAGGTGGTGGTGGCGCATGCCTTTAATCCCAACACTCGGGTGGCAGAGGCAGGTGGATCTCTGTGAGTCTGAGGCCAACCTGGTCTACAAGAGCTAGTTCTAGGACAGATAGGGCTATACAGAGAAGGGGAAGGGGGAAAGGAAAAACTATAGCTTCAATAAGTATTGACTCAGGGGCTCAAATGGCATCAAAACCCACTTTTTCTCAGTGTTTTTATTCTGCTTTCTTAATATGCAGATTCCCATGACCTACCAAAGACAGGGAATCAGTTAGACTCTAGAATCAGTATCTTAAAACAAAACCATTTCCTGGCAGAGTGTCATAAAGACTAAATGTTGGTTAAATGTTTCACTCCTGTGGCAACCTAATAACAAACTTACTGCTGGCAAAGGCAGCCCTTCTGATTCATTCATAGCCAAGCTTGTGCTAAATGGACATGAGCAAGAGCTAAAGTCTGGTAGGTCTTTGAATGCTGGGATAGATCCTTGTTCATGTTAGGGTCCAGAGGTATGTGAAAAATGGTCCGATACACTTTGGGAAAGTCTAGACTGGTGAAAGCATAGTTCAAAATCTTTTGCAACTATGCCCAAAGAATGCTAAAAAATTATTATAAATTAGAATTAGTTAAGATGAACATCTTATACAGTAGTCCCACCTTGAATAAAGATACAGATGATAAATATATCTGTACTTGACAAAGCTAGGAGACAACACAGGACAAAATATCTATTTTAAGGCTGGATATGGTGCTAGCTTAGGAGAGTGTTGGAATTAAGGGCATGGTGGCACCCACCTGTAATCCTAGCATTCAGTAGGTGGGAGCAGGAATATCAGAAGTTCAGTTTGAGGTCAACATGGGTTACATGAAATAAGTTGTGTGTGTGTGTGTGTGTGTGTCTGTGTGTGTGTGTGTGTGTGTTCTATGATAGCATGGCCACCCTCACATTAATTTGATTTTAGTTTGCTTCTGGTCCTTACATTCTGTGTGAAACATTTTTTTTGTATATGCGCTCTTGGCTCCACCCTCCCTGAGAGTCAACACTTTGGCTGCCACCTTGTCTGGACCTGGAATTGTAACACAAACCCAGAATGCCAAGAAGACTTCCTTTTTAATACTTGGTGAAAAATAACACACATTCTGGGTTGAGTAACAGTGACCAGACTTGGCCACTGTATTCATTCGTAAGTACAACCATAGGGCTAAAGGGACTGGACACTCTGATTGGCCATCTTGAGTGTCCGACTCACTTTTTGGGAGCTCAAGGTAGTGCCAGCAACCCCTGAGTCACATCCAAACTCAGAATAAGGGATAATCACTCCTGCCCAGAAAGTCTGGTTACCACAGTGAAGTAAGCCATGGCCACCACTTACCCTGGGCATGCATTTGACTCAATAAGATGACTGACAGAGGATACAAATGACACAGAAGTTTATGTAGTAGACCAAGAAGTAAGTGGAGACCAGACTTGTGGCTAAGGAAGATCCCAGGAGAAGTTGGCAACTGAGTGCCTGAGTCTAGAGAGATCCGTAGTTTCTGTGAAGTATAAAAAGAGGGATGAGAGCAACTTGAAAATACTTCCAGGTAGCCTGTCTGCACAATTTGCTTTGCTTGAAAACAGAACGTATGGCTTATTTTTGTTTACCTAAAAGCCAATACAGCATGTGATGTCTTGTGGGCATTCATCAAAAGATTGGTGAATTTGTTAATAATATTCCTCCATTGGCACCCAATCTGAATTCAAGGAACATCTGAAAATGGACATTAAACTTCATTATTCTGAATAGGAAACTAAGTTAGAGAGGTGGTGGTTAGGTTACTGCCATCACAGTGCCAGCCAATGGTGATGCCAAGTTAACCCCTAACAGACAGAGGCAGGTCAATCTAAACCCACTAATCCATGCCTTGCCTTATGAGAAGTAAAATGAGAAATAAGCTGGAGTCTAAAAACAGTTAGCATTTTTTCTTACAATGTCCCAAATGTCAGGCTTTCTGCTAATGATGTTGAGTGGTAAAAGTTTATCTTACAAGGTTGTTAGATAAATAAGTCCTTGGGGGAGAAATGAGAGGAAAACAGTGTCTATTTGGTGAGTTGCTAAGCAACATCACACATGCCAGGAACACTTTTTGGATTTCCTATTGAAGGTGGAGCTGTCCAGACCAATGGGCACTTCCGCTTGTTTCTGTCTCACCAGTTTTCACTGGAAAATTAAAGTGACTCAGTAAACAACCCCCCCAAAGTAACAGTGCTAGCATTGGATGTATGGACACTGCTGTGTGTCTAGTTAAACTGGCCCCATTTCAAGGCTGCTGTTTACAGGTTTCTCTGATGTCTACAGCAGTACTTGAACTAAATGTGGGATTTGTACAATGTGTCCCCAGAAAAGCCCACCGCAAAGGTGAAAAGAAACCAAATAGCATCCATTCCCCCACAGTATTAGATTATTGAGTCTGCCGGGTAGTGGTGGCACACGCCTTTAATCCCAGTACTCTGGAGGTAGAGCCAGGCAGATCTCTGTGAGTTCAAGGTCAACCTGGAGTCACAAGATAGCCAGGGAAGTTACACAGAGAAACCCTGCTTCAAACACCTCCTTCCCTCTAATAGATTATTGAAATCTATAATACAATAGGGTTGTGGTAACCAGGTAAAGAAAAATATAATTTGGTGGCTCTCACTTCACATAAGGGAAAATCTATGGTAAGTGGGTGTATGACTATTTAAAGGAAGTTACTCTGTCCACAGGGAGAAAACCTGACAGCCTCAGGCCTTGCTTGAGTAGGAGCCAGTTGCTCTGTAAAGGATAAACACATTAAAGTAGGAACAGAAAAGGGAACATTAGCACACGGAAGGAATGGAGACATTGGAGCTGGAAACATGTTCTCTGGAAGGTCCTGGGCTCCTGAGAGCTAAGACTATAAAGTTAAGTCAGATTCAGCACAAAAGGGGCCAAGTGCTGCTTGAGTTACAGTTCACTAGAACTGCAGAGATTTCTTAACATTACGTTTCTTGTAAGTAAAATGGAGGTAAGCACACATCCGACTCTAAGTTATTTGCTTAGATACATTTTCAGCCAATCTGAGTTACTTTCTATGATGAGTGTTTGGGGCTGTGTTTGTAGGACTGCAATCGGAGCCAGCCGAGCAGCCCCAGGTTTGTACCTGAGTGGGGGAGTGCGCATGAAGGAAAGGTTAGCTAACAGGGTTAGGAGTCAGAGACACAGGATAGTTGTTGGGAGGGCAGATTCAGTCCATACTGAATGCCCCCTTTGTTTATTCTTATACCATTTTACATATTCAACCAACAGTGAGGACCAAACGGTAGAAGACTTCTATTATCGTGTATGAGGGGCAAAGAGACTTACTTCCCTTAATCCTCCAGGTATTTGGTAGCCACACTTGCCATCCAGCCTTCAGGGTCAAGAGTAAAGGCACCTGGTCCCAAACCGGTAGCCACTGAGCTATAAGGGCATTTTTAAACTCTCTGACCATTAGTCAAAATGAAATGGACTCTTTTTCATGGGTCCTGGCAGGTGAGGATGCCGTTTTAGGAGGAATGTTTCACATTTTGTTTTAAGTAATTGACACTGTAAAGACACAGACCTATTACGATGATCATTAACTTTGTGATTTGTTTGTCAGAATCATGTCTGACACCTTCCATGATGTGGTCCTGCTGCTTTCCCTAGCCCTTCTCTCTTGTGAATCCCCTCCTGACTTAGAAACATCCACTTTTAACTAGATTCTAGCTATTTAGATTCAGGGTAAGTATCTCCAATGAGAATACACCTCCATGAAGGATCTGCCTACCCCTTCCTAACTAAAATCATATTTTTATTATACAGATAAAAACACAGAATTCAACATGCAAGGTAAATGTAAAGTAGCTGAGTAGATTGGTTTCTCTATTCTCCCTTGGCTGTATCGCGCTTTTCACCCACTTATCCTGCTTAAAGAGATGGACTTCACAGGTACCAGCAAGAAATGCCGAGGACAGATGAGAAAGGCAAGTTACTCAAATGTGGACTGCTGTCTTCCAGTTGGGAAAGAATATTCCAAAAGGCAAGCAAACAGCAGAACCCTTGTCCCTTCTGAAGGGTCAGGAGACCCCAGCTTTTGTCAAAGGTCTGTGACTAGCGATTACTAAGCTTCAGGATTTGCTCTACTCATGGCCTCGTCCCCATGAGGACTAGATCTGTCCCATCTCAGAGATCGCCTCTCGCTCCCAGCAGTGTGCCTCACTCATACTGGGATCTCAGAAGTATTTGCTCTACAGTCTTGAGTTTGCCATGGATCCCCTGCTTTCATTCTCAATAAATACATAGTCTAGCTGACCCAAAGATGACCAACAAGCAGTTATAGTGAGTCAAAAATGATTACTATAATTAATACGTAGGGATGGATACAGAGTAACAGTACATGGCATTTACCACGAGCAAGTCAGCGTTCCATATGCCTTACTGATATAATCCGAGTGTTGATGATTCCCAAATTCATACAATGAAATCCTTAACTGTCACAGGGATGACAAAAGGAAGTGGGTCTTTACAGGGAGTCATAGAGACAGGTGTCTTATAAGGTCAAAGGAGTTGGTGCTGGTTAATTTTCCATTGCTGTGACAAAATGCCTTAGATAAGTCAACAATGAGTGTTTATTAATTAGCTCATTGTTTACTAGTGAGAATGTCATTGTAGGTTAGAGACATGTTGGAACAATGCTACTCTTGGTGACCGGAAGATAGGGTAGGAGAGAAGAGGACACGAGGGCATGGGAGGAAGACCTGAGTCCCAACCTTCCCTCCAAGAAGGAATATGTCCCTGATGGCCTAACTTCACTGGCTGCTACCTCACACAGCTCACTGCTTTCCAACAGGATCCTTTAACACACAAACCTTGAAGGATCATTTCCATCATATGCAGATACACCTAAGAGGTATGAATCAGAAAGGAATTCAGTACATTCCAACTCTGCCAGTGCCATGGTCTTGAAGCTTGAGCTTCTTGAACTGTGAGAAGTAAATGTTTACAAGGTACCCGACAGTGGCATTTTGTTTTGTTTTGTTTTAGCAGCCTGAAGGGATGGTCTTAGACACCTGTATCAAGTCACCTAATCTTTACAAACTTGTGAGACAGGAATTAGCATTGTTGTCACTTTCACAGGCACAAGTGAGGTAACTTCCCCCAGGCTGTGCAGTTGTCCACTTCTGCGGTCTTGATAATGGATCGTGTGGTAAAACACTTACAAAGACTGCAGCACCACTGGAACTTCTTCTCGAGTGGGTTCTGGATGATGTCATCACTAGGGAGTATAAAACACAGGGCCACAGGGTGGACTGTATGAAATGCTTTCATTTGAAAAGTAGCATTGCCTTTCAAATTTAGGGTGCCTAGAGACCCCAAGAAGATTCTGAATTCCAGGGCAAAACTCCTAGAACTTCTTAGTCGATAAGATTGCTGTGGGGGACTCCAGGCCCGTGTTTCTGAGAATCTTATGTGATGGCTACAGCACTATGAGCCATGTTTTAAAATCAAGGACTGAGCCTATTTTCTGGCTGAGTCTGTGCTTTCTCCTCACACCCGTCCTTGACACCTTCTTTGTCAAGAGACCCGGTAAGCAGTTCTTCTGTTAGCGCAGTGCGGGTGGCACAGCTCAAAAACTGTATCTCGAAGGCCCTTGTAAGACAGGCAACCCAGCCTCCCTAGTGGGAGACTTCTGCACCTTTCTTTGTTAGACCCATCTTCTCTTGAGGCCAAGGTCTCTATTGCACTCTACTTAGCTTACCCAGTTCTTAATGTTATATACAGGAAATATACATGGGGTCAGCAAATAATGCTGCATGGATAGATGTGAGACAGGGAGACCATTCTAGACAAGTATTGTAGGGCCCATTATGGACTGGATTAAGTGTGTACCCCCCCCCCAATTCATATGTTGAATTCCTAAGCTCCAGTATCTCAGGATATGACTATACTTGGTCATTGGGTCTTTCTCAAAGCAACTCAATTTAAATCATACAATTGTAGTTGTCTGGATGATGATGATGTTGAGGAGGAGGAGGAGGAGGAGAAAGAGGAAGAGGAGGAGGAGGAAAAGAAGACATCCAAGTGAGGACAATGGGGAGACACAAGCAAAGTGGTCCATCTGCAAGTTGAGAGAGACGTCAGAAGAGGTCAACCAATCCATTTTGAGAAAACACAATTGTATTATTGAACACAGCGAGAGGTAGGTTGTTATAACAAAGCCTACCATACTAATATAGGATCAGATCTTGCAAATTTGCTAAACTACGGGAATTGAATGTTATTACTTAAGTTAGAAGTCCATAGACTCCTTTATGCATCAACATGGCTGATCCTATAATCTGAAAACGGTGGGGACATGGAGAATACGGGGCCCTTAGCACTCTTGAAGTCTTCCAATCCAGTCTTACTCGCCAAGCTAAAGAAGGCAAGGCTGGTTAGATACTGGAACGGCAGAAGACAGGGGGAACCGACAGGAGTCATTTGTTACAGTGTGGGATGACAAGGCTGGCAGTGGGCATTAAAAGCAAAGACTTTATCAGAGAGATCCTTGAGGGTAAACTAACAAGAAGACCCACGAGGGACTTGAAGAGGAGGCAGGTGAGAAATGTCCTAAGAGAAGCCTCAGAAGTGAGGGAGACATGCTTAAGTCTCAATCAGGGATACGAAATTTAAAAGAGATGGAGACACCATAAAAAATTGAGCTTGGAGTAGGCTTAGCATGAAGCTTCTGCAGGGCATTGAGTTGGATGTTCTAGTTGGGGCGTAGACAGGAATAAAGATCTAGAAATAACGCCTGAGGCAGGATCCGTTATTCAGAGCCCAGTGCTGAGCTGGAGCAGAAATGAGATAAAGGTGGAGGTGTCAGCAATCCGAGAGTCCCAAAACCCAGCCCTTGGAATCCTGGGGATGTCTGGAGAGAGCAGAGGGGAAATCACCCGATCACCAGGAGAATCAGGGGGATGAGGGCCACCAAGAGCAAGGCGAGGCAGCCTTAGTGATCTGTTCTGCTTTTTAAACGAAGGGTAGATTTCTTTGCCCTCCCGGAGGCTTCGGTTCAAGCTGGATTTCACTAGTTCACACTGTCCCACGAGAAGGTCTCAGTCTTTACTCTCCTCTTTGCGACTTGGTGAACGTAGGCAGGGGATGGACAGGGCCTAAGCATTATCTCGAGGTCATGCAGGCATGGACAAATCCAAGACTCCTTTTCCAGAGGAGCTGGCCGGCCAAGCACATACTCGTTTCGCGCGCTACCCCATAGGAATGTGGGCGCCACTCGGGACCCTGGTTCCACTTGGAACGTTGGCGGGGCACGCTGGCAGCCTGGGCCCTTTCCCAGCGCCTGAAGCCAGCAGAGACGAGGCCCGGCCCCAGGAGGCGGGCCGAGGGGGCGGGCGGGGGCGGGGAGCAGGCGGCGGACCCCGGGAAGAAAAGAACATGGCTCCCGCGGCCGAGGGCAGCGGCGCTCCGGGGCGCGCTGGGCGCCAGTGACCGCGATGGTGAACTCCAACCGCGTGCAGCCGCAGCCGCCCGGGGATGCGAAGCGCTCTCCCGCACCGCGAGCTCCGGGCCCGGGCCGGCTGGCTGCGGGAGGCGCTGCGGTGGGCGGCGGCCTGGCGGTCCCGGGAGGCCTCCGGGAGCAGCGGGGCCTGGAGATCGAGATGGAGCGCATCCGGCAGGCGGCTGCGCGGGACCCCCCGGCCGGAGCCTCAGCCTCCCCTTCTCCTCCGCTCTCGTCATGCTCCCGGCAAGCGTGGAGCCGCGATAACCCGGGCTTCGAGGCCGAGGAGGAGGAGGACGACGACGAGGTGGAAGGAGAAGAAGGAGGAATGGTGGTGGAGATGGACGTGGAGTGGCGCCCCGGCAGTCGCAGGTCGGCCTCCTCCTCGGCTGTGAGCTCGGCGGGCGCCCGAGGACGAGCCCTGGGGAGCTACCGGGGCGCCGGGCACCCGAGCGGGAGGAGGCGCCGGCTGGAGGACCAGGGAGCACCGTGCCCCAGCCCCGCAGGCGGAGGGGACCCGCTGCATCGCCACCTCCCGCTGGACGGGCAGCCGCCCCGAGTGGCCTGGGCCGAGAGGCTGGTGCGCGGGCTGCGAGGTAAGGACGGGTTTCCACGGAGTCCGGTGCGCGCGGGAGAACTGCCTGCTTGCAGGCTCGAACCCTCGTCTTCCGCGTTCCTGCCTCCTTCCCGAGCGCCCTCCCTACCTCTGCTAACTCTGTGCGACTTCCGGTACCCAGCGCGAAATTCCACAGCGCCCTTGGTTTGAATTCTTCAGGCGCCTCCCTCTCTCATTAGGATGCTAGCACACTTTGGAAAATGGGAGAAAGCCGTTTAAGGGAGTATCTGGGTCTTGTGGAGGACGAACAGAGAATGTTCTAGTACAACTGGTGATAGTTGGAACTGTGTCTGCTAAATGTCACAAAATGAGCAAGTTTATTCCAGGTGGTGATGCGTCATATCCCTTCAGCCCGTCTAGGAAGGGACCTACAGTGTTACCCAAGTTTTGAGAGTGATGCTTTTAGATGGGTACCATTGGTTGAGAGGAGAATTGTTGACAGCATGAATACAGTAATGTTTATAGAAAAGCATTTTTGACCGTTTCTGATTCTGGACATATCTGTTAAACAGTTGCAAAGGAAATATAACCCCCACCCCATGTGTGTTTAACGACTAAAAGTATGTTTTAAAATAGTGTTCTCTTCCATTCCAGCAAGACGATTTCTCTCCAGATAACAGCTGGTTAATGTGTCAGCGTTCCATGCACACAACTCTCCCCAAGGCTGGGGAGGACAGGAATTTTCCAATAGCAGACTGAATCCCGTGTTCTCAAAGTTTTGCCACCAGAGGCATCCGAGGAAAAGCGATTCACTAACTCTCATCCAGCTAGTTATCTTCCTCTCCACCTTTCTAAGAGCTCCATCCTGATGTTTCTTGTTTCCCGGCCCCTTGCTCTCCTCTCTCTGCAGTTGGCAGTCCTGCACAGAAACTAAATGTCGAAGCAGTGTGGTTTAGACATGTCACGCCTACATTTAAATCCGGCTTCTCCTACGGTTCGACCTTGAACGTGTTATTTAACTGCTCTGATCCTTAAGTTTTCTTTAAGGAAAGAAGTAGCCAGTCCATAGCCCTGAATGTGTTGGAAGAATTTAATGAGAAGACCTCTAAAATGGGCAGCACATCTCTACCACATTGTGTTTCACGAATATTACAAACGATGGCCCTGTGTTTATATGTGTGCTCTAGATAATGTGACTCCGGCATTGTGAAACACAAAATGTCCTTTTGAGGTAACTTTAATAGAATAGGAAAACACTGGTGATCCCTAATATCTAAACCATGTGAAACAGATTCTTATTTTAAAACTATGTGAGAAGTGCTTTAAAAAGAATTCACCAAATGAGATACACGCTTCTTATAATCGGTGGATAATGGAAAGTCATGTGATTTTAAATCACCTTGAGCTGTTGGCAATATACTTAACTTTGAACTCAATAATGGAAGACAATTAATAATCGTTTTATATTGAGACATATATGTGTATAGGTTTAATTCATTTTAAAGAAGAATTTCAGTAAGCTCACAATGAGAAAGGCTTGATCAGTGGGAACTTTGTAGGGGCTCAGAGAGAGAGGGGTACTGGAGAGGACTTGGTAGCTGTGAGTTCCTCCCCAGGGTCTTGCCCCGTGTGTCTCTGCATCTGTTCCTTCAGTAACATTTAATAAACTGTAAAAGTAATAATGGGCTGGTGCATCTATCGAAGGTGTAATTCACAAGAGAGCAGATTTGGGAAATTATTAATTATGGAAATTTTTAAATGTTTTA
Source organism: Mesocricetus auratus (assembly GCF_017639785.1). NCBI lineage: Eukaryota > Metazoa > Chordata > Mammalia > Rodentia > Cricetidae > Mesocricetus > Mesocricetus auratus. Next base: position 78,325,258 of record NW_024429190.1, read on the forward strand.
TTTCCATTATGAGGAAATGGAGTTGGCATCCTTGTGACTTATTAAATAAGCCACATGAATTAAATATTTAGCATGAAGATGGTGTGCTGCTAGCAGCTATAAAAGGAAATAAGCTACAGTAGCCTATCACTGTTTTCCAAAGGACAGAGCCCAGAAATGTAAAATAACCCACCGTGAATGAGAAGTGGATTTTTTTTCTGTCTTGTGAGATAACAGCAATAGGAACCTTGTATATATCATGTAAATAATCCTGAGGATCAGGACAGAAAGTGACTTTTGCTATACTCAGTGATGGTGGGAATTGTTAAGGGAGATTACTGTCAGGTGTAGTAGCATGAATAATAAAAACCCAGAGACAGATATTGGAGTTAGTGCTGAAGATCAGAAAAAGAAAAGTGGCCAGCCACTAGAGAGTTCTCATCTCTACCAGTGCTCAGACAGAAGGGGTGATCCTGTCCTCAGATGCATCTTCAGACTGTATCTGTCTCCACCAAGCCTCAGACTGCACTGAGTTCCTGTCTCTTCCTGCCTCATATTCCTCTCTAGTGCTGGGATTAAAGGCATGGAATCCCAAGGGCTGAGATCACCTTTGTGTGAGCTGTTTCTCTTTTAGACTACATCAATTTTGTGTAGCTCAGGGTGGCCTTGAACTAACAGAGATCTGTCCGCCTCTGTCTCCCGAGTGCTGGGATTAAAGGTGTGTGCCACCACTGCCTGGCCTCTATGGCTAAAAGTGTGACTAGCTTTGCTCTCTGATCTTCAGGCAAGCTTTATTTGTTAGATCATAAACAAAATGTCACCACAGTCAGGCTCTCCCCTGTCACTTCTTCCGTCTCTTTGGGCCTCAGCTTCTCAATTATAATGAAAGGGTTGGGCTTGGTCTCCCATGCCCTTGCTGCCCCCAGTAATTGCAGGTGGACAGCAAATGGTATTTCCCATTCTATGGACAGTGGATGGACTTACCCTCTAGCAGCGAGTAGTCAGGTTGCAGGACTGTCCGAAGCCTCACTCTGGAGCACACTGCATCTAACTGGGCAATTAAGATGTATCTCTAAATACGAAGAGGCAGTTGAAGGCTTCTCAGCTGCAACAGAGTATGCTGGATGAATGGGACTCGGCAGCTTGGTGTACTGGGTGGTTCTCAGAGGTAGATAGCGACATCAGCCAGGCAGGTGTGGCAGGAGGCCACCAGTGAAGAGGTGCTGAAAGCCTGGGCCGGAGGAAGCCAAGGACAACTGAATGATTTGATGGCAGTGGCCCAGACATCGTCCTGGAAATATCACTCATCACTTTGACTCCTGCTGCAAATTCTTCATTCATATAACTAACGCTACTGTCAGGGTGGCTAAAAAGTATTATGTAGCCACATATCCAGCAGGGGAGAAATGGATTTTTGTCTGCAATTAGGAACCCCTGTCACTTATTGCTAGGGTCCAAATGAATGTGAGGATTACTTTCATTTTTCCTGAAATAAACAGAACTTGGCAATGATGTGTACTGTTTGATAAGTGGCCGTCATGGTTTTGTCTCATATTTAACTTGCATTTCTTCTGCCTTCCCTTTTGATGTCTACAGAGCAGTGTATTCACTTATTGGAAAGATTATTAAAGTTTGTGAAGGTCCAAATGTGGCTATACCAAATATTACCACACCAAAATGATAATTGACAATACTCTCCATTCTTCATGGCGGCTTGGGATCATTGTGTGCAGGGATTGATTAGTTTGGCCTGTTTTGAATCTCCAGAATCCCTTTTTACTGCATCACCATCTCGGTGTTATGCTAGATAGGAAGTTTTCAAGTGTGCGAAGGGGAACTTTTGCCCTTTAAGGAATATTTGGAGGTATCTGAATGTATAGTGGGCATTTACAACCCCAGAGGGGAGGAGGGATGCACCTGCTGTTTGGAAGGCGAGAACGGTGCTGACATCTTACAGAGCACAGGGCGGCTCTTCCTTCGCTACAGCACAGCAGCCCATCCTGCATGTCAGGAGGAGAGAGGTTGAAACAGCTGCCCTAACCTGCTAAGTGACAGGGACTTGCTCACTGTGCTCAGCACTCTTGGAGACTTTTTAATGGCCATAGTTTGTTTTGTCCTTCGCTGTCCCCTATATTGTAGAAGTTATCCTCACACCATCTTCCTGAGGAGGGAGCCAAGGCTTTTATAGCAGCTTAAATGACTCTCCCGAGGTCACAACTACATAAATATTGGAACTAGGATTTAATTGCAGGCATTGGAGCCAACAGTTTTTCACAGTTTCCTAGTTTTTAAATGCTGATTTATTTAGAACATTTAGGATTAACCATACAACTACTCTGTGTGTCCAGATTCCTATTTGTCTAAAGTGGAAGAATCTATTGTTTTTTTTTTAAGTTGTGCCAAAGTATGTGCAACATCAAATTTACTCTTTTAACTACAGCTAACTGAGTATTAGATATATTTATGACAGTGTGGCTCTACTTAACTATTTTCCCCACACTTTTTCAGAATCATGTACAAATCCACTATAAATGAAATCAGAATCTGCCCTGCTATGTCTGACTTATTTTGTGCAGCCTGTTTTCAAGCTCCTCCACACATCTGTGTGTACCTGAACTTTGTTCCTATAGATGACTGGCTCCTAGATTCATTGTAAACACATACTACATTTTGTTTATCCACTACTTAGTTGATGGGCATGTCTTTTTATTTAAATTAATATTTTTATTATATTTGAGAATTTCTTACATGCATACAATATATTTGATCGTATTCACACAGACACACTCCATTTCCCTACCTCCTCCCTAATGATGGACATGCTTTGGGTGTTTTAAAATTTTGGTCTTTTGAGACAGGATCACAATACAAGCTGGCCTGGGACTTTCCATCCTCCTCCTTCATCTCTCCAGGGGGTAGGTACTCAGATCACAGTTAAACTAATACCAAACTCAGATTTCTGGGACGTCTCTGAGATCTTTGGAGCTTTCCCAGAGTAGCTGTTTACCAGTTTGTGAAGGCTGAACCTCAGTATAATGTTTCAGGGGTGAGTCCTAGGCTAGACCTTGTGGGTAGCAGGAGATGATTCCTCAGAGGCAGGTCCTAGGCTAGACCTCGTGGGTAGCAGGGGCCTATCCCTCAGAGGTGGGTGCTAGGCTAGACCTTGTGGATATCAGGGGGCCACCCTTCAGAGGTGGGTGCTAGGCTAGACCTTGTGGGTAGCATCCCTCAGACTTGATGCTTACAGCCAGTGCACTCAGTGTGGAGTCTGGTCCCGCTATGGAGTCTGTGGCACCAGCTCTCCAGCATTGCTCTCGGCCCTCAGTACCTGTCTCTCAACAGTCCTGTGTGGAACACTGCTGAGAGATGTAGTTAGCTGAGCTGATGGGCAGGCTGCCTCCCAGGTGACTAGTCTCCCATGATCCTTCCTAGCATTCTCTCTTCCCTGCTGTGTCAGTTGCTGCTCCAGATATTCCCTTCCTGGAACCTCCCTAAGGTCCAGAGCCGAGGGTTGGGCAGAAAGTTAGGGGAGTGCTAAACCCCTTCACTCGAAGGATTCACTGTGGCCTTTGTCCTCATGGGTGGGGTTCTCACTTTGAAGTGGGGAGGGGGGATTCGGCTGGGACCAAGGCTAAGCAGACCTGAATGTTGCATTAGGGAGTTGGTACATTTTCCTGTAGTTATTGGGACTTATGGAGAGACTTTAGACAAGGCTAGAATAATCATAGGCCAGACTGAAGAACGTAGAGGATACAGTGAGTGGATGGTCAGGAAGGAGCTGGCACAGAAAAGGGGTGACCAGAATTGCAGTTCAGCATCCAGGCTGTGATGCTACAGGCCTAGATTAAAGACAGAAGCCGTCAGAGTTACAGAGTCAGGCTTGATGTGCTTGGTGGTGCATGTCTGTGTTCCCAGCAGCCGGGAGGCAGAGGCAGGAGAAGCATTCCAAGTTCAAGGTCAGACTGAGCTACATAGCGAGGCCCTGTCTCGACACATAAAATACTTACAGAACCAACTCCATGTGAAGAAGGATACGAGGAGAGCTCACTTTGAGATGGACCTCAGATTTCTTGTTTGATGCCATTTGCTCAAATACGTTTTTAGAGGGGGACAGACAAAGGAGGGTGTTCATTTGGGGCTTGCAAATATGAGTCATTTGTGTGATGTGCACCTTGAACCACACTCTTTCCTGTCAACTCATGAATGCTGGCTGTAGTCTGCAGCAAGGCAGTGATGCAGAGGGGCCCTGTCTCCTAAGGTGTAGACCCCCAGTGTGGGGAATTAACGGTTGTTAATATTGAGGAGGTAGTTAGGGTATTTTAGAAAAAGTAAATACATGATAGTATAGAGGGATAAGAAAAGAGGGGGTGTTTCTTTTCATTTCCTTTTAAGGGCTTGAATTAAATTGCCATAATTCATTGCAAATTTGGCTTGAGAAAAATCTGACGTCGTTTTTGTGTTGTTTCTATTTAAAGGTCAGAGAATACCATTTGTATGAAATTATGTCTATTCCTTAGTGCATGGCTGTCTATAAACCAGTGGAAAGTATAAAATCACTGACCACATAGCAGTAAAGATGCTAAAGAGACCAGCAGTCACCAGATGTATACTGCAGGCCAGGCCTCTAGAAGAACTCTACCCAAAGATAGAAGTATGGTTGTACCCAATGCTGCCGAGCCTGATCCTTGGTGCTGTGCTAGCCTGATTTGTAGTTTTCCATGTCATCTAAATTTGTAAAAAACCATTGAATATGACAGAATTGCAATGAATAAACACCCTGCTTGCTGCATTTCTTCTGCGTGAGCAATTCCCTGACAAATACCAGCTCTTGGCAGCAGTAGACCTGGTCATGAACTGTGTTCAGCATTCAGAGTGCTGAAGCCTGCGATGAGCATCACAGTGTCCTTGATGTTTAGATGCTAAGGTTTTAAAGGAAGGAAGGGAAAATGGAATAGCTGAACTTAATAGAGTAGAGCTCTTGTGTTTATACAAGGGCCTAAAAAGTGTATCAGCCTTAATGATGATCTCATTTCCTTGATGTGAAAAACCCTTCACTGTTCCCATTTCTCCCTGTGGCTTGTTTCTGACTCAAGTGTGGTCTGAATTTGAGTTAATGAAGGGGGTAAGGTCTAGAATGTACGGCAGGTGACATGGGGAGCCAGGTTTGTGTCTATTAATAACCTCTCTGGAAGAATTGAGAAGTTAGTGTTTTGCCGAAGCCATTAAGACTCTTCCCAAGGAACCAGCATTGTGACTTGACCACAGGGTTCATTAACAGGGCTTGGACAGTCACCACGCTGCCTGCTGGCTGAATCCCAAACCGATAATTCCATCCAGCAACCTCTCCGAGGGTTACATCAGCTCTGCTTCACCAGCCTGACACTTTCCATCTGCTGAAATACACAACATGGTTGCTCATTGTAGTTTTTCCCAAAAGCAAGACCGAGGGGCCACAATCACCATTGCTGTTCTTTTAAAACCATATTAATTGGCACTTAATAAACACCTATTAAGCTTAAACAGGCTAAGCATGGTCAGTTGTCACTGTGTTTCTTACAGGACAAAAGTGAGCCCCGAGCATGCTAGAAGCTCAGTAGATGTTTTCAAGTTGGAATGATGCAGCAGCTTGGATTTTGCTGTGTCAACCTCAGGAGTGGTTTACCCTGTAGTCACACCATCTACTTAGCTTTAGTATGTGTGTGTGTGTGTGGGGGGGGTGTTACTGGGTGTATCCTTTACAAAGCAGGAAGAAGAGCGATGTGACATTGTGATGTTAACAATTGCTAAATCTTTTAAATTGCCTTCATTTCCATCCTCCTAAGCTTTTAAAGATATTTGCTAATGGTCCTAGAAGTTACAAAAAATGATTGAGCTGCCTTGGATTTTGTACTTTTGAGGTGGATGGGGCATGATCTATACTAAATAAAAATCACTGTGAGTCGCGTGCAGTTTGCATGCATGCATAGTCTTATGTATTCCTATTTCCATATGAGAACTGGGTCAGTATTCCTTTCATTTTTCCTTTTGTCACTTGTGAAATTTCTTAGGAAAGATGACCTTGTTTTGTTTGTTTTTCATTATTTTAAAGGTCTCTGGGGAACAAGACTCATGGAAGAGAGCAACACTAACCGAGAGAAATACCTTAAAAGTGTGCTCCGGGAACTGCTCACTCACCTCCTTTTCCTCATAGTCTTGTGCATCTGTGAGTACTCTTTGTCTCTCTAATGGAATGTTTTGAAGGTGTTTGACCTGTCTTGATCACGACTGAAGAGAAGTATGTGAGAACCTGGAGGCTCAAGCCAGCAATTTTCAGTGTGGTTTCCGGTTCAGGTTGGACTTTGGGGAAGTTCCCTGCTGGCTAGTTCGTTGTTAGTTGTGATGGACTTCACTGTGAGATGCACATGAAACCTGCTGTCTACAAAAATCCCAGCCAAAGGTTTTGGATGTTCGATTTCATATCAGTGAATGTCACACTTCCGTGGTGTCTAACTCTCAGGTGATAGCGCTTCCTAAGACTGCTCATGGTGGCACATGCCTTCCAAGGGCCCCTTTGGGATCCTAACAGTTTGAGTCACTGCTTTCCTTAAAGTGCATTATTTCTGCCGAGTCCTCCAGGGCCACTGGGCTTTAGGGGAAACCTAGCTGACCTAGTTTGTTTCCCTCCTCTCTTACTTCGGTGTGTTCATGCATTCTCATTTTGAGAAAAAGTACAATGAGCAACCATGTTGTGTATTTCAGCAGATGGAAAGGCTGGGGAGGGAGTGGAGGGAAGCTGTAGCTCAGAACTCATCTCATGAACCGTTTGCTTCTAAGGCCAGAAAAGTTACAGGCACATCATGTATCCTGAGTAGAAGCATGTTGAAGTGTGGGTTTTTAAAGCGTCTGTGTGTGTGTGTGTGTGTGTGTGTGTGTGTGTGTGTGTGTGTGTGTGTGTGAGAGAGAGAGAGAGAGAGAGAGAGAGAGAGAGAGAGAGAGAGAGAGAGAGAGAGAGTGTGCATTCCCACACCAGTGTTCTTGGGGAGGTCAGAGGACAACTGTAAAGTCATTTCTCTCCTTCCACTTTTATCCAGACTCAGCTTGAACCTAAGCCATTAGCCTTGCTTGGTAAGTGCCATAGCTGCTGACCATCTTGCTGGCCCTGAAGCACAGATTTTTGTTATGTCTTCTCTGAGGCCTTTTATGGGGACAAGGAAGCCAGTTTGTACCACTCCCGCCCCCAGGCTTTTTACTAAACTTCCCGAAGGAGAAACCTGCCTCTTCCAGTGTAGACTGAGAGATTGTTTAACAATGATACCCACATAGAGAAGAGTTTATCTTTTTGTATGTGGAGAGAATCAGAAATTGATCAGTAGTTTCATAATGTTCTTTGGGTAGGAGACCGGAGAGGTGCTCAGCAGTTGGGAGCGGCCTTCCTGTGTGCGTCCTCATCCGTTTTCCTCATCTACTCCCTAGAATATGCTGCAGATGGAAAAACAGTGAAAATGTTCCCAAGAGTGTAATTGACAGGAGAGCAGACCCAGGAATGTTTGCCTAGAGAAAAAAATCTAAATCTAAATAAGTTTCATGTTATTACTTTCTGTTTTAGTGACCTATTGTTTATTCCTGGTACTTGTAGATGTGCCTCATTTATTGAATATTTAATTTAATACCTGCTATGGAGATAATGGTCTGACTACAGCTCTGAAACGGAATCGTCTCGGATAGCAAAGTACAATCTGCTGCTAACGGAGAAAATCCAGACATTGAAAATAAATAACCACAAACAGGCTTAAAAGTGACAATTTTTTGTTTTGTATTGTTTTTGTTTTGTCCCTTTAGAGGAAGAAAGCTTTATTTAGGAAATGGCTTTGATGAGATGTAACTTTTATATATGCCTTAAGATCCATGCACATAAGCATGTTTCATTGGTTTTTCTAATGTACCAATGTGTAGCCCCCACAATCCAAATTTACAGCATTTCTTTTGTCTCAGAATTCGCCCTGATTTTTTCAGCTGTTGGCTGAAGCCAGCTTCCTTCCCATCACTGTCTCTCAGCTGTTACGTCACGGCTGCCTTGGAGGGTCACCTGCCTTCCCCCCCCCCCCCAGCCCTGGCAGCCACCATCCTACTGCTATGAGCTCAGTGTATTGCATTCCTTACATACACGATGAGATGGAATATTTCAGACTTCCATGTTCTTTAGCCGTTGGAGCACAGAACACTGAGCTTGGGCTTGTCCCCAGCACAGAAGTGGCGCTTAAATATTAAACCACATTGGCTTTTGCATTAACAGGTTCATTAGTTACTCAGCATTTTCAAACGTCACATATGCAAGCCTATTTCTAGTGCAAAGGAAGTCTAGATTTTGTGTAATCCTCCAGACTGAACATCAGTTGCCAAGAGAACTTAAAAAAAAAAGTTTACAGCTTTGGCAGGTCAACTAAAACTCTTCAAAATGAGGAAAAGTATGTTTTCAGATGAGTAAATTTGGGAATGAGGCCAAATAAATAAACTGAAGACTGAGAGCCAAAGAACCCTGACTGAAGTTACGCAACTAGCCGTGTTTTCTTGTTTATTCTAGAAATCTCTGGGTTGGCTTTTTCTTATTTTTCCTGTCAGTGCTACATCTTTTACTTTAGTTAGGTTATAGTTTTTGGAGGGAACATTGGTGTAAATGGTTTCTGACTCAACCCGCCTGACAGGATTTGGCGGCAGACAGGGCAGTCAGTCGCGGGGCATTTCTTGGGCAGTGATGGAGGCTGAGTCACCTGATCAGACACAGAAGATGGTTTCTAGGGCTTTGGTTAGGCTGACAGCAGTTTGTGGTGAGGGCTAGGAGCTAGAAGGCCTAGAAGGTTCCAGAGCCTCACTACTGTTGAGCCAAGCAGAGCATTGTTGCCACTCCTCTTCTTTCCCTCAGGGTCAGCTCAGGAGCCAGATCCAGGGAGAAGCTCTGTGGTGCCATCTCAAGTGGGCCTGCTCTGCCCTGTGTCATCACAGTGGGTTGTCTGGCTGGTTCCCCGCATTTGTCATGCTTGGAAGGAAGGAGAGAAGGAAGAAAGGAAGGAGGGAGCTGTCCTGTGCACTGCAGTGTAGTCAGACTTTTCTTTTTGGGCCACCAGCTCACAAAAAAATGACACAGAGACTTATTAATTATGAAAGCTCAGCCTTAGCTCTCATAACTTAAATTAACCCATATTCTTTAATCTATGTTCTTCCATGAGCTCGCCATTTTATCTGCTTTATGCTCATCTTGGTTATCCTGAGTCCGCCCTTCCTCTTCCCAGGGTTCTCTCTGTCCAGAAGTCCCGCCCATACCTCCTGCCTAGCTATTGGCCGTTCAGCTTTTCATCAGACCGGGCACAGTGACACATCTCCACACAGTGTAAAGGAATATTCTACAACACCACAGTTCTGTGTGCAGAGTTGCTCTTCACCCCTGGCTTGTTGCTCACTTCTGTTCCTCCTCTTTCTTACTTGGTTTTCTCATTCACTAGTTTGTCTTCATTCACCAATTCAGAGAACTTCGAGTTGATGACAACTACACCAGTTCAAACTTAGCACCATGTGTTTGTAGACAGAGTCTCTTCAAGTAGGTGGTATAGGTCTCAAGCTGGGCCAGTCATTGGTTGTCCACTTCCACAATTTCTGCACCACTTAAACCCCAGCACATCTTGTAGGCAGGACAAATTGTAGGTTGAAGGTTTTGTGGCTGGGTTCGTGTCCCAGTCTCTCCATTGGAGGTCTTGCCTGATTACAGAAGATGGCTGGATCAGGTTCTCTATCCCCCTTTGCTAGAAGTCTTAGCTAGGGTCACCCTCGTAGACTCCTGGGAGTTTCCATTATACTAGATTTCTAGTTTATTCCTAGGATGACTCCAATACCAGTTGTCTCTTTCAGTATCTCTTCCTCCATCCTTCCCCCACCTGATTCCTCCTGTCCCTGTCCCCCACCTCCACCTGTGATATCTGTCTTGTTTCCCCTTCTCAGAGAGATCTGTTAGTCCCTGCTTGAGCTCTCCCTGTTATGTAGCTTCTCTGACTCAGTGGATTGTAGCATGGTTATCCTTTACAGCTAATATCTACTATGAGCAAGTATGTCCTGTGTTTTTCTTTCTGTGTCTCAGGATGTTTTTTGTAGTTATATCCATTTGCCTGCAGTTTTCATGATTTTCTTTTAACAGTTGAGTAATACTCCATTGTGTAAATGTACCACATTTATCCATTCTTGGTTGAGGGACATCAAGGTTGTTTCCAGTTTCTGGCTACGATGAATGAAGCTGCTATGAACATGGTTGAGCAAATGTCCTTGTGCTATGATTGGGCATCCTTTCAGTACAAGCTCAAGAGTGGTATAGCTGGATCACGAGGTAGATTGAATCCCAATTTTCTCAGAAACTGCCATATTGATTTCCATAGTGGCTGTACAAGTTTGCCCTCCCACCAGCAATGGAGGAGTGTTCTCTTGATTGCACGTCCTCTCTAGCATGGGCTATCACTTGTGCTTTTGGTATTAGCCATTCTGACAGGTGAAAGATAGAGTCCCAGAGTCATTTTTGCTTGCATTTCCCTCATGGCTAAGGATGTTAAGCATTTCTTTAAGTCTATTGGTCATTTGAGATTCCTCTAGTGAGAATTATCTGTTTAGATCTGTGCCCTATTTTTTAATTGGACTATTTGGTTTTTTGATGTCTGGTTTCTTGAGTTCTTTATATGTTTTGGAAATCAGCCCCTTGTAGATGTGGGATTGGTGAAGATCTTTTCCCACTCTGTAGGCTGCTATTTTGTCTTATTAACAGTGTCTTTTGCCTTACAGAAACTTTTCAGTTTCATGAGGTCCCATTTATTAATTGTCCATCTTAGTGCCTGGGCTATTCGTGTTCTGTTCAGGAAGTTGACTCTGGTGCCAATGTGTTCAAGGGTAGCCTGTGTTTTAATGTATTTTGGTTTGACTTCTTTTGGAAAAATGGAAAATGAGGGGTTAAGAGAAAAAATGGCAGATGGAATATGTGTACATTACGCACATACACACTCTCTCTCACATACAATATCTCACACATACACACTCTCACACATTTACACACAACTCTCTCACACATACACACACTCATACTTACACACACACTCACACATGCACACACAGTCTCACACATATACACACACTCTCACACTTACACGCACATACTCTCACACACTTACACACACTCTCTCACACTTACACGCACATACTCTCACACACTTACACTCTCACACTCACACACACATACTCTCACACACTTACACACACTCTCTCACACTTACACGCACATACTCTTGCACATACACATACTCTCACACTTACAACTCTCTCACACATATACACACCCTCATACTTACACACATACTCTCACATACACACACTCTCACATATACACACTCTCACACGTACACACACTCTCTCACGCATGCACACACTCTCACACATACACACCCACTCTCACATATACACACTCTCACACTTACACACACACACTCTCTCACACACGCACACACATACTCACACATACACACACACTCTCACACTTACATACGCATACTCTCTCTCACACATACACACACATACTCTCTCTCTCACACACACACACACTCTCTCTCTCACACATACACGCACACACTCATACAGATCCATTACCTGATATCATATAAATATATGCTTGTCTTCCTTTGCAGTCTCCGTTTAAGTTTATATATTTCACACACTGGCGTTCAGTTCATTTCGAGAGTGAGTACCACCTTGCCAGTGGGTTTCCTCCACTGGGGCCTGGAAGACGTGTGTCTGTCATGTTTCCAGTTCACACTGTGCAGATGCCTTCCTTCACATACGCCTCTTAGTGGGCTTCATGAAAAGCTTTCAGGATTATTATGCTCATTTTCAAGTCCACACTCAGGAGGACTGGTTAATAGCTGTTCAAGATCCAGGGGTGCCAGCACTCCAGCACCGTCTGTTGTGAGCTCAGAGGCAAGGACTCTGGAGCCCAGGTGAGGTTCCAACCTAGACTGTCTGGTGTTGAGTACATGCCTACATGCCTCTGACATGTACTCACACTGTTCCTGCTCTGGGCATATGAAGAATGTTGCTCCTAGGTAACTGGGTCAGCTGTATCTTGACACAATTCAGAAACAGTTCTTGGTGCCCCAGCAGTTTTTGGCCTTCAGTGTTAGAAGCATCATTTGCTGATGTCCAGCAGGGGGTGCTATACACATAGTGGAGTTTCAGCAGCAAACACTAGTATCTGGTTTGAAGAATAAAGGGAGACAAAGGAGACACCTTTCGAAGGTGGTGTCTATACCATCTTTAGATGTGTATAATTTTAACCTATCCACAAATAGCTTCCAACAACAGCCAATAGGTAAGACTCCCCCAAAATGTTCTATATAAACCAGTACCCAAAGTCTACAACCTGATTTCACACGTAACCACCTAGCCATTTATTTGACTGCGAGGGCTCTTCCGTCATCACCCTTTTGTCCCTTGTGACTGGATTCACAGGCATTGCTGCCTAGGGCGGGGCACTTCTACCCATCCATCTGTGGGAGGTTAGTGGCCCGGCAGCACACTTTGTGAGGACATATGAGTCCCTCGTTTGGAGGGAGAGGTCACTTCTTGTTAATACTTATGTCTAATAACTGTGCCATTGAATGGATTAGAATTCCAGATCCTGAACTAGGATCAGTCTGGTGTTGGATGGGGAGTAGGTCATGTTTCATGTGAAGAACGTTGTTGTTATTCGAAATACATTACATCATAGAAGGGCAGGTGAGGGACTGGAAAATATTTAATATACTCTGCACAATTGCACAAAATGTGGGTCTCTGTTAATTTCTTGCTTAAGTGACTGTAGAGATAAACTCTCAAACACACTCATTTTGGATTGTAGAGATAAACTCTCAAACACACTCATGTTGGATTGTAGAGATAAACTCTCAAACACACTCATGTTGGATTGTAAACTCTCACACACACTCATGTTGGATTGTAGAGATAAACTCTCACACACACTCATGTTGGATTGTAGAGATAAACTCTCAAACACACTCATGTTGGATTGTAGAGATAAACTCTCACACACACTCATGTTGGATTATAGAGATAAACTCTCACACACACTCATGTTGGATTATAAACTCTCACACACACTCATGTTGGATTGTAGAGATAAACTCTCACACACACTCATGTTGGATTGTAGAGATAAACTCTCATACACACTCATGTTGGATTGTAAACTCTCACACACACTCATGTTGGATTGTAGAGAAAAAGTGTCACACACACTCATGTTGGCTCACCTTCCCAACATTTCTTCTTTAATAATCTTAATTTGATATGCTGCTTGACAGTAGTTGGGCAAGAGAGACAGACTTACCAATCATTTAAACAAAATTGGTTTAACACAAGTCATTACAGAATCACGAAATAGTCATCTGTGTGTTCATCACTGTGATCAAGAGATACAGAAAACAGATCCCTACCTCTTGAAGCCTTTTGTTTTTAGCAAAGTATAGGAATTATAGCATAGTACACCTGTAGTCATAATAATTCCAGCATAAAACAGTACTTGCCAAAGTGCTAAAAGCTTTAGTTTTCAAAATGTATGTATGATGTGTGTACGGAAGCAGGCATGCTGTGGTGTACATGTGGAGGTCAGAGCACTCCATTTTTCTTCTTTCACCTTTACATGGGTTTCCAAAATTAAGCTCAGGTTGCCAGGGATACGTGATAAGTGGCTTTCCTTATCGAGTCACCTTGCTGGCTTGGAAATCCCAAGTTTCTGATAAATGTTTTGTAGCACACCAGTTAGAAAGGAAAATCCAACAGTGCTGAACATTGCTTAAGTGCTGTTTTCCCTGTATCAAGTAGGTGTTAGTTATTCTTAATAAAGCACCCGTAAATCCTATAGAGGAGCTACTTACCATACCTCACAAAACAGGAGTCTGAAGCTTGTAGAGTAAAAACAGCCATTCAGGAAGTAAGAAACATCCAGAAATGCATCTCTACTCCTCCGAGCTGCTATGCTGCCTCCTCCATGGTCCATTATTATGATCCATGAGGGCCACCAGTGGGACCATAGCTTGGATCACAGTTTCCCACACAGGGTTTGATTGACATGTTGGAGGCAGAGTAGTAATTGTAGCTGGAGTTTCTTTCCAGCCTGGTCCCACAGCCACTTTGCCCCAAATAAACACATGGGCAGTATATTAATTATAAATCTGTTGGCCGGTGGCTAGGGCTTCTTACTGGCTAGCTCTCTTAATTATTAACCCATTTCTATTAATCTAAGTATTTCCACATGATCTTATCTTACCAGAGGAGGATCCCTACCAGTTCTCTTCCTTGATTACATGGCGTCTCCTTCCACGACCTCTCTGCCTCTCTTCTCAGCATTCTCCTCGTCTGGTAGCCCTGCCTGTCTTCCTGACTCTACTGTCTAATCAGTGCTTTGTTCATCAACCAATAGGAGAAACATATTTACAGAAGGCCATCCCCCATCATCTCCACTTTTCTGTTTAATTAAAAAGAAAGGCTTTAACTTTAACATAGTAAAAGTATAAATAACAAAACAGTTATCAAGTAAGAACTATAGTTAATATTTAGTCCATTAACATTTGGCAAAATTTAAAGAAAATATTCTCTCATCTTTCCTATCTTTGTGAGTCTAAACTTTTATGTGTAACTTACTTTTTATATAACTAATGAAACCATAACCATAACTATCTGTCTTCAACTTCGTCAAAGACCTCAGAAGGATAATATATAAACTCTAGAACTGACAGAGACATCTCGCTGCCTGGACAATCACCCAAAGTTCCTCTGTAACTTTGGAAAATCTGTCTTCAGCCCATAGGCCATAGTGTGTCTGGAAGAAGTTATACAAAGGGGCCATTTGTAAGGATGTCACAGGTTAAGGGACCAGCAGAGGAGAGCCTGTTGGGAACAGTTACCTGCTGTAGGCATAGGTGACAATAGAGGGAGCCGTATAATTTTCAGTATGGATTCTTCTAACAGCTGTGGCCAAGGCTGAAGGATCCCCTGCCATCTTGCATCCGGATAGTCAATGGATGAGTGTAGGGCTCCAGGGGACATCGACCTGCCTCCCCTGATGCCCAAAGGGACAGCGGTCTCAGGTGTTGAAGTCTGTAGAGGTTAGCCTTGGAACTGTGAGAGGGCAGGGATGGAGAAGTGGTCTGGGAGAACTAAGAAGGGGTTGGGGGAGTAGACAGACAAGGTAGACTGGGGGTTCTGAACGCAGCACACTCAACAGCTGCAAGGGCTGACCCAGGGGACAGTAGGAAGTCAAACAATACCCACATCGGAAATCAGTTCAGTACTCAGTGTTGGGCCTGTTTTGTTTCACGTAGGCCAGGATCGATGCTACATATTTCTTATATAAGCAGAGAGATAGGGAAAATCTAGAGTGTTGGTGGGAGAGGGAAGACAAAGTTGACAGGTGACTTATGTGAACACTGATCTATTCAAAATGCACACCCACCAGAAACAGGCCATTCACGGAGGCTTTCAGCTGTGCACGCGTGCGTAGATTCCCTCTTGATGTTCACTCAATTCTTTCTGTCTTCCAGTGACCTATGGCATGATGAGCTCCAATGTGTACTACTACACGCGAACATTGTCACAGCTTTTCATAGAAACCCCAGTGTCTAAAACAGAGAAAGCCAACTTTAGAACTCTTTCTTCGATGGAGGACTTCTGGAAGGTATTTGCAAATGACCAAAAGTACTGGTACTTCCCGTCTCCCATAATTATTCATTTGGTACCATAAGTTCAACTCATGAGTGTCTTCGGAGCTGTGAGTTATATTAAGTCGGTTAGAGTTTCTTGTCCTTTCTGTATTTATTGAACACTGAAAGCACTTTGCACAGAATATTTTATACCCCTATTAATTCCTATAGTGGTCTTATCAGGTACGTACTAATATGTGTGCCATAGCTTATAAACAGGGTAAGTGAAATTCAGGGTGCTTACCTATGGTCACATGGCTGGAGAAGAAAAGACCTGTTTTGTTTGTTTTAATGTTTTGTATGATTGCTGCTTCTTTATAACCTATTGTTCTCTCATTCATAATTCTGTAAATGGTGACAGAGACTGCCCTCTGACACAAGTCCCAGGTAGGAAGTTTGGGTGTCATACACTGCTCTACTTTTTGTGATTCGTGTCTTTGTTGATAGTGCCATGTGCCTTCAGCTCCCAGAATATGTCCAGCTCCTAATAAGACATGGACATATTTCAAAGCTCTGCAACTGTAAAGTTCAACTTAGCCTCCTCCTCACTTCTAAGCTCCACCTGGCAGGCAATAGCAGTGAGTAACACAGTATGGTGATTCAGCCAGTCCTGGTGGCACTAAGAACCTAGGGATATTGGAGAGGAGATTTAAAAGGAAGTTATCGTTTCTCCCAGGAGAAATAGTATGAGGAATTCTTGTTAAACCCTGAAGTCAGAGCTCATGGTTTCAGGCATAGGAGAAGCTAGGCACTACAACCTTTTAATGCATAAGAACACTTGTTGTTAAAACCCACAGTTGTGCAGTACTGACGTTTGCCCTGCTCAGTGTGGCAGGTCTCTGTGGATGCCCTGGTAGTGACTGCACGGAGAGATGCCTAGATCTGTTCTCCACTAAGGAAGAGCCTTTCGTGCAAGCATGAAACTTCTCACATGCACTATCCCATGATGATGGATGCCAAGCCACAAAGAGTAGGGGTAGGATTGAAAGACTCCATGTGCAGCAAAATCCAGGTAGAAAAAGATCCAGTAGGAAAGGTAATTGACATTCTTACCTTTTTTACTCTAGAGTTACGGTGATGTAGGGTACTGTTTTTCTAAGGGAAAGTGAAGTTCATGGCCTTTATGTATCTATGAAATGTGCTAGTCTCCATTGTTAGTCACAGCATAGAAATCAGAGTACACTGATACTGTGTCAGGTGCCTGATCTGAAAAGGGTTCCCAAATGTGGGAACCCAGCTTAGAGAATCCTGCACAAGGCCCCACACCTAGCAAATGGCAGTAAGATCCAAACCCAAAGCTTTGTGACAATGTGACCTACACTTATAGATTCAAGGGCTTGGCGACGTGTAACCATACGCTCCAGACAGAAGCCAGCCGGCCTCGGAGTCTGGATCTTCCCCAGCATTCTTTGTTTCAGTTCACAGAAGGCTCCTTCCTGGATGGGCTGTACTGGAAGGCACAGACGGGTAGCCGCACGCAGGCCGACAACCGGACCTTCATTTTCTACGAGAACCTGCTGCTAGGGTTGCCTCGTCTGCGCCAGCTCAGGGTCAGAAACGGGTCCTGCTCCATCCCTCAGGACTTGAGACATGAAATTAGAGAGTGCTATGACGTCTACTCCGTGAGCAGTGAGGACAGGGCTCCGTTTGGACCACGAAACGGAACAGCGTAAGGGTCTGCGACGCGTGTCCAGTGGTGGCATCCTTTGTTCGTTCATCCGCAGACAGCATGGGTCAGGCTGACCTTTCTCCTTGTTTTCTCCCGTTTCCTTTCTCTTCCCTTTTGGTTTCTATACGCACATTTCAAAAAGACTGAGCTGTCCAGCATATAACCCGAGAAAAAAAGTGATCCCAGCCTTGAGAGGCTTTAGGATGCTCAGTGTTACTTCTTTAGGACAAATAAGATTGTCCCCTAACTCACTTTAGTAGTTCTTGCAAATATGTGTTTGTTCAGAATGTAAATCTTTTAAAGTGCAGACTTAGGGGTACTGAAGCGATGGCTCAGTGGTTAAGAGCACATACTGTGCTTGCAGAGGACACAGGTTTGGATCCCAGCACTCTTCCCAGAAGACTCGCAACCACTGGTACCGCCAGTTTCAGGGGATGATCTTATGTCCTCTTTTGGCCTCTGTGGGTGTGGGCATGCATGTGGCACACATGATCTCTCTCTCTCTCTCTCTCTCTTTCTCTCTCTCTGTCTCACACACACACACACACACATTCTCTCCCTCTCTCATACACACACACTCTCTCACCCACACACATTCTCTCTCTCTCTCTCTCTCTCTCTCTCTCTCTCTCTCTCTCACAGTCTCTCTCACACTCTCTCTAACACGCATTCTCTCTCACACACAAGTAAATAAATAATATATAAATAAAGTGAACCTTTAAAATGGATTTCCTACTCTGTTTCTACTCTTTTTTTGTTGTTGTTGTTGTTGCTTCTCATTACTTCCTCTCATGTTTATTCCCCTCTCTCCAGAATGTGATTGCTGGCATACGGATCCCTGTGACTTACTGCAATGCCCCTCTTGTCTACAGTTTTCATGGGAGCCCCTGAGGGGTGTAAACCTCAGTCAGTCATCAGAGAGTACGGTGGGGACACGGTGGTACAGGCTATGTGGACAGACAGGTCTAGTGTGGGTTTTAGATTCTTAAGGTAAAACACATGGGGATCAAACAAATTAACTAAGCCTCAGGGCCCCCCCTTACTAAACTGAGGCCAATAACTGAGGATTCACTAGGAAAACAAATGGAAATGTTTTTCCAACCACACCATTTTTTTTTCATTTCTGTCTCCTCTTCTTTCTTTTTTTTTTGTTTTTTGTTTTTTATATTTTATTTTCCAGTTTAAATTTAGATAAGAAACGAGGTTGCTTCACAAGTCAGTTCCAGGTCCCTCTCCCATTCCCTCCCCTCCTCCCGTGCCCCCCCCTCCAAGCCCCCCTATCCCCTCATTCCCCCAGGGAGGGTGAGGCCCTCCATGGGGGTGTCCATAGTCTGTCATTTCATATAGGGCAGGGCCTAGACCCTTCCCCAAGAGTTCAGGGTGAGAGTGCACTTCACATTGTTCTATGGGAGTCCAAAGTCCGTGTGTATACTTGGGATGGGTACTGATCTGCTGCCCAAGGCTCAATAGATTCCCTAGGCCTCCTCACTGACACCCAGATTCAGGGGGTCTTGATCAGTCCCATACTGGATTCCCAGGCTGATGCCTGGGATTCAAGAGTTAACCTTTGTCTGGTCAGCTGTTTCTGGGGGTTAAACCAGCCTAGTCTTAATCCCTTTGATCATCAGTCCTCCCTCTCTGTTACTGGCTTTCTTGAGTTCAGCTCAGTACTTAACCAAGGGAGTCTGCCCCTTCTTCGATCAGCCACTAAATGAAGTTTCTGTTTCCCAGACTCTCTGGCCATAGGATTGTAGGCTGGCACTCCCCAGATCTATGTCTAAAATCCATATATGAGAGAGTACATGCCATGTTTCTCTTTTTGTGACTGGGTTACCTCACTCAGGATGGTTTCTTCTAGTGTCATCCATTTGCCTGCAAATCTCATGATTCCATTATTTTTTTCTGCTGAATAGTACTCCATTGTGTAGATGTACCACATTTTCTCTATCCACTCTTCGGGTGAGGGACATCTAGGTTGCTTCCAAGTTCTGGTTATTACAAATAAAGCTGCTATGAACATAGTGGAACAGACATCTTTGTTGTATGAATGGGCATCTTTTGGATATATGCCTAAGAGTGGAGTTGCTGGTTCTTGTGGTAGGTTTATTCCCATTTTTCTGAGGAATCTCCATACTGATTTCCAAAGTGGCTGAACCAGTTGGCACTCCCACCAGCAATGGAGGAGTGTCCCCCTTTCACCACATCCTCTCCAGCATAAATTGTCATTGGTGTTTTTGATTTTAGCCATTCTGACAGGAGTGAGATGGTATCTCAGAGTTGTTTTGATTTGCATTTCCCGGATGGCTAAGGATGTTGAGCACTTTCTCAAGTGCCTCTCAGCCATTTTAGACTCCTCTATTGAAAACTCTCTATTTAGTTCTGCAGCCCACTTTTTATATATACTTTATCCCAGCAGGCAGCAGCTGTCTTCCAAGTTGCGACAAGTCTCTCACTACTTTGATCTGTTGTTTTAATTTGATTAGGTGGATCTACACGAGTGAAAAGGACTTGAATGGGAGCAGCCACTGGGGAATCATTGCCACCTACAGCGGAGCAGGCTATTACTTGGATCTGTCCAGAACCAGGGAGGAAACGGCTGCTCAGATTGCTGGCCTCCGGAGAAACTTCTGGCTGGACCGGGGGACCCGAGCAACTTTCATTGACTTTTCAGTGTACAACGCGAACATTAACCTGTTCTGTGTGGTCAGGTGTGTACTGTGGACTCAGCCATCCTAATTCTGGGTAGTTACGTGCACATCCGTGTCTGGAGATGAGCTAGAGAAATCCTTGCAGCTGGCTAAGGGAGGATACCAAGAATCAAGGCTGAGATCAAGGGATGGGTGGTAACTGCAGGTTCGGTGAGACTGATTTTGGAGAAGGGATTTAAGAGCCTGTGGTGTTATGGCATGGAAAGGACCTTAACTCTGGACAAGTTTATCCCATTTCTAGATCCTGCCCTTTCAAAGCACTGTTGGTAGGTTTCTGTTGTTCTACTTGTTTTTTTTTTACCATTATCTTCAACCATTATAAGGATAGTAACCATCTATCACCATGTCCTCTGGCTACCAAACCTTGTCTCCTCTCCCTGAGTCTCCCCACTTTTGTGCATAAGACTTGTTCATGACACATCAGGTTCCATGCACAGACTGATGCCACAGCCACTGTTGGAAACTGTGACAAAGGTTCTGTTGCCTCATCTTTCTCTGCATTCAATAAGCTGGTCCTGGACATGTGCTGCCGGTTACTGTTTTCGGCTGTTTGGATATGTCAGAGGATGAAGCAAGTTTGCATTCAACAAATAGACACAAGAAACAAGTCGTGTAGCGCTGTAAATAGTAAGTGCTATTTAAAATAGACTGGAGCAAGCTGACAGTTACTTGGTGGTGTTTGCCTGGCATGTCACGTCAGCAGCACCCCAAGGCCACTCCCATTGGTCATCTGCACATACATTTCCACAGGAAGAGAGGACATGTTCTCAATATTAGTATTCTGCAATAATTTTCACACTGAATTCAACTCTGATTTAACAGGCAATTAGACTTTGGCAGTGTTTGCTGACCATAACACCTCTTTAAACCAAGTGATCTTTCTAGAAATGGATGAGAATTGATCACAATTGCATTAAGCTTTTCATAATGATGCCAGTGTTATTTGAAGAGGGTTCTAATGGACAGGCTCCTCTGACATACTAGAAAGTGTTTGCTTTCATTGTGTCTTCAGTGGGTTGTTAGTTTGATTGTGTTTTTTCACATCCTCCCTAGAATTCAAAGATGGCCCCATCAGGGCAATCACTCCATTTCTTTCAAAGTTCCTAGGTAGCCTCCGTGGTACAGAGAGGCTGTGACACACAGGGGCCACTTACTGAAATGGGATCCATTGCTTTTAGAGTTCTCCTGGCTGTTGCTAGTGCTTGACATCAGAGAGGGAAGCTGACAGTGAACTGACAGGAATTCCCATTTTCCACAGTCCTGGCTTTGCCTTGGCCACTGCTGGAGCCTATATGTGTCTTAGGAGCTTGGGTTCTAGGTTTGGCCACTGTCTTGTCATGGAGGACATCGTGATACCAGGCATGTGACTGGGGGCTTTTGAAACTACAGAGTTAGAGACCCGCTTTCTAGTTATGTGGAAGGTCATTCTAGCTCCTCAACCACTGAACTTTGGCACTCTGACGCCTGCATAGTTGCATAGTGGAATCTGGTAAGAAAAGTCTGCAGTTCAGTTAGGAATATAGTAAAACTCAATGCTAACTGTGTTAATATAAAAGAGGGACAGTCTTATTCCAGACAGCAGGTGGGTGTTGAGTGTCCTAGATATAGTCTTTCAAGGGTAGCAAACTAGCAAACTGAAGAGCTAATTAGATGTTACATAGTTGCTGAATAAATGTTTCATAGTAACAAGTTTCTACCCTGTGGTTTTCACCTCATAGTACACAACCTACCCGCTTTCCTGATTCCATCATACATTGTTACTTCAATTGTTCTTTTTCAATGCAGGTTACTGGTTGAGTTCCCAGCAACAGGTGGTGTGGTGCCCTCTTGGCAGTTTCAGCCTGTAAAACTGATCCAATACGTCACAGCTTTTGATTTCTTCCTGGCAGCCTGTGAGATTATCTTTTGTTTCTTTATCCTTTACTATGTGGTGGAAGAGATATTGGAGATTCGGATTCACAGACTGCACTATTTCAGGAGTTTCTGGAATTGTCTGGATGTTGGGATTGTTGTGGTAGGTTGGAGAGAAATGCCGACGGCTCTGCTGTGTCTCCTCTCTGTATTCTAACTTCCCTGCTGTCTCTTCTCATCTCCTTTCTGTATTCTAGCTTCCCTGCTGTCTCTTCTCATTTCCTCTCTGTATTCTAAAAGCTAATTTGCAGTCCTCAATCTCCGTGTTGGGGATCTGACATTTCTTGTAGAAAAATCTCAACTTTTCTTTTACATTAACTCTGTGTTAACACTTTTTATTCTCACTTTGTATGAGAAACCTTCCTGATTATGGTGTCGATGTTTTTATTGAGCTTACTGACTTAATCACACAACTTAGTAGTTAAATTTGTCTTGGGTATGTCATATAAGATTTATAGGATAAGACTGTGGGGGTATTTTCTGCTAGTGAACATCATTTTTTTGTAAGTATCAAATTATGACAAGAAGAAGCAGCCTAAAGATTGTTTAATGCAGAAAACACCCTGTAGTTTGGAACTCCTTTCACACAGCCTAGAGGGAACAAAAGTTAAACTGTACCCATCATTCGTATCCACTGCTTTCTTCCTGAGCCCTTGGTGTACAAATTCATTTTTTCTAAGCTTTTCCTATCTCCATAGCATATCAGCTTTTGCCTTATATTTTTAACTTGCTAACAGTGTGCCTAGTTGGCACATGTTTAAATATTCTTTGGGCGCAGCTGTGCCACATGTGTCCTTGCTTCCCACTGTCTCTCCCTTCCAGATTCTCTCTCCAGGACTGCATTCACCAGCGAGCATTCTCCCAGCAGCCCTCTCCCTGACAGTATTCTTTTCTCATTCCAACTTACAACTGCTTGGCGTTTGTGAACCACTTGTTAAATCTTTATCAAGTATTGCCCATTAGAATTTGTTGATACAATAGCGAACATGTTGTTTATGTGTGAAGGAACAAATACCTAAGACATGAGGAAGAACCATGTGGACATGTACTGCATGGCAACTGTGGTATTATGGGAAATGATGGTAATAATAGTGATAGGAAAATGGCTTAGACTTTAAGACCAATGTGTGTTTGGCACATTCCCAAGTAGTTCTCGCAGGGGAAGACTTGTGAAGTCCTTACACCGACTCTTGTTTGCTTCACTCCCTTCTTACTGGGCCATGCACCTGTGTGCTTCAAAAAGTGCCTCCACTTGAAATAAAAGTTCGAGACCCACGGCATGCTGGTACCGCTCTCCCCACATGGTGTTCTTGTAACGTCACACAGTTCACTCACGGCGACTTGAGTCACATGTTACTAAAGTGTTAATGCCAAGCAGTGTTAAAAAAAATTAGTACTAAAGAAAATAAGAGAGACATCAAATTTGGAAATTATTTTTCAGAACAGTTATGTATTGGTGATGGCAGAGTACAGACCACATACATTCAAGTTATTCTAGGAAACAATGTTTGGAAAGTTGCAAAATTGCCTTTTGGCTTGTATGTAATTATATTTAGGTTACTTGTTAAAAAAAAGAAAGAAAGAAAAAAGAAGTGCTATATGGTGATTAATGACATTGTTTTAACCAAGTATTTTCCATATCACCAAAATTAGTCAACATTTAACATTTTAAATCTTGAATGCTGTTCAGTGAAAAAAGTTAACTGTGTACCCTAATTCGTTGGATGTGTTCAGTTGTGGTGTGTGCTATAGGTATAGCACCTGCATAGACCTGCATAGAACTAAAAAGGTACAAATTAGAATTATAACTTTTAACAATTGACTATATTGTTATTTAACTATGTAGACTATAAATGTGCAGTACATGTTACAAAAATATTGTTAAAATCTATTAAGAAAAGTATATAGTATTATAGTTCAGCGGTTCATGTTCATATTTCATATCAAACCCATTTGTTTATCATCTGTTCAAACCATGAATATGCTTTCTAGCCACCCAACCACCCGTAGATTGTCAGGTTTTCTCCTACTCCAGTGAACTGTATCATACACACTTTGGGGTCCCTTGGGCTATTGGTTGCTTTTCTTTTTCTTGCCCATAGCCATAGCATTGTGTGAGCCTCTCTTTGAAGGCCTATTTTCTCCAGTTTTTAATTATACTTTAACTTACGTGATGCCAGGACTTAGTTCAGATACTTGGGCATTTATGGAGATCGCCTATGTTTCCTTTAGAAGATTTGCTGTCTGTGTAGAGGGAATGGCAGCCTTGCTGGTGCATCTTGTTCCTCAGAGACAGGAAAACTCTGAAAGAAGGCCAGAGTGTTTGTTTTATCCAGCTAAAATTTAAGTCCACCTAAAAAAGCTCAACATCAGGGAATCACATTGAGATTGTCCCCTGTATTTCCCTGTTTTGTTTCTCCTGAAAAGACACTAAAGCCTCCAGGCTTGTGCCAGTCAGCTAGCTGTTTGTCCTAGCCAATTATCTTTTGGAATTACTGAGGGGAAAAAACCTTTAGAAGTCTAAGTTCAAATAATGTCGATGACTTAGCTTCACTGAGGGAAAATAGTCATCTACTCAACAAAGCTATCCTACTGCATACTGAGCTGTGCTCCAGGTCTTAGAGATACAGGGATATACATACAGTCAACCCTCTGCCCTCCTAAAGGTCATGTTCTGGTTTGGGGAAGAAGGTCTTTTGTAGATAGAAATGAGAACTGCAAAGAAAAAAGTAGGAGTGATTTAACATACAAATACTCGAAAAACATCTCTCTTCTCTCAATACCTATTTTGGAATAGGGAAGTCAAGGAAATTCAATGTGTTAATATGATGCTGTGAGATCCAGATAAAAGATTATTGGATTTGCTCAAACAACAAAAGGGCTCCTTCGTCCCTTTAAGCTACATTCTCAGAGCTTCCAAGAGTGCAAAGAAAATCTGAATACCAGCAGGAGAAGGTGTAGGGCTCACTAGAAAGTCTTCCTGCATGAAAAACAGGATTATGAGTCTGCTTCCTTAGCTGTGATGGGCAGAAGGCCTTCCTTTTTGCATGTGAGCTTATTTTCATATGATCTCCTCTGTGTATATACATGTACACACCTGCACATCTTTTTAGTTGTTCTGTCCCGAAGGGAATGTAGGCTGTATATTGTTTTCATATTTTAACTGATGACTTTGATGAGTGGTACTGGGTGAGTAATATGATCAGTCCTCAAATTCACACATCAGTAGGGAAAACTAGTCATTTTAAGGTAGATTATTTATTTCTAAAGTGTTGTAATAAATATAAATCTTATGTCTTCCAGTTATCCATAGTTGCTATGGTGATTAACATTTACCGAATGTCAAATACAGAGGTTCTACTACAGTTTCTCGAAGATCAGAATACATTCCCCAACTTTGAGCATGTAGCATACTGGCAAATACAGTTCAACAATATAGCTGCAGTCATGGTATTTTTGGTCTGGATCAAGGTAAGTTATGTCACTTTCTTCATTTTACTGTGTATGTACTCATTAACATGAATCACACAGGCCATTGGAAGACATGGATTTGCCTTTTTGGCCAGGTTGACATGGCCAGCCAGGGTTGTTGCATGGTTTGCATCACGTAGATGGCAGCTTCTGTGAAGTTTCCTGTAACTGTTGGTGAGATGACGTTGGCTGCCTGGATACTTTTCAGATCTGAGGAAAGTCTGCCTAGCTGAGACTGCATCAGAGCCTCTCCTGAACAGTAACTTTCTCATTCATCCTCTTTGTGAAATCAGGGCGCCTCATGGACAGTGAACACTCACAGACAGTGAGCCCTTACTCTGGACTCACTTCTTTAGACCAGGCTGGCCTCAAACTCACAGAGATCCAACTGCCTCTGCCTCCTCAGTGTTGGGACTAAAGACATCTGCCACCATCACCTGGCCTTATATTTTTAATATAATTATAACTTCACTTTCCCCATCCCAGTAGTCAAATTTTCTCGATGTGTTGCTAATGGCGACTGTTTTAGGTCCTCAGAAGCAGCTCCAGGGAGGGTACTTACCAACAGCTCTGACACTGTAGGGCTTGGGGCTGACCAAAAGTGTGGACCTCACATTGAGCTTCTCACATCGTCATTCACTTATTGCTTGTTCAGGAGAGACCATCACCAACACATCAAACTTTACCCTAAAATTAATAGGAGTTAGAGTTGGTGGAGTTGCTCAGTGGCAGAGGCCTTTGTCTAGAACATGTGAGGCCCTCGGTTCCATCCCAGCGCTAAAGAATGAGTGAATAAAAGTAGGAATCTCCTTAATAAATAATGGAGATTTTTTTGTGTGTGTGTTCAGGAGCAGTTTGTAAAAGACCATTAAGTGAAATTCTAGAGATTTCTCTCTTACTGTGTATTTCCAGTTACTGTCTTCTATTTATTGCATTGCTTCCCAAACATGACTCTTGGATTCTTCCAGGCAGGAATTACGACCCCCAGTTCTTCCCGCCCTATGCTCCCCACACAGCCTTCTACCCTGAGCTGCAGGCATCTTAGCAGGCATCACCCTGCCACCTGGGCTGCCAGCTACCGTCTCCGTGACTGGACTCAGATGCTTTCGCTCTCGAGCATTGGGTTTACAGTCAGGCGCTTCTGGCTCCCAGTCTGTCTAGTGTCTAGGGATAAAAATACCAGTCAGGAAGTCCTTGAAGATTCGAGGCAGTTAGCCAAGGTTACCCCTACCTAGTGGTGCTCAGCATGTGACAATGATGCACAAAACTATTTTCTGACTTATTTCTTGTTACTGCTTTTTTTATTCCTCTTTCAGTTTATTCCTATGGGGGACATTATCCTTTATTTGTCAGTGACATTTAAGCTTTTTTTTTTTTTTTTTTACTATAAAACATGAGGCAGAGCCGGGCGTTGGTGGCGCACGCCTTTAATCCCAGCACTCGGGAGGCAGAGGCAGGCGGATCTCTGTGAGTTCGAGGCCAGCCTGGTCTACAGAGCGAGTTCCAGGACAGCCTCCAAAGCCACAGAGAAACCCTGTCTCGAAAAACCAAAAAAAAAAAAAAAAACAAAAAACAAAAACATGAGGCAGAAGCTTTGTTCTGCTAACTGTTACATCCCCAGCCCTGAGGACTGTGTCCAGTATGAGCTAGCTACTCAACAAACACTTTTTGAATGACAAGCGAGGTATTCCTAGACTTGAAAGAGACCCCTGTTTTCTCTACTATGATAAATATAAATTATGCAATACCATTTCCACCATTTTACATGCATGCTTCAGAAGTACACAGCCTGATGTTGTATCTATCACTGCTGGACATCACCAAACGTTTTTGTGATCCCAACAGGAAATGCCTATAACCCGACTTGTCAATTTTCCATTGTTTTTCCTGTCCCAGTGAGTTTGGCTATTTGGAATTGAGTTTGGCTATTTGGAGTGCCTCAAATAGATGGAGGCATGCAAACAACATTTGAGGTTTTTGCATCTGCCTTATTTCACTTAGCATGCTCTCAAAGTTGACATAACAACGAGTAACAAATTCCATTCCCTCTTATAGTAGACTTCCATTCCCTGTATATGTAGAGCACATTGTATCATACATTCATCTACTGACATTGTCCCTCTTCTACAGCTCTTCAAATTCATCAGCTTTAACAGGACCATGAGCCAGCTCTCCACAACCATGTCTAGATGTGCCAAAGACCTCTTTGGTTTCACCATAATGTTCTTCATCATTTTCCTGGCGTACGCTCAGTTGGCATACCTTGTCTTCGGCACTCAGGTGGATGACTTCAGTACTTTCCAAGAATGTATGTAAGTGTCTATGAAATGAAACAGAAAAGTTTTTTTCTATAAATGTATGAAATTATAGATATAATATTTTTAGATTTTTATTTTAAAGTAAGTTAGAGATGTCATAGCATTCCTAACAGTAAAAATATTATTCTTGTCACTAGTAAATGTTAAAAATAAAGACATGTGGATTTATTTCTTCTACAAATATTGTCCCAGCAAAGAAATCATGATGTTTGGAAATGTTGATTTTTAGGGAAGCAGCTTTCAAGTAGTGAGATAGAGTGGAACCACTGTAGAAAAACAGCACTATTCAAAAGACCAAAGTCTTCTCAGAACCCAGCCCAGGTGGGAGTTTTAAATGGCTGTTTGCAGGGGAGGCACACATGGGTGGAGCACGTTAGCCCTGGGTCCCATCCCAGGGCTCGGTCTTTCCTCTCCCTCTCCCACATAAGGAGGCCATTTGCCTACATTCTCATTCCTCTTCAATATTGTTGCCTTGTGTCTTAAATTTCAACTTCTAAGAGATAAAACATATTTCTAATATAGTAGAAGAAACTAAAAGCAGTTCACAAATCTTCAGTCTTTTTCTGGTGTCCCCACAATATTCTGAATTACAGTTATTTGCCATTCACGAAGTTACTAGGTAGTGAGGGAAAGGGTCAATCATAATAATGGAGTTACTGTCGTTTTGTGAATGGAGATTTCTGGTTAATCTTGCTATTGATGAAAGTCAGGAAAGGAAATGATGTCACTGACGGTGTCTAGCCATTATGATCTCACGTTGAGTGACTGTGAAAATGCTTTGAACCCTACAGTTTTGACCATCTTTTAATATGTGTTTTGCCACTGTCTTTATTTAAAGATATTTTAATTTCAGACCGACCAAGCATGACTATTATAAGCATTTCAATTACAAATCATCTAATAATCAGGTTGAATATTAAGTAGAAATGACATATATGAAACCATATTATTCTAAAAGACATCATCAATGGATAATACAAGTAACAAGACATTCCCAAGGAGGTCGGCAGTTTTCAATTTCTTGGCAGCTATCTCAAACTTCCCAAAGTGTCCCAACATATGAAATCATCCTTACTAAATGTACATCCGCAGCTGGACACTGTTTGGTTTTGTGTTGTGTTCTCTTTTGTTTTCATAGCTTCACTCAGTTCCGCATCATTTTGGGTGATATCAACTTCGCAGAGATTGAGGAAGCTAACCGGGTTTTGGGACCACTTTATTTCACTACATTTGTGTTCTTTATGTTCTTCATTCTTTTGGTATGTATATATGCATATTTTTTTTACAGCGAGGTGATTTAAACTTCATGCTCATAAATCACCACCTTCTCTTTTCTCTCGTGCTTTGATCACCCATCATTTTAAGTAAACGCATGGCAAACAGAAAAGAAATGGTGGCTCTTGAAAACTTACTGTTTCCGTTTCCATTACAGTTTTCGGACAATAATTTGTTTTTCCTGTGGTCTTCTAGTCATCTGTATAAGTG
Organism: Mesocricetus auratus; assembly: GCF_017639785.1. Lineage (NCBI taxonomy): Eukaryota > Metazoa > Chordata > Mammalia > Rodentia > Cricetidae > Mesocricetus > Mesocricetus auratus. The sequence continues at coordinate 78,354,554 of NW_024429190.1, forward strand.
TGTCTAACCACTATAAAAATAATTAAAGTGCAGATTTGTCAAGTTCCTAGATGGTGCTTTGCCTCAGCGGTCTGTCGTGCTTGCCTGCCTATGCAGCACAGAGTCACTACCTTTTAGTCACTTGCTAGTATGACTTTCCATTCTTCCCTTTTCTTTGAGAAAATAGGACCTTTCAAAGTAACTTAGAAATAGGATGTCAAGAGTCGTAGCTGAGTGAGTTATCACAAGTCAAGGCTAAGATAGTATTTCAACTTTCTCACAGCCCAAAGACCTATACACTGCTAGAAAGAATTTGCATAAATTAAATTTAAAGGTGGTATGTAGTGAAAACTACAGTGTGTGCATTCAGTGATGTGTTATACAGTTGAGGGAGTCGTGAAAAGGAAATTAGAACTTGAACTTTCTCTGATCCTGTGACTTTGCGGGTAAAGCTGACATTGTTAAATACACCTGAGCAGCTGAAGCCAGCTACCAGACAAACAAACGGCACGCAGGTGGCGCATTTGATTTACTAGGTGCAGTGCTTTGAGAATGGGAATATTCATTACTACGGGGAGGGGAAATGTCAGGAAAAGTAACTGACATTGGTGAGTGACAGCAGCTGTGATGGTTACTACTCAGAACTATCACTGTTAGGACCGGTCCTGAGCACTGCATAGATCATCTCACTACCCAACACAAGCAGTTTTAAAGGGGGTACTGTCACCTTTTCTATTTTATAAACGCAAAGCCAGGAGCTAGCTAGGGAAATGGCTCACTGTGTAAAGTACTTGCTGTTCAAGCTTGAGGAATCAAGTTCAGATACCCAGCCTCCACGGTGGTTCAGAGATGGCAACCAGCCTATAACCTCAGAGCTCAAAGAGGTAGAGACAGGATCCCTTGAACAAATTGGCTAGATAGACTAGCCAGGGAGCTCTGGTTCAAGTGAAAGACCCTGAAAGATACATAAGGCAGAGCGAAGTGAGTTGGGACAGCATCCATGTGACTTCCACACACACAACCAAACACTTGTGTTATACTGGAGTCTCAAAAACGAAAGAGTTAATTATATTTTTAAAAAGTCAAATACGGTCTTAGGAGATGGTTGATTGGGTAAAAATGATACTCTGCAAACATGAGAACCTGAGTTTGCATCTCCAGCAGTCAAGTAAAATGCCAGAAATGGCTGCATGTACCTTCTGGGCACTGGGAGGTGGGTGTTGCTGGTCAGCCAACTTAACCAATGAGTGAGCTTCAGGTTACTGAGTGACCCTGTCTCAAGACAATGAGGTAGAGACAGTAGAGAAGACACTTGCTCTGGCCTTTGAGTGTGCACTTGGAAGTGCACATGTCACACACACATATGCATTCACCACAACACATATACACAGGTCAGACAACACGTGTGGGCCATGCCATGTTTGCTGAGGTGGAAGCTGGATCAGGCTGCCTGTATCCCTGGTTCTTGTACAAGTGAGGAATAGTGTGGAAGTTCCTTGCAGAGGGAAAGCATCTACTTGAAGAGTGAGCGAGATTCCTGAGAGAGTTCCATGTAACAGGCTTTCCTTCCTGGTAAGCTTAGATTCTGGGGCTTGTGATTCCAGAGTACATAGGTTCAGCTGACTGGACAATGGATGTTTCGTGTCTTTGTTGTGTGAAGGTTCAGGTGGGAAGGTCTGAAATGATGGCTGCAGTTGAAGTTGGTTTCACACAGAGCCCTTTGGCTGTTGGTGAGCCCAGCTATATGACAAATAGTGTGAGGTAAACTTAAGCCGGGTTTTGTCTGACTCCTGCACACCTTCCTGGGTGGTGTTGCTGTTTTGTTCTTTTCTTTCATCTTCTCCTTTGATTCCCACAATCTCTTCCCAGTCCCACAAGGCAAGAACCCAAGTTTGACAGACTCTGAAGTCTTCCTCGTTTCACAGATTTCCTTGAGCTTTATACTGGGCCTACTCTGGGCCTATTTGCTGAAGTCATCTCAGTTCTTTAAAATATGTTCTGGGTTCCTCATAAGAGTATATGACAGATTTGGAAAAAGTTTAATTAAGTTGGTTATTAAAACTTGAAGAGCTCTTTAGAGCTCTACGTAGTAACTTAATGTTTTAATAGTAGAAAACAATAGTAAAATTTTCCATGTGTACATATATGCATTAATATTTTGTAGCTTTTTATTATCTCTTTGCAAGATTTGCCAAAAATGTGTTCTCACTTCAGTTATAAAACATTTTGACCAAGAGCAACATGAGGAGGAAAAGGTTTATTTGCCTTACATGTTACAGTCCATCATTGAAGACAGCCAGTGTAGGAGATCAAGGCCAGAACCCAAGGCAGGAACTTGGAGGCAGGAAGTGAATGACACAGATGCCCGTGCTGCCTACTGGCTTCTTCCCATTGCTGCCTACTGGCTTCTTCCCATTGCTGCCTACTGGCTTCTTCCCATTACTTCTTCAGCTTGCTTGCTTATACAACCCAGGACCACCTGCCCAGGGCCAGTACTGGCCGCTTCCCTTTCACACCAGTCACCAATTAAGAAAATGCCCCCACAGACTCACCTACAGACTCAGCTTAAGGAGCCAACTTTCCAGTTGAGGCTCCGTCTTCCCCATTGAGTCTAGTGTGTGTCGAGCTGACAGCAGCTAGCCAGCACAGCATAGTTTTATAAGACTTCCTTTGGTATGACTTAATGGAGAAACGCTACTTCAAAGAGCGTGAGAGTAAAACTTAATTAGCGACTTCATGGTGATTCAGATTTGCTAAAAAAGGTGAACAAAAGGCAAGCCTCAATGTTTAGACTGCTCTCGAAACATATTTGAGTTTCATCCTCTTGTTTTACACACAGAATATGTTTTTGGCCATCATCAATGATACTTACTCTGAAGTGAAATCAGATCTGGCCCAGCAGAAAGCAGAAATGGAACTCTCAGACCTTATCAGAAAGGTAGGCTATACCCTAATTCCCAGGTTTTTTTCCTACACATAAAGGAACATTATTTTAACCAGTTTACCAGACCAACACTGATTCCCTGAAATTACTTGAAGTAAAGGGTGGATTGCTTTATTTCAGAAATAATTTTAGTGTTTTCTTTGGCGGGAGGCTTGACAGACAGACTAGGACTTAATTTCTGAGGCTCCTTTTATGGTCTGAATTCAATTTTAAGATGATCTTTTGACTCTTAATTATCCAGTGCTCCAGAGTCCCAAGTTGACAGCAGACTGAAAAGGGAGAGGGCACATGCGTCTAATTCCTCCCTTCTCTCCAATAACCACTTGAGCTGAGGTAGAAGGAAGGCAGCCACTTTCCTTTCACCTCTAGCCTTTCTCTGTAGAAAACTGAAGGAAAAGGTTCCTACATCAAGACACAGTTTGGGGGCCTGAGAACTACTTTCACACCATCTCAACAAGTGTGTAATTGTAACTGTTAACTACAAGGGGAGGGTGGGGAAGTGCTTTCCTTAAAGACTAAAACTTACATAAAAAGAAATGAGTGCACAGGACGCCTGCCATCTTGGTAGGTGAAATCGCTCCTTTGCTGTTTTTATGTTCAAGCCTGAGCCCCCTTGTGTTCAAATTCTGTTTTAAGGGAAAACTTCAGCTTTGTAAAGTCCCTGTCCTCGTGAGTTCTGCATCACAGTTGATGGGTTTCACTAGTTTTCAGTGTGAACGTTGGTGCTCCACACTTCAGTTTCCATAGTCAGGAAGTTCAGTTACTACATTATTACATAACGTCAGGCCCTCAACCACAGGGTTCAGATTTGTTTTGTCACAAAATAGTGTGGGAAATGGTGCAGAGTACAGACTCCACTGTTAGCCATTTGGTCTCCAGATGCCCACCAAAGTAACGTGTCCATCCTCCTCAGTGGCCCTATTGTGACCCTTCATTCTGTTGCTGCTTGGCCATGGAACAGCTCTGCTTTAGTTCACAAATCACAAAGCAGGGAGGGTTACTTTCTTGTCTCCCTGACACGTCCATGTTTATATATGTGTGTGTATAATATATACATATAATATTTATATATACATATGTGTGTATATATAACATATATTATATATAGGGTGAGAAAGACGTGTCTCGGGGGTTAAGAATACTTGATTTCTCAGAGGATTGGCGTTTGACTCCCAGCATCCTGTGGAAGTTCACAACTGACTGTAACTCCACTTCGGGGATTTTGACACCCTCTTCTAGCCTTTATGAGCACCTGCAGGCACTTGTGCATACATACACATGTGCATGCACACACATAAATAAAAAATAATGTTTTTAAAAGTAAACATCCTGGCAGAGAATGGGCCCCCAAAGATAAAAACACAACAGAGAAACAACAGCATAAAGAGACAAGGTTGGTAGAAGAAAAATATCTTACTGTGGGGAAGTAGTCATAGCCACCCTTTGAAGGATCCAGATAAACAGCTAAAACAATTTAGTGAAGATTAGTTTATCACAAAATAAATGATACACATTGTGAGGAAAACATGTTGGAGAGAATGATGCTTGCAAATAAAGGTCATGATAAAGTAATTCTTAAGAGGATGTCTTAGTTACTTTTCTGTGGCAGTGAAGAGACAGTACGACCAAGGTGACTTACCAGAAAAGCCTCTAGGAGGAGATTAGAGTTTCAGAGGCTGAGTCCATGATCGTCCTTGTGGGGAGCATGGTATCAGGCAGGCCGACAGCTTCACAGTCCCTTGTATTCTGCGGAACAAACAGCTCGGAAATTCACAGTGATTTACATTTGAAATACAGACATCCATATATCTAAATTATAGAAGCCCTTAGTTCCTAATCTATTGAAAGATACTGAGCTTTGTACAAGTTTTATAGAAAACTGAGATTACATTCATTACTCATTCACCAAAACATTTTTCTTGAATTATCCATCTTCTACTGAGGTGATGAACTTCCAATAGTTTCACTGGAACTGAAAGACAAAATTCAAAAGGAGAGTAAAGAAAATCATGTCCTTTTTTTTTCTTTTCTTTTCAATAGGGCTACCAAAAAGCATTGGTCAAACTAAAACTTAAGAGAAATACTGTAGATGACATTTCAGAGAGTCTGCGGCAAGGTGGGGGCAAGTTAAACTTTGATGAGCTGCGACAGGACCTGAAAGGGTGAGGGTCGCACTGCTAGACCTGGGAGTGCTATTGTACATGCTAACTCTTGCTGGCCAGAGGATGTTTCTGCCCCGAGTACTGGTAGAGCAATGGTTTTCATTTGGGGAAGCAGGTATTTTTCTGGAACATGCTGTCTCTCTCCCTTCCTCCTGCATCCTGATGTTTCAGGGCTCGGGCGGGACCATGTACTGAATAAATTCACCTGGACCCTCTCAACCTTTCAGGAAAGGCCACACTGATGCAGAAATTGAGGCCATATTCACTAAATATGACCAGGATGGTGATCAGGAACTGACTGAACGTGAGCACCAACAGATGAGAGACGACTTGGAGAAAGAGAGGGTGAGTGCTTGTGGGGGGAGGCTGGACTCAGCGCCCCCATGTACTAATGAATTACTCCTTTCTCTCCCTGTCCTCTCTCCCCACACCCTCAACCTACACGTTAGTAGCTGCTCATTCACCTTGTTAATTCCTGCTTTAACATGTCAATCCATGAAATCAGAACTGTAGAGAACTGGTCTGGAGCACACACATTTTCCCCTGGTGCAAGACCTTGGTGAGCTATTTTGTGGGGTTTTGGTGTGTCAGCCCCTCATTGGAAGTCTCCATCTTCTTCAGGAGGACCTGGACTTGGAACACAGCTCTTTACCACGCCCCATGAGCAGCAGAAGTTTCCCAAGAAGCCTGGATGACTCTGAGGAGGAGGACGATGACGACAGTGGGCATAGCTCCAGGAGGAGGGGCAGCATCTCCAGCGGGGTTTCCTATGAGGAGTTCCAGGTGTAAGTACAAATGTTTTCTCCAGTTTTGTGTTGACCAGGGTCAACGAGATGACATGACATCTCATGGAGCTAGATGTTTACTTCTTTTCATGACTAATATAATTTCTTTCAAGTGGGTCTGAAGAGTAGTTTTCTTTTTATAAAAGATCTTCATTATAAGAAATTGGGGACAGGGACAACATTAATATCTTTTCTGTTCCTTCCAACCAAAATGTCTTAGAGTCTACATCTCCTTTTACATGTATGTGTCAGTGTTTTTACATACCTTGGAGCCTAACAGGGTCTGTCCTTTGAGGAGACTGTTTATTCTGCTGCTACTTAGTTTTCTGTAGATGCCTGTCAGTTGATGTCTCCTGCTTCCCTGTTGATTTTATGCTTGTTGGCTTCTGTCTGCTTTTGAAAGTAGGGTAATCACATCTGTATTATTAAATTATTCACTTCTCCATTTAATTCTAGAATGTTCTGCTTAGTGTAATTTGAAGCTGTTAGGTGCATACACGTTTGTAATAAGTAAGTCTCAATAGATTATGCCTTTCATTATGTCTTTATCTTACGTGAGATGTGTGTTTTTCTCATGAGAACATAGCCCGATGAAATTCTTTATACATCATAAACCAATGTTTTTCCTGGTGCTTTCATTTTTTTCTTTGTTTTTATCTTTCTGTATCTTCACTGTGTATGTCTACCTCTGAGTTTATTCTACTTGCAGTTTTATGAGTGTTTCAAATTTGCAGTGGTTCTTATCAAACCTGGGGAAAATATTATTTGATGATACCTTATTCAAGCAGTTTTAAGTGTCACGATTTCTCAATTTTCTTTAGTTGTCGTTTTGATAAATGATTTTCATTTGTTATAAGTTTATAAGTGTTTAGACCTTTAAAAGGATTGATGTTTTAAAAATAATTTTTCCAACAACCATCCTTGTTAGGGTTTTTTGAGACAGGGTTTCTCTATGTAGCCTTGACTTTTTGGCTTTCCTGGAACTCACTCTGTAGACCAAGCTGGACTCAAACTCACAGAGATCTGCCTGCCTCTGGGATTAAAGGCATGCACCACCATTGCCGGGCTCCTTCTTAGTATTCTTATACTGTCATTTGAGAAGTTGTCTCCAGGGCATCTAGTCAGTGGCTGAATACTGACCTGGTATGTGCAACACTCTTCAGTCACTAGGATCACAAGGAGAGGGGCCAGGGAGGGAGAATTCAAATTGTTGCCATTTGACAAGTTTTAAGGCATTTAAACATTTTTATTCAAAATAATAAGATGTTAAAAGAGCACACTATTTTCCAACAGTTTTATTTGGCTATAACTATTTCAGGAAACATGCAATACAATTTCTGGTGTCACTTTAGACATCTATTGCCTAGGTGAATTATAGTTTATTTCCATCATCTCCTACTGGTTGTTTGGCATTGCCACTATTCAATGCTATGCTATTAAAAAGCAATTCTGTGTACCTAAAATTGGCTCTTGTGAAAAAAGGCTTTTAAACCTTCAGTCACAATTTTATTTTTACAAAGAAGGATGGAGGCTACCATTCCCACAAACAGCCCATTACAGTTTGTCTCTTAGTCTTGCAAACACATAGAAAGTATTATCATGTTATGTTTCGATGCACGGGTCATGTGGGTTGAAGGACACAGATGTGACAGACTGTGCCCACTGTCATCCCCTGCAGACTGGTGAGGCGTGTGGACCGCATGGAGCATTCCATAGGCAGCATCGTGTCCAAGATTGATGCTGTGATTGTCAAGCTTGAGATCATGGAGCGGGCCAAGCTGAAGAGGCGAGAGGTGTTAGGGAGGCTGCTGGACGGAGTGGCTGAGGTGAGTGGTCATGAGTTGAAGCTGACTGGTGGACTAGGTATTTGTCGATTGAAATGGACACCCGTGACACTTGTCATTCACAAATATTGTTTCTGTTCACTTTTATTCTCAGATTCTTCCCCCTTGAGCAGAAACAGTCTTTAGTTCTGTAGAGCACAGGGTAGTCGTCCCATATTGTAACTACTTAACCTGATGCTGTCCTTCTCCTCATAATAACCTTAGGTCAGATGATAACCTGGAGGCGTGATTCTTGATACCTCCCCCTCTGAGGGTGCTACCAGCAATGGAGCATACAATTTAGTGAACACATAAATGCCTAACTCCGTTTCATTGTAGAATATGTAAAAGATAGCATGCAGTGCCCTGGTTTCTGCTATTTGTTTAATTTCCTCATTAGGATGAGAGACTGGGTCGTGACAGTGAGGTCCACAGGGAGCAGATGGAGCGCCTGGTACGGGAAGAGTTGGAACGCTGGGAATCGGATGATGCAGCATCCCAGACAGGTCATGGTCTAGGCACGCAGGTGGGGTTCAGTGGTCCACCTCACGCCAGAAGTTCCCGGCCTCCTTCCTCCCAGTCTGCCGAGGGCCTGGAAGGTGGAGGTGGAAACGGAAGTGCCAATGCTCACGTGTAATACTCCATGAGTGTTTGTATGTGTGTTCCTGAGACATGATGAGGTGGTTGGCCAGTGTGGTAGTGACAGTTACAGTATTTATACGCCCAGCTACATTATGATGCTGGTCTTTGTGACCAACTGCTATAATTTTCTGCACTTTAATTTATTTTACGTAAACTTTACCCATGGTTCCAGGAGGATTGTTTTACTTTTTCTCATATGAGAAATCTAGATGTAAATATTGAGTTCAGAAAACAAAAAAAATCTGAACGTACACCCAGTGGCTTTCCTGCCCCAGTCTTCAGGCGATGATGACGCATCCTTTATAAGCTGTTCTGTCGGCAGTGGCAGTCCTGTGTATCTCGGTAAGAAAAACCAAGCATTGCTTTTGGCTCAAAAGTCATTTGGGAGTTTACTACAAACGTCCATCTAAGAAAGGAGTCTTACTTCACCAACCTATCTGTGGTGAACTTTTCTAAAAAATGAAGTAGTAAAGAACTCCAAAGCAGAGTCTGGATTATTGAAATGCGTGTGAACAGTTGAGATAGAATTTAAGTGCTGTCCCGTTTTGCTATTACAGTCTCAGTTTGTGGGACTAAACATATCATTTATTTTCTGTTTTTTTTTTATTTAGCTTTTGTTGGACATGGGGTAAGAAAAGTCAAAAAGATAAATTATAGGAAAATATATAGGAAAGAGCCTTAATCTGTCACTAAACTTGACTGTTCAATTCTTTGTTAGCATAGAAATTTCTCCATTTTTCTTTCCCATGTATCTCATTTACAGCTGAATCTAATATTAAAGTAACTAAGGAATAAGACAAACTTACTGAACATTTTGGTATGCAGTGAAAGTTTTAATTTAGCAATTATGTACATGTGAAGCAGTGTTGTAAGGAGGTTTTGAAGTACATAAAAGCTCTGTAAGAGTAAAGGGTTGTCTTGTTTTATCTAGAATATAGTTTTCAAATATCCATCTTATATTTCAGAATGAAAACATATAATGCAAATTTTGTTCAGTTTCATGTAAGGGGCCTCAAGGGCTAAGGGGTTATCCATTATTAGAAGTGATCAGCTAAAAGTTACATATCAGCAATGGTTTTCATTAGGTGAAGGTCTCACTAAATTTATGGGAGAAATCTATTTCTCAGTATATGTTGTTGTTAAAGACAGGGCCTCACCATATAATCCTGGCTGGCCTGGAACTAACTATGTAAACTAGGTTGGCCTCTGACTCAGAGATCTACCTACTCTCTGTCTCCTTTTTTTTTGTTGTTGTTGTTTTTTTTTTTGTTTTGTTTTTGTTTTTTGAGACAGGGTTTCTCTGTATTGTTTTGGAGGCTGTCCTGGAACTTGCTCTGTAGACCAGGCTGGCCTCGAACTCACAGAGATCCGCCTGCCTCTGCCTCCCGAGTGCTGGGATTAAAGGCGTGCGCCACCAATGCCTGGCTCTACTCTCTGTCTCCTATTTGTTGGGATTAAGGTCATATGTAATCACACCGGACTAAAACCATTGTTTTTTTTAAAAATGCTGAGTAACCGGGCCTTTTGAGAGCCAAGGAGACAAAGCCAAGCCAGTCAACAATCAGCAGGTTGAGGACAGGTAGAGGAAAGTCCTGGACTTTAGTGCTATTCTTTAAATATTCCAGCATTCATTTACTTCATAGAATTCACCAAACCTCCAACAAACTGCTGGGCAGACTGGTCTTTCTAGCATCTCCTACGAAAGTGAAGCACATTGAGTTTCCTTAACTCTGATGGCTCCATGTCTACCTTATGGTACACTAATTTCTTTCTTCCTAGGTATTGAAGTGTGCAAGCCAGGGGTATTGTGTGTATGTATTTATGTATGTGTATCATGTTGTTACAAGTAAACAAACTTCAACTTGAAGTGCATTCATTATGTGGTATCCATGTGTTTCGACTATGTGCCATATATCTGTTATGGTCACTACAACATCTTTTTATGATGCTTGCTATGCTGTTTTTCCTTTAACTTGTAAAATTTTGCAGAATTCTTTTTTTTTCTGCGTTCCCATATACTTTCATATATTTTTCTACTTTGGTTCTGGGAAGTTCAGTCCTAATCGTTTTTTCTATTATCCTCCCCTCTGTAATGGGTACAATTAAGATATTATATATCCAAGGTTCTTCTGACAATCAAGAATTTCCTAACTGTAATAATGTGTACATTACTTAATAAAGACTTAACATGGTACCAAGGTGTAAAAAATGTCTGCTTCCATATAAGAAAGAGTTGCCTTTTATCATGGCATAGACCCTGGAAAAGTTCCTTCTTTTCTGTTCTAGTAAGAACACAAGTAACACATTTATATGCTTTTTACACTAACCACACGTTTGTAGACTCCCAGTAAACCCATCATACATAGTCTTTCTTTTCTTTACTCACAGACGTAAAACCCGGGACAAAGACTCCAGAACAGGGGACTATTTGGGACATATAGGTGATAGGAATGGCAGAGTGAGAGACAGAACAGGGAAAATGTAGGTAAAGGGTGTGTTAGTATACTTCATATGATTGGCTGCTGGAACACTGAGAAATAGTGTGCCGTGCACAATTCAGATTTATTCTACCCTCCAATAATGGAAGTAATCCTCTCGTACTAATAGTAAACAAAGCAAGTCTTCTTGGGTTCTGGGTAAGGACAGACTTGTAGATCCAACAGCTGACACTCAGTAGGCCCACTCTACAGGGATATACCACAGAGGATTTGCCTGTGTTGTGTACTAGACATAATCACGCATGGTTCAGTATCATGGGCTTTTGTTCCCCTAAGATACGATGCAGACAATGAGCAGACTTGTTTCATATGACTTTCTCAGTCACCCATGCAGTGGAGGAGGAAACAACACTTAGTTACTTTTCTATTGCTGTGCTAGGATAGATGCCATGGCCAAGGCAACTTATAGAAAAGAGTTTATTGGGGCTTAAAGAGGAGTGAGTCCATGACCGTTGGGGTGGGGAGTCTGGCAGCAGGCATGTAGGCATGGCACTGGAGCAGTAATTCAGTGGTTATATTCATAAACACGAGGCAGAGAGTTCTAACTGGGAATGGTGTGTGCTCTTGAAACCTCAGAGACCACCCCCAGTGACATAAGGTTACACCTCCTAGCCCTTACAAAATACTTCCCCCAACTGGGAACCATATACAAGAAACCATGCACAGACAATATTGCTCCAAAATCTACCTGATGACCTAGCTCCATACTTCTGCGCATGGCCAGAGAACTTGACATCGCTCTACACAGATGCTGCTCTATTCACAATAGCTAATAAATAGAAATAACCTAAATGCCCTTCAGTTGATGGGTGGATAACACAAATGTGCATATGCACAATGGAATAAATACTCAGCTGTAAAGAAAAATGAAACCATGAAATCTGCAGTAAGTGTAGTTCTCACCAAGCTGTAGCCACTAAGCGGTTGCTGGAGGAAGGAAAGTAAATAATCCCCCACCCAGGCTTGGGAATGCTGGGAGATTTAATTAAATGCAATGAGCCACAAAAAAGAAGAAGAGGGAAAGAAGGGGAAGAGAATAAAAGAGGGTAATGGGGGAAGACTATAGTCAAAGAACATCATATATGTGTATGAAATTAGGAAAGAACCGATTTTAAACAAAAAGAATAAGGAAGGTTGAGATTTTTGAGTGGTAGTTTACTGGAGGAAGTGAGATCTATCCCAAAAAGAGAAAACTGCTTAGTTCTTTCATAGTGGGGAGAAACACCTAAATAGAAACAATTGCCTAGTGAATGACCGTGTCACTTACATAGAACATTTATATGTGCAAAGCCCTGTGTTAGATCCTGGTGATGACGGATTAAAACAAGTAAGCCCCTGTCTGCCCAGAGCTTACTACTGAGACAAAACAAAACACACACAAACATACACACACACACACACACACACACACACACACACACACACACACAACTAAGTCTCAGGAAAAACGATGCATGCCTTACACGAGTTTATGTATTATTGCCTGTTGTTTTATGACAGTGATTGAATACACACATACATGAACAGCCATTTTATGCATATATGTGGCATTCTAAGCAGGTGTGGTTATTTTCAAAGGCAATTTCAAAATGAGCTCAAATCTTGATGTGTGTTTAAAACCTAATACCTTTTACAAAGAATTTTATTCTAAAGAAAAAAAGAAGCAGGACTCTCACCCTTCATCAAAGAAGCCGCTTTTCATAGCTGATGGAGACCATGACAGAAAACCACAACTAGTCAATCTCCGGGCACCCCCAGTGTAATCCCCAATCGCTGTATAAAAAACTCGCATGCTTCTGTGATGATGCATGCGTCCTTCAGATTAAAAAAAAATTATAAATAGCTTTTAAAAGTCCGGTCGGGTACAAATCTCGTCAGCAGCGTCTACACTGCACAACTAATACAGTCGCGCTTCCCTGGCTTGCAGTCAGTTTGATAGTTTTGAGCTCATTAGCAACACTTGCAGAAATACCGACTTCTGCGTTAACACGGGAGCACATCTCCCCTCGGTTAAACCACTGCGCATCATTTCCCGGGAATTCGCTGGTCTGAACTTGACGTTCACTTTCAAACCTTGCTGCGTGGAAACCGCGCCAGGCGGGCATTCGCGGCCGGGCCCCGGCGCGCATGCGCAGAGGGCGCGCGGAGGAACCGCTGTCGCTCGGCAGTGACGTCAGCCAGGTGCGGCGGAGCTCCTGCCCGCTTTTCCGCGAGCTTCGCTTCGTGTAGCCGGCTGGCTGCGTGTGGTTGGGTCTCTGTCGAGCTGGGTCTGGTGGACGCCGAGCGGCAAAGCCCGTTCCCGAGCCGCGGCCTCGAGGCGGTTCTCGGCGGCTGGGGCAGGAGGGCGCGGGTCCGACACGACCGCGGACGGCGACGCGGCCCCGGCGCGTGGAGGTGAGTTCGGAGGGCGAGCGGGAGGGCGAGCGGGCGGGCGGGCGAGCGGGCCAGGCGTGGGCAGCGGCCTCCATCCCTTCGGCCGCGGCTGGACGCCCACCCTCCGCGAAGTGTCGAGCCGCGGTCGGGCCGTTCTGAAAGACTCAGGGAAAAAGCCACGGACTCCGAGTCTCTCTCGAATGAGCAGGGGCCGTTAGCTCTGGTGTCATCAGGCTCTCCCTAAGCCTGGGCGTTTGGTGGCTCCCGTTGGCATCGCTCAGGGCACAGAATGCCCACCTGACGGGCAGTGGGTGGCTTCGGAGAGTTAGACTGTGTCCCAGGTGCAGTAAAATCAGGAACGGGGAGCGAAAGGGGTTCTGAGATCGAAAACCGGGAACATTTCGTTATTTCTCTCACTGTGGTGAGAGATTCAGAAAAGCAGAGTCAGCCACAAGCCATAGATGCGAGACACACACCTTTAATCGCAGCAGCCAGAGATGGTGGTGCACACCTTTAATCCTAGGACTCAGGATTAAAAGATAGATGGATTTCTGTGAGTCCAAGGCCACCCAGATCTACACAAGTGTGAATCAGTCTAAAAGAGAATTACAGCTAACACCTTTGATCCTAACATTGGGTTAGTATATAAGATAGAGATGAGGTCTCAGAGAGCGTTCATTCTTTAGTCACCCTGAGAGGAGAGGCAGCAGTTTGAGACTCGTGGGTGGATCAGCCCTTTCAGCCTGAGGTAGAGGTGAGAGCTAGTGGCCGGCTGCTTTGCTTTTCTGATATTCAGCTTGAAGCTCGAATCCCAATATCAGTCTCTTGGTCATTTATTTACATCTCACTGTTAAGTAAGTACTTTCCTGAAGTAGAAATGCTCGGAGCGGGGGTGGGGGCGGGTGGTGGGAGACTATTAGTTTAGGTTCAAGAAAAGGACAGGGTCCCAGGCTTTTAGGATTGTGTTTTGCCGGCTCTGGGTTTGCCTGATGCATTGACCCTCAGGAGCTATTTCTAGGATCACATTTATAAACAAACGCAGACTATAGGTTGTGTTAAATTAACATCTTCATCCAGTGCAAGAAACGTAGCCAAGGTGTTTAAATTGATTGTTTAGAGTGTGTTTCGAAGAAACCTTAAGGTATGTCTGCATGACATGCCCAAACATTTGGCGGAAGTCTTTTTTTTTTTTTTTTTTTCCCTCGAGACAGGGTTTCCCTGTATTATTTTGGAGACTGTCCTGGAATTTGCTCCGTATACCAGGCTGGCCTAGAACTCACAGAGATTCTCCTGCCTCTGCCTCCTGAGTGCTGGGATTAAAGGCGTGCACCACCAACACCAGGCTTGGCAGAAGTCTTAATCTTAAAAACTCATACAGGTACATAATATGCTTCGTTTACTCTTAAGGTTACTTTGATGCCAGTGAGCTCTATAGTTCCAAGAGAGGACATAGAGAGCAGTGCTTCTTAACTTATGGGTCACTGCCCCTTTGGGGGGTCTAACCACCCTTTGACAAGAGTCACCTAAGACCACCAGAAAACACAGATGTTTACATTATGATTCATAACAGTTGGCAAAATTGCAGTTATGAAATAGCAATGAAAATAATTTTATGGTTGGGGGTCACCACCACATGAGGAACTGTTTTAAAGGGTCGCAGCATTAGGAAGGGTGAGAACCACTGACAGAGAGGTAAAAGAAAACACATCAGACCAAGACGGTGGGCTGAATCACCAATTCTGGTGACCAGCTGGATGAAAATAAGAAAAATGTTAATTTGGCTGATAGTATAAGGATTTCCCTTCCTCCTTTTCTCTCCTCTCATTCAAAAGGTCTAAAACTAGTAAACCAAGCCATAGAATTTTCTCTTTTCTTTTTTCTAGACAGGGTTTCTCTGTAGTTTTGGAGTCTGTCCTGGAGCTTACTCTGTAAACCAGGCTGGCTTCGAACTCCCAGAGATGGCCTACCTCTGCCTCCCGAGTGCTGGCATTAGTTCTGCTCCACCAACACCTGGCTCTTGCTCAAAATTTTAAGACATTTTAGTTTGTAATTTTTAATATTGAGAGCTTAGTTTACTTCCTGAATTAATTCCTGATGTTACCCAAATACTTTTTCAAGTTAATCATAATACTGTCACCTTTTATTGGACAAATTCATAAATGAGCCCATATTTCATAGTTCAGAAATATGCTATATGGCAAAGAAACTAACCATTTTAAATTAATGATTTCTCTTTGTCTTGGAAGCTGCTTTTTAAATTGGTGTATTTTATTTGTATGAATGTTTTGCTTGTGTGTGTGTGTGTGTGTGTGTGTATGTGTGTATGTACGTATGTGTGTACCAGTTGTGTGCCTGGTACCCATGGAAGTCAAAAGAAATCATTAGATCCCCTGGCACTGGAGTTACAGATGGGTGTGAACCACTGTGTAAGTTCTAAGAATTGAATCCCCGTCCTCTGAAAGCGTTCTCTTTAGTCCCAGAAACTAATTTTTAAAATACTATTTGGTGAGTGTGTAATATATGTATTCATGCATTTGTAAGTGTGCTCATCCACTAGTTCCTTGCCAAGGCTAGGTATCTGTCATTTCTCACCTTTTTTTGTTTTTTTTTTTTTTGTATTTTTGATACAGGGTTTCATGATAACAGTTTAGGCTAGGCTGGCTAGACAGTGAGCTTCCTGGGTATGCCTGTCAGTACCAGTCTCCATCCCCCAACTGTGGGGTTACAGATGTGTGCTCCTGGATTTTGGGTTCTGGGGATCCAAACTCAGTACCTCATGCCTGAGTAGCAAGCTTCTACCACTGAACTGTCTCCTAAGCCCAAGAGGAATTACTTTTGAAAGCCCAGATTTTACTTTCAGCATTTCAGTATGCCACAGGATTTTTAGGGAAGGAAGAAACCAGAAGCTTAACAAGTAATTGGAATTCTGAAATGACTTTGTTTTTCCTTCTTAAATTAGAATCATGTCTGGCCTTGTTTTTAGTAGCAACCAGAATTTCATCCACAAATTTGGGGGGGTCTTCTTTTTTCAACATGAGTTTCTTGATACATTCTCATAGAAGATCACTGATGTCATTCCTCACAGTTTTCATTGCTACTGTGACCCTAGAACCTGGTGGCTGTTTTGAAGAATACCTAATTTGACAACATAAAACATAATCATTAAACAACTTGTAGTCGTTTCTTGGACAGTGAAATTATTAGAAAGGTAGCAGGGTTGAACTCCACAGTGACTGTTTTATACAATCCAGCTAACTGCCTTTAAGCTTTTTTTCTTTTAATTTTATGCATTTGAGTGTTGTTTACATTTATGTATGGGAACCACTTTGTCTGTGATGCCATTGTATGCCAAGTGCCCTAGAGTTACAGGTGGCTGTGAGTCTCTATGTGTCTATGTGGGTGGTAGGAATCAGACTCTACAAGAGCAACACGTGTTGTTAATTGCTGTGCAGTCTCCAGTCCTGCCCGAATCATTTTTAATGAAGTGATTCTCCTGTGCTTGCTTTTGCAATGGTAAGATTGGGCTGTTGTTTAGACTAAGAACATGGGTAGAGTTATGTCTAAGAAAGGTTAGCAGTAGAGCTTGAATATCTTACCAGTTAACGACCTTTTGGTAGGTATTGTCTCAAATTTGGGATTTTTCAGCTCAGTACAAGTATTATTTCCCTTTTTCATTTTTGTACAGACCAAAGTGGCACAGAAACAACTGTTCTCAAATGAGATTTACCTAGAGTCTATTGTTGCATTCAATTTTATTTGTCTCTAGGGTAGTGGGTCTCAGCCTTTGGGTTGCAACCCCTTTGGGGTTAAACAACCCTTTCACAGGGGTCACCTAAGACCATCAGAAAACACAGATATTTACATTATGATTCATAACATTAGCAATATTACAGTCATGAAGTAGCAACGAAAAAAATGGTATGGTTGGGGTCACCACAACATGAGGATCCCAGCAGTAGGAAGGTTGAGAACCACTGCTGTAAGGGATGGATATTATCTCAGACTGGGTCCACATTACTTTATTAGGTGTTGTACTCCTGACCGGAGGAAAAATACAAAATGAACCAGCAAGTACCTAACAAATTTAGTTTGTATACTCAATTTGAACCACAAAACAATTAAATTTACAGTAATACTAACTTACACAAAAACAATGCAAGAAAATTAATTTGTAAAATAAGTTTTATTATAAAACTTCATTTAAACATAGTTGTTAACATTGTATGAATCTCATTGTTGGTATTTTAGAGAAGAAACAAAGCTAGATGTAAAGACTTAGAATAGCCATGTTTAGAATTATAATGAGTGTCAGCAGTTAATACAGTTTAGTATTTTCATTGTATATAGAATTTTAAGATAACAACTTTGGCTGTCAATATTTACCATCACTGGGGAGACTTTTATAATTTTATATAACCTTGGGGCTCGAGAGGTGACTCAACAGTTAAGGGCACTTATTGATCTTGCAGAGAACCAGGGATTCTCTTCCCAGCACTATGTGACAGGATCCTACCCACCTGAAGCTCTGATTTTTCAGGATCTAACACCCTATTCTGGCCTTCTTGGGCACCAGGCACACATATGTTACCCCGACATAGATAGGTTAAGGCAAAACCCATGAAATAAAGTAATAATATTTTAAAAGAAATATTATGTAATTTTTCTGTGTTTATATTAACATACTATACAACCATTTACTTAACCAGTGTTTTAAACCAGATTTAACCAGAGCTGTAGTTACTTAAAAGACTTTCAAAATAAATGTTTAAACACCTTAACTCTTTTAAAGTAGTTTTCTCTAACCAATTAAAACCTTAAGTCAACAGAAAACACAACATAAAATGATTGTTTCCTATGTTGTTTCTTGCAAATTGTATTATGAGCAGATCCGTTTTAAGAATTTAAGCATAGAGAATCAAATTCTGGTTGAACATTAGTTCACCAAAATTTTATGTCTTCAGAGTAACGTAAAGTATATTTCTAACTATACCCAAGTGAATTATACATATGTTTACTTCTACAAAACATTTTGTGGGGACTGAAGAGATGGCTCTGGAGGTCCTGAGTTCAGTTTTCCACAACCACATACATGGTGGCTCACAGTCACCTATATTGGGATCTTCCCTCTTCTGGGTGTAGACTGCAGACAAAGCATTCATGTATGAGATAGATAAACAAACTTTTAAACGTTCATTCTTTGTAATCCTTCTGTGTTATGTTTCACTTGCTTTTCATATTTATCAGAAAGTAGATTCTCTTTTTATGTGTTTATTTTTCTCTTAATAGGTCCCGTATCTTTCCCCCCAGCCCCATAGGTTTCTCTGCAACTCTTGGGCAGGTTTTCCAGCCTCAGATCTAGGCCTGAGAAGCTGCAAGCCCCAAACTAAAGCAGGGAGATTATATAAGTTGTAGGCGAGGGGTGATGATGTGTCTACCATAAGCTGTGTTTATGCTCAAGTATGGTCAAAAGCTGAATGCTTTAGAAGGGGACTTGGCTGGCAACTTCAGGTAAGAAAGTTGCCTTAGCTGTCAAGTATGTTGAACTGGGCTTTTTGGTGCCTTCCTTTTGTTTGGAAAATCTCTGGACAGAGCATGGAAAGACAGGAATGGGGCTTCTCAGAACATGCAAGCATAAGCTGGAGGTTCCAACAAACAGTTCTGTCTTTAGATTTACATTTTAAAGCAATGCTTACAATATTTGGTGAATTTAGACACAATTATATTTTTTATCACCCAAATAATTCACTTTACATCTTTTGCTAGATTTCTCATTGAAATGCAGCTACTTTCTTTTTATAGTCTTTGCCATTAAATTGGATGTTAGTTAGAATTTTTAACTGTTAACTTTTAGTAAGGGCCTGTGGAAAAGAGCTATTTAAAACTGATTTTTCCATCTGAACAGTGGTAGTGCACTCCTTTAATACCAACACTCAGGAGGCAGAGGTGAGAGGATCTCTGAGTTAAAGGTCAGTCTGGTCTATAAGAGCTAGTTCCTGGACACCTAGGACTATACAAAGAAACCCTATCTTGAAAAACCAAAAAGGAAAAAAAAAAAAAAACCCTGATTTTCCTCATACCAACAATTTATGAAAGCTCATTATTAATAGAAACAATTGGTTTCCTTTCATAGAATTTAAGGAATCAAGAGTACTTGAATATGTATGTATTTAGCCATGGATATTTCAGTATTTCAGTTTAGGGCTGACTCAAATATTTTATCGTTTTTTTTCCAGATAAAGCAGTTCTTTTAGCATCATGGTTTTTAAATGGCCTCTTTTGTCCCCTCAATCCCCTTTTTCCTTGTCCTCAAGTTCAATATTTACATTCTAATTAGGTCTACCCAAAATAGCAAGCTCCAGTTGACCTTAAATAACAAAGTTATCTTAAAACTGGAGTCAGCAGAAGGAAACTAAAAGATCTTTGCATGATAATCCTACTTATTGAAGTTTAATATCTTAGAGGTGTTCAATTTTAAAAAGTAAATGGTCATACTGGTAAAATAGAATACTAAATTAGATAATGGAAACAGAAGAAATTTTACTAGAAATGGGTAACATAACAACGTAAACTGAATGATTTTAAAACTTGGAGAAGCCCTTTCCGAAAAGTAAGATGCCTTTGGGGAGCTGCCAACAAAACTACACCCAGGAATTCCATGGGCAGTTTTCTTTAGAGACACCCATTCCTTTTCAATTACCAAGTCAGCATACAAACTCCTAAACACCTCCAACGGCTCAGAAGTTTTCTTCATCTGTGTATGTGCAAAATAAACCTTGTCTCTTGTCAGTCTTTGTCTACTGTAGGCTTATTGCAGGTCTCTACCCACTGGATCTACTTTGGATAAGAAAAAGGTTTTCAAGATTAGTGAGGGAAGTGGAGGGACTGAACAGCCTTTTCTGGGCCTTTTAGGACTGTGTTATATAAGTACAGTGGTATGAAAGCCACAGTTAGTATGGCTCTCTCATTCATAAAGGTAAAGAGGGTAACTCCAGGATATGATTCTGCTAAGACTGAAGAATAGAGCAAGAGAATTGAGTGTGGAAAGCAATTCATCATCCTATTGAGTCCTGGAATTTGCAGGTAGAAAGGGGCAAATGCAATGACCCTTGGAGGCTGAAGCAGCCGAGGCACGGTTTGAGGTCACTGGGTAGGACACACATTTAGCACTGGTGTTCCACACTATGACAGACAGACTTCAGCTGAACGTGAGACACACGTTACGGAAGTGGAAAGGAGAGTTGTATTTGTTTTCATTATGAAATAACAGATTCAAGTGTTAAAACAAGAGTTAAATAAAAAAGTAATGTCACTATGTGATGCATGTGTCTGTTACCTGTCATTTTAATATTATTCTTTTCGGTCCTCAGTTATTCGTTCCTCACAAAGTGCATTCAATTTAGAGCATGTGGGAGTTTTCTATCCAGAATGAAAGAAATGAGCTGATGCTTTCCATTGCATTTGACACTATGCAAATAAATTCACATACATTTCTGTGTTTAGGCTTCACAAAAGCTCTTGATATTGTTCTCATTCTCTAGATAGCAAAAGTCAACTCCAGGAGTTGTAACAGCTGTTCAGGATCCTAGGATACTAGCACATTGTATTAGGAGCCCAGAGGCAAATAAGATGTTCAAGATGGAACACAGCTGGAATGTAAATTGTTTGATGCAAATCCAGTGATTATAGAGCCGCTGTCTACTCTAGACTGGTGGTCTAGTTGTTTGTTCCTGATTTGTGTAGAACTGTCAGTTACAGATTGTTGTGATTTCCCTGAACCTGGCTCAGGACAGGGTCTAAGGCCACTTAGGTTGATCCTGGGTCTATTAAATAATTGTCCTTCAGAGCTAGAGGCTTCTCTGGCTGTGCAACAGAGAGTGTTGTAAAACAGGCACATCTGTCCATCTCTCTGACAGCTGTGAAAGTCCCTATAGACCCTCAGAATTTCAGCAACAGATGCCAGTCTAAAGCATAAGAAAATAAAACATTTTAAAATCACTGCCTAAAATGCATATATTTGTGTATGTGTACTTATCTACCAAATTTATAAGTTTTAAGAAAGCTTTATTTTTTTAAAAAAACATTTTTAGCAATAAACTCACAGGAAACCCTAGTTTGACTTGTAATAGTTCATCTATCATAATTTCACATTAATTGAAAGTAATCTTAGTCAATTAGATGTCATTGAGAATTCATGGGGTCTTACTCCTTCAAGCCCTCTTCCCCTTTATATTGACTCTAGAGCAGTGTTTTTCAACCTTCCTAATGCTGTGACTCTTTATTACAATTCCTCATGTTGTGGTGACCCCCAACCATAAAATTATTTCATTACTATTTCATAACTGTAATTTTGTTGCTGTTATGAATCATAATATAAATATATGGTACACTTACGGTTATCTGCTATGTGATCCACAGGTTGAGAACTGCTGTTCTTCATCTACAAAGGGCTTCTGCAAAGGACACAGTGCCATTGCCCATTTTTCTTTGGGAGATGGGTGGGCAGATACCTGGGGCTACTATGAGCTCTTGTGGAGGGACAGGTTAGTTCTAGTTATCTTTGTGTATGGTCCTATCTCACAAGTGGGAACAGTGACTGTACTGGATCAATTCTAATTCTTTTTATTCCAGTACCAAAATCCTATGGAGTAGATAATTGTTCTCTTATGTGAGAGCAAACTGAAGCTCACATAGGTTCATACAAGAGTAAGTATGTGACCATATGCCAAACCTGTGTCTTCATATTATTTTCCTGCCTCCTCCTTTGCTCACTCAGTGTGAACTGAGAATGATTGAGGGTTAGGTTAGCGGTTTCCACCCAGGATTGATTAGCAGATGGGAGGCAGATAGTATTTGTCAGCCTCCAAAAGGAAAAAGATGATGAACCAGAGTGGTAATTAGAGCAAGTTGAAGGGAGATGCTGTATGTAGAGTTGTGGTTGAGTTAACGGGAATCAGCAGGGAAGGTGAGGCACTGGGGAAGTTACCACCTCCGGGTTAGGCGGTACCAGAGAAGAATGGCATGGTGTAGTTGCAGAGAATGGCCAACACTAAAAACATGGTGAAATGAACTGTAGAAGGGGAAAATTCAATTTCATCCTCCCCTCACCCACAGAAATCAAAGGATCCCAAGTGGTATTCATCAAAGAGCAGAACCAAGTGGATTGGAGAATCTACCCTGGGGGAACGGAATGGGTCCTCTAGTATCTGTAGGGAAAGAAAGCAGGTCAAGCACAGCTGGGCTCAGCATGAGGAGATGCCAAGACTTATGTGGGATTCTGAAGGGAGCTGCAGGGCCTGCTGAGTAGTCTGTTGGAGTCACTGTTTCACACAAGCCAATATGAATAAGTCAACAAGATCGTGATATCTAGAAAAAGGATGGGGAAATAAAGTTAGGCTGAGAGAAGACCTGGGTGGGTACTTGGCCCTTCACTAACAACAGCTCCTGGATGGAGGCATGTGGCTTAGGGAACGTGTGAGCCGCACCTGTGCAATCTTATTTTGCTCTTTTCTTTGTTGCAGTGACCTGCAGTGTGAGTGCCATCAGGCACAAAGACACCCAGACAACAGACTTTGGCAGTGCGTAATTAGCATGCCGGTTCCTGAAGCAGAAAAAACTCAACCCTAAAATCCTGTTCTCCAGAACGCTTAGCTCCCAGCATTCGCTGTGGGTGGGGCGAACCTTTGACCTCCAGCAAGCGCAGGTGCTAGTGCGCAAGTGCATGCTGCACATCCGGGACTCTGTTACTAGGAAGAAAAGATGGCAATGGCCTCAGCCGCTGTGGTGGTTCCCACTGAGTGGATCAAGAACTGGGAGAAATCTGGGAGAGGCGAATTTTTGCGTTTATGCAGGATTCTCAGTGAAAGTAAAAGCCGCGACACTTTGGCTTGTAGAGATTTCCAGCAAGCTCTCTATGAGTTGTCATACTATGTCATTAGAGGAACTTTAAAGCCTGAACAGGCATCAAATGTTCTTAGTGACATCAGTGAATTTCGAGAAGACATTCCACTTATTCTTGCCGATATATTCTGCATGCTGGATATTGAGACGAACTGTTTAGAAGAAAAAAGCAAGAGAGATCATTTTACACAATTGGTGTTAGCATGTTTATATTTAGTTTCAGACACAGTTCTAAAGGAACGCTTGGATCCGGAAACATTGGAGTCATTAGGCCTTATCAAACAATCACAGCAGTTCAATCAAAAGTCAGTCAAAATCAAGACGAAACTCTTTTATAAACAGCAGAAGTTCAATTTGTTAAGAGAAGAAAATGAAGGTTATGCCAAGCTGATTGTTGAATTAGGGCAGGATTTATCTGGAAATATTACTAGTGATTTAATCTTAGAAATTCTCAAATCTTTAATAGGATGCTTCAATCTGGATCCCAATCGAGTTTTGGATATCATCTTAGAAGTGTTTGAGTGCAGGCCAGAACACCATGATTTCTTTATATCTTTATTAGAAGCTTACATGGGTATGTGTGAACCACAAACACTGTGTCATATTCTTGGGTTCAAATTCAAGTTTTACCAGGAACCAAATGGTGAGACTCCATCGTCCTTGTACACAGTTGCAGCAGTACTTCTACAGTTTAATCTTATTGATTTGGATGGTCTTTATGTACACCTTCTTCCAGCTGATTCTTGTATTGTGAATGAATACAAACGAGAAATTGTGGAAGCTAAGCACATTGTTAGGAAACTTACAATGGTTGTATTGCCTTCTGACAAAAGTGATGAACGAGAAAAAGAAAAGAAAAAAGATGACAAAGTAGAGAAGGTACCTGACAATCAAAAACTTGGTTTGCTGGAAGCCTTGTTAGTTATTGGTGATTGGCAGCATGCACAGAGTATTATGGATCGTATGCCTCCGTACTATGCAGCATCACATAAAGTAATAGCCCTTGCTATTTGCAGTCTTATACATATAACTATTGAGCCTCTTTACCGAAGAGTTGGCGTCCCGAAAGGTGCTAAAGGCTCACCTGTCAATGCTTTACAAAACAAGAAGTCGCCAAAGCCAGTGGAGAGCTTTGAAGACTTAAGGAAAGATGTATTCAGTATGTTTTGTTATCTTGGTCCTTACCTTTCTCATGATCCCATCTTATTTGCAAAGGTTGTGCGTATAGGCAAGTCATTTATGAAGGAATTTCAGTCTGATGGGAAACAAGAAAATAAGGAGAAGATGGAAGTTATTTTTAGTTGTTTGCTTAGCATTACTGACCAGGTACTCCTTCCGTCTCTTTCTTTGATGGATTGCAATGCGTGTATGTCAGAGGAACTATGGGGAATGTTTAAAACATTTCCTTATCAGCATAGATACCGCTTATATGGCCAGTGGAAGAATGAGACTTACCATAGTCACCCACTTTTAGTAAAGGTTAAAGCCCATACAGTAGACAGAGCCAAGTACATCATGAAGCGTCTAACTAAGGAAAATGTGAAGCCTTCGGGAAGACAGATTGGGAAACTGAGTCACAGCAATCCAACCATTTTGTTTGATTATGTCTTGTCACAAATACAGAAGTACGATAACTTAATAACACCTGTGGTGGACTCATTGAAATATCTCACTGCGTTGAATTACGATGTTTTGGCCTATTGTATCATCGAAGCTTTAGCTAATCCAGAAAAAGAAAGAATGAAACACGATGATACAACCATCTCAAGCTGGCTCCAGAGTCTGGCTAGTTTCTGTGGTGCAGTGTTCCGTAAATACCCGATTGACCTTGCTGGTCTTCTTCAGTATGTAGCCAATCAGTTAAAGGCAGGCAAAAGTTTTGACCTGCTTATATTGAAAGAAGTGGTACAAAAAATGGCAGGAATAGAAGTTACAGAAGAAATGACAACGGAGCAGCTAGAGGCTATGACTGGTGGGGAGCAACTGAAAGCTGAGGGTGGGTATTTTGGCCAGATAAGAAACACTAAGAAATCCTCTCAGAGATTGAAGGATGCACTACTGGACCATGATCTTGCCCTTCCTCTCTGTTTGCTTATGGCTCAGCAGAGGAATGGGGTGATCTTTCAGGAAGGTGGAGAGAAACATTTGAAACTTGTTGGAAAGTTGTATGACCAGTGTCATGATACTTTAGTACAGTTTGGTGGATTTTTAGCATCAAATTTAAGCACAGATGATTACATAAAGAGAGTGCCTTCGATTGATGTGCTGTGCAATGAATTTCATACGCCCCATGATGCAGCCTTTTTTCTGTCTCGGCCAATGTATGCACACCATATTTCATCAAAGTACGATGAGCTTAAGAAATCGGAAAAGGGTAGTAAGCAGCAGCATAAAGTTCATAAGTACATTACAGCATGTGAAATGGTGATGGCTCCTGTCCATGAAGCAGTGATCTCCTTACACATTTCTAAAGTCTGGGAAGATATCAGCCCTCAGTTCTACACCACATTCTGGTCTCTAACAATGTATGACCTTGCAGTTCCACATACCAGCTATGAACGAGAGGTCAGTAAACTTAAGATTCAGATGAAAGCGATTGATGACAATCAAGAAATGCCTCTGAATAAAAAGAAAAAAGAGAAAGAGCGCTGTACTGCCCTTCAGGACAAGCTTCTTGAAGAAGAAAAGAAACAGATGGAGCATGTGCAGCGGGTTCTACAGAGACTGAAACTGGAAAAGGACAACTGGCTCTTAGCAAAATCTACTAAAAATGAGACCATCACCAAGTTTCTCCAGTTGTGTATATTTCCTCGGTGTATTTTTTCTGCAATTGATTCTGTTTACTGTGCTCATTTTGTTGAGTTGGTCCATCAGCAGAAGACTCCAAATTTCTCCACACTTCTCTGCTATGACCGAGTTTTCTCTGACATAATTTACATGGTTGCTAGCTTTACTGAAAATGAAGCTAGTCGATATGGGAGATTTCTTTGCTGCATGTTAGAGACTGTGACTAGGTGGCATAGCGACAGATCCACCTATGAGAAGGAATGTGGAAACTATCCAGGATTTCTTACTATACTACGAGCAACTGGATTTGATGGTGGAAATAAAGCTGATCAGTTAGATTATGAGAATTTTCGACATGTTGTACATAAATGGCATTATAAACTTACCAAGGCATCAGTACATTGCCTTGAAACTGGTGAATACACTCATATCAGGAATATCTTGATTGTGCTAACAAAAATACTGCCATGGTACCCCAAAGTTTTAAATTTGGGTCAGGCTTTGGAAAGAAGAGTGCATAAAATCTGCCAAGAAGAGAAAGAAAAGAAGCCAGATCTGTATGCATTAGCAATGGTTTACTCTGGGCAGCTGAAAAGTAGAAAGTCACACATGATTCCTGAAAATGAATTTCATCACAAAGATCCTCCTCCAAGAAATGCTGGTACAAGTACGCAAAATGGGCCGTGTAGTGGGCTGCCGTTGTCCATAGGAAGTACATCTAAGTCAGATGAGAGCAGTACCGAGGAGACTGACAAGACCCGGGAAAGGACTCAGTGTGGTGTGAAAGCTCCTAATAAAGTTTCTAGCACCATACCAAAAGGGAATTCAAGCAATGGAAATAGTGGCTCCAGTACCAAAGCTGTTAAGGAAAACGACAAAGAGAAGGGGAAAGAGAAGGAAAAAGAGAAAAAGGAAAAGACTCCAGCTGTTACCCCAGAGACTAGGGTACTTGGTAAAGACAATAAAGAAAAACCCAAGGAAGAGCAGCCTAATAAAGATGAAAAGATAAGAGAGACCAAGGAAAGAATGCCTAAATCTGACAAAGATAAGGAAAAATTAAAGAAAGAGGAAAAAGCTAAAGATGAGAAATTCAGGATCATCATCCCCAATGTAGAATCAAAATCCTCTCAAGAAAGAGAAAAAGAGAAAGAGCCATCAAAAGAAAGAGACTTAATAAAGGAAATAAAATCAAAAGAAAATGTTAAAGGAGGAGAAAAAGCGCCAATTTCTGGGGCCTTGAAATCACCTGTTTCTCGAACAGATAATTTAGAGCCTGAAAGAGAAAAACGTCGCAAGGTTGATTCCCACCCTTCTCCATCACATTCTTCCACAATAAAGGAGAGTCTCATCAAGCTCAAGGAGTCTTCAGCAAAGCTCTATATCAACCATGCTCCACCACCATTGTGCAAGAATAAGGAGAGAGAAACGGACAAGAAAGATTTGGACAAGTCAAGAGAAAGATCCAGAGAAAGAGAGAAAAAAGATGAAAAGGACCGGAAAGAGCGGAAACGGGATTATTCAAACAATGACCGGGAAGTGCCCTTAGACTTAGTGAAAAGGCGGAAAGATGAAAATGGCATATTGGGGATTTCAAAACACAAAAGTGAAACTCCCTGTGAGTCTGCTTATCCAAATGAGAAAGACAAGGAAAAGAATAAGTCAAAATCCTCAGGCAAAGAAAAAGGTGATTCCTTTAAACCTGAAAAGACGGATAAAATATCCAGTGGGAAAAAGGAGTCTGGACATGATAAAGAAAAGGTAGAAAAGAAAGAGAAATGGGACAGTTCTGGAGATAAGGAAGAGAAGAAGCATCATAAGTCCTCAGATAAGCACAGATAATGGAGGCCTTGAGCCAAGAGTGTGGGCAGGCCTCCAAGCTGAAGGTTTCCCAGCCAAGGGTGCCAGAGCTCTGTGTCACTCTGAAAACTTACTTATGAGCTTCTGATGCTGTCCATCTTAAGAGAATCTGCTTATGTCAGAAGATGAATATGCATCGCCATCCTCTTGAGACATTGCAAAGTCACTGGTTTTTCAGAACATTATTTTCACCTTCAGGCAGTTTCTTGCAGCAAGATCCCTGTGCGTACATTTTTTTCTTGAAATAACACCACCTAGAAACAGCATCTATGAAATTTTCATCAGCTGAGTCTTGGATCACCCTTAGAAAGGTTAGTTTATTGTTTCCTAGACTGAATGCCTTGCTGTAGGGAAGGCTGCATTTGTGTATAAAATATAATCGACAACATTGGAATGATTGTTACCTGATAATTTTGGCTTCTTATAAAAATTGTAGTTTAGTTTGTGGGAAAGATCTTTCTTACATATGTAAACCAGAACAATGTTTTCCTTCAATGTATTCTTAAATATGTCATCACAGTTTCCCTTACTAAGCCTGCAAGATGGCTCAGTGGGTTAAGGCACTTGCCCTCAAGCCTAAAGACTGATGTGGACCATGATGGAGGGAGAGAGCTCTGGTTCACATAGCCTGTTCTCTGACCTATACACATCCTAAATAAATATAACTAAAATGTTTTAATTTCTCCTAATGTGACGTCTTTGTCTTAAAGAACTTGCTTCTTACACTCCAACTCACAGTCACGGACACTGTGATCTTTACTGGAACATTATTTTTTTAACTTAAAATTTAGTGTAATTCTCCCTTTTAGAGTACACAGTTTGGTGACCTTTAGCATATTCATCACATGTGAAATCATCATGACTGTCTAGTCTCAGATGATTTCTCTCAGCTGCAGCAGAAGCCCCAGTTTATCAGTGACCACTTTTAAGTTATTCTTCCTCAGCCCCTGGGAACTGCTGACATACTTTCTGCCCATAAGTTCACTGATTTGGGGTATAACATAAATGGAATCCTGAGATATTGTGACTTTTGTGTATGGGTTCTCTTATACATAGTTTGTTTAATGTGTACAAATAATCCATTCCGTTTTATAATTTTCTGTTTGTTTATCCATCCACTGATTGGCAAGAATAGTAATTTTTATGTTTTAAGTATTAAAACTTGTAACTTAAACACTAATGTATCCACAGTTACAGTGGATGACACCAAGATTATACATAGTATGAATGCTGTGTAGAAACAGTACGTAGATTAAGCCAGAAATCCTGGCACTCTGGGAGTCTGAGGCAGATGGATCTCTAAGTTCCAGGACAGCCAGAGATGTTATGTAGAGAAACCCTGTGTCAGAAAACCAAGAAAAGGGAAAAGAAATGATATGTAAATTATCAGTATTTCGTGTAAGTGTGATGATTTTCTGAGGTCATTTTAGCTCTGGTCTTAAGAAATATGTGAATGTAGTGTTTTCATCAATAAAAGTTAATACCTTAAGTATTAAGTTGAAATTTGTATGAAAACATTAAACAAATAGAAATTGTGTACCATGTGTTAATGATCATGTTTTGAATTTATGTCACCATTCATTATTTGAGAAAAACAACATGGAAAGGAAAGAAAGTGGTTATATATCGTTATATAAGAAGTGTTTTACATGTTTTACAATAATTTTGTAATATTTCAAATATTACTGTATTTTAATATCACTTAAAATTATATCTTTGTAGGGGAAAAATCCTCTTCAATGGAAGACTTTTGGAGGTATTTGAAAATGACTTTGAAAGCACTCGTTTCCCCTGAATATTGTTCATTTGGTGTTGTAAATTCAATGTACAAGATTAAGAATAATCTAGGTATCATTTCTATTTTTTTTTATTTTTTTACTCTTTTTAGGGCCTGCTGTGCATTTACCAGTATATAAGAAGTAGGCTATGGTGAGTTGTTGAAGTTACTGTTCTACCTTCATAGAGTGATTTAGTACCAGTTATAGAAAATCTTGTAGGTGCCTTGCAACTAGTTAGGTCTTTCAGAACTTTGTTTCCTATTTAATCTCTATAGCATACTTACAAGGTAAGTACCAATACTGTTCATAAGTCATAAAAATTAAATGCAGGATGTTTAACTATATGTGTAACTATATATTGTCGCATAGCTAAGGAATGAGAGAAAGAGATTTTGTTTGTGTTTATGGTAGCCATTCTTCTTTATTCTACTTTATTATTCACTCTATTTCATGAATTAGCAAATATTGGCTGAGACTTTCCTATGATGGATGTCATAAAAATGACAGATTGTTTTGTGTTAGTTCATTAGTGTGCTTATGGATAAGATGATGGTATGTATCCCCAGTTCCCAAACTGTGCCTGCAGATGTTTCAGAATGTGCAGTTGTAAATTCCACTCAGTCCTTTCCCTAGTCATTAAAGAACCCAGCATAGTACACCAAGTGTTCTTGAAAGGGGTGGTACCTTTATTCCTGATGACTAACCTTAATCTCATCTGAATAATTATGGCTTAAAGCCTGCTTTCTCAAAATAATCTGTTGGTGTTTTAGAGACTTGCTTCTTGAGTTCTTTGTAAATTTTGGAGATCAGCCCTCTGTCAGATGTCAGCTGAGTGAATATCTTTTCCCATTCTGTGGGCTGCCTTTTTGTCTTGTTTACTCTGTCCTTTGCCTTACAGAAGCTTCTCTGTTTCAGGAGGTCCCATGTATTAATTGTTGACCTCACTGTCTGTGCTACTGGTGTTATGTTCAGGAAGCAGTCTCCTGTACCAATTCGTTCAAGGGTATCACACACTTTCTCTTCAAAGAGTTCAGTGTGGCTGGGTTTATGTTGAGATCTTTGATCAATGTGGACTTAACTTTTGTGCATGGCGATAGACATGTATCAATCCACATTCTTCTATATGCCATCATCCAGTTATACCAGCACCATGTGTTGAAGATGCTTTTTTTCCCATTATATATTTTTAGCTTCTTTGTCAAAGATCAGATGTTCATACATGTGTGGGTTTTCAATTCGATTCCATTGGTCTACCTGTCAGTTTTTGTGCCAATACTAAGCTATTTTCAGGACTACAGCTCTAAAATAGAGCTGGGTGTTGCTTTGTTGAACCGAGTTGTTTTGGCTATCCTGGGTCTTTTGTTTTTCCATACAAAATTGATTATTGTTCTTTCAAGGTCTGTGAAGAATTGTGCTGGGATTTTAATGGGGATTGCATTGAATCTGTAGATTGCTTTTGGCAGGATTGCCATTTTTACTACATTGGTCCTACCTATCCAAGAGCATGGGAGATCTTTCCATTTTCTGGTGTGTTCTTTAATTTCCTTCTTTAAAGACTCAAAGTTCTTGGGATACAGGTCTTTCACTTGTTTAGTTAGGTATTTTATGTTGTTTGTGGCAATTGTAAAGGGTGATGTTTCTTTGATTTCTTTCTCAGCCCTTTTATCATCTGTATATAGTAGGGCTACTGATTTTCTTGAGTTGATCTTGTAGCCTGCCACTTTGCTGAAGGTGTTAGCCAGCTGTAAGAGTTCCCTGGTAGAGTTCTTTGGGTCATTTATGTAAACTATCATATCATCTGCAAATAGTGAAAGTTTGACCTCTTCCTTTCCAATTTGTATCCGCCTGATTTCCTTTTGTTTTCGTATTGCTCTAGCTAGAACTTCAAGTACAATATTGAAAAGGTGTGGAGAGAGTGGACAGCCTTGTCTTGTTTCTGATTTTAGCGGAATCACCTTGAGTTTCTGTCCATTTAGTTTGATGTTGGCTGTTGGTTTGCTGTAATAGCTTTTATTATGTTTAGGTAAGTTCCTGTTATCCCAGATCTCTCCAAGACCTTTATTATGAAGGGATGTTGGATTTTGTCAAAGGCTTTTTCTGCATCTAGTGAGATGATCATGTGATTTTTGTTTTTCAGCTTGTTTATATGGTGGATTATATTGATGGATTTTCATATGTTGACCCATCCCTGCATCCCTGGGATGAAGCCTACGTGATCGTGGTGAATGATTGTTTTGATGTGTTCTTGGACCAGATTTGCCAGTATTTTAGTATCAATGTTCATGAGGGATATTGGTCTGAAGTTCTCTTTCTTAATTGTGTCTTTATGTGGTTTGGATACAAAGGTTATTGAAGCCTTGTAGAAAGAGTTTGGCAAAGACCCTTCTGCTTCTATTGTGTGGAATACTTTGAGAAGAATTGGTGTAAGCTGTTCTTTGAGTTTCTGGTGGAATTCTGCACTGAGGCCATCTGGAGTACAGGTTTTCAAAGTATGACCTGATGATTCTCTGAATTTCCTCAGAGTCCATTGTTATGTCCCCGTTTTCCTTTCTGATTTTGCTAATTTGCATGTTCACACTCTCCCCTTTGGTAAGTTTGGACAAAGGTTTGTCTATCTTGTTGATTTTTCTCAAAGAACCAACTCTTCGTTGTATTGATTCTTTGTAGTGTTTTCCTAGTTTGTACTTTATTGATTTCAGCCCTCAGTTTGATTATTTCCTGGTATCTACTCCTCATGGGTGAGTTTGCTTCTTTGTGTTCTAGAACTTTCAGCTGTGCTGTTAATTCTCTAGATAACTATTCTCCAGTTTCTTCATGTGGTCTCTTAGTGCTATGAACTTCCCTTGTAGCACTGCTTTCAAAGTGTCCCATAAGTTTGGGTATGTTGTGTCTTCATTGTCATTGAATTCTAGGAAGTCTTTAATTTCTTTTTTTATTTCTTCTTTGATCCAGGAATGGTGCAATTGTACATTATTCAATTTCCATGAGTTGGTAGGGTTTCTGCAATTTGTATTGTTGTTGAATTCTAATTTTAGCACATGGTGGTCTGATAAGATGCATGGAGTTATTCCAATTTTTTTGTACCTGTTCAGGCTTGATATGTTGCAAAGTATATGGTCGATTTATGAGAAGGTTCCATGTGGTGGTAAGAAGAACGTATATTCTTTTTTATTTGAATGGAATGTTCTATACATGTCTGTTAATCCCAATCGAGTCATAACTTATATTAGCCCCTTTGCTTCTTTGTTAAGCTTCTGTCTGGTATCCCTGTCTAGTGGTGAGAGTGGGGTGTTGATGTCTCCCACTATAAGTGTGTGGGGCTTTATATGTGATTTGAGTTTTAGTAATGTTTCTTTTACAATCGTGGATTCCTTTGTATTTGGGGCATATATGTTCAGAATTGAATCTTCATCTTGGTGGATTTCTCCTGTGATGAGTATATAATGACTTCCTTGATCTCTTTTTATTGATTTTATTTTAAAGTCTAATTTGCTAGATATTAGGATTTTGGGTCCATTTGATTGGAAAATCTTTTACCAACTTTTAACTCAGAGGTAATGTCTGTCTTTGAGGCTGAGGTGTGTTTCTTGTATGTAACAGAAGGATGGGTTCTGTCTTTGCATCCATTCTATTAGCCTGTGTCTTTTTATAGGCTAGTTAAGACCATTAATATTGAGGGATATTAATGACCATTGATTGCTCATTTTCTTTGATTTGGAATGGTTGTTATTGGTGTAATTATGTGTGGAATTCCACCCCTTTTTTCTTTTGGCTGTTGGTAAGGTGATATTATCTAAAGGCTATGGTTTTCTGGTTGTAGTTAACTTCCTTGGGTTGGAGTTTTCCTTCCAGAATTTTCTGTAGGGCTGGGTTAGTGGATATGTATTGCTTGAATCTAGTTTTGTCATGGAATATCTTGTTTTCTCCATCTAAAGTGATTGAAAGCTTTGCTGGGTATAGTAGTCTGGGCTGGCATCCGTGGTCTTTTATTGTTGGTAGAATATCTATCCAGGACCTTCTGGCTTTCAGAGTTTCCATGAGAAGTCAGGTGTAATTCTGATAGGTTTGCCTTTATATGTTATGTGGCCTTTTTCCTTAGCTGCTCTTAATATTCTTTCTTTATTCTGTATATTTGGGGTCTTGTTTATTGTGTGGCCAGAGGACGTTTTTTGTGGTCCACTCTATTTGGTGTTCTGTAAACTTCTTCTACCTTCATTGGCATGTCTTTCTTTAGCTTGGGAAAGTTTTCTTCTATGGTTTTGTTGAATATATTTTCTGCCCATTTGAGGTGGTTTTCTTCACCTTCTTCTATACCTATTATTCTTATGTTTGGTCTTTTCATGGTGTCCCATATTTCATAGATGTTTTGTGTTAGGTTTTTGTTGGACTTAAGATTTTCTTTGGTCGATGAATCAGTTTCTCCTAGTTTATCTTCAATACCTGAGATTCCCTCTTCCATCTCTTGTATTCTGTTGGTTATGCTTGCATCTGTAGTACCTGACCATTTGCCCAGCTTTTCTATTTCCAGCTTTCCGTCAGATTGTGTTTTTTATTGTCTCTATTTCAGTTTTCAACCCTTGCACTGGTTGAATTGTTTCTTGCAGTTTTTGCTTTGTCTTTTCGTCCATTTGTTGCCTTTTTTGAATTTTTTTGGTTTTTTTTCCATTTGTTGCATTGTTTGGTTTTTTTTTCTTCCATTTGTTGCAATTTTTATTTTGCTTTTTCTTCCAGTTCTCGAGTTTTTTGGTTTGCTTTTTCTTCCATTTCTTGCATTTTTTGGTTTGTTTTTTTTTCCATTTCTTTGAGGGATTTTCCTATATCCTTCTTTATCATTTACATGAGGTTGTTTTTAAGGACCTTCTCTTCTTCATTTGCATTAGAATGTTGGAGTCTTGCTGGTGTGGAGTCTCTAGAATCTGGTGGTGTCATATTTGTTTTTCTGTTACTCAATGTGTTTTTCTCTTGTCTCTTTCCCATCTCTTCTTCTAGTGGGTGCAGAAAGAGCCCCTTACTGGTCTGGTGGTTTGGCGAACAGAGTTCCCTTTTGGTGGGTGCAAGCAAGTCCAGGACTCTGGTCGTTCTCCTCTTCCTGGTCCCTAGTTGGTCCTGTGGGTGGAGAAGAAGACCGGTAATCTGGGATGGGTAGGCTCCCACTGGTGGTCTGCATGCACTCTCCCGTTGGTGGAAGAGAAGACCAGGAATCTGGAGTGTGTGACTCCTGTCTGGATGGGAGGCTCTGTAGCAGTCCCCAGGCAGTCCCCAGGCACTTTAAGGCAGGCCTTGATACAGGGCCTGGTTTACCTGGTCCTTTGGTCCTGTTGGTGGAAGAGAAGGCCAGGTATCTGGGGTGGTTGGCTGTAGCTGGGAGGGGAGACTCTGTAGCAGTCCCCAGGCACTGGAAGGCAGGCCCGGATACAGGGCCCGGTTTACCTGGTCCCATTGATGGAAGAAAACCAGGAATCTGGGGTGAGGTGGTTGGCTCCCACCGGGACAGCAGGGTCTGTAGCAGTTCCCAGGCAGTCCCCAGGCACTGGAAAGGAGGCCCGGATACAGGGCCCTGTTTACCTGGTCCCCTGGTCCCATTGGTAGAAGAAAAGGCCTGGTATCTGGGGTGCGTGACTCCCGCCAGGAGGGGTGCTCTGTAGCAGGCCTCAGGCACTGGAAAGCAGTCCCAGATACAGAGCCCGGTTTACCTGGTCCCCTGGTCCCGTTGGTGGAAGAGAAGGCCTGGTATCTGGGGTACGTGTCTTCCACCAGGAGGGAAGAAGCTCTGTAGCAGGCCCCCGAAAACTTTCTTCTAGGTTCCCAAAAATTAGCAAGTATCAATTTTCTAAGGATTTTTGCTGCACCGGCTAATTACTCTCTCTCCAGGCATAGCTGAGGAAGAACTTCCCACTAAATATTCAGGTTAATGATCCCTGGGTACCTCGCATATGAGTCCTTTGCTAACCCAACAGTAGCATTCCACCTCTGGCCCTCGAAACACTCATGGTCATCTCATAATGCAAAGTACACTGTTATCTTCAGGTGTGTCAGTTCAAGTATTGTTCAAAATTCCAAAGCCTCAGACTCAAAGCAAAGGTTTACCTCTGTAAAACTAAAAAATGTGTTGCATTCTTCCACGATAAAATGGCACGGAGTAAATATCCAGTTACAAAAGAGAGTAGTAGAAGAATTGCAAAAACAGCTGGACCAGAGCAAGACCAGAACCCAGGAGGACAGACATTAAATACTATAGCTCCCTGTCTGGAGTATGGTGCAAACTGGTTGTGAGATTGTAGACACTTGGAGGTGTTCACAGCATTCCTTCTTCAAAGTATTGTCCTTTAAAGCCCACGTGGCCTCCTTTGTGGACTGTGCCCCTTATCCACAGCTTTTCTTAACATGTGGTCCACATTCTGGCATGTCCACGTTCTGGGACCTCAGCTGAAGCCTCAGCTACACTCTGGCAGCTTCATATGGTGTGTCATGCTCTTCAGTGGCAGCTTGCAGGGACTCTAACCCTGATTGTGCATTCCCTAGGACTGCACTGGGTAGCTGTCATCTGCCACCTTCTTTTTATAACATGTTTCTGTTAGAGTCACTTCAAGTGTGTGCTGGTGGGCGCCCCCCCCCTCTTTTGGTCTGGTGTAAAACCTATGCTGCTCTAGTTTGTTAATGAAACTAAGTTTGTATCTGTACATGAGCATATCTTTAGGCGGCTTGTCCATTTGGATATCTATGCTTTAAATACCTTGCGCATTCGATAAAAGCACTTGTTCTTAGAATTACTAAAGATGTTCCAAAGAAATTTAGACCACTCAGGCTGTTTCAAAGTGGGCCTCCTGGTATCCTCTTACTATCTCTGTCTGCCCTGAGCAATCTTTGTGGCCAAAGTCCTCTAAGCATGTGTCCTGATTTTTGTGAGGTTATCTACATCATTTTATGACAACTATGTCTGAACTACATTATGATATACAATTTTTTTGTTGACCAAATTATGTCAGCTACCCAGTATATACTGTATTTAGTGTTGTTTAGATAGAAATTTAGTAAAAATCAGTTTTAGAGAAAAGGTAGTAAATGATCTCAAAAGCTGTTTTTTCCATGTTAACATGGTGTTGAGTCTTCTGACACACCTTTTTCTAGTTCCTAGAGAGCGAAAGCATGACCTCCATCAGCGTGGCTTTTCCAGTGTGCTACTTCATCTCCCATCATTGATAAGAGAAATTTGTACAGCTCCTACTGTGTGCTAGACCCTGTTCAAAGATAGATAATGTCCTTTCCTCATAGAATGCCTCGAAGGTAAGTACCACTATAGTCCATACGGGAACACAAAGGCAGAGAACAGGGCGCTTCTCCCTGTTCTGTCTAATTCCCCTGGGGGCAGAGAACAGGGCGCTTCTCCCTGTTCTGTCTAATCCCCTGGGGGCAGAGAACAGGGCGCTTCTCCCTGTTCTGTCTAATATCCCTGGGGGCAGAGAACAGGGCACTTCTCCCTGTTCTGTCTAATCCCCTGGGGGCAGAGAACAGGGTACTTCTCCCTGTTCTGTCTAATTCCCCTGGGGGCAGAGAACAGGGCACTTCTCCCTGTTCTGTCTAATCCCCTGGGGGCAGAGAACAGGGCGCTTCTCCCTGTTCTGTCTAATATCCCTGGGGGCAGAGAACAGGGCACTTCTCCCTGTTCTGTCTAATCCCCTGGGGGCAGAGAACAGGGTACTTCTCCCTGTTCTGTCTAATTCCCCTGGGGGCAGAGAACAGGGCACTTCTCCCTGTTCTGTCTAATCCCCTGGGGGCAGAGAACAGGGTACTTCTCCCTGTTCTGTCTAATTCCCCTGGGGACAGAGAACAGGGCGCTTCTCCCTGTTCTGTCTAATTCCCCTGGGGGCAGAGAACAGGGCGCTTCTCCCTGTTCTGTCTAATATCCCTGGGGGCAGAGAACAGGGCACTTCTCCCTGTTCTGTCTAATCCCCTGGGGGCAGAGAACAGGGTACTTCTCCCTGTTCTGTCTAATTCCCCTGGGGGCAGAGAACAGGGCACTTCTCCCTGTTCTGTCTAATCCCCTGGGGGCAGAGAACAGGGCACTTCTCCCTGTTCTGTCTAATTCCCCTGGGGACAGAGAACAGGGCGCTTCTCCCTGTTCTGTCTAATTCCCCTGGGGGCAGAGAACAGGGCGCTTCTCCCTGTTCTGTCTAATATCCCTGGGGGCAGAGAACAGGGCACTTCTCCCTGTTCTGTCTAATCCCCTGGGGGCAGAGAACAGGGTACTTCTCCCTGTTCTGTCTAATTCCCCTGGGGGCAGAGAACAGGGTGCTTCTCCCTGTTCTGTCTAATTCCCCTGGGGGCAGAGAACAGGGCACTTCTCCCTGTTCTGTCTAATCCCCTGGGGCAGAGAACAGGGTGCTTCTCCCTGTTCTGTCTAATCCCCTGGGGGCAGAGAACAGGGTACTTCTCCCTGTTCTGTCTAATTCCCCTGGGGCAGAGAACAGGGTGCTTCTCCCTGTTCTGTCTAATTCCCCTGGGGGCAGAGAACAGGGCGCTTCTCCCTGTTCTGTCTAATTCCCTGGGGGCAGAGAACAGGGTGCTTCTCCCTGTTCTGTCTAATTCCCCTGGGGAAAGAGAACAGGGTGCTTCTCCCTGTTCTGTCTAATTCCCCTGGGGAAAGAGAACAGGGTGCTTCTCCCTGTTCTGTCTAATTCCCCTGGGGGCAGAGAACAGGGCGCTTCTCCCTGTTCTGTCTAATTCCCCTGGGGGCAGAGAACAGGGCGCTTCTCCCTGTTCTGTCTAATCCCCTGGGGGCAGAGAACAGGGCACTTCTCCCTGTTCTGTCTAATTCCCCTGGGGGCAGAGAACAGGGCACTTCTCCCTGTTCTGTCTAATCCCCTGGGGGCAGAGAACAGGGTGCTTCTCCCTGTTCTGTCTAATTCCCCTGGGGACAGAGAACAGGGCGCTTCTCCCTGTTCTGTCTAATTCCCTGGGGACATTGTGTCAGCTAGTGCCTGAGTCACACACCAGGGAAAGTGCTCATGGAAACCGGGATTTGGTGGCACAGGCTCTGTGGACAGATATCCCTGTCCTCATACTTTCAGGGACTAAATTGACATTGCTAAACCATAGGACCTTCATTTTTGAAGGCCAGTAACTGAGGAGTCAATAAGAATCACCATGTCAAAATATTTACCCAGAGTGGAAACAAGTGTCTATAATTGACATAAGATACAAGTGTCCTGATGGTTTTGTCTGTTTCTATTGTCTCTTTTTGCTTTTTGGGTTTTTTGTTTGTTCATCCTTTTAAATTAGTTGGATGTACACAAGTGAAATTGTGTAGAGAGTGGAAGAAGAGAGCAAGAGTCACCACTGGAGAATAGCTGCAGTGGAGCAGACTCTTACCTGGATTTGTCAAGAACCAGGGAGGAAATAGCCGCCCACATTGCTGGCTTCGGAAAACATCTGGCTGCAACAAAAAGAACCTAGTCAACTTTTAGTGACTTTTCACTGTACAACACCAACATCAACCTGTTCTGTGTGTGCAGGTGTGTACTGCTGGCTTACGGCCTTTTATTTCTAGCTAGTTGTATTGACATGTCTGTTCTGAATATGGACTGGGGAAAAACACTTTTCCTGCCACTGCATAGACAAAGGATGTTAAGTATCCAGACTGACAGCAAGGTGAGAGTTGAAGCTGCAGGACTGATGGGAGAAGAGTATTTGCCAAATGCATAGAAGAATACTGTGATTTATAGAGGACTCAGGGTCAGGTTGCTGGAGATGTAGCTCAGTTGACAGAATGTTTGCCCAGCATGCACAAAGCATGCATAAACCAGGAACAAAACCTGGCCTGGTGGTCTCTGCCTATCATACTCTCATTGGGAAATGAAGCCAGGGCTTGAGAAGTACAGTGTGACCCTCAGACCTCAGCGTAGTGAAGACCAGCCCAGTTTACATGAGACACTGTCACAAATGGACAAAACAAAATAAAGGACATTTTAAATAGAGGAGTGCTTCGATAGGTAGTTTAGCCTGTAAAGTGTATACTGAGGAATGTTGACCCAGGTTCAATCCACAAAACCCACATAACAGCCAGGCATGGTAGCACACACTTGCAATCCTAGCACTGGGGAGGGTGTGGGGGTGGGGCACATACACAGCGGGAACTCTGGCCAGCCTCCTTAGGCTACTTAGCCAGCTTCAAGTTCTACTGAGACCCTGTCTCAGTAAGATGGATAGCTCCTAAAGAATGACATCCATGTAGCTTCTGCATGCACCTGCACATGTGAACATACAGTTGTTCAAAAGAACCTTAATCCCATCTAGTTTCACCCCAATTATAGAAAAAGCACTTTTCCCCCCAGCAACCACCGTTAGCCATTGCTGGGGTAATCACCACATTCACCACTGTTCTGTTTCTCTACTCTGTCCATGTCTCCTTTCCCTCTTTTTCCCATTCACTATTGGCAGCCACATTTTCATGACACAGAGAGTAGAGGGACTTGATGGGTTCCCAGTTGCTTGCTTATGCTTAAGAATCTCCCAAGATACAGAGTTCTTCATAAACTTTGATAATGCTGCCCTGACTACTCTAGGATACAATGAGGAAACAAACTTCACAGAGATTCTCTGGGGACTCCTGTTTGCTAATGCATTTTATCCTGTATTTCTCAGACATAAAGTATTGGTGCAGGTACTGTTCTCTGCTCTTGGGACACGTCAGTAGGAAACACAGACCCTTGCCTACACAGCTTGCTTTAAGATGGATGGTAGACAGTAAACACAATAAACTGTATACCTTAGACAAACAGTGCTTTTACAAGAGAACAAAATGTCAAGCAAAGCAAGGAACATTAACAGTTCACACTGGGTATCATGTTGAACACTCGAGCATCACTCACATGGATTACCTATACATACATTAACACTCAATCTAGTCTCATAATCATGTATGTTTTGTCATAATTTTTCACATTAAAGCCAGCTTTGCTTTAGTAGCCAGTTGAAACTATTAAAATGAATCAAAAGTGCATTGTAATTACTGTCAAATTTTTTCTAGTGATTCCTGTGAAAATCAGGAGAATGATAGGCAGGTGACAATTAAAAGTCAGTAGAATGTCTTGAGTGTGTCTCTGACTTCCAAGATTTTAAGGATGAGCATAATCAAGGCAGTTCCTCCATGACTTCACAGTTTCTCAGTTTCTGGATGTGGTTGGCAGATTCTGAGCCACAATGTGCCATAAAGAGATATCTCAGGATACATAGGTCACTTTCTTCTCTTTTGAGTTTATGCTGAGGCTGTCACAAAGTAATGGCTGAAAATAACATTCCATAAGTTAACTAATGGAATGGAAGATTTGACAGAAGAGAGGAATTCTCATTTACCACAGTCCCTGTCTTGATGGCCACTGTTAGAGCTTACATGAATTTTGGAAGAGCAGATGTGTAAAGGTCAGAAAAAGAAGAGAAACAAGACTTTTTTTAAAACAAAATCAGAAATAAAGATGATACTTAGCAAATAAAAGTGGCTGGAGTGATGGCTCAGTGATTAAGAGCACTTGCTGCTCTTCCAGAGGACCCAGGTTCAATTCCCAGTACCACATGGCACCTTACAACCATCTGTAACTCCAGTTCTAGGGGATCTGACGCCTATGGTGACTTCTGGACACTGCATGCTGCACACAGACATGTGCAGACAAAACACTCATAAACACAAAGTTAAACTCTAAAAAGAAAGGAACTAGGTAGACATTGGTTTAAATGAAGGTGACAAGCTTTTCTATTTGAACTTATTTTTGTTATAGAATCACCTTCCATATTTATGGATGTGGGTACACTTGCACACATGCATACATATGTACACACACCCTTGCACACATCCAGCGGATTTCTTTTCCTGGCTGCTTAGTACTTCCCTTTTGAGTGACAAACTTTCATAAATGTCATTGGATAAGTACCGTGGTCAATCATGGAGTTCATACATTGGTGGAGAAAAATAAGTCCTATTTTATATTGCAATAAATTTCATGTTTTTATTTTCTACTTATAGTAGTAACTATATGATAACATTTAAGATGGAGGAAGTTTTTTTTTTTCAGGATAATTGAAGTTTTTACCCATCTTTGAGCATCTGGCATACTAGGAGTACACTTGTACAATATAGTTTCTATCACTGTATTTTTTTCTTTCTGGATTAAGGTAACATGATTCACACTTCAATATTTTTTTTTCAAGTCACTCAAAATGTAGCAATGCAAAACTGCTCCATATTTTACATCAGGTATGCTGTGATCATTGCTGTCACTATGAAAGAGTCAGCTTCTGTTATTTGGATTCTGGTTGACTATAATACTACACGTTTTGTTTAACACACATGCAGTAAGAGACCATTAGTATGTTCTCTGGACCTAGAGCCCTAGACTAAGGCAGGGAACCATCTGAGTTCCACCTCATGGGAGGAAGCAAGTGAGGAAAAGGAAGGGACATTTGTAAATTTCAGGAAAGGAATAGATACTGTACCTGGAAATGTAGAAAAAGGATCCCTCTGGGAAGGAACTTCACAGAGAACCAAGAATTGTGGCAACAGTTCCTTGCACGAGGATAGGCACTCAAAATTACTGTTTGAACAAGAGGATAGATGCTGGTGGGTTGAGGAAGTGAACCAAGCTTGTAACTCCTCTGTTATTATGATAAATATGCATAAGAAACTTAGAGTGTCATGTTTTAAACCACTGAGTGACCTTAAGTACTTTACCTTTGTGTTTAACCATCACCATTGTGTCACTGTGCTTTCCCATTATCCTAATGAAATGGTACATGATAGCCACAGCTTCGCATCCTCTCATTGAGCCAGCTTCCTGCGATGAGAGTAAATCTAAACACATCATCTAAAACTTG
Organism: Mesocricetus auratus; assembly: GCF_017639785.1. Classification (NCBI taxonomy): domain Eukaryota; kingdom Metazoa; phylum Chordata; class Mammalia; order Rodentia; family Cricetidae; genus Mesocricetus; species Mesocricetus auratus. The sequence goes on from NW_024429190.1 coordinate 78,396,943, forward strand.
GCTCTTTGTGATGTGTATATATATGTCACTTGCCATGAAGGTTTTAAAGTCACATTTGTGTCTGTTGTGGTAGAATTATATTCAGTGTGTGCTTAGACCACACTGTATTGTCCATTCATCTTCTAATATTGTCCCTCTCTTTTGCAGCTCTTCAGGTTCATTTTCTAACAAGACCACGAGCCAGCTCTCACACCCAAGTCATGATGTGCCAAAGACCTCCTTAGCTTTGCCATTACATTCTTCACGGTTTCATTGGCACACTCCCAGTTGGCATAGCTCGTCTTTGGCACTCATTTGGATGACTTACGTGCCTTCCAAGAGTACATGTAAGTGTTTATCAAATCATATAGAGAAATGTAATCATTTTTGCCCTCTCAATAATAACTATTTTTGTTCGTCATTTGGCCACCTTGTGTTGTGAACAATTGTTTATAATAAGAATAATGACATGTTTCACAAACATTACCCCATCAAAGAAGCTAAGAAAATGGGAAACGCTGATGCTTAGGAAAGCAGTCCTCATGAACCAGGCATGATGGAGCATGCCTGTACTATCAGTTCTATCAAGTGGAAACAGGATGCTTAGAAGTTTGAGATTACCTCCTTCCTTTACATAGCAGATTCAAGGTCAGCCTTGAATACATGAGAACTTGTCTCTCACACAAAGAAAGCAGTTCTCAATAGTGACAAGTAATGAAAAAGATAAAGCCAGTACTGTTGAAATGGCCCAACATCTCCAGTGCAGGCGAGAAGTTTTATTTTTATTTTATTTATTGGGGGTATTGCACACAGCGTGTACACTAACAGGGAGTCAGAAAACAGATTTGCAGGAGCCAATTCTCTCCTTGCAGCACATGGATTCTGGTCTCAGAGCTCACGTTGTCAACACTGGCAGCAAGTACTTTACCCTCTGGGACATCCTGCTGCACTGCAGGGGTGAGCTTTGGAAGCTCAGTTTAATATTTGGCCCTGGTTCATCCTGTCACAACAAAAGACCATTAGTCTATATTTTTGTGCCTATTGATTATTTCCATAGTTTCAATTTCAGATAATTTAATGATAAAAGGAAAGTTATAATATTTCAAGATAGAGTGGTATAGGAATTTTTCCAGTGTTTTCACATGTGCAGAAAACAGCTGCGATATGAGAGACGTTCTGTGCCATTTACAGAGTTAGTGAAGACGGAGATTGCATGGCTTTAGGTTAATAGGACCTTGGTGGGAGATGGACAGATTCTTTGATTAACTCTGTGTTTCATTAGTTGGGAATGAAAGTGATTTCATTAAGACCCAGCATTGGCAACACTTGAGTGAATGAGAATATCAAATCTTTAAATACATAAAATTTTGGCCATTCTTCAGAAATATTTTCATTTTTAAGAAATTTTTAACGTCAAATGTAAGGAAACTTTGTGAAGACTTTTTTACTGTTTTATCCAGAATATAGACCTGATCACTATGTGAATCACTTAAATAATAGTTTATATGCTTCTTATACCAGGTGAAATTTACATGTAATCTGAAAACATTTTGTTATTCTGGAAGGCATTGATTGATACAAACAGTAAGATTTCTGCCTGTGTCGATACTTTCCTTCTGTTTTACCGCTTTATCTTTAGGAAATATTACTTGGTTACTTAATACACTTAATATGCTTTGTTTTGTTTTCTGTATAGTACACATCTTCTTGGGGCCTGAGCTTTGCAGTCAATAAGGAAGTTAATTGTTTTTCTGCCCCTCTGTCCTTTGTTCTTTTGGCATTTACACTTCTGTTTATATTGAGACATTTAAAGTTTATGTTTATAAATCACTGTCTATCTCTCATGCATAGTACTCCATCTTTCAAATAGAAATTAGGAAAGTAGGGAAAATAATGCTTAGTTCAGAAAATGTTTTTGTTTTTTGAGACAGGGTTTCTCTGTCACTCTAGCTGTCCTGGAATTCACTCTGTAGACCAGGATAGTGAACATCTCCTGCCTGAGTCCCAGTCCAATGTGGCCACTGAGGGTCCCTGGTAAAAGTTTTTTAGGGATAGACAGCTGACACAAAGGAGTGGAGATGGCCTAGAAGGAAGGCTAAGGTCTTACTCGGTGGGAGAGAGCTAAGCTGCGTTTGCCTGTCTTTGTTTGGTTTGCTTTGATTTGTTATGTTTTTGATTTTTTTTTTCTATATGACCTTAAAAATTTTAGGGCATTGAAAATTTCATTGTCATAAAATTTTACAAAAATTGGTTCTAAAAGCTATATGGGGCTGGAAAGATGACTCAGCACCATTAAGTGCATGGGCTTCTCTTCCAGGGGACCTGGGTTCAATTCTCAGCACCCATTTATTTAGCAGCTCACTACTAACTGTCTATAACTCCTGTCCCAGGGGACCCAGCACCTTCACACAGACACACATGCATGCAAGACACCCATGTACATAAAATACAAATTAACTATTTTTTAAGCACTTTTTAAGGGCTGCATGACTTATATGACTTGGTAAGCACAGTGCTTACTGCATAAGCAGGCATGAGAACTTGTGTTCAAATTCCCAACAACAAAATAAAAGCTAGGCATGTGGTGCATACACTGTAACCCAGTACAGGCAGTGTGATGAAATGGGCAGATGCCAGGGCTCGCTGGTAGCCCAGTCCAGCCGGATAAGCTCAGGGTTAGTAAGAGATCTCTTCTCGGGGAAGAAGGCAGACAGCAGTAAAGGAAGACACTTCATTGTGACCTGTGGCTTCCACGTACATGTGCACAGGCAGTGAGTCACACCTGGCATATTTATACACATACATAGACAAAGTGCACACATTACAACTTCTTTTAAAAAATAAAACTTTGGACAGTTGTTTCAATGGGAAGACAACAGATATCTCATGCTCCATTCAAGAAGTCTTCAGTTCATGTTTTTAAGGCATTTATGTAATATCTTTACACAGAGTAATGGGATGAGAGAACATAATTTCATAATGCTTTGTTTCCTTAAAATACATTCTGAGCATAGTCTGTTTCCTTAAGTATTTGTTACAGTATAATTTCTGATATCACCTTAGAATTCTGTTGTGTAGATAAACAATATATTTAAGCAATTTCCTATGTAGTGTTTTTTTTTTAGTGTCGCCATTCTTTAAAAATTAGCACTCCAAATGAGTGTCTTTGTAGCCAAAAAACTTCACATATAAAAAGTTTTCTTCGGATTTTTTTTTTAATATAGGGTTTGATTGTAGGGATGTAAATACATTTAAAGACTTTAGATGGCATGGTCACTAGTGGAGATTTAGCCCTTAGTTCTCTCCCACCAGATCATGAATCAGACCATGAGTTTTACTCTAAATGCTGAAGCCACTTAAAAAAGTGTTTCTGATCATACTGTTAAGCAGAAAACATTATTGTTTGTTTGTTTTTCAAACAGCAAAATCTCAGTGTAGTCCTCTGAATTGTGGTTTCCTGCAGCCTGGTGAGAGCATGGACAGAGGCGTGGAACATCCCACTGCAGCATGGTGTCCCAGTCCCGGGGTGGATCCTAAAACTAGAGATCGTGGAGCTGGCCAAACTGAAGACACATGAGGTATGGACGACTGATGGACGCTGTGGCCATGGCCTTAAAAACTGCCCATGGTGAACAAGATGTTTTGTTTTATGTGTATTTGCTAGTAACAGTTTTCTTGGTATACTGAGGAAGAGTAAGGGCAGGCCCCATTCCCAGCAGTCATGTTGCAGGGCCCCAGACCTTAGTACAACTGATGCCAGGATGGAGACACTGTTCAGACCTTAGAACCCAGCATGTAGGCTGCAGCACCTACCAGAAGGAGAGCAAAGATTAATCCATCAAAGTCCATAGTACTTTGAAATAGAAAATTCCCAGATGTACTTTGCTTCTTGGCTTCTGGCTAATTGGGTGTGTCAACTCAGGATGTGGTTTTTGTGCACAAAAGCTCGCCCTGAGAAAGGCTCAGGACTGTACTCTGGTTCTGAACATCCAGTCTCATCTCTAGCAAGTTAATAAAGACTTCCTATTAGCTTGAATCTGTGTCCAAATAGTCTTCTCTGGTGGACACCTCATTTATCTTTATCTTACAGGATCTTTGTGAATATATTGGAGATATATTCCAGTTGTGTGTTTTTATAGGATTTCTGTGTATACAGGGATGTGTGTGTGTGTGTGTGTGTGTGTGTATGTGTATGTGTTTCTTGTGCTGTTTCTTTGACTCTTTTTCCTATATTTGTTTTGTTCTATTCAAGTTTACCTATCTTTGTTTTCTTTATTACTATCCTTCAGATGCTTGTTTTCTAAGGAGAGACAGGGTGTGGGAGGAGATTTGGGAAGGGGAAATAGTATTCAGAATTAATGTATGTAGAAAATCTATTTTCAATAAAAGAAAAACAGTTTTAAAATGTTTTTACAGACAACCACAATGGTGTTTTCATTTTCGTTGTCACAATTTTTTTAATCTCTGAAAGAGAAACCCTTAGTTCTTTGAAACATCATAGTAATCACATTCTGTAACCTTTACTTAGAAAAACTTTCTTCCCTCTGTGACTGTAGACTAACTGATGTGAAAGCATGGCTATTCATACCCCACATTTTGATTGTCACATTGGGACTCCAGTGACTACAAGGATTGCTATGAATTGCTGTTTCTCTCCAGTCTTTCTAACTGTGGACATTATTTGATCTCAAATTTCCTAAGGCAACTTCTATATAGGAGAGTATGCATCACCTGGCTGGTGACATGCTCTTATTTTTCTTTTTTTTTTAATAATGGCCGACAGGTGGTGACAGTGAGGTCACATGGAACAGATGAACTGCTGGTGCGGTGCCCGAACAGTTGGAGTGCTGGGACTGGTGATGCAGTGTCCCCATCAGGTCAGCATCTTCAGAGGACAGTGAGACTCAGCAGTCAGCCTTGCCCCAGAAACCCTTCATCTCCTTCCGTCTACAGTGGACCTAGAAGTTGGAGGCGGAAATGGGGATGCCAGGATCCACATGGGGTAATCCACTGTGTAGTTCTGAGTGGATTTGCCATAACAAGTACATTATTTATGCCTGATAATCATATGATGCTGGTCTTTATAACTAATTATTCATCTTCTGCACTTGATTTTATTTTCCATAAACTTTACCCATGGATGAAAGAAGATTTAAAAAAAAAAGACTTTTCCTCTCTTGACAGATCTAGACTTTGAAATATTGAACCAAGAAAAAAAAATAAAAAACAAACTGGAAGGTATGTTGAGAAGTACGCCCAATTGCTGCCCTGCCTAATTCTTTTCAGGTGACAATGAAGTAGCTTTGTAAAGCTTGGAACTGTATAGGACTCCTGAGTACATGTCAGCATTGCCATTTTTAGCCAGTGTGTGGAAGGAAAGGAGGGATTTCTTTCCATGCTGTTGCAGCTATGTGGTTGTTCATTTCAGGCGCCCTCTACTGGTAAACTTTAAACCATATGATAAACCATAGCGTGGCCGTTGCCCATTGTACTGGAGTTTGTATGCATAGTTAAGATGTTAGTACTGCACTTTGTTTTTCTTTTTTTTTTTATTTTTCATAGCTAATATCCGTGGGGCTAGCTGTGTTTCTTGGTTTTTGTATTGTTTAGCTCTATAAATGGCCCCAGAAAGTCTCCGAATAGTGTCTTTAACTACAACAAAGGAGAATTATATGGTTCCTTAAATTCACACCGTTTGACTTACAACAGTTTTTTAGTGTGAATGTTTTCATGTCTTTCTCATGTCTCAATTTATTTGAAAATCAATATTAAGAGCTATCTAGTAGAACCAACTTATTAAATGTGACTTGAGTGTGCAGTAAAATGTTCAGTTAAGCAAATGTTTAAGAACGATACTTTGTTTTGAAATTCGTTATGAATCATAAAACAGAAGTCATTTCATGGTATTTCTGAGACACGCTCTCAAATATTCTTGGTCCAATATGTCAGAATGCAATTTATAATACAAATAAAGTTTGCTTTAATTAAAAGATTTTTTTTGCTGCAAGTCCCATCTATTAATCAGAAAACATCAGGTAGAGTTTGAATTACTAGTTTTTTCATTAGAAGAGGAAGGCTTTCATTAACTGTATATAAAAAGTCTATTCTCAATAAGAGGTTTTTGTTTTCCAAACATACTATGTAGTATGATCCTTTGTGGTCCGAAGGGATAAGAAAGATACAATTCAGGGCTGGCGATTTACTCTCAGCTGTAGAACAGTGCAGAAACCCTATTTTTAGTGCTGTGTCTTAGATTCTTGTGTTCACTTTATTACTAGGCTGTGTCAGTCATGTCTCCAGTAAAAAGGGAACTGACTAGTCAGTTAATGAATAAAACGTACTGATTTTAGCAGGTTTTTCATATATTTAATCTCCATTTCTTCTTTTGTATGCTGAACAGGTTCTTTCTTCCTAGGGAGTAAAGTTTGTGTTCCAGGCATATTGCATTTATATATTTATCATGTATACCCTGTTGTTACATGAAAACAAGTTTCAATTTGAAGTGCAGCCATTATGCGGTACCCATGTATACTGGCCATGCGCCACTGCAGTCCTTAGAGAGTGTTTATGATACATATTATATACTGTGTTTTATTATACTTACAAGATTTTACAAAATTCTTTTCCTTTTACTCACAAGTCCCTTGTCTTTTGATTTGTTTAGGTTTTTTCTTCTTGGGTAAAATAATGAAGTTTAATCCCTTTCCTCTACCTTGCCCTCTGTTAGTGTAATTAGGAAGTGAATTGCTCAAATCTCCACAATTAAAGAGTTTCAGAAGTGTGTGATACTGGTCACTTGAATAAAGACTAGATACATAAATGGAAAATGTGTCTGTTTCCTAACAAAAAGCAATGAGTGAGTTCCTTTTGTAAGCAAATATTAGTAATAGCCTAGACTATGAGAATGTCTGTATGTGGGGGACACAATGAAACAAGCCTTATGACAGCCAGTGCTTGTGACCAATTGGCGTGCATGGGGCTGTCACGCCAGTATCAGAAAATCACATCTTACTCTTCAGATCCCTTAGAGCTGTAACCTAAGGCGGTTGAAGAGCAGGTCGTTCTTTTGGGAAAGTGGATAATAGTGTACTTGAGGAAGACTGGAAAGGGGAGGTGTATAGAGGGCATGCTATCAAGCTGGCTAACACTGTAGGCTATTAGAACTGAATATCCCTTTTTTGCTATGCTGGGAAACACTATAACACAATTCAGATATAACCCTGTATGAGGAAGTAGGCTATAAAGCTAGTCTGGGCAGAATAGTAGCTTTCCATGAAGTAAACAGCAGCCCTTGGTGACTTGTGATCAAGAAAAGAGTGTAGCTAGACATGATGGCACATAATGCAGTCCCAGCACCTGGGAGGTAGAGGCAGGAGGACCAAGAGTTTAGGGGCAGCCTGGGCTACATGAAACTGCCCCCCCCAAAAAAAAAGAAAAAAAAAGAATAGAGCCTTAGTTGAAGATTGGTTGACACAGACTGAGGTGTGTAGTACAGAAGAATTGGGCACAGTGCCACATTATCCCTCAGGTGTAGTGTTCATAGTTAAGCGTCTTAGAATACAGTGCAGATGGTGTTCTGTGCATTTGCACTCCATGGCATAGTGAGAACACAGTGCTGAGGCTCTAACCCTGACACTTACTAGCCGTGTGATCTCACGTCAGCTCATGTGGTTTTCATGAATCCTCATTTCCTGAAGATCCCACTTTCTCATCTATAAGTTCAGAAAATGAAGCCACACCTCTCCCCTCCTCTGGTGCGAATAGTGTAGAGCACATTGAAGCTGCACCTCGCACAGCGGAGGGAGTGAGGGTGGGTCACAGGTACTTAACACAGTTGCTTCAAGTCCCCGTGAGTCCATGTTAGTCCTGCTTAGTTGATTCTGTGGTCATGATCTTCTGGTGCCCTCCCTCCCCTCTGACTGCTACAATATTTCTGGCCCTCTTCTGTGGGATTTCTGGAGCTCCAAGGAGAGGGACCCTAAAAATACCTCCAATTTAGACTCTGCATATATCTGTCTGTGGGTTTCTGTATTCCTCCCATCTGCTGGAGGAAGCCTCTCTGATGGCAAGTGGACAAGACATCAGTCTATGAATATAGCAGAATATCATTGGGAATCATTTTAGTAATTTTTTTATTGTATTTATTTGTTTGTTACCAGTCATGTTTGGTTCTACCCTAGTCTTTACCCCAGTCTCCAGTGCCTGGTCATCCAGCCTGTGTCAGTCATGGGCTCCCTCTGGTGGAGTGAGCCTCAAGTTAAATCAGATATTGGTTGGCCACTCCCATTGTCCCAACACATCTTGCAGTCAGGCCAGGTTGAAGGTCTTGGGTCTTATGACTGGGTTGGCGTCCATGTTTCTCTCTTGGTAATCTGCAGAGTACCTTCCCTGCACCAAAGAGACTAGGATATAGGGGTGAAGGCTCCATGCAGGTACCAGTTAAGCCTCTCTACATTAGTATGGATGTTGCCCTTAGAAATGGGGCCCCACTGTCAGTTTGTGGAGAGCAACCTCCGACCTAGCATCGGCCTGGGTTGCTTGGGGGATCTCCATGATGACCCTTACAGAACACCAAATAGAGTGGACCACAAAAAAAGTCCCCTCGCCACATAATAATCAAGACCCCAAATATACAGAATAAAGAAAGAATATTCAGAGCAGCTAAGGAAAAAGGCCACATAACATATAAAGGCAAACCTATCAGAATTACACCTGGCTTCTCCATGGAAACTCTGAAAGCCAGAAGGTCCTGGATAGATCTTCTACCAACACTAAGAGACCATGGATGCTAGCCCAGACTACTGTATGCCACAAAGCTCTTAATCACTATAGATGGAGAAAACAAGATATTTCATGACAAAACTAGATTCAAGCAATACATATCCACTAACCCAGCCCTATAGAAAGTTCTGGAAGGAAAACTCCAACCCAAGGAAGTTAACTACAACCAGAAAAACGTAGCCTTTACATAATACCACCTTACCAAAAGCCAAAAGAAAAAAGGGGTGGAATTCCACACATAATTCCACCAACAACCATTCCAAATCAAAGAAGAATGAACAATCAATGGTCATTAATATCCCTCAACATTAATGACCTTAACTCGCCCATAAAAAGACACAGGTTAACAGAATGGATTCAAAGACAGAACCCATACTTCTGCTGCATACAAGAAATACAGCTCAGTCTCAAAGACAGACATTACCTCAGAGTTAAAGGTTGGGAAAAGTTTTTCCAATCAAATGAACCCAAGAAACAAGCAGGGGTAGCAATCTTAATATCTAACAAATTAGACTTTAAAATAAGTAAGAAAGGGGGGGGAATGACTGATGGTTCATGAGATAGCATGCTAGGCCCAACTATGAACATAATCAGCTTGATCACTAGCCCCTGATGCCTGCTCCCAGGGCAGGGGCTACTCACACAAAGCAATTCCTGTCAGTCATGAAGAGGTCCCCGGCAGACATGCTTATAATGCATTCATTGACTGTGAGCAAGAAGATCAGGTTAATCTGCCAGGAGAGGTTGGAGGCAAAAGTGTAATAAATTCAACATCAGGATTTTTTTTGCAACACATTTTCTTTTGTAGACTGAATAACATTACACAGATCTAGTCTTTTTGTTTTCCAAGACAGGGCTTCTCTAGCTTTATAGACAAAGCTGTCTTGGAACAGACAGAGATATGCCTGCCTCTGCCTTCTGAGTGCTGGAATGAAAGGCATGCAACACTACTGCCCAGCAACACAGATCTACTCTTTAAACACACACACACACACATACATACACATTAAAAAAAACAGTATTGGAGAGATGGCTCAGCATACATGTAGGCAAACACTCATATACATAAAAATAAAGTAAGTATTTAAAATTAAAGGAGGTCAACAATTAATAAATGGGACCTCCTGAAACTGAGAAGCTTCTGTAAGGCAAAGGACACAGTCAGCAAGGCAAAAAGGCATCCCACAGAATGGGAAAAGATATTTACTAACCCCACATCTGACAGAGGGCTGATCTCCAAAATTTACAAAGAACTCAAGAAGCAAGTCTCAAAAACACCAAAGGATCCAATTAAAAATGGGCTACAGGACTAAATAGAGAATTTTCAATAGAGGAGTCTAAAATGGCTGAGAGGCACTTGGAAAAGTGCTCAACATCCTTAGCCATCAGGGAAATGCAAATCAAAACAACTCTGAGATACCGTCTTACTCTTGTCAGAATGGCTAAAATAAAAAACACCAACGACAATTTATGCTGGAGAGGTTGTGGTGAAAGGGGAACACTCCTCCCCTGCTGGTGGGAGTGGCAACATGTACAGCTACTTTGGAAATCAGTATGGAGATTCTTCAGAAAAATGGAAATAAACCTACCACAAGACCCAGCAACTCCACTCTTAGGCATATATCCAAAAAATGCCCATTCATACAACAAGGATGTCTGTTCCACTATGTTCATAGCAGCATTATTTGTAATAGCCAGAACTTGGAAGCAACCTAGATGCCCCTCAACCAAAGAGTGGATAGAGAAAATGTGGTACATTTATACAATGGATTACTTACTATTCAGCAGAAAAAAACAATGGGATCCTGAAATTTGCAGGCAAATGGATGGTACTAGAATAAACCATCCTGAGTGAGGTAACCCAGTCACAAAAAGAGAAACATGGCATGTACTCTCTCATATATGGATTTTAGACATAGATCTGGGGAGTGCCAGCCTACAATCCCATGGCCAGGGAGTCTGGGAAACAACCTTCATTCAATGGCTGATGGAAGCAGCCATAGACTCCCACAGCTAAACACAGAGCTGAACTCAAGAAATCCAGTGACAGAGAGGGAGGACTGATGAGCAAAGGGGTTAAGACTGGGCTGGTTTAACCCCCAGAAACAGCTGACCTGACAAGGTTTAGCTCTTGAATCCCAGACTGATGGCTGGGAATCCAGCATGGAACTGATTAAGAACCCCTGAATGTGGGTGCCAGTGAGGAGGCCTAGGTGGTCTATTGAGCCTTGGGTAGTAGATCAGTATTTATCCTGGGTATACAAATGGACTTTGGGCACCCGTCCAACAATGAGAGATGCACTCTCACCCTGGACTCTTGGGGGAGGGTCTAGGCCCTGCCCTGGATGAAATGACAGACTATGGACACCCCCATGGAGGGCCTCATGCTCCCTGGGGAAATGAGGGGATATTGGAGGGGTTAGTGGGAGGGCATGGGAGGAGGGGAGGGAAAGGGAGAGGGACCTGGAATTGACATGTGAAGCAACCTTGTTTCTAACTTAAATTTGAAAATAAAAAATAAAATAAATATTTTCACTAATTTAAAGTTACATAAATTAATTTCTGATAGTTTTTCCTAGGAACACTTCTGACACAGTCTTTTGGTTTGATGAATAGCAAGGCCATGCCAAGCACAAATCCCAGAGGTCCTTGTATCAGCCATCACACTAAGACAGTTTCTGGATTAATCCTATTGGCAAACAGTTTCAGAATGCACCTACTTCCTTGTCAAGGCCATGGTTTGTTTTGTAAGGCTTCCTGCTGGATTCCTGTCCACAGGGGAATAGTGCTTACAGTTGCTCATGAGGTCTGGGTGAGCTTTCTCCAACCCCATCCTGCCTCACAGAACAGTAGTGGGCTGAACTGTACCCTAACCCTAACCCTGGTGTGTCTTTACAAAATTTCAGATGTTGAAGACATAATATGAAGAGCCACAGAAATTGGCAACATTTGGAGATAAGAGAGGCCAGCATGGGACTGATCCAGACCCCCTGAACATGGGTGTCAGTGAGGAGGCCTTGGCAATCTATGGGGCCTCGGGTACTAGATCAGTATTCATCCCTGGCATCCAAATGGACTTTTGGGAGCCCATTCTGCATGGAGGAATGCTCTCTCAGCCTGGACACATGGGGGAGGGCCTGGGCCCTGATGATATGACAGACTTTGGAGATTCCCCCATGAAGGGCCTCACCCTCCCTGGAGAGTGGAGTGGAGACTGGTAGTGGGTTGGGGGAGCCACGGGAGGAAGGGTGGAAGAGGGAGCTGGGATTCACGTGTGAAACAAGCTTGTTTCTAATTTTTAAAAAAATCCTCAAACAGAGAATTAAGATGGACAAGCTCTTTGAGTGGGCCCTGATCAGACTGGGGTCCATCTAGGGGGAAATTGTGACACATCGCAGAGGGAGATGATGGCTATCTACAAACCTTTGAGACAACCTTCAGCAGAAATCAGTATGTGACACTTTTATGTCGGAATTCCGGCCTCAGAGCTGTAAGATAATTAATTTGTTGTCCAGCCCTCTGTTCTGTGGTGTTTGTCATGATTAACACTAGCCACTCTCCACCATCACGTTATTGTGTCTAGTTCCTCTGGTCCTTTTGATATTGCGGACATTCCAGTTATACTCTACACCAGGGCCATCTGGCTGTTTCTTCCAACATTCTTCTGTTAGAAGCAAGTTTGGTCACGTGTCCCAGTTCACTTGTCTCATGTCTGAGGTCTTCACTGTCCCTTCTGTTACTTAAAATAGTACCCTTGCTCCACCACAAATATCCTACGTTCACGGTTCACTTATAGTAGCAACACACCTTGGTTAACTATCTTTGACAACAGAGGAAGACATTTTGCTGCTCACTTCTGGATCCCTTGTACCAGGAGCACACACTGTATAGACTGACCAGACAGTAAAGGATGAGAGAGAAATGCTCCTGTAGCATTTTCCTTTTCAGGGATGAAAAGATCTTGTTTGCTGTTTGTGTGTCTAAACCAGTTGTGGGTTCATCCAGGAACAAGATGGAAGATCAGTGATCAGATCCATTGCTAGTCTAGCCATTTTTGTTTCTCTGGAAGATGTAACCTAAAACACAAATTTATCATTATCAACAAAACAACTCTACTCATCATTACTTGGAGAACTGACCCATGCCATCTCTGAGGGATATTTCATCATTTTATCTCATTCTCCTTTTGATTCTGAACAGTAGCAAACACTGAGGAACAGACTTATCATCTACCAGGTGCCTCAGATCAGAGCTGCTACATGGCTCAACCTGAGAGACTTTAACAGTTCTGTAGATTCATTATCAAGTGAGATACTCAGTTTTAAGACAGAAATGAGAACACACGAAGGAAACGAGAGCATGAATAGTAGTCATCTAATACCACCCCTACCCACACTGCCACATCTCTAAGATGACTTTCAATGAAAGGACCAGGAGTCTCGGAAGTTCATATCTAACCATGTAATACTGACACAATGAAATCCCACACTCACTGCTGTCAGATGCAGGGGAAGAGGAGCCACCCAGGCTGCTGCTCAGCTTCTCCTTAGCTTCTGTTTGCATCAGAACTTCAGGGAAGAAAAGCGAGACTTTCTAAACTGATGCTTCCACTCCTTAACTGAACATAGAATTCTTGATTCATTTCAGACAAACCAAGAAGCAGGATATTCCCAAGGGTAAATGGCTTATCTTTTCAATCAGTTGATACCACTGTGGCAAGAGCCATGGGAGGGTAGGGGCAGAAGATGACAGAACTGTTAATGTGCTTGCTATCCAGGCATGAAGACCTGAGTTCAGTCCCACCCACATAAAAACAGGGTGCAGTGATTTACATCTATACCTCAGTACTGGCAAGGGTCAGATAGCAGATCATAGGGGCCTCACTCGACAGCTAATGTTGCCAAATCAGTGAGTTTCATGTTCAGTGTGAGACACTATCTCAAAAAGTAGAGTTCTGGGTCCTCGCGTGATTTCCAACACGTGGATCTGACTGGAGTGGTGAGAGAATGAAGAAAAGACAGACACAAAGACAAAGAAGCTGGGATCTCGTAGGCTGGGACCTGTGATGGAGAAAGTTCAGTAGCCTAGACACTCTGTGTTTATTACAAATAGTTGAACAGAGAAGCAGCTGAACAAGGAGGCAGGGTTATTACATACAGATGAATACAGAGGCGGGGTTATTACATACAGAAGAACACAGAGGCGGGGTTATTACATACAGAAGAACACAGAGGCGGGGTTATTACACACAGATGAACACAGAGGCGGGGTTATTATGCACAGATAAAAACGGAGGCGGGGTTATTACATACAGATACTCTAGAATAACTAGGTAGAGCTATTACATACGGGTTCTTGCTGGACCCTGCGGTTCCCGATAAGGTGCACGAGAATCCTGACCTCACCACCAGGTGGCGCGACCTTCACTCTTTCCTTGTGGGCCGCCCAGGCTCACTCGACTTTCTTCCCTGAAGTTCTGATGCAAACAGAAGCTAAGGAGAAGCTGAGCAGCAGCCTGGGTGGCTCTTCTTCCCCTGCATCTGACAGCAGTGAGTGTGGGCGAGCAGGAATGGCTTTCTTAGAGAATAATTAACACACACCTCACTGACTTATAGGGCACGATTCTGTGGCTATGGGTACATTCAGAGGTGTGCAAGCATGTTTCCATAACCTACCCTGCTTATTTGAATCCAGAGATGCTTTTCCACAGTGTCTCCAGGTCTTTTCATTGTGTGAAAGGAGCGGGGGAGGGGGGAGGGAGGGGACACTGTGTGTTGAGATCACAGGAAACTTTTGAAGAGCTTGTTCTGTTCTTCCAACTTGTTGAGGCGATCTTTCCTGTAGTTTCTCCCATGCTGGGCACTCAGGTGAGCTGTCCTTCAGCTTCCAGGAGATAACCCTGTGTTGGGATTCCAAAGGCTTGTCACTGTATTCTGCCTTTCATGGTGTTCTTGGATGGAACTCAGATTTCCAGCCTTGTGCAGCCAGCACGTTTACCTGCAGAGACAGCTTGCTGGACCCCAGATGGTTTTCAGAGCCGTTTTCTTGATATGTGGTCCAGGGAACCAAATCCAGAGGCATACATATGACAGGCAAGGGCTTTGCCAGCCCTGTGAGATTTTAACTTTAGAAGCATTTCATCCACTAGGGTAATTTGACTTCTTCCTTTCCTGTTTGTATCTCGGTTGCTTTTTCTTCTCTCATCTTATTTCTCTGAGGATTCAAGCTCCATATTAAGTAATACTTGAGGAATGGTTGCTCTTGGCTCTATCCTGTATTTAGAAGAACTAATGTGAGTTATTCCCTATTCAGTATAATGCTGTTGGTAGGATTACTGCAGCGACCTTTATTGTGTGCAGTTGTGAGCTTTCTCTTTTTGGTTTGTTCAGGCTGTAATCAAGAATGAGTTTAGTTTTTCAGACTACCTTTATATTATTCTTGTCTTTGACCATGTTATATGCTGAATTTCTTTTATTAATTTGCATATGTTGAACCATGCTTGCATAAAACACATACTGTTCAATCACCATGTGTTGTTGTAGTCTGTCTTGTGGGGGACTTTTACTCCAATTCTATTACCATCTGATAGGATACAAGAAGTTACCTTTTTGATTTGTTAAAAGTTTGTGATGGACTGTTCCAATGATGAAGATGTGGTTATCATCCTTATTTTTCCTAAAGTTTGTCAGATAGGAGTATATCTTTTGGAGTCTGTTTGCTTAAAACACCATTTTCCATTCTTTCACATTAAGTTTCCATATGTACATTGCCAGTGAGTTGAGTTCCTGTTGCAATAAACAGTTGGTCATTGTTTTCTGCTTTTCACTTCAGCCTGCCAGTTGCATCTTTCAGCCCAGAGTTGAGGCCATCTGTATTTAGGTTAGTGTGAAAACGTGTGCACTGAGAGACCTCCTATCATTTGTGAGCTTCTGCTCGACTTTCCATTCTCTGCTTTGGTTTTGGTTGTTGTGTGCTCTTTTCCTTCTCTCTCATCTGAGATATCTGCTGTCTTACTGGCAGTTTGCTTTCTGTGGCTGTGATAAAACATCATGACCTAAAACTGCTTGGGGAGGAAAAGGTTTATTTGGCTTACACTTCCACATCACAATCCGCCACTGAGAGAAGTGAGCCAGGAACTCAGGCAGAAACTGAATCAGAAACCATGGAGGAACAGGGCTTCCTAGTTACTCTCATGGCTTGCTCTGTCTGTATTCTTAAAGATCCCAGGACCCCAAAGTGGGCTGGGTCCTCCCACATCAATCATCAATTAAAAAAATGTACCCCAGACTTGCCAATCCGATGGAGGCAATTCCTCAACTGATTATTCTTCTTCCCAAATGACTCCAGCATGGGACAACTTGACAAACATCTAACCATCACACTTCCTGAGTAATACTGTAGATTCCTTAGAACTACAGGAGTTATTTTCCTCCTGAGCTCTTGGGATTGTAGCTTTCTGTCTTCTTCCTTTGTGTTTTTATTTTCCTGTGAGTGTCTTCTCTAGTCCTGCCTCAGTGGCCGTATATTGATTTAGTTATATCCATCTTGAAGGTTCTTATAAAGGACAAATTTGCATGTGGTAACATTGGTTGTCAGTTATTTTCCTTGAGTGTTCAAAATACATAGTTCCATGCTCTGGCTTCTAACATTTCTGTCAATGAATATTCTGTGTTCTGATTGGTTTGCCAGTTACGTTAGTAACATGGTTCTTCTCTGTATTCACTTCCAGCATTCTTTTCTTGTTCTGAACTCTCTGAATTTTACCAATAGTGTGATATGGAAGATTATTTTCTGGTCATATTTATGTGGTAGTCTAAATTACCTCTGTATCTGGATATCCTAATCTTTCAGTAGATACAGGACATCTGATGATATTGCTTTAATAAATAGGTCTTCAATCTCTATTTCAGTATTGTGTTATAATAAAAGTGATCCTGTTTGGTCTGTCTGTTATGTCTTGGAGGTCATCATAAATGTTTCTTTATTGCTCTTTGAAAGCAATAGCTCATTAACCATGTCCTTGAAGCCCTGGTATTTTATCTTTCTACTAATTTATTATTGTGGTAATACTTTCTCCTGAATTAAAAAATATTTGGAACGTGTTCCAGAATTTTCCTTTTTAAAAACTATTATTCATATCCTATACTGGTTTATTTATTTCCTTCAATTATCTAACTTTTTGAAGTTGTAATCCTTTTAAAGTCAACTTTTTGAATGATTTTCTTCAGTACTTTACCTAATAAAGTATGTTTAGATTCAGTTGCTGATGTGTTATGGTCTTTTGAGAATGTTTAGTTTTACCACATTCTCATGTGTCGTTGTTGTGGTCTGTGCACCTGTGGGAGCAAATATGTTTTACACATTGATGTGAGGATTTGTATATTAAGTTTCCTTCTACAGTGGGCTTAACCCCCAACCCTGGCCAGAATGCAGAAAATAAACTACTGTAACAATATCAGAGACAGCTTCCCACAATCGTCATAATGGGAATAGGGAAATAATGGACAGGAGCTGGTGATGCACACTTTTACTCCCAGCACTTTGGAGGTAGAGGTAGGTGCATCTCTGAGACCAAGACCAGTCTGGTCTACAGAGCGAGCTCCAGGACAGGCAGGGTATACAGAGAAATCCTATCTCACAAACTTCCTAAAGAATGTGTAGCAAGAAAGGTTAGAAAAAAGAAAAGGAGAGGAAGAGGAAAAGAGCAGGAGATTAAAAGCAATGTAGTTACAAAGTTTAAAAATTGTAAATAAAATAGACAAGCTGTAGGCCTACCATTCTGACACTTGGAAGGTAAAGTAGGAGGATCACAAATTTGTGGCAATTCTAAACCATCCAAGAAGATCCTGCTTCATTGCAAACAACAACAAGATGAAATTAACTTAAAACAAGGATTTTCAAAAGATAAAACCTTTTAAAAATACTACATGAGAATTACACATAACATTTCAGTATCTGGAAGAGAGAGAATTGGAAGAACCTCTCTCTTGGTGCACTTATAGAATTTGTCAGGTCTGGGGGCCTCAGGGTCATGTTTAGTATGTATTGTCCTTCTCTCCTGCCGCCTTCTGGGTTGGTGCTGTACACAGTACACAGGTGTGGTAAGTAACAGAGAATTGTTCAATCTATAGACCTCCCTTCCTTGTACATTATTTGCCACTGCAGGTCCCAGAGGTCCTTGTGGCCTGTGGTCCACATAGGCACTTCTGTTTTTTTGTGGGTTTTTCAAAACGAAGCAGTGTCTCTCAGATGCGTTGGGGGAAAGGGGATGGCAAACAGAACATGGAGTTCTGCCATGGAGAGAAGTCCTTGGAGCTGAGCTGTTTGCCTAAATATTTTCAGAACCTATCCAGCAGCAAATCACCATGCAATAAGGAAGAAGCTGGAAAATTGAGTGATCCTTGCACTCGGGTTCTGAGTTCTCATCCCCTGTCTGCTGCACACAATTTGCAGCACAAGGCAGTTTCAGTAACCAGAGAATCTGCCAGCACCTGCTCAGAGCTCTCAGGCTCAGCAGTCATCCCTCCATAGGTGCCATGTCATCCCTGGTTATAGGAGGCAGGGCTGCCTGTCCTCATGCCTCCACAGCCTGAGCTAGGAGTGTGCCTGTCAGTCACTCTCACCTCCACGACTGTCCCTCAGGCTGCCATGTGCATCCCAGGGCACCATGACAAGCTCTTGGTAACTTTGGATCCCCACCATAGCTCAAACTCAGAGAGTAGAGCTCCTGGTTCTAGCACTGTGAGAGATGAAGCATGTAGAGGTCAGATTGTGCCTGCCTATGTTCCATGTATTATATAGGACAGTAGTTTTCAGAGTGTGCCTTTCCCTGAGTGACTCCATTTTATTTAACAGTGATTTGCTTCATCTGGAAAGCAAATGCTGAGACAAAATGACTCTTTACTTTGTATGTGCAAGTATCCAGCACAGAGAGACATAAACTGATAAATAACTTTTAATACAAATGAATTATTCCTAAATATAAACATATCAAGCCAGGAACACCTAGACCCATGGATGCTTGAAGACCTTGTCCAAGATAACAAGCTTGTGTGTTTGTTCAAAACACCTGAGCCACGAGCTCAGCACTGCCCTCACTTGGATCATACACTGAGCCATCATCAGACCACCTGATGTATGCATCACTAGATACAAGGCAACCAACTCTCAACTCTGTCCCCAGGACTTCTGCTGCCATGATCAACCCAAACTGAAGTGGTTCATTGAGCTAGCATTTGTTCACACCCGTTATGCCTGGAGTCAGCTCTATGCTTTGGAGCCAACAGCCCCTTGAACCATCTCTGTGTCTTGAACTGACACTGTGCCTGGACCCAACTGAGGATTTATTGGCCACCCTGTTTCAGAATAGCTGTCTCTGCTGCATGTCTATCTGTTTTTGTCTTCCACAACTCTGCTTTGATGCTTTAACCACTGTTCTCTTTCCTGGTGATACTGTGTCTCATTGTGTTCAATGTAGTCTGTGATCCGAGACACAATGTTGGTCTTTAGGATCAGAAGAAACCAGTTTACACTTGCCAAAAGCTGCAAGTCTCAGAAAAGTGCCTGGGAAATGAAGGGCAAGAAAGTTGATGTAGCTCATGAATGTACTGATCTTCAGGAATCTGACATGTGGATGATCTAAGTGCCTGCGTGCATGTTTTTCACATGGCAGCCCCGTGACAGTGACTGATTCAATGAGTTTATGCCCAATACTGCTCTGCCAGGCAGGAGGTGACAGTGTCAGGTCCAATACCACTGCTGGATTTAAGGCTCACGAGAGTGACAAGTTTCTCCTGCTCCCCTGTGGTCACCAGGGCAGCCTGTTTTACCTTGGACTTGCTGCCCTGGCCTCACACATGTTGAACATGCACTGACCTATACTCCCATGCCCAGGCCAGTGTTTCTCTATGAGCCAGTTGTCTCCTGTGTTTTCTCCTGACTCAGGTGTTCTCCTACAGGATCCTCAGACCCTTTCATCAAGTCCTGCACATTCCTTAGGCTCTTGTGTAGTGCTCTTTCTTTCCAACTTGGAGCTTCTTTTTTCATGTGATAATTCTCATGCAGAATGTATTTCATTTCAGTATCTGTCCTGTGTTTCTCAGATCTCCTTCTGAATCTATCCGCGTTTAAATAGCTGCTAATTGCATTTATTGAAATCTTGATTATGATTGTTTTTCAAATAGATTTTGTGTTTTGTGATAAGAAATCTGTAATTTCTTTCTGTCTTTGAATATAGCGATCAATTCTCACATTATTAATGATTTACAATCACAGTCTGGGTTACTTGTGAACATCCTTCTATGTTTTCACTTTTGGAATATTTAATCACATTTACTGACATGCCCAGAATTTGCAATTTCAATTTGCAATTGAAATTTTGGATAACATTTTTGAACAGGAGGAGTTTATTATTTTACAGCAATGTCTGAATAGAACACACTGATGTGGCAGAGGCTTAGCCCCATAGTTTGGTTTGTTCGAATTCCCAAAGCCTAAGCCTTCTGGATCTCAAGGCCCAGCATTTAGATCATGCCATTGTTCTGAGGCTCCAGGTTTGCCTGGTTGCAGACCACTAATAGTTGTTTTTGTTTGTTTGTTTTTTGTTTTGTTTTGTTTTTCCTTTTTCTGGAGTAACAGGACTTCTGGCATATGTGTTTACCAGGTTTTGTTTTCCTGCCTGTTGGGGCCCACAGAGATGGCTCCCCTTCATCTTGGCTTAAGGTCAAAGAGCTCAAAAGTATCCTTACTCTTCCAAAGTTAAATAGGAGCTAAAGGTCTAAGGCGTGGCTACTGTAGGATGTTTGATCTTGATCATGGATGTTTTATCTAAATCCATGGATATCTTATCTAAAGAACAAGAGACTTGTTCTAAGGTGTGGTTACTCTTGGCCTTCAAGGCCAGATAACGAGTGCTAAAAGCCACATGATCACACAGTAATTATACAGTTATTATATCATGAGATAAGTCAGAAGAATTAAGGATTATCCTGATGGATGAAAGCAGTATAAAAACTGTACTTGGCGTTATAATCTTATGAATGAACTGGCTGTTTCTTGCTGTAGAATCTTCCTGTAGCTTATTCCTTCCTGTAACAAATTTGGGATTTACTTCTCACAGTTTAGCACTACGTGATCATTTACTGGGAACAAATTTCTCCCATGCATTTGGAGTTTTACTGATTACACTCCCTAGCTATGTGTAAATACCTGTTCTCCATTAACAGGTCCTAGTTTACTGATTACATTATTTAGCTATGTATGAGACCTGATTCACACTATCAGGTCCTTGTTCCTCTCTTCATTGCAATTATAGAGATCTGCCATCCTGCAATTATCTTTATTATAGGCATTTGGTCAGTGTTTAGGGCCCAGGCAAAAGCTCCCATCTATGGCATCCCTAGATATCCAAGGACGTAGAATTACTACATGCCCAAAGTTGTTGATTCATAGTTGCCTAGATAGAAAAAATAAGCATGCCCTGGTTTTTTGTTTTGTTTTGTTTTTTGGTTTTTTTTTTGTTTTTTTTGTTTGTTTGTTTTGAGACAGGGTTTCTCTGTATTGTTTTGGAGGCTGTCCTGGAACTCACTCTGTAGACCAGGCTGGCCTCGAACTCACAGAGATCTGCCTGCCTCTGCCTCCTCAGTGCTGGGATTAAAGGCGTGCGCCACCAACGCCTGGCTCAGCATGCCCTGGTTTTACCTCACTGGCAGACAGAGAAGTGATAACCTAAACTAACTGCACTAAAAGATTCTTAAACTTCTTGTTTTATTAGCGCAAGATTTTAGCTCAGAGATTTACTGCTCCCTCCTGTTTCCCCTCGGAAGATAAAGACAAAGGTAATCAGCCTATTTGCTCATCCTCAGGGAAAAGTAAACTGTCCTGAAGGCACTGTCCTAGAGCACTGGAAGGCACCAGGTTTATTTGCTTTTGCAAATTAAACTTAGACCCTCTTTTTGACCTGCAGCCCTAAGCAATTGATGCTAAATGTTTCTCCTAGCAGTTGTAGTTTATTGCTCTGTGTGTAAATCTT
The DNA here is from genome assembly GCF_017639785.1 of Mesocricetus auratus. Classification (NCBI taxonomy): domain Eukaryota; kingdom Metazoa; phylum Chordata; class Mammalia; order Rodentia; family Cricetidae; genus Mesocricetus; species Mesocricetus auratus. Next base: position 78,418,733 of record NW_024429190.1, read on the forward strand.
ATGTGCCTTACTGACCCTGGGAAACTCAAGCCTCACATTGTATTGGAAAAAGAATTACTGTTGCAAATCAAATGTATATATATACCTGAACCCCCCCACCCCCATCCCAGAACTGGGAAGAGACAGAAACAGAGAAAAAAAGAAACAGAAAACACAAAGAGAGATAGAGAACATGCAGAGGAGCAATTGTTTGTGAGTCAATTCCCTTTTCCCTCAGATTTTAGTTCTTTCACTTATTTGTAGTGCCTTTGTTTGAATCCTGAGCAAAAACCCTAGAAGCTGGACTTTCAAAGTTTTCGATAAACAAGAAATTGAGTCTAAGGTGTGATTACCAAATATTTTGAGAATTAAGGAAGAAGGTCTCTTTCTTCCTTGTATATTGATAAAGAAATCTTTTGCCATGTTCCCTTTTTTGGTTGTGGTATTTAAGAATGTTGAAGAATAAACTTGGGGTGTTTAGTGTATTATGGGGTATAACAAACTAAACTTATACCCCATAGTCAGACACATGTGCACACCACACACACACACACACACACACACACACACACACACACACACACAGAGAGAGAGAGAGAGAGAGAGAGAGAGAGAGAGAGAGAGAGAGAGAGAGAGAGAGAAACACAAGCACACATAGGACATATGGTAATTGTGGTCATGTATTCTACCTCTGAACTTATATAGTACCATAATATGCATTTGAAATAAGATCAATTGCCCCCTCATTGGTTTTCTCCTTTCTTTATGAATTATGAATAACAACATTTATACTCTACTCATTAGGGCTCCTTTGTTTCTTGGGAATTTGGTACATAATGGGGAGTGTATGCGCTTGGTTATATCTGCTTCTCATTGGGTCCTCAGGTAATCACAGCGATATGTAGTGTTCATCAGAAAGGAATCTGCCGTGGCTGCATAGTTTAATAAATCTGTAAGTGTGCTGTGCTGGGTCATAGTGTTGTTTGTGTTCACCATCATCTTACTATTGCTGTTCCTTTTACAGGAAGAAAGAATCTCTCAAGATGTCTTCCAATGACGACCCTGTTACAATTCCAATGATAGAAAGAAAGCCCAGTGACCTTCCTGGAATGGACACCAGTGGCTTGAACACATTGACTGGAGAGGCTGTGTTAAGTTTTCATAACATCAGCTATCGAGAAACAGTGCAGAGTGGCTTTCCACTTCGTAAAAAATCTTGTGTGATAGAACGACTATCAAATATGAAGTATGTACATGAACTAAAGAGACCGGCATATTGAACAACTTTTCAGCAAACAGACTTTATTATAGAGATGCTGTGTGTGTGTGTGTGTGTGTGTGTGTGTGTGCGTGCGTGCGTGTGTGTGTGTGTGTGTGTGTGTGTGTGTGTGTAGATTTGTGTGTTCCTATGTGCAGAGATGTGGAAGCTATGACATTGGTTTTCACTTTCTACTCTGTTGCAGATAGAGTGTCTCATTGTTCACTGAGGTGTATGCCAGGTTAGCAGCCTGCAAGATTCCGGTGATTCTCCTGTCTCTGTCTCCCATCTCTCCATGGAGCATGCACTTACAGGTGTCCACAACGGCACACAACTTTATGTGAATTCTGGATGTTTAACTTAGGTCCTTATCCTTGCACAGCAAGTGCTTCACCTACTGAACTATCCCCCGGCCTCATCTTCTCATACATGCAGATAGACTCATGATCAATAATGAGATGGAGACTAAAAGAACATAATGGATTAATGACACAGAAAGTTTGTTCTTTGAAAATACAAACAGGCTTGACAAATCCTTAGACATATTACCAAAAGAAAACAAAACATGCAGAAGAACAATTCTGAGGAATGGTTGTAATTCAATAAAATTAAGGATGAAAGAGTAATGTAAAAGGCATACTTTTTTTTTTTTTTTTTTTATTAATATTTTTTTATTTTCCATTTTAAATTTAGATAAGAAACAAGGTTGCTTCACAAGTCAGTACGAGGTCCCTCTCCCTTTCCCTCCCCTCCTCCCGTGCCCTCCCCCCATCCCCCCCCCGTTATCCCCTCATTCCCCCAGGGAGGGTGAGGCCCTCCATGGGGGTGTCCATAGTCTGTCATTTCATATAGGGCAGGGCCTAGACCCTTCCCCAAGAGTTCAGGGTGAGAGTGCACCTCACATTGTTCTATGGGAGTCCAGAGACCGTGTGTATACTTGGGATGGGTACTGATCTGCTGTCCAAGGCTCAATAGATTACCTAGGCCTCCTCACTGACACCCAGATTCAGGGGGTCTTGATCAGTCCCATGCTGGATTCCCAGGCTGATGCCTGGGATTCAAGTGTTAACCTTTGTCTGGTCAGCTGTTTCTGGGGGTTCAACCAGCCCAGTCTTAATCCCTTTGATCATCAGTCCTCCCTCTCTGATACTGGCTTTCTTGAGTTCAGCTCAGTACTTAACCAGCCAGTAAATGAAGTTTCTGTTTCCCAGACTCTCTGGCAATAGGATTGTAGGCTGGCACTCCCCAGATCTATGTCTAAAATCCATATATGAGAGAGTACATGCCATGTTTCTCTTTTTGTGACTGGGTTACCTCACTCAGGATGGTTTCTTCTAGTGTCATCCATTTGCCTGCGAATCTCATGATTCCATTATTTTTTTCTGCTGAATAGTACTCCATTGTGTAGATGTACCACATTTTCTCTATCCATTCTTCGGGTGAGGGACATCTAGGTTGCTTCCAAGTTCTGGCTATTACAAATAAAGCTGCTATGAACATAGTGGAACAGACATCTTTGTTATATGAATGGGCATCTTTTGGATATATGCCTAAGAGTGCAGTTGCTGGGTCTTGTGGTAGGTTTATTCCCATTTTTCTGAGGAATCTCCATACTGCTTTCCAAAGTGGCTGAACCAGTTGGCACTCCCACCAGCAATGGAGGAGTGTCCCCCTTTCACCACATCCTCTCCAGCATAAATTGTCATTGGTGTTTTTGATTTTAGCCATTCTGACAGGAGTGAGATGGTATCTCAGAGTTGCTTTGATTTGCATTTCCCGGATGGCTAAGGATGTTGAGCACTTTCTCAAGTGCCTCTCAGCCATTTTAGACTCCTCTATTGAAAACTCTCTATTTAGTTCTGCAGCCCACTTCTTAATTGGGTCCTTTGCTGTTTTGGAGACTTGCTTCTTGAGTTCTTTGTAAATTTTGGAGATCAACCCTCTGTCAGATGTGGGATTAGTGAATATTTTTTCCCATTCTGTGGGCTGCCTTTTTGTCTTGCTGACTGTGTCCTTTGCCTTACAGAAGCTTCTCAGTTTCAGTAGGTCCCATTTATTAATTGTTGAGCTCACTGTCTGTGCTACTGGTGTTATGTTCAGGAAGCTGTCTCCTGTACCAATTCTTTCAAGGGTACCACCCACTTTCTCTTCTAAGAGGTTCAGTGTGGCTGGATTTATGTTGAGGTCTTTGATCCATTTGGACTTAAGTTTTGTGCATGGTGATAAACATGGATCGATCCGCATTTTTCTACATGCCAGTCTCCAATTATGCCAGCACCATTTGTTGAAGATGCTTTCTTTATTCCATTGTATATTTTTAGCTTCTTTGTCGAAGATCAGATGTTCGTACGTGTGTGGGTTAATACCCGGATTTTCAATTCGATTCCATTGGTCTGAAAGGCATACTTTTTTAAAAAGATTTATTTATTTATTACATATACAGTGTTCTGGCTACATACCAGAAGAGGGCACCAGATTGAATTGTAGATGGTTGTGAGCCACCATGTGGTTGCTGGGAATTGAACTCAGGACCTCTGGAAGAGCAGTCAGTGCTCTTAACCTCTGAGCCATCTCTCCAGCCCCAAAAGGCATACTTTTAAAATCAAGTGATATATGGGAATATTACAATTTTAAATACTACCAATTGGAAAATATAAAAGAATTGTGTACACATCTGTATACACATCCCCTTCCAAAACTGACCTGAGAATTTATAACAAGCTGACTAGGCCATTACAAGTGATAATATAGAAGCAATGAGGAAGTTCCAACAGCAGAAAGTCTGGGTCCATTGCTCAAAATTCATCAATAGCTACAAAGAGCTAAAACCAATAATCCACACATTTTCCCAAGACATAGAGAAGGCATGCTTCCAACCAATCTCAGGACAGAGCACACAGAGCAAGATCTCTCCCACAGTTGGCATAGCCTCTTCCTCCCTACCACAACCATGGCCTCTGTTCTTGGACACTGGTCGTTTCTGCTCCTCCACCTACAACCTCCATCATTTTCTTACCAAGAGGGCAATAGGCAGAGTGACACATTGTCTGCATATGAAATACCAAATGGGAACAGAGCTAAGTAAATTTTCTACAAGAAAATGCCTTCTTTTCAATCTGGATACTAACTACTCTGTTTTCTGACAGAACTTGTATTTGTGCTGTACTTATTCATCAATGATTATGTCCTCTCCTTGAGGGATGACCCCCAACTCTAAACTGAGCATATTTTAATCTCTCTATCAGTGAAGGAAGTTATTATTTTATGTGTGTCTGTATTTATCTTTTCTATTTTGATTCATAGGGTTTCTTGGATGTTGTTCTTTTGAGTGTTAAACTTGGTAAAGCCCTCTTGCCCTCTGGAGCACTTCTTTCTGTTGTTTACATTTCTTCTTAGGATGAATTAATTGATTTTATTTTAATGGTAAGGACACATTAACTGATATCCCATGACTTGTTGGTTTCACTTGATTAGGTTAGTAGGCACCAAGTAGGGCTATATGAAGATACTGTTCATCAAACATTAGCAAGAAGCTGTTACATACTTGACACATACAGGCTGTACATATGTATAATGGAGTCTTCATGAGAATCTGCTACTTAGATGCACCATGTTTCAAAAAAGACAAGTCATTTAAATAATGAACAAAAATGATTTTGTGATATCTGAGACATTTTTCTGATGAGTCCCCACTAGCAATTGATAACTTTTATAAACAATGGACCTCTATTGATATTTTATTTTTCTGTGGATATTTCCTTATTTTTCTGAACAATTTCATCCAACTTCAATAGCATATTCACTATAGACACTAAGGTAATACAACTTCTTTTAAATAGAAAAATCACCCAGTTTGATTTTGTGTCTGCAGTGGGATCATGAAGCCTGGCCTCAATGCCCTCATGGGACCTCAGTATGGGAGCAGATCTTTGTGAGTATAACAGAAAGCATGTGCAAACTCTTTGCATCCAGTTTCCATGCTGTAAAACCAATTATTTAGGAGTTGTCTAAGTACAGTGTGAGTGTATATGTGTGACTCTGTCCCGTATGCTGTGAATAATGTGCAGGATGGTGTATTCTCATTTTCTACCACCAACAGAAAGTCTTACTAGGTCACTTTCCTGATGGGAAATGATAGAATGACTGGCATTTGTTGTTGGGTCATTTATTATTTAATATGGGAAGATAGTATTAAAATCATAAAGATAAAGGAGAAATTTCTGGGGACAAGAAAGCATGACCAGGCCTAATTCTCAAAATACAGAAGGATATTACCTGTTTTAGTCCCCAAGGTCAGATAGCAGGGAGGGGCGGTCATGTGGATTATTTCTTGCATTCATAATTCTGGGCTGTATTAGAGCGCATACTGAAAGGAAAGGTGTGTGTGTGTGTGTGTGTGTGTGTGTGATTTCAAGTAAACTTTTGACATGAATAATTTTTATTCTGAGTGGCTGAAGGGTAACAGCTGTTACTGAAGGGCGAAAGTAAACTATACAACATATATAACCCTTTGCAGGCTGTTAGATGTTTTAGCTGCAAGGAAAGATCCACGTGGATTATCAGGAGATATTTTGATAAATGGAAAACCGCGACCTGCTAATTTCAAATGCACTTCTGGTTATGTCCCACAAGTAAGTGTTGGTGGATTTGTGATTTTAGATTTCCTCTGCCTCTGTATGGTTAAATGCTCAGCTTGTGGATTTGTGTGTTTCCAGTTCATTATATGACACATTTGTAGGCCCAACTTTCTCTACACCAGCTTTTCCTAATGACTCATTAGCCTGAGGCTGGCATTATTAAATAGAAAGAACGGGAGGAATTGGGTATGACATCTATGGTATAGTATTAGTAATTGCTCCTGTGATTTAGTTCTACAAAGCACTATTGTTGTTCAACCTTGCCCTTCCTCCATCTTTCTCCACTGCTTAGAAGATGTTTTCTGAAAATAATTGCAGGTAGCATCACCAAAATCCCTGAGCTCTACATGGAAGGCAAATGGGAAGGGAATCAAAGTGATTTCATCAGGCTCTCTACTTGAAATTACTAAGATTGAAAGACTATTTTTAAGTAAAACAGTACATTGGGTGTACTTTATATGTGACTAGAGTGATGGTGTTACTGATAACTTTTTGCAATTAAAATTCCACTTAACTTTAAGAATGACACAGTGATGCGCACAGTGACTGTGAGAGAGAATGTAGAGTTCTCAGCAGCTCTTCGACTTCCACTGTCTATAACAAGAGATGAAAAAACGAAACGAATTAATGAGGTCCTTGAACTTCTGCATCTGAATGAGGAGTCAAATGTCAAGGTAATGTGAAGAAAAATCTCAAAACACTCAGAAACAAAAGAGGGAGACAGAGACAGAAAGACATCCCTGTGTGGATGTCTGAGTGACTGGTCACATGTTATAAAGTGGAAATTTAGCTGGGAAGCCACCTTAGCAATGGTAAAGCCTGGGAATGGAGTGTGATCCAGCAGGAAAAAAATGTTCCTCACATGACCATTTCCTTGTGTTCCTCACATGGCCATTTTCCTGTGTTCTCACATGAGCCCATTATTCCTTCAGCCTTAAACTCTTGAGTCTTTAGAGAACTTGACAAGTGCTTTCTTCTGTTTATTGTCCCATTCCCTACAACACTTGCTCCTTCGTTGTTTCAGACTGTATTTCTGGACTGACGTAGGATGCGAGATGGAGGACTATGGCTCTGTTTCACTCTGCATTCATTTCATTTTAGGGTTGTACTTGGCCTCTTTAGCATTTGCTTTTACTTGTTTGGTACCTACTATTTCCTGTAGTCTTTCTGTGTTTTTATCCTATCCTGTCTGTGCTGGCTAGTTTTAACTGTCAAGTTGACACAGTCTAGAACCACATGGAATCAGCTAGAAGAGTCTCTATGATGAATTGTAGTCAGGTTGCCTTGTGGGCATCTCTGTGTGTGATTGTCTTGATTAAGTTAAGCCACAAGGAAAGACCCAGCCTATCATAGACCATTCTTTGTATTTGGGTCCTGGGTGGCATGAGGATGGAGAAATTGAGCTGAGCACTGTCAGGCATGCATGCATTTATCCTCTCTGTGCTCTTGACTGGATGCAGCCAGCTCCATCAGCTCCCTGCCTTGAATTCCCTGTAATGGAGGACTGTACTTTTGAATAGTGCAGAAATAAAACCTTTATTTCATATTTATTTTTTGTAAGATCATTTTATCTTAGCAAGTAGATGGAAACCTAGGATATCCTTTTGTCCTCACTCTCTGTTTCCTTATCCTTTGTCAATATTTATTCCCAGACTCTGTGTAAGGTATTATAGATACAATCTTGGGCAAGTGTAATGGACCAAGTAATACCTTCTGTTGAGACTTTTACAGGATCGGAAAAGGTAATAGATAAGTGGTGAATTCCACAGCTGACCATTTTAATAGCTAAGTAGTTTCTTAGTGACACATTTAAAAAGAATATTGTATAGTATTTCATTCCTGAATACTTATTTTTTTTGTTCATGAAAAACAAGGACATTTGCTTATCTTAGTAATTCCATTTTTAACTATCAAGATGAACAAATCCTTGATATTCTCAGCCCTGCCAAGGTAATAACCATTCAGAGTCCCCAAATATTCTTTTTTTTTTTTTTTGGTTTTTACGAGACAGGGTTTCTCTGTATTGTTTTGGAGGCTTTCAGTCCAGCCTGGCCTCGAACTCACAGAGATCTGCCTGCCTCTGCCTCCCGAGTGCTGGGATTAAAGATGTGCGCCACCACCGCCCGGCAAATATTCTTATTATTACATTGTATATGGAACCTGATAGGTACTGTATTTGTTATATGATTAGAGATTATAGTATCAAGATTGCGTCCGTCTTCTTGTGTCCTCTGAACTTCCCGACATGTCACTTGACACAAACCTACTGAGAAGATTATAAATAGATGTCTGCTGAGTCGGCAAGTGGGGGTATGGATGAAAATGGTCTCACCAGACTAGGATTCTCATGAATTAACTTCTGTGCTGGCTCCTCCATAGAGGTAGTAGGGAATAAGAAGATACTGGCTCTTGACTGCCACGATACTTCTCCACAGTCATTTATGTTATGTTTGTCTTGTTGGTAAGAAAATAGAAAAGCTGAGTAAAGAAATTTTTTGTGCTTTGGTTCTCCTTATTTGTGTGCTTTTATATTTACAACAATATACTTTCTTTTCTGTATTTTTAACAATTAGTCATTGCCCTAAGTTGCATACTTGTTCTTTTAGGGACAACATATGAAGATATTTATTAACTTCTTAAAAGTCAGGAAATGTAATAGATTGCAAGATTTTAATATGATTTTTATTAATTATTATTTTTATTTATTTTACATCCCAATTATAGCTTTCCATCTCCCTTCCTCTCATCCCCTCTCCCCCTTCCTCTGTTCCAAAAAGGGCAAACATCACATGGTTGTCAACAAAGGATAACATATCAAGTTGAGATAGGACTAAGTTCCTCTTGTACAAGGCTGAGCAAGGCAATCTAGCATTAGAAACATGTTCCCCAAAGCCTGTCAAAGCAGTATAGACAGGTCCAGCTCTCACTACCAGGAGTCTCACAAGTAGACCAAGCCACACAACTATCAAACATATGCAGAGGATCTTGGCTGATCCCATGCAGGCTCCCTAGCCATTGATCTATAATCTGTGAGCTCCCATGAGCAGGCCAGTTGCTTCTGTGGGTTCCCTTGTGATGACCCTGACCCCTGTGGCTCATATAATCCTTCCCCCTTTCTTCAATAGGAGAGGATTCCCCAGGTTTGTCCCAGTGCTTGGCTGTAGATATTGTCATCTGTTTCCATCAGTTGCTGAATGAAGGTTCTTCTATTCCAAGGTGTAGTCACCAATCTGATTATAAGAGATGGCCAGTTCATGCTATCATTCCACTATTACTAGAAGTCTTAACTGGGGTCATCCTTGTAGATTCATGGGCATTTCCCTTGCATCAGGTTTCTACCAAATCCAGAAATGCCCTAAAATATGTGTGTGCATGAGTGTGTGTGTGCGTGTGCGCATGTGCCCTGGCTTAAATGTCATAGCACAATCATGGAGGTCATAGGACACCTTTGTCAAGGGTCTATTTTCTCTTCCCACCATTTTTAAGGCAAGGTCTGTCCTGTTCTGTTTCCTATGCATGCCTGATGCTCCTGATCCACCTCCTATCTCACTGTGGTCATATCTTGATGGAATACAGATTCCTGCCACTGCATATAGATATTATATGCAAGTTCTGGGGATTGAACTCAGGATTCAGGCTTGTGTAGGAAGTGTGTTTCCTTGTGAAGATTTCTCCAGCCTTTCATAAGATTTTCATTTAAGAAATGTAGAGGAGATATGTGGTTACTGTAAAAGTTTGACTGTTATGTTGCCAGCACAATAGTACACTTGCTAATAACAGCCTTCTGAGCTTCTGAGTGTTCACAATAGCAACTCACAAAATCTGTTTCTCACTGCGGCATTTTAAAAGAACATTAAGTAGTGTCTTACTACTGAGACTTAATTGCTTTTCATCCATTAAAAAATTAAAGACGTCTGCTTATCTATAAACCCTACTCTTAACTAACAAAATGAATGATTCCTTTCTATCATCTGCCTTGTCCTGACCACACTCATCCACAGTCCCCAAACATACTTTGTTGTGTGCTATCATTAGGGCTTGATCATTGTTTGCTTATCATGTTTGGAGAGAATTGTTCACTGTTCTGTGTCCCCTAAACCTTGCTATTCCCTCTCACCTTACACAATTATATTGACTGCTACAAAGACTGTGTGAACCTGTAGACTATATCAGCTTTGGATTCATGATAAGTCATGAATTCTGTGATGCTATACAGTGTAAATAATATCAAATTGCAATGTTGAAGTTAAAAAATTCCCAATAAGGATATTGCAGCATTGTTGGTGGCCCTATAAGGACACACCTTATGGGAAAGGAACAAGAATGTACAGAGTCAACAACACAGACTCTGGGAATCAGGGGAGTGACAGAAGCAGACTCATTTATTGAAGAAATTGGATCTGCCTGTATACCCACTCCTGGTGTCCCATTGGCCCTTATAGGCCTTTGGAGATGAGTTGTCGTTTCCCCAATGGCTCCACCAGACATGTGCCTCTACATCAAACGTCTCTCAGCACAGTGTCAGATTCCAGGTTGGCACCAAGGGGAAGTTATTATTGCACATGTTCATGGGGGCCCCAGTGGCGATGGCCGAGTGAGGGAGACTGGCTACTTTCCTCCTACATAAGACAATGTGAATTTTTCATAAAAAGCAGTATGTACATGTGTTTGTGTTGTGTATGTTTTGTATAGTGTGTGTATTTTCGTGTGTGTGTGTGTGTGTGTGTGTGTGTGTGTGTTGGGAGGGTGTTAAATGACCAGTAATTTACTAGAGAAACTTCCTCTTCTCTTGTCCCATCTTCCTCATTCCTTAGACACAGATTCTACTCTGTCAGTCTGGGAGTTTGATAATTCATTGCCCTCAAATGTGTGATTCAATAAAGAACAAACACTAACTGTCATTAGCATGGGCTTCATCAACTCTGACCTGAGCCTCTTTCTACTCCCTTGGAAAAGAGGAACGTCCTTCTCCTTCTCCCAGGTCTCCACACTCTGCTCCTCAGGATATTAATATAACAAAACCTTTTATTGCTGGAAGCAGCTAGTTCACCAAATGACATTGACTGTGGTTGTCCTTGTTGATAATGGTGGTTGTTGGTGCTTTAGCCTAGCTCTAAGGAGCTCATGAAGAGGACCAGTATAGCAATGGAGCTGGTCACCGAGCATCCCATTTTGTTCCTGGATGACCCCACCACTGACTTAGACTTGAGAACTATTACTGATGTCTTCTGGGTCCTGAAAAGGTAAGTGCCGAAGGAACATTAGTTTTATTTACTCAATACCTGTGCATTTTGGCACAGGAGATTCAGAAGTAAGCAACAGAATTTCTTCCTTGTTTTAGAGGGAAACTTCCAATAACAAGGAATACACAGAGAGAACAATGAGATAAAAGCGTAAGGAAAGATGGCTGTGATGAAGGTGGAACACTACTTTAAATAGCATGTCCCCATGACACTCAGTCACGTGACAAGTGAGCTGGGGGTGAGAGCTGAACAGAGTGCTGGATGGAGGAAAACTCATTTGCTCTCAGGATAAGCGTGTTTGATGTGTCTGGAACATTAGAGATACAGGGTGGACTGGAACACAGTGACCTTAGGGGAAGGAAAGTTGCTAGTGTATTGCCAAAGTCACCACAGATTGTGTGACTTGATAGAAGTTAAATTTCTTACAGTTCTGGATCGGGAATCCAGACATTAAGGTATCCACAGGCTGTGTCTGCTGCGCCCTGGGTCACTGATTGTGGATGGTGTCCTCTCCCTCTTCATGTGTCTGATAGCCCTGATCTCTTAAATGGACACCAATTACATTAGGCCATACTAGTAATCTCATTCTAACTTTCCTTTTTAAAGACTATGTTGCCATTACAGCCACATTCTAAGTTCTTAGTTGTCTTTGGAAGGACACAATTCAGCCCTCCACATTCACAATTGGAGTGAGCAGGGTTGGGTGGGTTGGGTGTAGATTGACTAGACCACCTGAATCACTGTAAGGACTAAGGTTTTCCATGGTAGCAATGTGGGAAGGTTTCTGTGTTTAGATCAGATCAGTGCCTCATGGAGAAGGTTGCACCATGGGACGTGAAGATGTCAGCAGGAGCCTGAGGTGTGGGGGTTCCTATGCTAGGAAATGGTAGGTTCTGGGTAGCTTTGAATATGGAATAAAAAGGATTATCTATGGGATTATCCCTGGGTGTGATGGCTGAGGAATGATTCCTAAGGTCTGAGTCCTGAACCTAGGGAAGGATGAAGGAAAAGAAATGTCATTTCTTTCTCACAGGAAAGAAGTCTGTGACTAAAGCGGTGATAGAAAAAGTTTAAGGATTAGGTTTTTTCTTTATTTTAAAATATAATAAGAGTTCCAAACTGAGAACCCATTCCCATGACCTATGCTCCTGGTGTTCGAATTTACTGTGCTCTCTGTCTTTCCTTCCTTCTCCCTCTTCTTCTTCTTTTTGTTTTTGTTCTAACATCATGGTGCATTGCCCTAAACCCTCCTGCCTATACCTCCATAGTCAAGATGTTTCGATCATTGTACCTTCCCAGTGAGGAAGTCAACAACGGGAGCCTTGCCACATTCCAATCTGTAGACTCCTCAGGAGTCACCACTTTCCCTGTCTGTCCCCTTTCCTGTCTGCTTCAGGATACTCTAAGATCAAGTTCTTGCTCATTTTCCAGTATGGAACACTTCTCTCCATCATGTGTATCTCATGCCATGGCTAGTCTTAGTGGCATTGCATAGGGTCATCCCAGTGTTCTGGGAGCAGAGTCGGGTTCCTTTATTCTGCCCTTGTCTTTGACAACTAGTTGTTCTGTTGGAATTCAAGGTGTGCACTACCATGTCCAACTTTCTTCCTCTATATTTTCCTTTTCCTTCTTCTTCCCCTTCCTTCCTTGTGCCCATCCTTCCTCCAACATTCCTTCCTTCCTTTCTTCTTTACTTCTGTCTGTCCTTCCCTCCTTCCTCTATCTTTTCTTCCTCATTCTTTCCTCCATTCTTTATTCCCTCCCTCCCCCACTCTTTCATTCATACTTTCTGTTTGTCTTTTTGATACAGGGTCTCATGTAACCTACATGGGCCTTGAACTCCTGATTCTCCCAAGTGCTGAGATATTACAGATATGCCAACATATGCATCTTTAATGAAAGTATTTTCACAGTAGTTTTAAGCAGTTTTTGGTTATTGGTTATCATAACAGAAAGTATGACATCCTGAAATGGTAGTTCAGATTATTTTTTCCTATCATGGAATTAAACCAATGATCAAACCCCAGGCTTGCCCCTCACTAACTGTGACCCTTTGGACTTTTGCTTGACATTTTAAGCCTTATCAACAGAAAGGGAAATTATATTATAACTACCTTGTGCTGATATTGTTTGAAATGGGTTATTACTGAAGTGTTTAGCGTGGAGAGCAAGGTTAGGAATGTGAATCACATTGTCAGAAAAGTGAAAACCAATTCCTGATGAGGCAGAAAGTAAATGATTAGAGGGAATTGTGCAAACAATAATAGTTGTAATATTTGCTCTATCATTGGTTCTCAAGCTTGAGTGAACCTGTCCATCAACTGAGCTGCCTGTTCATGATATGGACTCCTTGTACTGACTCCCAGATATTCCCACTCAGTGTCTGGAAGACTGCCAGGGATTTTCATTGTCAGTAACACTTGAGGAGGATTCTATACTACTGACATTCCACATGCTAGGAGTCCTAATCTTAAGCTTTAGCTTGGTTTCCTATCAGGTGCATAATGCAAGCGAGATATGGTGTTTTTAAGGAAAATTCAAGCTGAAATGGGAACAAAGAGTATAACTTAGGGAATAACACATTTTGTTGAAAATTTCAAGGTTCCTCTGTGCAGTAACTTACAGTTTTTCCCTCTTTAAATTTAGGATGTCTATTAGGGGACGGACAATCATCTTCTCCATTAATCAGTTCCCATACTCCATCTTCAGATTTTTTGATAGCCTCACCTTAGTGGCCTCAGGAAAACTCATGTTTCACGGCCCTGCACGGGAGGCTTTGGAGTACTTCACATCCGCAGGTATGGCTGACTTTTATTGTGAGAGCTCCTTCATTCACAGCATCTGGGAGAACAGGAGTTCTCGGGAATGCAGCTTGACTCTGATGAAGTGTGTGTGTGTGTTTCTACATTTTAGATACCTTTGGTGAATGTAGTGACAGGATTCTGTTAGCTGTGAGGCGCGAGCTTGTTGTTCAGGTCTCTCTTCTTTCTCCTGTCCTGTGTCACCTGTGTCACAGTGTTTTACTGAGTCACTTGTTCTGTGTCCTGGTCAGGTGACCCTCTTGATTAACATGCCGGCACCAGGCACAGTTATCCCTCATGGAACAGCTTTGGAAAGGCCCAGTGTCATCATGTTCTTGCTCACGTAGCAGATGGTGGTTTTCAGTTTTCCCTTAGCATGATCCGACTGAGGAGATGGAGATATCACTTCACTTAGTAGTAACTCTGCATTTCAGGTTTAGGCAATATTGGAGGCTATAGAAGCTCAAGTCTGGATTTTGTGACTTATGTTGTCAGCTTACCTGGATTGTTCAGAGTCAGATTGGATGATGAAATATTTTTAATGGTTCATGCCATCAGTTTTATTTCCACAAAATATGGATATATTTATGGGTGAATCTCTTGACTCTAAATATAGGGTTAAATATTTGCTGTCCATGACTCATTGTTTTTGATTAATATTTTCAATTAAAAATATGTGAACATTTGTGAGTCTATGGAGTCCAGTAAAAATTTAGACTGGGTTCAAATGATTGTTTCATTGGAAGAACTATATCTATGTGTGTTATAAGTCTATGACCATATCTATGTCTATGCCTATGACTAGTCTATATCTATGTCTATGTGTAGGCTACATCTATGTTCATGACTAGGCTATGCATATGTCTAGTCTAGGTCTATTCTAGTCTGCTCTATGTCCAATCTGGTCTAGGTCCATGTACAGTGTATGTTAATGGCCATATCTATGTCTAGTCTATTCCTGTATCTACTCTCTATATATGTCTAGTGGTCATTGTCTATATTTAGTCTATGTTTACCTGTAGTCTATATCTATATCTAAATTATGCCTATGTCTAGTTTATATCTATGTCTATGTCTGTGTCTATGTCTGTGTCTACTCTGGCTGTGTCTATGTATTGTATGTATATATGTATACCACCAAAATAAACATGCACATATATACAGTAGGTGGAAAACAGAGAGTGCTGAAATAGTATCAGTGTATATATAATAGAAAAGATAAATTAGTGGAGGAGGAACAAGAGGAGGAAGAAATTCTTAGATTCTGTTTCCCCTTCTATTTCCCAGTCTCTGAAAGAGGGTCCTCAGGTTTGTGCTCATGACCTGCCTTCTTTGTAGGTTACAACTATGATTCTCTCAACAACCCTGCAGACTTCTTCCTGGACATCATTAGTGGAGGTTCCTCTGCTATATTAGATACAGAGGAAGATTGCCATGAAGGTATGTGAGACTTCTAGAGTCATAGATTTTTGTCTGACTGATTTAATTAAAACACAACCATAGGTCTTATTAGATTATACATTTTATGTTAATTAACTATCCTAAATAGACATGGTTTTGTCAGTTTAGTGTTAGGTGTTTTTTATTTAATTTGTGAAAGAACATTTATATGATATTGTCACAAGGAAAATTTCTATTTAAAAGCAAGTGTACCTGTTGTTTGTTATATTATTCTTTTTTTATAAATAATTCTTCTTTTAAATTTCATTCTGCATACAACCATGGTTCTCTTATATGTCTTTTCAACATTTGAAATTCTTCTGTGAGAACTCTCCGTTCAACATTGTATGCCATTTTTCAATTGGGTTATTTTGTATTTTGATGTTTAATTCATTGAATTTTTAAAATATATATATTTTGGAGATCAGCTTTCTGTTAGATGTGGGATTGTTGAAGATTTTTTCCCATTTTGTCTTGTTGACTGTGTTCTTTGCCTTACAGAAGTTTCTCAGTTTCAGAAGGTCCCATTTATTGATTGTTGCTCTCAGTGTCAGTGCTACTGGTTTTAAAATCATGAATTAGTCTCCAGTGCCAATGTGTTCAAGGGTACTTCCCACTTTCTCTTCTTCCAAGTTCATTGTAGCTGGATTTATGTTGAAGTCCTTGATCCACTTGGACTTGCGTTTTGTGCATGGTGATAGAGATGGATATATTTGCAGTCTTCTGCATATTGGTATACAGTTATGCCAGCACCATTTTTTAAAGATGTTTTCCTTTTTCCATTGTACCATTTGACTTCTTTGTCAAAAATCAAGTGTTCATAGGGGTGGTGTGTATTAATAATGTCAAGGTCTTGGATTAAATTCTATTGATGCACCTGTCTATTTTCATGTCAATACCAAATTGTTTTTATTACTATAGCTCTATAGTAGAGTTTGAAGTCAGGGATGGTGATGCCTCTGAAGCAGCCAACATCAAATTAAATGGAGAGAAACTCAAAGTGATTCTACTAAAATCTGGAACAAGACAAGGCTATCCACTCTTTCCATATCTATTCAATATAGTACTCTTAGTTCTACCTAGAACAATAATACAACAAAAGGAGTTCAACAGGATAGAAATTGGAAAGGAAGAAGTCAAACTATCACTATTTGCAGATGATATGATAGTATACAAAAGGTACCCATGAAGAGTCTACCTGGAAACTCCTACAGCTGATAAACACCTTCAGTAATGTGGTGGGATACAAGATTAACACAAAAACTCAGTAGCCCTCATATATAAATGATAAATGGGCTGAAAAAGAAATCAGAGAAACATCATCCTTTATAATAGCCACAAATATAAACTATTTTGGGGTAACTAACCAAAGAAGTGAAAGACCTGTATGACAAGAACTTTAGGCCCCTAAAGAAAGAAATTGAGGAAGATATCAGAAAATGGAGTTTCCACGCTCTTGGTTAGGTAGGATCAACATAATAAAATGGCAATCTTATCCAAAGCAATCTACAGATTCAATGTAATCCCCATCAATATCCCAACACGATTCTTCACAGACCTTGAAAGAACAGTATTCAACTTCATATGGAGAAACAAACAAACAAAAAACCCCAGAATAGATAAAAACAATCCTGTACAATAAGGAAACTTTTGGAGGTGTCACCATCCATGACTTGAAGCTCTACTATAGAGCTATAGTAACCCTGTTTTAAAGTTAACACATTCATTTTTTTTCCTGGCAAATAAACTCTGGTTTGAATCTAAAAAGAAAAAAAGAAAAAAGAAAAACAGCTTGGTATTGGCATATTTTTTGCTCCTGCTTTAGATATGGTTTCTCATGTAGCCAGAATAGACTTGAATGTGGGCTCTTTCTACCTCACTTCCCAAGTGTAGATATTATAGGACTATGTCACCATGCCTGGCTTTGTTTATAACATTTAAAAAACAAGATACTTGATAGTTTATACATTTGCATATGCATTTGTGTGACATTTGCATATACATTCACATGTGGCAGAAAGCAAGGATCAGACTTTTATGGTAAGTTCAGGTCCATAAGGGAAGGAAGACTTTGTTAAGAATTTGTGTCCAGATGGAAAGAGGCCATTTGTTTTGCTGTATCCATGGGATAATGACAGTAGTCATGTCAATAGTGATGCTTTTCTCAAAATGTGGTGGTCTGAAGATGTAGCTCGACTGGTAGAATGCTTGTTTAACATGCACAAAGCCTTGATTTTCATTCCTAGAACCACATGACTGGGTGTGAAGGAGCATGCCTGTAATCACAGCACTTGACACAGAAACAGGACCTGAAGAAGTTTAAGGTCACCCTTGGCTTCATAGCAACTTTAAGACCAGTCTAGGGTACATGAGACTGTCTCAGAGAAAACTGATACATAATTTATGTGTTTTTCATGAAAACTGTCTCAGAAAAATCAGTTAAATTATTTTCTGTTTCTTGTCTTTATCAACTTGCTGACAATCATAAAGAACTTTCTAAGAGACAGCACCAAGTCACAGAACAATTAGCCAATATGTATACCCAGTCCTCCTTATACAAAGAAATGAGAACTGAACTGGATCCACTCTTGGGGGAACAGAAGGCCAGGAGGAGCTCAGCCTTGGAGGAGATTACGTGTGTCACCCCATTCTGGCATCAGCTCTGGTGGATTATCTGTCGTTCATTCAAAAACTTCCAGGGTTTTTCATGGGTCACTGTGATTCAGGTAATCTGTTGAGTTATTTTAATTGTATTGTGCAAAACTCCAGTGGGAGCAATTTGACTCTGAGTGAGTCTACTTCAGAGTCACACTCATCTTCTACTCCCTTCCACGTGTTTGTCCTCTCCTCTCTACTTGGTGTATAGAAATGTTCAATGAAGCAAGCAGAACCCAATTTACTTTTTGCTTTCAGAAAATGTTTTTAATGATAGATTTTATTTAGAGGAACTATAATGACTAATCCCGGTTGGAAACTTAATTCAGAGAGTGCAAACGATAACTCAGCACACCTGGGAGTTCCTCACATCTGTCTACTTTAATTCACCTGTGCATCCTACAATTTCAAGTCCAGGGCTAAGTAAAGGAGGAAAGAGCTTTTTGCCTGATGTAATTTTTCCTGTGGGTGAATGGATGGTAATTGGATAAATAGATGGAATTGTAGTGTGTCAGATGGGAGAATGGACTTGGGGAAAGTTAAAGGAGAGAAGGGTTGAGGATGCCTGGAAAGGGGAAGGAGGGTTGATCTGTAGTTAAAATCGTGAGGTGAGGAAACAGGGCCATTGAACAGTTCTGAGGGAGACTGTATATCTATTGCCTGAGAGATGAGTCTTCTGAGGGATGCTCTTCCATTATTGGAGTCTACTCAAAGAGTGCAGTTCACACACAAAAAGTAACTGGACTGAACAATGCTCTCCCCTGTCAGCTAACTGGGAATTAGTTGGAGATGAAGTTCTACATCTCTTTAAACTGGCTCTGTAACAAGGATCATCATGTCTGTTATTTTAACTGAATGACACAGAAATGAAATTCTTCCAGCTCACTGGGCCATCACTTACTCGTTTATTTTTATTCATGATGTCGATGATTCTACTGTGTTAGTGATTGATCCCGGGGCCTTGGCCACTAGAGAGCAAACACTCTACCCTGGACCTACATCCCTGGCCGTGCCCAATCAGAGTTTGTAGTCAGTTCTGCTGCTAGTGTGTTGTTATTTTATTCTCAGGCATTTAGTTTCTGTTGCATACTGAAAGGTCGTGTGTTGTTGGCTGTAGTGGAACACTGTTCTACATATTAGTTCATATTTAAATATTGCTGCCTTCCCTGAGTGTATGTGAATATTCTTTCCATTTTAGTTATACTGTCTGTTGCTCTGAATACTTTGATCCTTAATCTTGGACATCTGTGTCATAAAAGGGGTATTTTTATGTCTGATTTCTTTGATAGCCAAAGACTATTGATGTGGAAATAGGTGAGTTTCACTCATCAAAATGAGTTCCTCATTTTGTTCAACAGTGAGGAGTATCATGAGGGAAAAAGTGTGTGTGTTAGCAATGCTAGGAATTGTGGAATATTTATTTATTTATTTGTATGTTGGTGTTTTGCCTGCATGTATAACTTCCTATCATATGCATACCCGTGGAGGCCAGAAGAAGGCATTAGATCCTCTGGATTTGAAGTTACAGGAGATTGTTAGGGGCCATTTGGGTGCTAGGAACTGAATCCCAGGTCCTCTGCAAAACAACAAGTGTTCCTAACTGCTGAACCATATCTCTAAGCCCCATGATTTTGGTTTCTAAATTATCAAGTTAAATGGTAGGATGCTTTCTCTTTGATAATAATATTCTAAACATTATCAGAGGAACAATAGAATCTTTCAAATAAGTTACTACATCATGTAGCCTTATACCTCTGGTAAGTGAAGCACCTTTTAAAGCCATTTTAACCCCAAACCAAAGCAGTGCAGACTTGGTGTAACTGTTTACACAGATTGAGTCAATGGAGGTAGACGAGGGCCTGGAGGAGTTGGCAGCTTAGATGAGACTTGAATACAGGCTGCTCTAGCTGAGGTTGATGGAGCAGAAGTGACAGATGATGGGCAATGGGAGCATCGAGCCACCCAGAGGACACTGTATGAATACTTTGGTGGCAGCAATACAGCAATAATTTTCCTTCCTACACAGGCACAGATTTCCAGAAGTGACACTGATGAGGACCAACTGACCCCTTCTTAGCACACAAACTCCCATTGCTGGGAACTCTGGTGCAAGTCAATTTTAATTTCCTTATTTGGTTTGCAGTTGAGGGGATCAGAATCTCCTGTATATTGTGCAGGACCCTGCCCCTGAGCTGTCCCCAGGCCTGGGCTGTACTTGTTTATAACTATAAGAGTAAAGAGAGCCTGAATTCTTTTCTGCCATTTGAAGTAGAAAGCTGCCCATGCTCACTGGCACCAGAGTTGAGATCTCAGTTTAGGTGAACACTTTTTGTCACTTACTTTTCTGTGTCCCCTAACCTCCCAGGTGTCTGCATTCTCTAGTACCCTGTGCCAACTGAGTTTCAGTAACTGACCTGAGTCCTTCATTGGCCCTTCCTGGTAGAACACTGGGAGAAGTCTTATCTTTCCAGGGTCTGTCCTGTCAGAGTCTCAGATTTCAGAGACCTTAATTTTCAGTTTAACATCCAAGCCGTCTTTTGACATGTATGTTTCATATTCTCCTAGGGATTCTGCCCAAAATGTAGTGTTTGTCTAACTGGAGGGATATGATTAGGAAACCATATATCTGAAAATAATAGACAATGTGTAAAATGATTTCTACTCCTAATGGAAATTTTTTCCCTGTATTTTTTGAAAGGCAATTATTGAAGTCATAATGGCTGTGATTGTGGGTACTACTTTCCATTACCTACAAGATGACTGTACTGAAGTCCAGAGGAGGTATGCAAATGAGGAAATGCTGTTACTTTGTTCAAACTTATGTAAATCCATTAAGAATTAGAATTTGTGAGAAGAACAGAGTAACCGCTTTACCATGTGATAGAATGTGTTGGTACATTGAAAGCTGAGTAGAGGAACTCTCTTTTTCACATATGTTTGTGTGTAGATAGTATGAATCTATACACACTACATATTTCACATTTTCCCAGTTTTAGTGTATGGAGCAGCTTCTGTTATGTGACCATCACCACACTCTAAATGTAGGGCATTTCTTCATCTTCCCGAATGGAATCCCATAGATCTGAAAGAAGAATCCACATATTACCCTTTCCTGATTCCAGGCATCAACCATTCTGCCTTCTATCATTGAATATGACTAATGTGGGAACCCTGAATTGGAGTCACACAAGTATCTGTGATTTGGTTTTGTTCTTGTTTTTTTAGTTGGCTTGTTTCCATTGGTGTAATGTCCTCAGGATCCATTAAAGTGTGTCATGTGTGGAGATTTCTTGGTCTCTGTAAGGCAGAATAATGGTCCACTGTGTGTATTTGCTGTGTTGCTTCCCATTCACTGTGGTTGGACATGTGGTTGGCTCTCATGTTTGGCTGCTGTGAATCATACTGTTTAGTGTACAAGTACATCTGTTTGAGCCCTGAACTTTACTCTTTATGGTAGAAAGATAGAGTTGAGAAATCATAGGCCACTATGTTAATTTGAGGAACTGCTGTCCTGTCTCCAACTCCACTGTGATATTTGTATCCTCACCAGCAGGACAAAGGGGCTCCAGTATGTCCGCATCCTCACCCAACTTATGTTCTTTTTTGTTTGCAATAAGATGTCTAAGAAAAATAATTTGTGATCCACTGAATATTTTATGAAGTGTCTGCAAAACCCATTTTTCAGTTTTAACTATTGAACATTTTTTCAATCCAAAAATAATTATTTATTCATTCATTTAGTACGTATATGTGTGTGGGCATGTGTGTCCTACAGCATGAGCATGGAGGTCAGAGGACAATTCACAACAGCTGATCCCTCTACCACATGTGTTTCAGGAATTGTTCTCAATATCATCAAGCTTGGTGGCAGTCATCTTACTTGCTGAGCCAGCTCTTAATTTTCTATAGCCCTTAATTTTCCCTGCTGTTGAGTTAGAGTTACTTTTGTTTCTGAGATGTGAATCCCCTACCAGACACATGGCCCACAGACATTCTTCTTTTCTGTATGTTGCCTTTTTATTCTGCTTATAATGCCCTGGTACAGAAATGTTTTTAGTTTACCTATTTATTCTTTTTTTGTTGCTTGGGTATCAATTTTCTTGAATTTATTAGGATTGTTTGAATGTTAGTGTGGGGTAATAGGATAGGATTCAGTTTTTCCTGAATTGTCATATAGATGTCACTGTTTTGGTCCTTGTCTACTTTGAGCTATAATGTAACTTTAAAGATATGCATTCATGTTAAAACATTGTAATGGCTATAGCATGTTCCAAACATAATTTCTCATCAGGATCACAATTTTCAGAGTTTTCACAGTGATTCATGTGTAGTACACCACTGTTTGCTCAACTGGGCTCCCTGATTGACACCCACAGCCTCAGGGTACCTCCCATGGGCAGAGGCCTGATCATGCAAGTACTGTTGACATGGTATCTGTGTGTGTGTGGGTTGCTTGTGCACCCACACACCCACATGTGTGCCTGTGTGTAGTATTGTGTGTTATATATACAGGTTTGTGACAAGTTCATGTTCATGTGTGTGTGTAAACATGAGCATGTTGGTGAGCATACATGGTCTGCATGTGGAGGTCAGAGATTGATGCCAGGTTTTCCTTGGCGACCACTTTCTTTTTCAAGGCAGGTCCCTCACTGAATATGGAGCTCATTTACTTGGCTAGGCTGACTGACCAATGAGCTCCAAGGGTCCACCTCTGTACCCTTCATCACCAGAGTTACATATGTGAAATACTGTGCCTGGGTACTTTTATATGGGCTCCAGGCATCTGATCTCAGGTTCTCATAGCTGCATCGTAGACACTTTGCTGAATGGGACAGCTCCACCACCACACAAATCTGTTTGATGTGTGGAAAACACAGTAATTTTGAAGGAAAGAGTAAATATAAAAATCAGGTCTTCTATGTATTTCTTTCAGTGAGGAGTATATTTAGTGGAATGACTATTACAGCTATTTTAGACTGTAACATATTAGTGTTCTACCTTAAATGTGTGGATATCGGTTGTTAATCTATGATTATAATATCTAAAACATCAAACCAGGGAGTAAATGTGGTATATGTTTAAGTATTGCCTGAGTCACGAAATTCCGTTTCTAAGTTCTTGGTTTTCTTGATGAAAACATATGAAAATAAGCACAAATGGAACTTGAGGGCAAGATATTAGAGACAGGGAGAGGGAGAATTCCCTGAGTACTAGGGAATGGGTGTATGTGGGAATTTTGGAAGAGTGGAGAGACAGAAAGTTGTATATTTAATAAAGTTAAATAGATGAGCCTTGACAGCAAGACTGGCTCATTAGGAGAGGAGGAGAAATCCAGGTCCTCTGCTCTAGGGACCATAGGGGGCCCATGTCCTCTATTCTCTATTGGAACCTTTGGGCAGAGCCAAAGTTGGGACATAACAGGCTCAGAACTTGTCATGTAGTCCAGGTTGACCACAGTCTGCAGCAGTCATCATGACTCTGTCTCCCAAGTTCTAGGAGTTTGTAGGTATTACTTCCTGCTCTTCTCAGAGTCTTATGCATTCTTAGGCTGTCTTTTCCTATTCCATCCTTTTTGTTTGGTTGAGTATAAAATGTAATTTTTCTTTGATGTAGGAGCAAACTACTCTCTAATAAGGTCTCCCCTCATCTGATCTGATATTTAATTACCACTGTGTACCTAGATAAAGAGAGTAACTGACCCCTGACTGTCAGTTGAAAAGGTGTTATGTAGCAAGCAGGTTGTTAGGCCTCAGTCATGCAGCCTGTCTTAGAGGAATCTGACCTGTAAGTCCAGGAAACTGATAACTGCAAAGGGTATTTTGTTCATCCTCCACCTTTTTACCATCCCCTATCACACAGACACAAATTATTTCTTCATAAATATGCATGAATGAATTCATTTTGAGCTCTTGGAAAATCATGCAGGAAGTTGTTGGCCTATTCTAGGGATAATCAAGGCTTTAAAGATGTTTCCACAGTCCATGTCTGTAGTAAGCTGTTGAGTGGGGATTCTCCCACTGTTTCATATTTTCATTCTTTCCCTTCTGTAAAAATCAAAGTGGCCAACAGAATATGAAAACCCATGGGAGTTTTATTTGTCTTTATGTTTCTCTCTTTATACATTAGGAGTGATGCTTATCAAATTTGTTAGTTAAATTGAAGTGATGGGTTGGGCTGCCACCACTAAATACCACAGGACAGTGGATTTAAAAGTAAATGTGTCTCCACACTGTAGTGTGAGAGTCTGAGGTGAGTATTCTCTCCCAGGTCTTCTTGTCTGGTCATCTCCTCTCAACCCTGTCATGGAAGTCACTGCATTTCTGTTTTTTTCTCATGATGAGGACACAGATCTCATCATGGGGCTCCACTCTAATGATTTCTTCTAAAACTAAAGAACTCCTAAAAAAACCATACTCTAGGATTATTACATGAAGGGTAATTATAAAACTGTTGGATTTTAGAGAACACACTTCAATTAATAGATACCACTGTGGAGACAGAGAGGAAAATAATCATGGGACCCATAGCACCTCACCTTTTTATACAGACAGTTCCACATTTTCATTATTTCTTTTTTTAAATACTTAGTCTTTGTGTATATAAGTATTTGTCTGCATGGATATATATGCACCCCGTGTATGCCCTAAGACCTGTGGAGACCAGAAGAGGGCATCATATCCACTAGAACAGGAGTGACAGATGGCTGTGACCTACCATGTGGGTGATGACAACTAAACCTGGATCCTTTGCAAGAGCGACAAGCTCTCTTTTTGCTGAGTCATCCCTCCAGTTCTCTCTGTCTCTCTCTGTGTGTGTTAATATATCTATGTGATGTTATTTAAACTACAGAATAAGCTCAATTGATAAAACTATTCCTATTTTGAATTTACTGTTCTTTGTTCTCCATTCTCTCCCTACAGATCTGTCGTGTTATACTTGCTCACAGGCTATGAATGTTTCAAAAGTGTGTCCGCCAGGGAGCTCTTCATGATCAACAGGGATCTTTTTCTGTGAGTAGCCCCTGCTCCAGAAGCAGACATCAGGGACTAGTGATTAAGATGATTATGTTCATAATTGAACCTAGTATATTATCTCATGAAAAACCAGTATCCTTCCCTACTTTTTTTCTTATTTGTTTAGTTGAAAAGTAAACAAATTATGAAATTTTGTGTTTATAATGTGATATCATGATTTTTGAAGTATTAAAGAGATTACTGATATTAATGAAACCTGGATGGGAAATCAGGAGCAGAGGTGTCTGCTGCTCAGAGAAAGTTTCAAATTTGGGGTGTGATCACCAGGTCTCAGTGCTGTAGACAACTGTAGGAAGGGACTAAAAATCACAGGAAATTAGTGACTCCCATAAAGAAGTTGTCAGGGCTTTCATGGTTAGCACATTGGAGCTGGAGAGGTACAGCTGTGTAGTAATGAGAGTGCCTGGGGATGGAGGGGTGGGAAGAGCCAGATGGCAGCTGTGTAGAAAGAGCTGTTCATCTCCTGTGTTTTTCACACATGGAAGAACCTTTGCCCAGTGGCCTGTGCTTAGGATTCACTGCTCACAAAGATGGCCAAGATTGCCCCAAGTACATGCCAAGGAGATGAGATATCAGAGAGGAATTGAGGGCCTCGCTTAGTTGGTAGAGTAGTTGCTTTGTGTTCGTGAAACCCTGTGTTAGGTACCACATAAACTTGAGCATGGCAGGAAGTCTTGTAATATCAGAAGTAGAGGTAGGTAGGAGAATTTTCATTGTTGGGTACATATAGAGTTTAAGGTAAGTCTGCACTTTATGATCTTGTCTCAAAAAAAAATCGAAATAACAATAACAAAACCAGAGTCACAATGAACTCACTGGGAGGGGAAGAGCTTGGGATTCAGAAGGAATAGGAAGGGACAGGATTAGGTTTGGTATCTGGTAAAGATTTGTGGTTATAAAAG
Organism: Mesocricetus auratus; assembly: GCF_017639785.1. Taxonomy (NCBI): domain Eukaryota; kingdom Metazoa; phylum Chordata; class Mammalia; order Rodentia; family Cricetidae; genus Mesocricetus; species Mesocricetus auratus. Next base: position 78,444,682 of record NW_024429190.1, read on the forward strand.
AGTCTGTTGAAGGAATACATCTGTCCTAAAGTGAGAGTAACCTAAGAGAAGGATGTAGTATCCTGAAACTGCACTGTGACCTCAGAGTGACAGTGTCACCTTCTTCGTAACAACTAGAAGGACACAAATCTCCATGACCACTGTCTGAGGTGAGGCACGAATGAGCTTCTCCTCAGGCAGCCAGCTTCAGAGGGGCAGAGACACTGAGGAGAGTGGACTCATCAGACTGTTTCCATGGAGGGGCTTTTGTGTGACTAGAGTGGACAAAAGAGGGAAGAGTTCTCTGATGGAGAGAATCAAAGTGAGAATGTCATAAGGATGATGGCCTAGAGATGCTGTCCCTAAGGAGGGGACCTGGAGCACAGGGGACACTGTCCTGTTAGGCTCCCTGTGATAACAGAAGTCAGTGTAGCCAGCATCTCACCTGTGCCTTCTGGACTTATCTAACAATGTATAACCTGATCTTTGTCTCTGTAGACATGAACATACCAGTGGATACTACAGAGTGTCATCATATTTGTTTGGGAAATTGCTGGCTGAGCTGGTACCCAGGAGGTTATTGCAAAGTATTATATTCACTGTTATAATATTCAGCATAACAGGTAAAAAACAAAATAAGAGAAAGGGTCTTTACTCTTGGGGGAGCATGTTTTGGTTTATCCAACTGTGGCAAGTCTAAAATAGAGAAGCATAAGTATAAACAACATGTCTCCACTGTGTGCCATCTAACACAGGTGTTCATTGTGAGGAAAGTCTCCAAGACTTGTTCACAAAATACTACAAACTACAAATGCTGTTTGTGAAACTGTTTCTACTAGAGATTCTGTGTAGTATAATAACTGAATAAATAACATACAGTTGAGACAGTGCTAATGGAGCTAAATCAATTATTACATATATATTTACATATTGTAAAATATTTTTCCTTTATTTGTGCATTTGCTTGTGTGCATGTGTGTGTGTGTGGTGTGTGTGTGTGTGTGTGCGCGCGCGCGCAGACTAAGCAGATGCAGTGCCTGGGGAGAACAGAAGAGGACATCAGTCCCTTTGAGGTGGAGTTACAGGAGAATGTGAGCCACTGTGTGGGTGCTGAGAATGGAATCCAGAGCCTCTGCAATTACAGAACATACTGTTAATCAGTGAGCTATCTCTCTAGCTCAGCTGCATATTTTCCTCTGTGTGTCTGTGTAAGTGCCTATATACGTAAGATATTAAAAAGTGGATAATATCTCATACATATGTACATGTGTGTAAAATATTTAAATGTGTACCTTGTCTTCCTCTACCATCTTACAAAGAGAGAGGACAGTAAATTTGGGTTTAAAAAAATTATAAAATGTAAGTATAGAATTTCCATAATTTTCACATATTCATAGCTCACACAGACACATGCGCATACATATATACAGACATGAACACACGCATACACACATACATACAGATACATACTCACACAAACACATATAGACATTCACACACACACACTCTCACACAGACATGCACACACACTCACACATGCACACACATAGTTATGCACAAGAAAAAGCGCTGATAAAGTTTAGTATCTGTTTATAACAGATTTATCATTCAGGACCAGTTATTCAGTCCATGAGATGGTTTTGGGAAACATGCTTTTCCTACAAGCCTGACAATCTGAATTTGATCCTCAGAATCCACAGTGGAAGAGAGACTCACTCTAGAAAATTGTTCTCAATTCCACATACACACCATGGCACATACACACCATGGCACATGTATACTTAAACTCACACATGTACTATACACACAATGATACTAATAGTAACAATAACTTTGAAAATAATTAGACATGGAACTCAGCTCCCCCAGACTCTAACTTGTGTCCTTGTGACTATTAAAAAACACAGCACTGTGGATGTCTCATAGCATGAGCTCCAGAAAGATTACAAACCAGCTTCTGGAACACATTGCCTTCCTCCATAGCAGTTACATGGTGATTTCCTAGGGAAATCTAAAGTTGGAGGCACCACCCGGTGCTCTAGACATTAAAACCACTGCAAGGCTGTTTAATCCTTGCATTACTTAAATTTATAGTAATATGATAAACACCATGGGAGGAACCAAGTTGGGGAAGAAAAGGTTTGTTTGATCTTACAGTTCAGTGTACTTCATGAAGGATACTCAGAGCAGGATCTCAGAGCAGGAACCTGGAGGCAGGAAGTGAAGCAGAGGCCATGGAGGATGCTGCTTACTGACTTTCTCCTCATGGCTTCCTCAGCCTGATTTCTTTTTTTCCCTCAATATATGTTTTTATTTAAATTAGAAACGTGAATGTTTCACATGTCAATCCCAGCTCCCTCTCCCACCCCTCTTTCCTTGTCCCTCCACCAGCCCCCCAGCCCCCATCCCAATCCCCACATCATTTCCCAGGGAGGGTGAGACCCTCCTTGGGGGGATCTCTAAAGCCTGTCATTTCATCCTGGGCAGGACCTAGGCCCTTCCCCATGTGTCCAGGCTGAGAGAGCATCCCTCCATGTGGAATGGGCTCCCAAAGTTCATTTTTACACCATGGTTGAACACTAATCTAATACCCAAGGCCCCAGAGATTTCTGAGGCCTCCTTACTGACAATATATTCATGGAGTCTGGATCAGTCCGCTTTTGGCCTCTCAGCAGTCAGTCTAGGGTTCAAGAGCTCCCCCTTGTCCAGTCAGCTGTCTTTGTGGGTTTCACCAGCACGGTCTTGACCCCTTTGATCATCACTCCTCCATCTCTGTCACTGGGTTCCAGGGGTTCATTTCAGTGTTTAGCTGTGGGTATCTGCCTCTGCTTCCATCAGTCTCAGAATGAAGGTTCTAGGATGTCATATAAGGTAGTCATCAACCTTATCATCAGGGAGGGGTTATTAATGTAGTTTCTCTGCTATTGCTTAGTTTGTCAGTTGGTGTTATCCTTGTAGATCTCTGGAGATCTCACTAGTGTCAGCTCTCACCTCAAGCCTATAATGACTCCATCTATTATGGTATCTCTCATCTGCTCTCCTCTATTCTTACCTCAACTCAACCTTCCTGCTCCCTTATCCCTTCTTCTCCCCTCCTCTTATTCCCCTCTCTTGTTCCTGGTTCCCTTTCCCCTCCCCCAGTGTTCCCAATCTGCTCAGGAGATCATTCCTCATTGCACCTCTCTGGGGTATCATGTATCTCTCTTGGGAACTTCCCTGTTTCCCAGACTCACTGGCACTGGGATTGTACTCAGCCTGATTTCTTACAGAACCCAGAACTACTTACCTAGTGATGGCTTCATCTACAGTTGTCTAAGACTTTGCACATGAATCATTCATCAAGAAAATGCTGGCTTGTCTGTGGGCCAATCTAATGGAAGCATTTTCTTAATGAGGTTGGCTTTTCCTATAAGATCCTAGCTTGTGTTATATTGACAAAACTGACCAGTGCAGTTCTAATCCCAATTTTATTTTACTAATGCAATTATGTAAACACAGGGTAACGAGGACAAGAACGTTTTCTATTGGTAATTCTCCAGTGAGAGAAGGCAGCAGAATTTTGGCCAGTTGTGTTGCTTGAAGCTCTCCATGTCAGGATCTTGTAAATTGCTCATAATCATGTATGAAAGAGAATAGGTGCTGGGCATTGTTGGCACACACCTTTAATCCCAGCACTCAGGAGGCAGAGGCAGATGAATCTCTGTGATTTTGAGGCCAGTCTGGTCTACTGAGGACAGGATCCAAAACAATACAGAGAAACCCTGTTTGAAAAAAAACAGAGAGAGAGAGAGAGAGAGAGAGAGAGAGAGAGAGAGAGAGCACTCATCCCTCACATTGCCCACATCATTAGGCAGCTTTCACTGCCTGTAACCTCAGCTCTAGGAGATCTGATGCCTTCTTCTGGCCTCCACAGGAAACTGCATATAGTTGGGATACATTAGCACAGGAACTTTAATTTACACATGAATAAAAATTGAACAAATCTTTAAAAAGAGAAGCTGTATAACAACTCTATGTACTCACATGGAAGGAAGAAATTAAATGGGACCCAGAGCACTAGGCTCTTTGGTGATTTAAATATGTTTTGAACACTGGACTGACACCACCTTTTTTTGTTTAAGGAATAAGAAAAGATGTGAATGGTTTCTTCACTATGATATTTACTGCCATGATGTTGACTTATTCTACCAGTTCCCTGTCACTGTCATTAGGAGCAGGGAAGAATGCAGAAGCTGTCCCAACACACCTCATAATCAACTATATTTTGTTCATGCTGGTGAGTGTTTATCTAAGAGGAACATTTTCCTGGTGATCCTTCTTGCAAATGTACATGTTTGACACATCAGTTCTTGGGACATGAGGTCTTATGCTAAAGCTTATTATGGTCTGTAGGAGAGAAGGAGCAGCCTTTTCTCTCAGGCTTTGTGGCTACTGCTCTGATGTCAGTATTATGATGTGGTTAGCATGCCCTTTCTAGTGAGCTCTTAACAGATATATCAGACTCATCTTAAAAAATCATAATAGTTTGGAACTTCAAGAAGGTGGAATGATTGGCTGATTGCCCCACAACAAGACAGATTACAGCTTTCCTTTCATGCTGGCGTGAGTGACTTGCATGCTATTTTCACCTTAGCAGAGGTGCTATAGTTTGTTCAGTAGTCTCTAATGGGGAAGCAAAGGCCATGAGCAGTGTAAGTGTTCAGCACAAGGAGTCTCATGGCTCACCTTTGTTCTGCAAAGGGTAACTGGAAGAATCCAGACCCCTAAGTACTAACCACTCTCCCGAATTAGCATACTTCTGCTAATCTGTCTGTAATTGGTTACCCAGTCTTACACATAGGTAGAAGTGATGTTGGAGAGGTTCTGGGACCATTGGGAGGTAGGGACTTGATGGGGAAAGTGTGTGCCTGGGTGGAGGGAGGAGCTTTAGTTGTTTATAGTCTTGTCCTCCTTCCTCTTCCCTCTATGCTATGCACTATGAAGATGTGAGCATTCAGCCTCCTCTCCTACTTCCTTGCCTGCTGCCTGCTGCCTGCTGCCTGCTGTCTGCTGCCTGCTGCCTGCTGCCATGCTTCCCTGTCAAGATGGCTCTTCTCACACTGGAAACCTAAGACAAAGGAACTCTCTGTTCTACAAGTTGCCTTGATCATGGTGTTGTATCACAGCAACAGGAAAGTAACTGCTGCATTTCTGATCTCTCTCACCACTGTCGCCTCCCTGTCTCTTTCTTTGTTTTCCTTTTTGTAAACCCTTGGGTCTACTTAGCCATGCCCATGTGTGTCTGTGTGTAAGACCATCTACTGGAGCAAGGAGAGGCTCTCATGGGCCACATCCTTAAAGAAAATGGGCTCTCCCACTCCCAGAAACCATCAACTCCCAATAGTTCCTCAGCTAGGGGTAGGACTTCATGTCACCTCTCCCTTCCATGCAGGGATTTTCTCTGGCTTGATCTTGTACAGGTGTTGCCCAAGTTGTCACAACTAACCTCTCTGCATTCAAATGTGTCACTGTCCAGTTGTGACAGGAAAACACTGTCTTGTAGTAGTTGTCCACTGCCTCTGGTTCTTACAGTTTCTCTAGCCTCACTTTCTTGATTCTTGGTCCTTGGGAAGAGTGGTGTGATATACAGATCTTCTGTAGTATCTTGTCTCTATGTAGACCTGTGGTGTGGTGGACCTGTGTTAATCAACATGTTCTGCAAAAGAAAGCCTCTGTGATGAAAGTCTGAGATGGACTCATCTATGGGTGTCACAACACCTCATTAGACATCCGTTTAATACCATATCCATTTAGAAGACTAACAGTCAGTAAATTCTTCTCTAGGACCTATGAGCCTACTAGCCACAGCATAAGACATGCTTCTATCTTGTAGAGCAGGGCCTAAATACAACCAGAAAATGAATGGTCTGTCACTGCTGTCGCAGTTAGTCTGTTCAGTATCCCCCATGTACTTCCTCCCCACAAGGAAAAGAAAAGCAGAAATCAGTCAGGTGGGGTGGTCACTGTCCTTGAGCATACTTACAACTTCACCCCACATTTCCCGGAACCACTCTTCCATATTTCAACATTTCTAGCTCACTGGCCATAGTGACAGCTTCCTATCAAGATGCAAGTCACCACACACAGGAGACAAAGAAAGACTGATGGAGATTTCTGTCCCCATCGTATTCAGGATTGGACTCAGAGTTCTCTGCCAAGTTGGCTGGCCTGGATTGTAGACTAGTTTCTGTAGAGGAAGTCTTGGAATTCCAGTTCTTAGAACTAAAATTCTGTAACATCATTGGGTGCTCCTGTTAGGGTATGATGATGGTGTTTTCACCTCTCTTGTTCCTGGTGTGCTTTATTCTCATGACATGGGACTGTAGACAAACGTGGCACTTGTTGACCATTCAATCTGTAGGAGATTGGCTCTATTGTCATTCAAGATCAAGGCCCAGGAACCATTTCAAGGAGCTCTACCCATTGTTGGTTGTAGTCATCCTTTCTAGGGGGAGAATATATGACTGGATATTTCAAAAGGAGTATACGTGACATTATGAAATAAACTGCCTTCTGGAAGTCTCCTGATGATATCCTGTGAAATGGAATGGCATTTTTCTGGGGTGGGCTCTCCCTAATCCTGTCACTCCTTTTGCACTTTGCTTTACCTATCTGCTTTTGCTGTGGGGAGTTCTTTGCCTCCACATTTCATATGCTTCCACAACAAATACAATCTTTACTTAAAATAAATAAGTAAAAAACACACATTTCTCAATTAAATGTATTGAATACATATAAATTTTAAGGGAAGAAGCAAAAACAGAAAAATGGTTGATATTTAAGTGCAGATTGACTATCTAGACAAAATAAATGAAAAACTATAAAGCTTCTAGTTTCTATGACTAATATCCATGTGGTTGGAATATCATCACTATAGAAGTTATTTTGTTATATTTGCATATGTCATACTTTATTAGTAATTTACACAATTGCCAAAATAATGTCTTGTTAATATTCTTTCAATAATGAAGTTGGGCAATATAACCGATGTTTAAAAAGTTTAAAATGTGTAGGTTGAACCATTTGGGTGGTAAGAAAATGCTCTAGTGAATTATCCCTTTTCCTGAAATTTGGAGGACCAAAATAATAATAATAATAATAACAATAATAACAATAATAATATCAATAATAATAATTCATAGAGTCTTAGCAGTGATTTTTTTCTTTTTCTTTTTTTAAAGATCCAATCTTGTTTCCAAAAAAGATGTGTGCCAGGGCCTTATAAACACTTGCCATCTTTAAATGGTTACTAAACAAAGCCAGTCCGTGGCTTCCCAGCTAGGCTGTGGACTCCACTGACTGCCAGGACTTCAAATGAAGTCCCTGATTACAATTCATCCTCAGAGCTTTGCCCACTGTCAGGCAGAAGCCTACAGAGCCCTTTATTGACTGTGTTAATTGTCTACAGGAATCTATAAATGATCAAAAAAGGAGCTGCTATCACCTATTTCTTTCATTATTAAAATAAATAATCAATTAATAAATCCAGATTCAATTTATACAGCTCCTCTTGCTCTGGGTGATATGATAAAAGCATGTTAATATGTGGACACCAATAAAACAAAATCCTCAAATTCTAGCAAAGTCCTTATGGCCTCTAACATGTTTCAAATGCTTCTTATTGAGGTAATTATAAACTAACAAACAGATTTCAACAGCAACAGCAGAAATTCTAAACTAGCATATTATTACTGTTATTGATTTAAAAGATTTCTCTTTACTATTCTTCTGTACCCTGATGATAAAGACTTGATTTTCTTTCGATACTTACTTTCAATATTTAAACAACCATGTCCCATAGATGTTTTAAAAAGTAAGTTTTTTTTAAAGTCATAAGAATGTAAAAGTAAGGCTGTGCCTTTATTCCCAGCACTCAGGAGGCAGAGGCAGGCAGATCTCTGTGAGTTCAAGGCCAGCCTGCTCTATACGTAGTGAGTTCCAGGACAGCTAGGGCTACATAGAGAAACCCTTTCTCAAAAACAAAAACAAAACAAACAAACAAAAACCAAAAAGGCAAAGAAAGGGGGTAAAGACAGATATTTTTAAATAAAGAATGTTTATGTGTAGAGATGAAGGTGGCTAGATTTTTCCAGAATGGAAAGAAAAACTAGAATTTTTATACAAGTTTTAAGGGTACAAGCAAGTTATTTGTGAAATATAAAAGGTAGAATGTAAAAGATACATGATATTACAATTTACAAATCAAAGGTCAATACACTGATGTCAAATCTCTACTTAAATCAATAGAGTTCTCAGGAGCTATTGACCAGTTCATGGTCACAGTTATAAATACTGGCTTCTAAAGCTTTATACAACCCATTTCAGTTATCACAGATTCAAAACAAAAGAACATGTAATTAAGATAGTTAATGGTGTTTTTGCTGATAATGTTAGACTTAAATCCTTGAAAAACAAAATCAATGTTTATTTAAAATTGTTTGGTTCTTTTGTCTGAGCTTTGCCTAAATGTTGCACAGAGTTAAGGTTACAAGGCCGGTAAAGCTCTCCAGTATTTTCAACAGAGCTTGAAAGCCTACAGCAAAGAGGACAAGGATAGTTAAAGAGGCTAGACAGGATTTTGGTCATTGTCTTTCTAGGTCAGACAGGATAGAGGACAATGAGACCCCTCTAGCGAATTCTCCATCTTCTTGATCAGAGAGGCAATGAGTAGTGAGAGAGTAAATTCTAACCAGCCTGCCTTAAAAAACAAAAACAAAACATGGGGACCTCAGGTTATGTGTGATACAAAACAGAAGTTATAATTGTGTGGGAGTTGTGCTGGTTAGTTTATTGTCAACTTGACCTAAGCCAGTCATATTGAAGATGGAACCTCTTCAGGAGGTGGTGATGTATGCCTGGGGCTAGCATGGTATGTAGTGTGAGTTCCAGGACAGCCAGGGATATAGAGAGAAACCCTGTCTCAAAAAGGGGGTGGTGAGGCTTCAGATTCACTTGTATGCAAGTCTGGGGCCAGCATGGGCTCTTGCTTAATGATTGATGTGGGAGGTCCCAGCGCACTGTGGGCAGGACAACTCAGGGAAGGCCATCCTGGCTGAGGAAGCCATGTGGAACAAGCCAGTAAGCTACTTTCCTCCATGGTCTCTGCTTTAGCTCCTGCCTCCAGGCTCCTCCCTTGAGTTTCCATCTTGAATTCTTTTAATGATACAGACTGTGGTCAGGATGGGAAAGTCAAATAAGCCTTTTCTTTTCTTCCCCATAGTTTTGGTCATGGTGTCTTTATCATATCAATAGAAGCAAAACTTAACTAGAGGCTAATCAGGTGTGTGCTAAACAGATGTGTGTGTTAAAGATAAGTAACTTGCCAAAAGAGAAAAAGAGAGTCAAAATAATTAAAAACCCACATGGGAGATTTGAACTGAAGCCCTTTGAACTTTAATATACACTGGTAGGAATATACCACCTCCTCAGATGGACAGATGCCTCCTCCTCTCCCTCTGCTGATGCTAGTATGATGAAGACTGTCTTAGAGTAACTCTCAACTAAATAGATTTCTTTAAGATTAAAGTCACTCTCAGAAGGGCTGGGGGCCCCTCTCCACATGAATGTTACATGTCTCCTATCGTAGGGAGTCCACAGGCCTTCCCACCAGGGAAACTAATATCAGTTTCTCATCCATTGTGTTGTGGATCTCTCCTCTACTTTGCTTCCTCTTCGGTTACAAAGTTTTCACCCAGACGGCTCTCCTAAAATTTCCAGCTCTTGGCTTCCTGCTTGGAGGCTACATTCTCCTAAAAAGCGGAAAAACAAAACAAAACAGAAAACAAATTGAAACAGCCCTGGCAAGCCCCTTTCCTGTGATGTTAACTGAGATCACAGTTCAGGAGGTCGAAGAGGTGGGGCATGTTACACCCAAGAGAAAGTCAAAAGGAGCTGGGCAATCTCAACACAAGGAAAACGTTCAAAATTTAAAAAATCCTGTGTATTTTATTTATTTGTTTATTTGGTTCCTCAAGATAGGGTTTCTCTGTGTAGCTTTGGAGCCTGTACTGAAGCTCACTCTGTAGACCAGGCTGGCCTCAAAATTAGAAATCCCACTGCCTCTGCCTCCCAAGTACTGGGATTAAACCAGGCACCATCACCACCTGGATTACTAGTTTTTAAATGGTAATAAAAACTTGTTAATGTAACTAAAACATCTTTTCTACTAACAGTTCAATTTGATGAGTGTCTAGTCTTACCCTTACTTAAAACAACAACAGCGACAACAACAAAAAAACAGTAATCAGAAATCTTTGTTAGATTAACAAGAGCATGTGTCCCAATTTGGCCCCTTTGGATCATCCAGGCAGCCCTTAAAATTCTCAAAAGGAACCTAACAATACCTGATTCCCTAAAGGTCATAGTTTTGGTAGAGTTCACTTTGTTTTTACTTTCGATAAATGTGCTTATAAAACTGAAGTCAAGATTGAATACTTGGGTAAACTGAGTTAACTGTACAGCGTGTGCCCAAGGAGAGCTTGCTACTCCTGTGCAGCAGGACATCCCCAGACCCAAGTATCCTTTTACTTTGAGTGGGACCCTGTCCTACCAGAGCAAATAGCATGATGTTGACTTTGCTTTCTTATCTCCTCATGTAAGTGATTTCTCCCTCAATAAAATATCATAGGAGGTCCCTATTTTGTGTAGCTTAATATTTCTGCATTAGAGGAGATGACTCATTCTTCATACAACAGGGGGATGGGTTCTTTCACCAGTGGTGGTGATACCCTCAATGGTTGATGGTATCTCCAGCAGTTACATTGTTCAGAATTGTTTTGCTAATCAGGGTCTTCTGTATTACCATACAAAATTTAATATTGTTTTTTTAATTTATGTGAATTGTATTATAATTTTGATGGGGACTTACTGAATCTGTTGATTGCTTTTTATAGGATGGATATTTTCATTTTTATCTTACAATGTATAAGCATGGGAAGTCTGTCTATCATTTAGTATCTTCAATTTTTTTCAGTGTCTTGAAGTTTTTATTGTACAATTATTTCATTTGGTCAGATTTATTCCAAGATTCCCCCCTCCCAATTTTTTAAAACTTTTGTGAATGATATTTGTTTCTCTCATTTCTTTTATGTTATGTTTATAATTTGTACTTGGAAAAGTTCCTGATTTCTCTGTGTTTTTCATGGTATTTTACCACGGACACAGGAAAGGAACTAGGAAAACAGGTTATTGACTAAAGTTTCTAAATGGAACTTTAAAACTACTTATGAAGCCAAGTGATGTATTTCCTTTATAAGCAATTGGTCAGGTGCAATCTGAATGCATGCACAGTCACAGTTTTACATATTCTAGTGTACTTAGGAGTAGATAGGACAAATTTATTGTGAACTCCAGAGTTGTTCCTTGTTCATCATTCAAAGTATCTACATAAATTAGATATTATAAAGAATCTAAAGAGGATTTCAAATATGTAGGATGGGTGTATCTAAAGTTTACAGGCTGTGCATAGATTACATGCCCTTTAAAAGACAAACGACTTAAGCATCTGAGGGCTTGGTTCCTACAGACTGGGGTGGTCAGTCCTCCTTTTAAAACCCACAAACACCCTTGACTTTGCAGAGTGAAGAATTCTGTTTCTGTTTAGAGTTAACTGAAAGAATGATTTAAAGAGCTGGTCTGAGCAGACATGGTCAGAAGGATGAAGGTGGCTTGAAGAGGAGGATCTTGTCTAGAATTCTTAGTCACTGGACTGGTTCTAATTCTGTTCTTTGTAGTTTACCTCAGGTTTATCACTATATCACATAAACTTCATGTACGACCTGTCATGGATTCAGTACTTCAGCATTCCTCATTATGGATTTTCAGTAAGTTGTCCTGTCTGTCACTGTATTTGGGTTCTCCAACTATAGTGACTGAAATGATTCCCAGCCAAGTCCTTTCCCCAGCTGTAATCTCTAACCAGTTCCTGCCCAGGATTTTGCTTCCAGTAGCTAAAGATGAGAACTTTCCTGTTGGTTTCACCAAAGGCCAGTGAGTCATCTTGGGTTTTCCCCAGCCATGTGTTATATGAGGGAAATAAATGGTGAGAAAAATCCCAGGGAAAAGGTAGATGACATTATGAAAAGCACACAGTTGTGATTCTACTCAATTAAAAAAATAATGGACAGATCAGGGACTGTGATACATAGTTTACATCAGGAAACGAAAAGAAATGGAAACCATGTGATGTCCACAGTCATATTGACTTTGCCAAGCTTTCTCAGCAGTAAAGTGTGTCTTAACAAACTTTTTTACTCCCATAATCACAACTGCTTTTGATGAAAACAAGAAATATTGTTACTATGAATCAACAGTATTTTTTCAATTACTGTGTTTACATGGTTATGGACAGGGCAGAGAAGGAGGTACCTGAGGTAATCTAGAGTCCTCCTCTTAGTAATTGGGAAGATCCTTCATTCCCATCCTAAGCCTCCTGAGTGGGGGACGGTCACTGCTTTGCTGGGCAGACTGAACTTGGGGTTTTGTTTGTTTAAAAATGTTTTTGTAAACTACAGTCAAAATTGAATTTGAAGTTATAGCTGTGTTTATTCTTTGGAAACTTATAAGAATATTAAACTACATGTCTTTCCCTGTTTTTGTTTGTGTTACAGGCTTTGCAGCACAATGAATTCTTGGGACAAAACTTCTGTCCAGAACACAAGACAGCAGAAATCAGTAGATGTCAGGGCTATGTAATGTAAGCTTGAGTCCAGAATCACAATGGGGACATAGAATGCTCCTAGACTTAGAGGGGAAACCCATCCATTCATGATTAACACTCTGTCCCCTGCCCATTCCCCACAGTGAGTCATTGTAACCAATGCACATGTAGCTGTGTTTCCATCCTACTGCTCTATGGTGTAGACAATGTGCAGAAAGGGTTCTTTGGGCCTTGAAAAAATGGCTTTGGTGTCTTGATTGTGGGTTTGAGTTCCTTGTTTCAGAACATTTGAGTCTGACATAGGCTGCTCTGTAGTTCACAGGGCACACAGTTTGCACATGGGTAGATTATGGTTCTTGTGAGCAGAGCCCAAGAATGTCAGGGCAGCAAGGGCAGCAAGGGCTGAGCTGTGCCTGCCAGACTCCAGGGCCATCCCTCTGCCTCACTTTCTGTAAGACTTCAAGAAAGCAAAGACCAGTGTGTGTGTGTGTGTGTGTGTGTGTGTGTGTGTGTATGTGTAAAATGTTCTACCACAGGATATGTCCTGAAGTGAAAGTAGCACATATTTCAGTATTTTGAGAAGGAAATATTTTTGTCTAATACCATTAAAATAGAAACAGTTTTTAATAAAATTTAAGTGTATTGTTTTAAAGTTACAATACCTCCTCTTAGTATTTATGTATCTTTGGAGTTCTCACAAGATATACCCTCAGTTGCTGACACTAAGAGCACTACCTCTGCCTATCTAATATATTCCCCTTAAAAATGGTCCTGCACACATCCTATCTGTCTCTCTCTGCCTCTCTCCGTGAGTGTGTCTCTGTCTCTGTCTGTCTCTCTGTCTCTCTTTCTCTCCCCTGCCTCAGTTTCCTCCTTCCCACTGCTTCTGTCCCTGCAGACCAGTCTTCCCCAACTCCCTCTTTTCTCTTTTTTTTCTTTTTTCTTTTCCATTTTAAATTTAGATAAGAAACAAGGTTGCTTCACAAGTCAGTTCCAGGTCCCTCTCCCTTTCCCTCCCCTCCTCCCGCGCCCTCCCCCCATCCCCCCCCCGTTATCCCCTCATTACCCCAGGGAGGGTGAGGCCCTCCATGGGGGTGTCCATAGTCTGTCATTTCATATAGGGCAGGGCCTAGACCCTTCCCCAAGAGTTCAGGGTGAGAGTGCACCTCACATTGTTCTATGGGAGTCCAAAGTCCGTGTGTATACTTGGGATGGGTACTGATCTGCTGCCCAAGGCTCAATAGATTCCCTAGGCCTCCTCACTGACACCCAGATTCAGGGGGGTCTTGATCAGTCCCATGCTGGATTCCCAGGCTGATGCCTGGGATTCAAGAGTTAACCTTTGTCTGGTCAGCTGTTTCTGGGGGTTCAACCAGCCCAGTCTTAATCCCTTTGATCATCAGTCCTCCCTCTCTGATACTGGCTTTCTTGAGTTCGGCTCAGTACTTAACCAGCCACTAAATGAAGTTTCTGTTTCCCAGACTCTCTGGCCACAGGATTGTAGGCTGGCACTCCCCAGATCTATGTCTAAAATCCATATATGAGAGAGTACATGCCATGTTTCTCTTTTTGTGACTGGGTTACCTCACTCAGGATGGTTTCTTCTAGTGTCATCCATTTGCCTGCGAATCTCATGATTCCATTATTTTTTTCTGCTGAATAGTACTCCATTGTGTAGATGTACCGCATTTTCTCTATCCACTCTTTGGTTGAGGGACATCTAGGTTGCTTCTAAGTTCTGGCTATTACAAATAAAGCTGCTATGAACATAGTGGAACAGATATCTTTGTTGTATGAATGGGCATCTTTTGGATATATGCCTAAGAGTGGAGTTGCTGGGTCTTGTGGTAGGTTTATTCCCATTTTTCTGAGGAATCTCCATACTGCTTTCCAAAGTGGCTGAACCAGTTGGCACTCCCACCAGCAATGGAGGAGTGTCCCCCTTTCACCACATCCTCTCCAGCATAAATTGTCATTGTTGTTTTTGATTTTAGCCATTCTGACAGGAGTGAGATGGTATCTCAGAGTTGTTTTGATTTGCATTTCCTGGATGGCTAAGGATGTTGAGCACTTTCTCAAGTGCCTCTCAGCCATTTCAGACTCCTCTATTGAAAACTCTCTATTTAGTTCTGCAGCCCACTTTTTAATTGGGTCCTTTGCTGTTTTGGAGACTTGCTTCTTGAGTTCTTTGTAAATTTTGGAGATCAACCCTCTGTCAGATGTGGGATTAGTGAATTTTTTTCCCATTCTGTGGGCTGCCTTTTTGTCTTGCTGACTGTGTCCTTTGCCTTACAGAAGCTTCTCAGTTTCAGTAGGTCCCATTTATTAATTGTTGATCTCACTGTCTGTGCTACTGGTGTTATGTTCAGGAAGCTGTCTCCTGTACCAATTCGTTCAAGGGTACCACCCACTTTCTCTTCTAAGAGGTTCAGTGTGGCTGGATTTATGTTGAGGTCTTTGATCCATTTGGACTTAAGTTTTGTGCATGGCGATAAACATGGATCGATCCACATTCTTCTACATGCCAGTCTCCAATTATGCCAGCACCATTTGTTGAAGACGCTTTCTTTATTCCATTGTATATTTTTAGCTTCTTTGTCAAAGATCAGATGTTCGTACGTGTGTGGGTTAATACCCGGATTTTCAATTCGATTCCATTGGTCTACCTGTCTATTTTTGTGCCAATACCAAGCTGTTTTCAGGACTATAGCTCTATAATAGAGCTTGAGGTCAGGGATGGTGATGCCTCCGGATATTGCCTTGTTGAACAGGGTTGTTTTGGCTATCCTGGGTCTTTTGTTTTTCCATACAAAATTGATTATTGTTCTTTCAAGGTCTGTGAAGAATTGTGCTGGGATTTTAATGGGGATTGCATTGAATCTGTAGATTGCTTTTTGCAGGATTGTCATTTTTTTATCATTTTTTATTTTAATTTTAAATAGCTTGTTTTACATGTCAATCCCAATTCCCTCTCTCTCCCCTCCTCCCGCACTCCCCTTCCCCCCTCCCTCCCACCCTATTGCCAAATCCTTCCACATAGGGGATATCTAGAGTCTGTCATTTTACTCTTGGTAGGGTCAAGGCACTCCCCTAAGAGTCCTGCTGAGAGAGCATCTCTCTTTGTGCTATAGGCACATGAAGACAGTTTGTATACCAGGGATAGACACTGATCCACAGCTCAGGGCCCCATAGGTTGCCCAGGCCTTCTCACTGACACTCACATTTGGGGGGTCCAGATCAGTCCCATGCTGGCCTCCCCACTGTCGGTCTGGGGTCCAAGAGCACTCCCCTGTTCAGATCAGCTGTCTCTGCTGGTTTTGCCAGCCCATTCTTTGCCAATTTGCTCATCACTCCTCTCTCTTTGTCACTGGGTTCCTTGGGTTCAGTTCAGTGATTAATTGTGTGTTTGTCTCTGCTTCCATCAGTCACAGGATGAAGGCTCCCGGATGGTTATAGACATCAAGTTCATTATCAGGAATGGGCATTCGAGGTAGTCCTTCCACTATTGCTTAGCTTGCCAATTGGTGTTATACCTTTAGATCACTAGAGGTCACTCTGGTGCCTGATCTGTCTTCGATCCTATGATTCCCTCTTCCCCCTATTCTACCCCCACCCACTCAACTTCCTGTTCCCCCATGACTAACTCCCTTCCTCTTTACCCCCTCTATTCTTCCCAGTTCCTACTCCCCCCCACCCCTGGCCGTGTTCCCCATCCATTCAGAGGATCTTGTCTCCATCCTCTTCTCTTGGATACTATGCATATATGCATATATTTTAGGTTCTTTCCTGTTTCCCAGATTCTCTATCTGTGGAAGTGCAGACTGGCACTATACTGATTCATATCTAAAATCCATATATGAGTGAGTACATACCATGTTTGTCTTTTTGCGACTGGGTTACCTCACTCAGGATGGTTTCTTCCAGTGCTATCCATTTCCCTGCGAATTTCAAGATTCCATTGTTTTTTTCTGCTGAGTAATACTCCATTGTGTAAATGTACCACATTTTCTCTATCCACTCTTCAGTTGAGGGGCATCTAGGTTGCTTCCAGGTTCTGGCTATTACAAACAATGCTGCTATGAACATGGTGGAGCAGATGCCCTTGTATGAACCTGCCTCATTTGGATAAATGCCTAAGAGTGGAATTGCTGGGTCTAGTGGTAGATTAATTCCCATTTTCCTGAGGAATCTCCATACTGATTTCCAAATAGGCTGTATGAGTCGGCATTCCCACCAGCAGTGGAGGAGTGTTCCTCTCTCTCTACATCCTCTCCAGCATAAATTGTCTTCGGTGTTTTTGATTCTAGCCATTCTGACAGGAGTAAGATGGTATCTCAGAGTTGTTTTGATTTGCATTTCCCTGATGGCTAAGGATGTTGAGCACTTTCTTAAGTGTCTCTTGGCCATTTTAGCCTCCTCTACTGAGAATTCTCTATTTAGCTCTGTACCCCACCTTTCAAGTGGATCCTTTGGTGTTTTGGAGACTTGTTTCTTTAGTTCTTTGTAAATTTTGGAGATTAGCCCTCTGTCAGATGTAGGGTTAGTGAATATCTTTTCCCATTCTGTGGCCTGCCTTTTTGTCTTTTTGACTGTGTCCTTTGCCTTACAGAAGCTTTTTAGTTTCAGAAGGTCCCATTTGTTAATTGTCGATCTCAGTGCCTGTGCCACTGGTGTTATGTTTAGGAAGTGGTCTCCTGTACCAACTCGTTGAAGAGTATCTCCCACTTTCTCTTCTAAAAGTTTCAGTGTGGCTGGATGTATGTTGAGATCTTTGATCCATTTGGACTTAAGTTTTGTACAAGGCGATAAACATGGATCTATCTGCAGTCTTCTGCATACCAGTACCCAGTTATGCCAGCACCATTTGTTGAAGATGCTTTCTTTTTTCCACTGTACAGTTTTAGCTTCTTTGTCAAAAATCAAGTGTTCATAGGTGTGTGGGTTAAAATTAGGGCTTTTGATTCGGTTCCATTGGTCTACCTGCCTATTTTGTGCCAATACCAAGCTGTTTTCAGGACTATAGCTCTATAATAGAGCTTGAAGTCAGGTATGGTGATGCCTCCTGAAGTTCCTTTATTGTATAGGGATGTTTTGGCTATCCTGGGCCTTTTGTTTTTCCATATAAAGTTGATTAATGTTCTTTCCAGGTCCTTGAAGAATTGTGATGGAATTTTGATAGGGATTGCATTGAATCTATAGACTGCTTTTGGCAAGATTGCCATTTTTATTATGTTGATCCTACCAATCCAAGAGCATGGGAGATCTTTCCATTTTCTGGTATCTTCTTTGATTTCTTTCTTCAAAGACACAAAGTTCTTGATATACAGGTCTTTCACTTCCTTGGTTAACATTATCCCCAGATATTTGATGCTGTTTTTGGCTATTGTAAAAGGTGATGTTTCTCTGATTTCATTCTCAGTGACTTCATCCTCTGTATATAATAGGGCCACTGATAGTTTTGAGTTTACCTTGTATCCTGCCACATGGCTGAAGGTGTTTATCAGCTCTAGGAGTAACCTTGCGGAGTTTTTTGGGTCACTTATGTAAACTATCATATCATCTGCAAATAGTGAAAGTTTGACTTCTTCTTTTCCTATTTGTATCCCCTTTATCTCCTTTTGTTGTCTTATTGCTGTAGCTAGAACTTCAAGTACAGTATTGAAGAGATATGGAGAGAGTGGACAGCCTTGTCTTGTTCCTGATTTTAGAGGAATTGCTTTGAGTTTCTCTCCATCTAGTTTGATGTTAGCTGTTGGTTTACTGTATATTGCTTTTATTATATTCAGGTACGTTCCTGTTATCCCTGATCTCTCTAGGACCTTTATCATGAAGGGGTGCTGGATTTTGTCAAAGGCTTTTTCAGCATCTAGTGAGATGATCATGTGGTTTTTCTTTCGCAGATTGTTAATCTGGTGGATTACATTGATAGATTTTCTAATGTTGAACCATCCCTGCATTCCTGGAATGAAGCCTACTTGATCATGGTGGATGATTTTTCTGATGTGTTCTTGAATCCTGTTTGCAAGTATTTTATTGAGTATTTTTGCATCAATGTTCATGAGGGAAATTGGTCTATAGTTCTCTTAGTTGTGTCTTTGTGTGGCTTGGGTATCAAGGTAATTGTAGCCTCGTAGAAAGAGTTTGGCAGTGAGCCTCCTGCTTCTATTGTGTGGAATACTTTGATGAGTATTGGAATGAGCTCTTCTTTGAATTTCTGGTAGAATTCTGCACTGAAGCCATCTGGGCCTGGGCTTTTTGTTTGGGAGACTTTTGATGACTGATTCTATTTCATTAGGGGTTATAGGTCTGTTTAGATTATTTATCTGTTCTTGATTTAGTTTTGGCAAGTGATATCTATCCAGGAAATTGTCCATTTCCTTTAAATTTTCAAATTTTGTGGAGTACAGATTTTCAAAGTATGCCCTGATGATTCTCTTGATTTCCTCAGAGTCTGTTGTTATGTCCCCTTTTTCATCCCTGATTTTGTTAATTAGCATGTTCTCTCTGTGTCTTTTGGTTTGTTCGGACAGAGGTTTGTCTATTTTGTTGATTTTCTCAAGAACCAACTCTTTGTTTCATTGATTCTTCTCAGTGTTTTCCTGGTTTCTACTTGATTGATTTCAGCCCTCAATTTGATTATTTCCTGGCGTCTGCTCCTCCTGGGGAGTTTGCTTCTTTTTGTTCTAGAACATTCAGCTGTGCTATTAATTCTCTAGTATGACTGTTCTCCAGTTTTTTCATGTGGGCACTTAGTGCTATAAACTTTCCTCTCAGCACTGCTTTCAAAGTGTCCCATAAGTTTGTGTATGTTGTGTCTTCATTTTCATTGAAATCGAGGAAGTCTTTAATTTCTTTTTTTATTTGTTCCTTTACCCAGGGATGGTGCAATTGTGCATTGTTCAATCTCCATGAGTTTGTAGGGTTTCTGCGATTTGTGTTATTGTTGAATTCTAATGTTAATGCATGGTGGTCTGATAAGATGCAGGGGGTTATTCCAATTTTTTTGTATCTGTGGAGATTTGCTATGTTTCCTATTATGTGGTCAATTTTAGAGAAGGTTCCATGTGGTGCCGAGAAGAAGGTATATCCCTTTGTATTTGGGTGGAATGTTCTATAGATGTCTGTTAAACCCAGTTGGGTCATAACTTCTATTAGTTCTTTTGTTTCTTTGTTAAGTTTCTGTCTGGAGGTCCTGTCTAGCAGTGAGAGCGGAGTGTTGAAGTCTCCTACTATTAGTGTGTGAGATTTTATGTGCATTTTGAGCTTTAGTAATGTTTCTTTCACGAATGTAGGTGCCTTTGTATTTGGGGCGTAGATGTTTAAAATTGAGACTTCATCTTGATGTATTTTTCCTTTGATGAATATGAAGTGCCCTTCTTCATCTCTTTTGATTGATTTTAATTTGAAGTCTAATTTGTTAGATATTAGGATTGCTACGCCCGCTTGCTTCTTGGGGCCGTTTGATTGGAAGATCTTTTCCCAGCCCTTTACTCTGAGATAACGTCTGTCTTTGGTATTGAGATGTGTTTCTTGTATGCAGCAGAAGGAAGGGTTCTGTCTTCGTATCCATTCTGCTAGTCTGTGTCTTTTTATAGGCAAGTTGAGGCCATTGACATTGAGGGATATTAATGACCATTGATTGGTGATCCTTGTTTGCGCTTGATTTCTTGTTAGTGAAGTTATTTTGTGTAGTTTCTCCTCCCTTTTTCTTTTGGTGTTTTGTAAAGTATGATTATATATTGCCTGTGTCTTTGTGAATGTAGTTATCTTCCTTGGCTCTAGGTTTTCCTTCTAGCATTTTCTGTAGAGCTGGATTCATGGATACGTATTGTTTAAATCTGGCTTTGTCATGGAATATTTTGTTTTCTCCATCTATGGTAATTGAGAGCTTTGCTGGATATAGTAGTCTGGGTTGGCATCCTTGTTCCCTTAGCGTTTGTAGGACATCTGTCCAGGATCTTCTGGCTTTCATCGTTTCCATTGAGAAGTCAGGTGTAGTTCGGATAGGTCTGCCTTTGTATGTTACTTGGCCTTTTTCTTTAGCTGCTCTTAATATTTTCTCTTTACTCTGTAGGTTTGATGTTTTGATTATTATATGGCGAGGTGACTTCTTTTTCTGGTCGAGCCTATTTGGTGTTCTGTAAGAGTCTTGTACTTTCATAGGCATATCTTTCTTTAGGTTAGGGAAGTTTTCTTCTATGATTTTGTTGAATATGTTTTCTGTACCTTTAAGTTGAATTTCTTCACCTTCTTCTATACCTATTATTCTCAGGTTTGGCTTCTTCATGGTGTCCCATATTTCCTGGATATTTTGTGTTAAGGATTTGTTGGTTTTGAGATTTTCTTTGGTTGACGACTCTATATCCTCTAATGAGTCTTCAACACCTGAAATTCTCTCTTCTATCTCTTGTATTCTATTGGTGATACTTGCATCCGTAGTTCCAGACCGTTTGCCGAGCTTTTCTATTTCTTTATCGTTTCTATTTCAGCTTTCAATCCTTCAACTGTTTGAGCTGTTTCCTTAATTTTCTTGGTTGATTTTTCTTGGTGCTCTTTAGATTCTTTGAGAGATTTGTTTATTTCTTGAATTTTCCCCCCCATTTCATGGATTTTTTTGTTTGTTTTTTCTTCTATTTCTTTAAGGGATTTCCTCGTTTCTTCTTTGAGGGTCTCCATCATCTTCATGAAATAATTTTTAAGGTGTGTCTCCTCTTCTTCATCTATGTAGTGCTTTTCGGGTCTTGCTGGTGTTGGATCCCTGGATTCTGGTGGGGTCATGTTGGTGTTTCTATTGCTGAGTGATCTCTTATTCTGTCTTCTTCCCATCTCTTCTTCCAGTGGGTGCTGGTGGGGTCTTTCCGTCTCCACTGGTCTCCTTCCTTACTGCAGCTGAAGCTGGGGATGCTGAAGCTGGACTCGCTGGGGTTGGGGTCTTGGAGGGGCTGATGTCTTTCCTGAAGCTGGACTCCCTGAGGTTGGGGTCTTGGAGGGGCTGATGTCTTTCCTGTGTGGGCGGCTCTTCTGGAAGCCAGGAGCGGCCCCGAAGATGGAGGGGGATGGGTGATGGGCGGGCGGTCCCCGCTGGAGGCCCAATCTCACCTGAAGCTGGCCTCCCTGGGGTTGGGGTCTTGAAGGGGCTGATCTCTTTCCTGTGTGGGCAGGTCTTCTGGATGCCGGAGCAGCCCAGGAGATCGCGGGGGATGGGTGATGGGCGGGAGGTCCTCCCTGCAGGAGACCCAATCTCACCTGAAGCTGGACTCCCTGGGGTTGGGGTCTTGGAGGGGCTGATGTCTTTCCTGTGTGGGCGGGTCTGCTGGAAGCCGGGAGCAGCCCCGAAGATGGAGGGGGGATGGGTGATGGGTGGGCGGTCCCAGCCGGAGACCCAATCTCACCTGAAGCTGGACCTGCTGAACCAGGATTGCCATTTTTACTACATTGATCCTACCTATCCAAGAGCATGGGAGATCTTTCCATTTTCTGAGGGCTTCTTTAATTTCTTTCTTTAAAGATTCAAAGTTCTTATGATACAGGTCTTTCACTTGTTTGGTTAGCGTTACCCCAAGGTATTTTATGTTGTTTGTGGCAATTGTAAAGGGTGATGTTTCTCTGATTTCTCTTTCAGCCCTTTTATCATTTGTATATAGTAGGGCTACTGACTTTCTTGAGTTGATCTTGTAGCCTGCCACTTTGCTGAAGGTGTTAATCAGCTGTAAGAGTTCCCTGGTAGAGTTCTTTGGGTCATTGATGTAAACTATCATATCGTCTGCAAACAGTGAAAGTTTGACCTCTTCCTTCCCAATTTGTATCCTCTTGATCCCCCTTTGTTGTCGTATGGCAATAGCTAGAACTTCAAGTACCATGTTGAAAAGGTATGGAGAGAGTGGACAGCCTTGTTTTGTTCCTGATTTTAGAGGAATTGCGTTGAGTTTCTGTCCATTTAGTTTGATGTTGGCTGTTGGTTTACTGTATATGGCTTTTATTATGTTTAAGTATGTCCCTGTTATCCCAGATCTCTCCAAGACCTTTACCATGAAGGGGTGTTGGATTTTGTCAAAGGCTTTTTCAGCATCTAGTGAGATGATCATGTGATTTTTGTTTTTCAGCTTGTTTATATGGTGGATTACGTTGATGGATTTTCGTATATTGAACCATCCCTGCATCCCTGGGATGAAACCTACTTGATCGTGGTGAATGATTGTTTTGATGTGTTCTTGGATCCGATTTGCCAGTATTTTATTGAGTATTTTTGCATCAATGTTCATGAGGGATATTGGTCTGAAGTTCTCTTTCTTGGTTGTATCTTTGTGTGGCTTGGGGATCAAGGTTATTGAAGCCTCATAGAAAGAGTTTGGCAAAGACCCTTCTGCTTCTATTGTGTGGAACACTTTGAGAAGAATTGGTATAAGCTGTTCTTTGAATTTCTGGTAGAATTCTGCACTGAGGCCATCTGGACCTGGACTTTTTTTGGTCGGGAGACTTTTGATGACAGCTTCTATTTCCATAGGGGTTATAGGTCTATTTAAATTGCTTATCTGTTCTTGATTTAGTTTTGGCAAATGATAGCTGTCCAGGAAGTCATCCATTTCCTTTAAATTTTCGAATTTTGTGGAGTACAGGTTTTCAAAGTATGACCTAATGATTCTCTGGATTTCCTCAGAGTCTGTTGTTATGTCCCCCTTTTCATTTCTGATTTTGTTAATTTGCGTGTTCACTCTCTGCTGTTTGGTAAGTTTGGACAAAGGTTTGTCTATCTTGTTGATTTTCTCAAAGAACCAACTCTTCGTTGCATTGATTCTTTGTATTGTTTTCCTGGTTTCTACTTTATTGATTTCAGCCCTCAATTTGATTAATTCCTGGCGTCTACTCCTCCTGGGGGAGTTTGCTTCTTTGTGTTCTAGAGCTTTCAGCTGTGATGTTAATTCTCTGGTATAACTGTTCTCCTGTTTCTTCATGTGAGCACTTAGTGCTATGAACTTCCCCCATAGTACTGCTTTCAAAGTGTCCCATAGGTTTGGGTATGTTGTGTCTTCATTCTCATTGAATTCGAGGAAGTCTTTAATTTCTTTTTTTATTTCCTCTTTGACCCAGGGATGGTGCAGTTGAGCATTATTCAATTTCCATGAGTTTGTAGGTTTTCTGCAATTTGTGTTGTTGTTGAATTCTAATTTTAAGGCATGGTGGCCTGATAAGATGCATGGAGTTATTCCAATTTTTTTGTATCTGCTGAGGTTTGATATGTTGCCAAGTATGTGGTCGATTTTTGAGAAGGTTCCATGTGGTGGTGAGAAGAAGGTATATTCTTTTTTATGTGGATGAAATGTTCTATAGATATCTGTTAATCCCAGTTGGGTCATTACTTCTATTAGACCCTTTGCTTCTTTGTTGAGTTTCTGTCTGGTATTCCTGTCTAGTGGTGAGAGTGGTGTGTTGAAATCTCCCACTATAACTGTGTGGGGCTTTAGATGAGATTTAAGTTCTAATAATGTTTCTTTAACGAATGTGGATGCCTTTGTATTTGGGGCATAGATGTTCAGGATAGACACTTCATCTTGGTGGGTTTCACCTGTGATGAGTATGTAATGACCTCCTTCATCTCTTTTGATTGATTTTATTTTAAAGTCTAGTTTATTAGATATTAGGATTGCTACCCATGCTTGTTTCTTGGGTCCATTTGATTGAAAAATTTTTTCCCAACCTTTAACTCTCAGGTAATGTCTGTCTTTGAGGGTGAGGTGTATTTCTTGTATGCAGCAGAAGGAAGGGTTCTGTCTTCAAATCCATTCTGCTAGTCTGTGTCTTTTTATGGGTGAGTTAAGGCCGTTAATATTGAGGGATATTAATGACCATTGATTGCTCATCCTTCTTCGATTTGCGATGGTTGTTGTTGGTGGAATTATGTGTGGAATTTCACCCCTTTGTTCTTTTGGCTGTTGGTAGAGAGGGATTCTCTAATGCTTATGTTTTTCTGGTTGTAGTTAGCTTCCTTGGGTTGGAGTTTTCCTTCCAAAATTTTCTGTAGGGCTGGGATAGTGGACACATATTGCTTGAATCTAGTTTTGTCATGGAATATCTTGTTTTCTCCGTCTATAGTGATTGAGAGCTTTGCCGGGTATAGTAGTCTGGGCTGGCATCCATGGTCTCTTAGTGTAGGTAGAATATCTATCCAGGACCTTCTGGCTTTCAGAGTTTCCATGGAGAAATCAGGTGTAATTCTGATAGGTCTGCCTTTATATGTTACTTGACCTTTTTCCTTAGCTGCTCTTAATATTCTTTCTTTATTCTGTTTGTTTGGGGTCTTGATTATTATGTGGCGAGGGGATTTTTTTTTGTGGTCCACTCTATTTGGTTTTCTGTAGGCTTCTTGTACCTTCATTGGCATGTCTTTCTTAAGGTTGGGAAAGTTTTCTTCTATGATTTTGTTGAATATGCCTTCTGCCCCTTTGAGGTAGATTTCTTCTCCTTCTTCTATACCTATTATTCTTAGGTTTGGTCTTTTCATGGTGTCCCATATTTCCTGGATCTTTTGTGTTAAGGATTTGTTGGATTTAAGGTTTTCTTTGGTTGATAAATCCATTTCTCCTAGTGTATCTTCAACACTTGAGATTCTCTCTTCCATCTCTTCTATTCTGTTGGTAATGCTTGTATTGGTAGTGCCTGACTGTTTGTCCAGCTTTTCTATTTTCTGCCTTTCTTCAGATTGTGTTTTTTTAATGTCTCTATTTCAGTTTTCAACCCTTGCAGTGTTTGCATTGCTTCTTGCAATTTTCTGTTTATCTGTCGTCCGTTTGTTGCCTTTTATGAATTTTTTGGTTTGTTCTTTCTTCCATTTCTTGCATTTTTTGGTTTGCTTTTTGTTCCATTTCTTGGATTTTGTGCTTTGTTTCTTCTTCCATTTCCTGCCTTTTTTGGTATGTTTCTTCTTCTAATTCTTGCATTTTTTGCTTTGTTTTTTCTTCCATTTCTTGCATTTTTTTGCTTCATTTCTTCTTCCATTTCCTGCCTTTTTTGGTTTGTTTTTTCTTCCAATTCTTGCATTTTTTGGTTTGTTTTTTCTTCCATTTCTTGCATTTTTTGGTTTGTTTTTTCTTCCATTTCTTTGAGGGATTTTCCAATATCCTCTTTTAGGGCCTCTATCATTTTCATGAAAGTGCTTTTAAGGTCGTTCTCTTCTGCTTCCTTCGCATTGGAATGTTGGGGTCTTGCTGGTGTGGAGTCTCTAGAATCTGGCGGTGTCATATTTGTTTTTCTGTTGCTGACTGTGTTTTTGTATTGTCTCTTTCCCATCTCTTCTTCTAGTGGGTGCAGAAAGAGCCCCTTACTGGTCTGGGGACCAGAGTTCCCTTTTGGTGGGTGCTAGCAAGTCCAATAATCTGGTGGTTCTTCTATACCTTGTCCAAATGCTGGTCCATGGGTGGAGAAGAAGAACAGGAATCTGGGGCGCTTAGGCTCCTACCTGGTCCCCTGGACCCTATGCTGGGTCCTGTTGTACCTGATCCAGAACAGCTACTCCCCTGGTCTCCCTGGCTCCTCTAGTTTCCTGGTCTTGTTGGTGGGAGAGAAGATCTGGAGTCTGGGGTGCTTGGCTCCCTCCGGGACTGGGAGCTCTGTGCAGTTCCCAGGCGATCTGCAGGCACTGGAACACAGGCCGGGAAGCCGGCCTGTTTACCTGATGCTGCCGGAGGGACCTCTTTTCTCTTTTTATGATCCTTTTACCTAATTAAAAAAACCTTCTGCTTGAACTCTGTCGCAGGACTTTCTACGATTTTTCTCATTGATTTTATTTTGATTTACAAGTGAGAGAGGAACATGCCAATATCGTCAAAATAATAATAATAGTTACCCAAATTATGTTTGAATTACTGATAAGAAA
This sequence comes from Mesocricetus auratus, assembly GCF_017639785.1. Classification (NCBI taxonomy): domain Eukaryota; kingdom Metazoa; phylum Chordata; class Mammalia; order Rodentia; family Cricetidae; genus Mesocricetus; species Mesocricetus auratus. The sequence goes on from NW_024429190.1 coordinate 78,471,228, forward strand.
GCAGTAAGAGGGGTATCTTATTTCCCATACTTCCTGTCTCCTAGTGTGGTCTGGCATTTTCTAATAGAAAGTCCTTAACAGTTTCTTGTCAGAATGATGGAGATTGTGGTATTGGCTGTTGGTACCACCCAGCCCCTGAGAAATTAAAAAATGGAGGCATATTCTTCATTACAAATAGCCAGCTATATAGCTTGGGATGTTTCTTGCCAGTTTTTGTTAACTTTAAATTATCCTATCTACTTTTTTTGCCTTTGGGCTTTTTCCTTTCCTTACTTCTGTATGTCTTACCTTACTATCACACTTACTCTGTTGCTGGCTGTGTGACTGGCCCCTTATGTCCTCCTCTCCTTGTCCTCTCGCTCCTGCTCTCTCTCTCTCTGTCTTTCTCTTTCTCCTTTTAATTTATACTCTCTGCCTGCCACCTTCGCCTATCCTTTCTCCTTCCTAGCTATTGACATTTCAGTGCTTTATTAGAACATAAGATGTTTTAGACAGGCAAAGAATCACAGCTTCACAGAGTAAAACAAATGCAACATAGGAGAATGCAACACATCTTTGCATCATTAAACAAATGTTCCACATCATAAACAAACGTAACACATGTTAAAATAATATTCCACAACACAATGGATAAAATGAAACCAGGGAAGTTCATCTATAGACCTCATACTCACAAAAGGATAGTCCTAACAGATGAAAGAAATCTGCCCTTTCAGCAGATTTGGGAACGGCTAAATCCTAAGAGACACAAGGAATGGAGATACACAGGGATGGAGACACACAGGAAATACTTGTAGTATATCCAGAATTTTTAACCGCATTTGCTTTTCTATCCTGTGTCAGGGTTTCTGCATCCTGCTGTGCTCCAACTGCTACCCAGACTCTGTCTGTATCCATGGACTGCTGGGGATGTTCCATAGCTGAGAATACATGGTTGACACTGCTGTCTTAGTACAGGAGCTGACAGGAATTGACTGGCTCCTGTCAGAAACCCTTATTCTCCTCTGGTCCTCAGTCTAGATTTTGATGCTGTGTTCTTTTGCATGACTGTCTTGAGTCAGCTGAATTGCACAAAACTTTGATCTCTTAGAGTATCTGTGTGTGTCATTAGGAAGCTGAGGTTTTTTCCCTTCAGGAGAAACAAGTGCTTGATCCATGCTTTTGTCCTTTGAAGAGAGAGCAGCATTGTAGATTGAGAAATGAATGACATGTAAAGACAGTGAAGACTACAAAGATGGATCTTAGTGTCACTTTGTAAACTTCCTCAAGTTTACTAAGCCTGCTTACTCTATGCTTCAAATAGATGTGACAGCTACACCTCTTTGGATGGTTTTTGAAATTAACAAAGGAACCTGATTAAAGTAGTTTAGATATCATAATATATAACAAAATAATAAGTTCATCATTACTGCTCTCAGATATAAAGAAGAAATTTTTAATGATGTGTTGAAATTATGAATTTTTAGAAGGAAGGGACAGTGAATGTACTGAATAAACTTTGACATTATTTTTTGTGTATGTTTAATTACAGATGTGCTACTGAAGCATACTTGGCAAACCAAGGCATTGATATCTCATCATGGGGCTTCTGGAAGAATTATGTGGCCTTGGGTTGTATAATGATTATCTTCTTATCAATGACCTATGTGCAGTTGTTACATCATAAGAAAAAGAGATGTTTTTAAATCACTCTCCCACTTTCTTTGAATTAATCTGACATTTGAAAAAAAATAAAACTTTTCTGGCGGCCATTGTCAGTGGAGCAGCAGGTAGTACTTGAATTTCAGGAGTCTGGCCCACCAGATTGGAAGGCACTGATGGGTGAATCTTGGATAGGCAAGGCCCTGAGGGTTTGCTTCACAATGTTTCTTTACATATTTGGCATTGCCATTTTTCTCTGGTAGCTGGCATGGTGTGAATGGGGGATGAGAGATCCCCACTGCGTTTAATATAAATGTGATATTCTCATGGAAATATCCTATTCTACTGGGCATTGTTACCTGTGGATTATTATGAAGATGATTTCCTACTAAGCAATACTATTTAACCAAAGTTATGATTTTATACAATAACAGTGATAGTTGAAATAGAATTTTGATGATTAAGGGTATTTTACCAAATGAAGTGAGGGATTATGATAGAGGTTAGTTTAGTGGGAAAATTAATACAGGTAAAGGTGGGATATGGTGTTTCCTCCACTGCTGATAAAGCAGGGGCTGCAGAGGATAGAAAAATAGGACCAAGTAAGTGTCACAAAGTGAGGACTTATGAGTTTCCTTGAGGAACCCTTTAGACTGTTTTTTTTAGGTTAATGATTAAGAAAAACAATCAAATCCCAGGAATTAGCTCAAGTTCTTTTTTATATTGGGAATTGTGTTCACAGATTTCATTGTGCATCATAGATAAAACAAAACTTTAATAATATTTCATGTAACTACAAAACAAAGAATTGGATTGTTGGTTATGATAATTGGGCAGAACTCTAAAAATGAAAAGTGAAATTAATCACCTGATCTTCTGGCAATTATAAAAACTACTGCCTATGTAAATGGTTATGGCTAAAAGGCTCAGAAGTCTAAAAGATAAATGTTCAAATGTATATAGGTTCTTGGGAATATTTTGCTTTTTACCTGTAATATGTAAAATGATTAATCATGTAAGGGAAATCAGAGACATGTTTTTTTTATTGTATTCATTGTAATCATTCACTTAAAAATTCAATGTAACTAAACTGTAATTTTTATATTGCTTGAAAAATTCTGCTGGGTTATATTAGCTGTAAGGAAAAAGTAAGGAAGTTAGAAGGAAGACATCAGGAAGTAGAGGAGAAGGAAGTCATCAGGAGAAAGAAGAGAAACATCAGGACAGAGCAGAAAAATGGTAGCGCAGAACAAGAAATGAAGACAATAATAAAATGAAGAACTAAGTTTGTTCATCAGAAAATCCCTAGTGTGTCTGTTTGTCTGTCTAGTATTTCATCTGCTCTGCATCTCTGGTTTCTGTAACCTGGTGAATATGTGTCATTTGTCAGCACCATAGGTGAGATCCTGACATATTGGAGGTGTGTGTGTTATGTGTGAGAGAGTAGTGTGTGAGTGTGTGTGTGGTATGTGTGTGAGAGTGTATGTGTGCATGTGTGTGTATGTGAGTGTGTGTGTATGTGAGAGTCTTTATGGTGTGAGTGTGTGTATATGTGAGAGAGTATGTAGGTGTATGTGTGTGGTGCGTGCGTCTGTGTCTCTGAGTGTGCACATGTGTGTGTCTGTGTGTAATTGTATGTGGTATGTGTATGAGCATGTGCAAGTATGTGTGTGTGAGTGTGGTGTGTGTGTGTCTATGTATCAGTGTGTATTTGGTGTGTGTGTGTGAGTGTGTGTGTGTGAGAGTATGTGTTTGTGAGACAGTGTGGTGTGTGGTGTGTGTGTATGTGTGTGTGAAAGTGTTTGTATGTGTGTGTGTGAGTATGTGAATATGTATGTGTGTGTGTGAGTATGTGAATGTGTGTGAGAGTATATGTGTGTATATGTGTGTGTATGTATGTGTGTGGTATGTGTATGTGAGCGTGTGTATGATAGTGTGTGTATGTGTGAGAAAGTGTGTGGTATGCTGTGTGTATGCATGTGTGTGTGTGTGTGTGTGTGTGTGTGTTCATACTCTTATTCCCTGGTCTCACCTTCAATTCCTGGTTTCCATGGCAGCAAAGCTTTTTTTCTGTGTAAATCCAGCCAAAAACAAGCAACTGGGATCTTAGGTTCTATGGTGCAAAGTTTTCTACAATTGTTTAAAGAAATGTGATTCCAAATTATTATAAAGGTTCACACTCACACGCATGGACAAATGCTACATCCAGCATCACCCAGAAGAGATTCCCATGTAATGAACTGTGATGAGTGCAGAGACTCATGGCTGCTCAAGAAACCGGAGTTCAGTGACACTTGAGTGCTTCACCCTAAACAGGACACAAATGCTACCCTCTCTAAAGCTTAGAGCTGTGTGGAAGAGGGCTGTAGGGATACAGGAGCCAGAAGATGAGAAGAAAGTATGGAAATGCTATATTGTGGGCATGACACAAATAGTTATTGCAACCATGGTCTGTCTCACAACATCTACGGCTACCTACACAAGATGGAGTCTCTCATCAGCACAGTAAGGGTCAGAGAAGGACTCAAAGGGACCACACTCCCTTCTGCTGAACTATTGCTACTGATAGACAGCCAGTCACCGATTTCGTACTTACACTCACAGGTGATCCAGCTAGACTCCAGTGAATACTCTAAATTAAACTCAGTGGATCACAAGATAATACCCAAACATACAAATGTGAGAAAGGGATTCATACAGAGGGGCATTTGAAGGGAAATAAGAAAGGTGGAGGGAGTGAGAAAGGCTGAAATACATTTTATACATATATGGAATTGTCAAATTTAAAAAATACGAAGATAAAAAAGGATTCTTTTGTGTACAGTATGTAATGAAGACTTTTTCCTGTTTAGTTTCTTTCATACTGTAAATAAGCAATGGTTAGTTGTCTTTTAAAGTTCACAAACTAAATTCTAAATAAAAGGGTCTAAATTCCCAGCTCCATGAATGATTGTTGCATTACAGAATGAACTATACTCATATCTATATTTACCAGTAAAGGTATATGTTCTATTGTTGAATTGTTATTTTAATCTCACCTAACACATTGAATACAATTCCCGTAACATACTGGACTTTCGTATGTTTTATAAAAATGCTGCTAGAAGGACAGAAAGTCAGACTGCTACAGGGATGTGGCTTCTGAAAGACTCTCACACTCCAGAAATGGCCCCACATTTGTGTACATAATGTCATCGCTGAGTGGACTCCTACATGTTTAATTAAAAAAAAACAAGAGAGAGAGAGAAAGGGAGAAAGAGAATGCATTTGGACTGACAGCTAACGTTATTAAGTATTGCATGTTAGTTCATCTCATAGATAATAATCATGAGAGGCAATCAATCAAATTATTTGACCTGGAAAAGGAGAACTTGTCCTAGAAAACTTTACATTCTTTATGCTTTTACATCTACATCTTTGCAGTGAGAACATAACGTATCATCCACCAAAGAAATCCATCATGAGTCATTATCTGATCCATAAGAAATGTACTGATTCTGTTTTGAAAGTATGGTTCTAAAATATGCTATAAAAACCTATGTTTCTTCTAAGGTTAAAAAAATCAATAAACTGTATGTGGTGGTGCATGGTTACAGTGTCTTCAATTGGGATTTGGGAAGATGAGGAGTTCAAGGCCATCCACAGGTAGACAGTATGTTTGAGGGTACCCTGAGACACAAAAGACTACCTCAAAGCAAAACAAAAACAAACAAATCACACACATAATGAGTAACCATTAAATATCTTTGATGAGTTCATTAAGAAAGATCTTTGAATGATGATGTCTTTGTTAGAATTTCTATTGCTCTATTGCTGCAATGAAACACCAAGACCAAAAAAAAAAAGCAAGTTGGGGAGGAAAGGTTTTAATTGGCTCATACTTCTATGTGACTGTTCATCACTGAAGGAAGTCAGAGCAGGAACCTGAAGTCAGGAACTGATGCAAAGGCAATGGAGGTGTGCTGCTTACTGGCTTTCTCATAATGGCTTGCTCAACCTGCTTTCTTACAGAACCCAGGACCACCAGCTCAGGGATGGCACCACTCACAATGGCTGGGCCCTCCCTGTTGATCATTGACTAAGAAAATTCCTTACAACTGAATGTTATTTTCACACCAGAGGCTCCTTCTTCTCTGATGTCTCTAGTTTGTGTCAACTTGTCATAAAACCAGCTATAGCAGGTGGATACTTCTCTTTGGTGATATAATGGATCAGGAGACTTGACTGGGACTTTGGCTATCTGTAGCTGCAGTAAAAAGACAGGGTTCTTATGACATGAAATGGCTCTTGTGGGTGACTGCTCTCCTACCTGGACAGCACTGCTTTCTGGGCTCTAGGCTCCATAGAGCATCCCATGCCAACCCCATCCCCATCGCTGCCCCAGCAACTGGTCAGTAGGTAAGAGTACTTTGGGCTTGCAGTTCCACCACCTCTGACACCCATGGATTATGCAAACTTCAAGTCCCACTCTTCCCCACAAACCCACAGAAATCATCATCCTTCCCACACCCAACCATCCCCTGTGGCATCAGCAGCCCCAAGAGACACAGGTACCACCTACAGCAATTGGAGGAAGAAGATTCTCCCTCCTGGACAGCCCTGCTCTCTGGGCCCTAGGTCTCTGAGAACACCAAGTGCCCATCCCCCTACCATTGCAGCCCCAGAAACTGGTCAGCAGATAAGAACCCTGCAAGCAGGTCACTCTACCACCACCCCAACACCCATTGGACACTGCAAACTGTAAGTCCTACTCCACCCCAAAAACCACAGCACACATCATCCTTCCTACACACAACCATATTCCATGGCATCAGTGGTCCATGAAGACACAGGAACCACCTACACTGATTGGAAGAAGAGCCCCAGCAGCCAGTCAATAGAGACCCCTGGAAGTGTAGGGACCACCTGCATCTATTAGAGGACGAGATGTGTAGACAATAGGGTAAGAATACACTCAACAACATAAAGAGCAATATGGCACCACCAGAACTTAGTGGTTCTACAACAGCAGGATCTGAATATCCCAACTCAGAAGAAGCAGAAGAAAATACCCTTAAAAATAACTATGATGATAGAGGCCCTTAAAGAGGAAATGAGAAAATCTCTTAAAGAAATCAAGGAAAAGACAAAAATTGGAAGAAATAATAAACTCCTTAAACAAAGACAAGGCAGCCAAGAAAAAAATGTAAAAAGTGAAGGAAACAGTTCAAGACTTTAAAATTGAAATAGAGGCAATAGAGAAAGAACAAACTGAGGGATTTATGGAACTATAGATACAAGAATAACCAACAAAATATAACAGATGGAAGAGAGACTCTCAGGTGTTGAAGATACTATAGAAGAAATATATTCAGCAGTCAAGAAAATCCTAAATCCTACAATGTCTTAACAGAAATCAGGAAATCTGGAACACCATGAACAGACCAAACATAAGAATAATAGGGATATAAGGACAAGAATACCAGCTCAAAAGCAGAGAAACATTCAATAAAATCATAGAAAAAACTTTCCCAACCTAAAGAAGAAAATAACTATGAAAATACAAAAAGCTTACAGAACACCAAATGGACTGGACCAAAAAACGTCCCCTCACCACATAATAATCAAAATACTAAACATACAGAATAAAGAAAGAATATTAAGAACTTCGAAGGAAAAAGGCCAAGTAACTTAAAGGCAGACCTGTCAGAATAACACCCAATTTCTCAAGGAGACTCTGAAAGCCAGAAGGTGTTGGGAAGATGTTATACAGACACTATCAAATTAGGGATGCCACCCCAGACAACTATACCCCGCAAAACTTTCAATCACCATTGATGGAGAAAACAAGATATTCCATGACAAAATGAGATATAAACAATGCCTGTCCACAAATCCAGCCCTACAGAAAGTACTAGAAAGAAAACGGCAAGCCAAGGAAGTTATCTACAACCATGAAAACACAGGCAAACCCCCAAAAAGGGAAACCCAAACACATCAACACCAGCAGCAAAACCAAAAATTAACAATAATTAAAATTACTGGTCATTAATATCCCTTAATATCAATTTGTCTATAAAAAGATACAGATTAACTGAATGGATATGAATGGTATACATAAGTGACCCCAAATGTGACAGTAATGTGGCAGGATTCAAGATTAACTAAAAAAAATCAGTAGCCCTCCTATATACAAATGATAAATGGGATGAGAAAGAAATCAGAGAAACATTATTCTTTACAATAGCCTCAAAAATGTATAAAAACTTTGGGTAACTCTAACCAAATAAGTGAAAGACCTGTATGACAAGAACTTTAAGTCTCTGAAGAAATTGAAGAATATATTAGAAAATGGAAAGATCTCTCATGCTTCTGGATAGGTAGGATCAATGTAGCAAAAATGACAATCTTACCAAAAGCAATCTACAGAATCAATACAATCCCCATCAAAATGCTAGCACAATTCTTCACAGACCTCAAAAGAATAATACTCAGCTTCATATGGGAAAACAACAAAAGCCAGGGTAGATAAAATAATCCTGTACAATGAAGAAACTTCTGGAGGCATCACCATCCCTTCCTTCAAGCTCTACTACAGAGGCATAGTAACAAAAACAGTTTGGTACTGATATAAAAACAGACACGTGGATCAATGGAATAGAATTGAAGGCCCTGACATTAATCCACACAGATATAAACACCTGAATTTTGGCAAAGAGGACAAAATGGTACAATGGAAAAGAGAAAGCATGTTCAACAAATGACGTAGAACTGACAGAACTGGATGTCGTCATATAGTAGAATACAAACAGATCTATATCTATTTCCATTCACAAAACTCAAGTTCAAGTGATCAAAGACCTCAAAATGAATCCAGTTATACTGAATCTAATAGAAGAGAAAATGGCAAGTAACCTTTGAACACACTGGCATTGGAGATGAATTCCTAAATATAACACCAGTAGCACAGACATTGAGATCAACACTTAATAAATGGGATCCCCTGAAACTGAAAACCTATAAGTCAAAAGATACAGCAAATAAAAAAAAATGACAGACTACAGAATGGGAATATATCTTCACCAATCCCACATCTGACAGAGGGCTGATCTCAAAAATATATAAAGAATTCAAGAAACTAGACATCTTTAGTTGGAAGCTTTTTTCTTTGTACTGCTGGTCCTCCTGGACCAGTTTCTCTCCTGATCATGACTCTACACAGTTGCTTATGAAATAATCATTCTTAGGCTTAATATTAATTACAATTGTTTGGCCAATAGCTCAATTCTGTCTAATTTAAAATGAAGGTCTTAACTTTAACAAAGTAAAATTACATATAACAAAACAGTTGCCAAGCAAGAATTACAGTTATAATATTTACCCTATTTGCATTTGACAAGATTAAAGAAAATACTCTATCATTTATTTTATCTTTGTGAGTCTAAGTCTTATATCTAATATATCTTTTGTTATAACTAAGGAAAGCTATAACTATCTGCCTTCAACTCCATCAAAGATCTCAGGAGGATATTATTACCTAAGTAAACAGGCAGTGCATTGTAAGCATCTTCCAAAACTCTAGAAATGACAGGGAAATCTTGCTGCTTGGACAGTCATCCAAAGTTCTTCTGCAATGTTGGAACAACCATCTTCAGTCTACAGGCCCAAAGTACCTGACAGACTTTTCAGTGAAGCAGGAAATTTGAAGATCTGTTCCGGTAAAGTTCATCAGTTGGTCCTGCAGAATGCCTGGCAGTTTTTTCTGTGAAGCAGGAACACTGAAAGACTGACCTACCTTGTTTTGGCAAGTTCAGCAGTCACTTTCCTGTCGGTCCTGCCTATCCAGTTTATTCAGCACAGTCAAGCAGCCAGACAAGAGCAGATTCTTTTCCAAATGGCTAGTCTTGCCACATTGAAGGCAAACTCCATAACCAGTGCTGTCAGCAGCAGATGTGTCTCACTGTTGAGAAAAGTCTAAGTTCTTAAACATTTTACATCACATATTCTGTAGGTCTTTGAAGTGTTTGAAAAATACCTATTTATCTGAAATATAACTTTGCGTATCTAGAAAACCTAAGTTACATGACTATAATTTTGAATATTATAGATATCTGTATTTCTTAATTACACATCAGATTTTAAATGAGCTGTATAAGCATAATACCTTAAACAAGAGTAGAAATATGTATATTTATGTATATTATAAAAGATATTAAATTTGTATCAATAAGTCAAAATCAATACCAATGTAAAGTATTCATTTCTATATCATATCCTTTTTTTCTTTAGAAAGAGATCAACTATGACCATTAACCATTTATAATCAACCACCTTTAAATGAAAACAAACATTTATAAACAATATTTGGGGATTTTGGCATAGTTTTGTAGACTACTTTCTGCAAACTGAAGGTACTATTAATATTATGGGATCCTAAAAAATTTAGAATTATGTTTAAATCCTGACTGGGATATTTTGTGTGGTTCATAATCTCAGCCAGCATTCCTGAAGCTTTCATGGATGTTGGATCACTTGGGCCATTGTTTGGTGGGGTCTTGTTTGATCAAACCATAGTAACCTGAATCCATAGCTTTTCATCTTCTGTGGAAACAAAAACAGAAGCTCTTTTCCAAAGCACCATATCCTTAGATCCAATTTTTGAAGTCAAGTTACCTTTAAAATATATGTGTTGGTTTAGTTTACCAGCCCCCACAATAAAATGTCTCTCTGCAGTTAGCTCATTAACAGTCAAAAAATTCAAAGAAAACACATAAACCAGACTGTGTGTATTTTCCATCTTTACATGGCCCATAGTAAGTTTTAAAAATTGTATTTCTCCTTTAAGGACCTCAGTTTATTATCCTTAAATTATTAACCATCAAAATACCAAATAGTCCAATTAAAAAATGGGACACATATCTGAAGAGAGAATTCACAACAGAAGAATCTCAAATGGCCAAAAGGCATTTATGGAATTGCTCAACATCCTTAGTCATCAGGGAAATGAAAATCAAAATAACTCTGAGAAACCATCTTACTCAGGTCAGAATGGCTAAGATCAAAAATACAAGTGGTAGCTTATGTTGGAGAGGATGTGGAGTCAGGAGAGCACTCCTCCATTGTTGGTATGTTAGTTTCTTAGAAAACTGGGAATCAATCTACCACAAGACCCAGCAATATCACTCTTGGGCATATACCCAAAGGATACTCAACCATATTACAAGGGCATTTGCTTAACAATGTTCATAGCAGCTTCATTTGGAATAGCCAGAACCTGGAAACAACCTAGATGTCCCTCAATCAAAGACTGGATAAAGAAAATTTGGTACATTTACACAATGGAGTATGACACAGTCATCATGAAATTTACAGGCAAATGTATGGAACAAGAAAAGACCATCCTGAGTGAGGTAATCCAGACTCAGAAATACAAACATGGAATATATTCACTCATAAGTGAATATTAGATGAAAATCAAAGGATAACCAGGCTACAATCCACAGACCAGAAAATCTAGGTAAGAAAGAGGACTCTAAGAGATAATGACCCATGGATCACTCTAGGAAGGGGAAATAGATAAGATCTCCTAGGTAAAGTGGGGGTGGGAGGATTAGAGGGGAGGACATGGAGGATGAGAACATAAGGCAATGGGATGGGCAAGTTGGAGGAGGGAGGGACAAGGAGAGCAGTAAAAAAGGTATCTTGATTCAGGGAGCCATTAAGGGATTAGGGAGAGACTTGGTGGTAGGGAAATTCCCATATATCCACAAGGATGACCCCAGGTACAACTCTTAGCTATAGTGAAGAGGATGCCTTAACTGACCTTCCCCTTTAATCAGATTAGTGACTATTCTAATTGTTATCATAGATCCTACATGTAGTAACTGATGCAAGCAGATGCAGAGATATACAGTTAAGCCCTGGGTAGAGCTCCAGAATTGCAGTAGAAGAGAGGGAGGGGGGATTACATGAACAAGAAGGACAAGATTATGATGGGGCACCCACAGAGACATCTGACCCAAGCTCATGGACATCATGGATGCTAGTCATTGGTCAAAGGAGCTCCTATAGATCTCCCCAAACATCACAGACTATTTATTTCCAAGGCTATTGGTTGCTATCCATAACCTAATACTAGAACCCTATTGTTAAAGACCACACTTACTTATGTCATTGAACAATGAAAACTCAAGCAGGCATGCAATTAGAGGTTTCTCCCCTACTCTCCCCTACTCCTAGCATTAATGTTGCTGGGAGGTACTTTGAATGCTTCTGAAGGAGAAGAGTAATTATCACTATCTCCAGCTATAAACTCCATGACCTCCAGCCGTAACATGTCTGCAAGATATTCTGGTACAATAGTGGCACAAATGTAAGAGGAGCAAACAACCATTTTTTAAAAAAATTGGACTTAAGGTCAACCACATGAAATGAAGCTTATACCTGACACTGGTAAGTGGCCAAGAGTCTGAGATTAGACAGGTCCTGAGCCTGGGGGAAACCTACTACTTTTTTTTTGTCTAATAAAACCACAGCATATAGTGATTCCTAATGACATATGCTATATATATATAGACTAGAACATTGCTCAACCCCCATCAGAGAAGCATCTTCTTGCAGTAGATGACAATTTACAAGGAGGTCCACAACTGGACAATGTGTAGAGACTGAGAGACTTTGTAGCACACAGCCCTACATGGAATGTCTTCATCAAACCCATCCCATTGAGGCTCAGAGGTCTATGCAGAAGAGGAAGTAAAAAAGGTTTTAAGGGCTGGAGGTGGTGGATGGCTCCAAGGAAACAGCATCTTCAGAAACAATAGGACTAATACACACATGAATGCACAGAAACTGGGGCAGCATGCGCAAGACCTGCACAGCTCGAGCCAGACGGAATCCCAGCACTGAAAAGGGGAAGAGGACACAAAACCCACCCCAACACAGAAGCTATGTGTAATTGGAATCTGCTGGGAAAAGGAAAATCCGTTTTCTCCAGTAATGTATCACTGGGCATATCAGCTACACTCCAGAGCAGGATCCATGCCCAAGGAAAATTGACCAACATGAAACAGACTCCAAGTGGGTTTTGTATAGTTTATGCTTTGTTATTTGTTGTCTTACTTATTTTCCTTTTCTTTAGTTTGTTTTGATTTTGTTTTTGCTGTTGTTTTGGTTTTCTTTATTTTTTGAAGCTGGAAGAAAGAGAGAGAGCTATCCTGGAGTTAGGTGGGAAGGATGTAGGAGGAATGGGGAAAGGGAAAGGGAAAAATATGATCAAAATATAGTGCATGGAAAATCAGTTAGTGTTCTCAACCACTGAGCCATCTCTCCAGCCCAGGATTACCAGCCTACAACCTACACCTCCAGAGAAACTAGGAAACAAGGAGGACCCTAAGAGAGATATACATGGTCCCCTGGAGAAGGGGAAAGGGACAAGATCTCCTGAACAAATTGGGAACATGGGGGGGAGGGGAGAGGGAGTTAAGAGAAAGAGAAAGGGAGAGAAGAGGAATGGGGAGGAAGACATGAAGGACCAGGAAGACTGAGGGGGGGGGGGGGGGGAATAGAGGAGAGCAAGAAAAGAGATACAATAATAGAAGGAGCCATTATAGTTTTAAAGAGAAATCTGGTACGAGGGAAATGTGCACAGATATACTAGGATGACCCCAACTAAGAATCTAAGCAGTAGGGAAGAGGCTATCTTAAACACTCGTCCTCTATAATGAGATTGGTGGCTACATTATATGCCATCATAGAGCCTTCATCCAGTATCTGATAGAAACAGAAGCAGAGGCCCACAGCTAAGCACTGAGCCAAATTCCTGGAACCCATTTGTAGAGAGGGAGGAGTGATGAGCAAAGGGGTCAAGACCAGGCTGAGGAAACCCACAGAAGCAGATAACCTGAACAAGGGGGAGCTCATGGACCCCAGACTGACAGCTTGGAAATTGATGGAACCAGACCCTCTGCCCATGGGTGTCAGTTAGGAGGCCTGGGCAGTCTATGGGGCCTTTGGTAGTGGAACAGTATTTATCCCTAGTGTACGAATGAACATTGTGGGCCCATTTCCCATGGAGGGATACTCTCTCAGCCTAGATACACAGGGAAGGGCCTAGGCCCTGCACCAAATGATGTGACAGACTTTGATGATCCCCCATGGAAGGCCTCATCCTTTCTATGGAGCAGAAGAGGGATGGGATGGGGGCTGGTGGGGAGCATGGGAGGATAGGAGGGAGAGGGCACTGGGATTGACATATAAAATAAGATTGTTTCTAATTTAAATTAAAAAAAACCTAGGAGAGGCAACCTTTACATTTCAGCAGCTACCTGGAGGGGAAAGATGGAGAAGTACAATTATTAAATCATTCATTTTGCAAGTAGTCATATGGTGCAAAGGGGTGTGGATACGGACAGCTTTAGAGACAGAGTGGGAAAGCCCAGAGCATTAAAGAGAACATGCCCAGGTTTTGGGAAGTAACTAGAAGAGGTCAAAGCAGATTTTAGGTTAAAGGGAAGTGCTGATTTTCTGACTAATTCAGAAAAGTGGACAGGTCTTAGGAAAACACTGTCTTATCTCTAAAGTGACTGCATTGAGTCCAGGGTTTCTGGGAAGGAAAAGTACATTAAAAGGAACAATAAGCCCTAGGGCTTTGGGAGCCCATTCCCCACGGAGGGATACTCTCTCAACCTAGACACACGGGTCTAGGTCCTGCCCCAAATGAAGTGACAGACTTTGATCCCCCATGTAAGGCCTCACCCTCCCTGGGGAGTGGACAGGTCAATGGGGGCCATGGGAAGATGGGAGGGAGAGGGAACTGGGATTGATTTGTACAATAAGGATTGTTTCTAATTTAAATAAAAATATATTACATGGAGAACTTGTTTAAATAAAAAATTTAAGTACAGCTTGGTGAATTACTTTAAACCAAGATACATTCATTAGAAACACCCCTCTTGGTTAGGAAATGGATTGTGACTAACACAAGTAAGGCCTTCATGCCTCTCTAATAAAAACTTGCTGTCTCCACGTGCTGGTCCTGAAATGACACAGTGTACCCATCAGAGCCCAGTTACAGCTCAGTTTTGTCTTCTAATGTCAGTAGGCATGGATTCAGGTTTCCCATCTCCTTGTTAATCAATTTATTTATCCTTAATTTATCAAAACAGAATCTCATGCCCTTAGGACAAACTTGCTTGAAATCCATATCCTCCTGTCCTGCTAGAGTTACATGTATATCCCACTACATTTGACTTAATAGGCTTAATTTTCAAATAATTTCATGTGTACACAAAATGTAGGAAAAGAGTGCAGAAAATTCTCATGTGCCCTTTGCCAAGATTTTATTTATGTAAGAATTTCGTTTGCCAAGGTTCTTTGGTTAAAGCTGACATTAACATTGGGACATTGCTTTTCATTAAACTGAACACTATATTCAAATTCCACTACTTTCCTATTGATCTAATTTGGGATATGCAGCAAGCTCCCTCATTAAAAATTAAACTTAGAGATAAAGGGACCTAGGAGATCACTGAATGTAGACCCCGTGACAAGATTCTGAGTGTCATTTAGCACCTAGTGGATATTCTGCAGCATCAGTCTGGAGACATTGCTACACATTTTTATCTTTGAACTTTAAGGAAGAGTTTTTTTTCCCTTATGACATAGGCTTACTGTACCATTATAACTTATTGTATGTCCTGTATACTTGGTTAATATCAAGGTGTGTTAGTAAGGGTTTCTATTTTGATAAAACACCATGACCAAAAACAAGTTGGGGAAGAAAGGGTTCATTTCCTCTTACAGCTTCTAGTCTGTCATCCAGGGAAGTCAGGGCAGGAACTGAAGGCAGGAACCTGGAGGTAGTGACTGACACAGAAGCCATGGAGGAGTGCTGCTTACTGGCTTGCTCCATGGGGCTCGATCAGCCTGCCCTCTTATAGCACCTAGGGTCACCACCTCAGGGTTGGCACTGCTTGTCTACCTAGCAGGCAACTGTAGGTTCATTTCCAAGCACTTTCATAAAGTTTACATGATGGAGCATTGCTGGCAGCCTTTATTATTTATTACAGAAATAGCAATTAAAATTCTTGGTATCAACTCCAGAGTATTTGTTACTATGAATTTGGCTGCATATAGAATACATACTGTGTGCTTTGTATTCTCAAACAGGCCCCAGCGAAAGGAATTTCTTCTGACCAGGGCGTCAGCAGTAAGAGCTGTGGCCTGGGATCTCACACTCCACAGCCTTAGTTTTCCCCTTTGACATAGTGCTGAGAAGTCCCTTTACTCAGTTAACAGCATGAGTTGCAAGTCATCTTCCCCCTGGGACATGAGGCACCTGCTTTTCTCGAGATCTTACTGGCCTTCCTGGCTCTGAAAAGTATGCATACCTTATTCTGTTCTCAGAGAGTTGTTAAATGTGCCTGTGGATATAAAAACTAGAAACCTTGTGGAATGGAAAGGAACTTTTGGAGGCTTTTTAGAAGGAACTTTAGAGAATTCTGAGAACTTTTGGGGGAATTTTCAGAAAGATCTAGGGGAATTTTTAAGAACTTCTAAAGGGAACTTTAAGAGAGAGTTTTCAGAGAAAGTACTTTTGGGGAGAAAAGTTTTAAGGAGAAATCTTAAAGAAAGTCCCACGCCTAGCAGAGCAATCTCTGTTTTCTCATGCAGGAAGCATGCCCATGTCATGGACAAGAGCTATTCTCATGGCTGAGGATACTGCAGCAGATCAGGCAAGGCCTCTGTCTCCATTGTTTACATCTTACATGGCCATTGGAACATGAAATGGGCCCCTTGCTGTGCATGTGAGGATGTCCGGCAGAAGTTTGCAGAATTCCCTGTTCATGAAGGAGGCTGGATATGAAGGGTATAAGGAGATTCAATGAGAAGCTTTGCTGTGATGAAGGCATCAGAAGAGTCAAGGATCCAGTCTCAGGGAATAAATGCACTTCCTACATGTTTCACAAAAAATACTAAGAAAGTGAGTAGGGTAGGGGAAACACAAAGAGGTTAGTAGAAGCCAAAGAGACAAGTTTCCAGAATACCAAATATAATGCAACCAAAGTCCAGAGAGCTGAGATGATTATAGAATTTGGAAAAGAAATTTAAAAAAACACCCATATGACTGAGTACTTTTCTGTTTTGGAAAAGACTGAATGAAGAACTTATGAATATACATTATAGAAACACAAGGGAAATAACGACCTGTGAAAGCACAGATACAGCAGCATAGATGTAATCTCTAGGGCTGCAAAGGATCTTGAGAACAAACATATCTAGGAGTGGGCAATTATTCCAAGAGGCAGTTTCTACAGATGCTGATGTACAAGCCAGGGCCCCAACATCTGTGTCTCTTCAATGCTCCTCAGGAGAGCCTCTTGTTAACCCTGAGCTTCAATGACTTTCCAGATCCAAATGGCACAAGAGTCATTTCATAACACAAGAACCCTGTCTTTTTCCTGCAGCTGTAGCCAAAGCCACCAGTCAAGATTCAAGGGACACTGCATTACTAAAGGGAAGTATCCGAAGGTACTGGCTGGTTTTATGACAAGTTGACACAAGCTAGAGTCATCAGAGAGGAAGGGGCCTCAGTTTTGGATATGCTGCCATGAGATCCAGCTGTAAGGCATTTTCTTAAGTGATCAATGAGGAGGGTCCAGCCATCATAGGTGGTGATAACACTGGGATGATGATCTATAATAAAACAGACTGAGCAAGCCATGAGGATCAAGCCAGTAAGCAGCAACCTCCATGGCCTCTGCATCAGCTCCTGCCTCCAGGTTCCTGCCCTGTTTGAGTTCCTGTCCTGAATTCTTTCAGTGATGAGCAGTGATGTAGAGGTGTAAGCTAAATAAACCCTTGTTGTGTTATGTTTTTTCTTTTGCCTTTTTTGGTCTTTTGGAGGGGCCCATCATCCATCTCCCAAACAACTCATACACAGAGGCTCATACTTAGTTATAAGTGCTCAGCCTTAGTTTGACTTATTTACAGCCAGATTTGCTCATATTAACCCATCTACCTTTTCCCTCTGGGCTTTTATCTTTTTAATTCTGTATATCTTACTTTCCTTCTTACTCCATGGCTGGCTGGGTGGCTGGGTGGCTGGGTGGCTGGGTGGCTGGGTGGCTGGGTGGTTGGTCCCTGACGTCCTCCTCTCCCTGTTCTCTTGCTGTTCTTCCCCTCGTTTCTACTCTCTGCCTGACAGCACCGCCTATCATTCCTTCTGCCTCACTATTGGCCGCTCAGCTCTTTATTAGGACCACCAGGTGTTTTAGACAGGCACAGTAACACAGCTTCACAGAGTTAAACAAATGCAGCATAAACAAAAGTCACACACCTGAAAATAATATTCTACCGCAAACCCTTTCCTCCCCAACTTGCTTTTAGGTCATGGTGTTCCATTGCAGCAGTAGAGACTCTAGCAAAGACACTATTCATAAATCTCATTTAATGAGCTCACCAAAGACGTTTTAATGGCCACTCATTACATGGGGGTTTTTGTTTTGCTTTGTAACTCAGGGTAGCCTTAAACATACTACCTATGGATGACCATGGACTCCTGATCTTTCCAAAACCCGACTGAAGACACCTTAGAAGTAACATAGGTTTTTCTCTGTCACTGGGTTCCTTAGGTTCAGTTCAGTGCTTAATTGTGTGTTTGCCTCTGCTTCCATTAATCACTGGATGAAGGCTCCCGGATGGTTATAGACATCAAGTTCATTATCAGGAATGGGCATTCGAGGTGGTCTCTCCACTATTGCTTAGCTTGCCAATTGGTGTTATCCCTTTAGATCACTAGAGGTTACTCTGGTGCCTGATCTGTCTTCTAACCTATGATTCCCTCTTCCCCCTATTCTACCCCCACCCACTCAACTTCCTGTTCCCCCATGACCTACTCTCTCTTCCTCTTCTCCCCCTCTCTTCTTCCCAGCTCCCACCCCCCTATCCCTCGCCGTGTTCCCCATCCATTCAGCGGATCTTGTCTCCATCCTCTTCTCTTGGGTACTATGCATATATGCATATCTTTTAGGTTCTTTCCTGTTTCCCAGACTCTCTATCAGTGGAAGTGCAGACTGGCACTATCCTGATCCATGTCTAAAATCCATATATGAGTGAGTACATACCATGTTTGTCTTTTTGCGACTGGGTTACCTCACTCAGGATGGTTTCTTCCAGTGCTATCCATTTCCCTGCGAATTTCAAGATTCCATTGTTTTTTTCTGCTAAGTAATACTCCATTGTGTAAATGTACCACATTATAGCATATTTTAGAACCATGCTTTTAAAACAGAATCAGTACATTGCTTATGGACCAGATAATGGCTTGCGATTGATTTCTTTAGTGGATGATACATTATGTTCTCACTGTAAAAATGAAGATGTAAAAGCATAAAAAATGCAAGATTTTCTAGGACAAGTTCTCCTTTTCCAGGTCAAATAATTTGATTGATTGCCTCTCATGATTATTATATGTGAGATGAACTAGCATGCAATACTTAATAACATTAGCTGTCAGTCCAAATTCTCTCTTTCCCTTTCTCTTTCTGTCTCTTATTTTTTTATGGGAGTCCACTTAGAGCTGCCATTATGTGCACAAATGTTGGGCCATTTACTGGAGTGTGAGAGTCTCTCAGAGGCCACAATCCTGTAGCAATCTGACTTTCTGTCCTTTCAGCAGAATTTTTATAAAACATGCGAAGGAGCCGGGTGGTGGTACAAACCTTTAATTCCAGCACTCCGGAGGCAGAGACGGGCAGATCTCTGTGAGTTCAAGACCACCCTGGTCTATTGAGCGAGTTCCAGGACAGCCTCCAACACAATACAGAGAAACCCTGTCT
The DNA here is from genome assembly GCF_017639785.1 of Mesocricetus auratus. Taxonomy (NCBI): domain Eukaryota; kingdom Metazoa; phylum Chordata; class Mammalia; order Rodentia; family Cricetidae; genus Mesocricetus; species Mesocricetus auratus. Next base: position 78,490,688 of record NW_024429190.1, read on the forward strand.
CAAAAAACCAAACCAAACCAAACCAAACCAAACCAAACAAACAAACAAACAAACAAAAACATGCGAAAGTCCAGTATGTTATTGAAATTGTATTCAATATGTTAGGGTAGATTAAACTGACAATACAGCAATAGACAAAAATATACATTTAGTGGGAGACATAGATATTGATATAGTCCAGTTTGTCATGCAACAATCATTCACGGAGCTTGGAGCTTAGACCCTTTTATTTTATAATGTAATTTGTTATTGTCTTGTGAACCTTAAAAGATAATTAACCATTGCTGATTTACAGCATAACAGAAACCAAACAGGAAAAAGTCTTCATTACATATGGTATGCAAAATTTCCTTTTTTAATATTTATAATTTTTGTTTTAAAAATTTGACAATTCCATATATGTATAAAATGTATTTCAACCATTCTCACTCCATCCCAACTTTCTTATTTCCCTTCCAACCCCTTCAAATACATCTCTGTATGAGTCCCTTTCTCACATTCATATCTGGGTATTATCTCATGATCCACCGGGTTTAAACAGATCTGTCTGTGGGACCCTGGGCTTTAAACTATCCACTGGAGTCTAGCTGCTCTCCTGTGAGTGTAAGTGTGAAACCAGAGACAGTCTGTCTTCCATAGTCTACGAATAGCAATAGTTCAGCAGAAGGGAGTGTGGTCCTGTTGAGTCCCTCTCTGACTCTTACTGTGCTGATGAGAGACTCCATCTTGTGTAGGTAGCCATAGATGTTGTGACACAGACCATGGTTGCAATGACTATTTGTGTCATGCCCACAATATAGCATTTCTATACTTTCTTCTCATCTTCTGGCTCATGTATCCTTACACCCCTCTTCCACACAGCTCTAAGCTTTAGAGAGGGTAGCATTTGTGTCCTGTTTAGGGTGAAGCACTCAAGTGTCACTGAACTCCGGTTTCTTGAGCAGTCATGAGTCTCTGCATTCATCACAGTTCATTACATGGGAATCTCTTCTGGGTAATGCTGGCTGTAGCATTTGTCCATGTGTGTGAGTGTGAACCTTTATAATAATTTGGAATCACATCTCCCTAAACAACTATAGAAAATTTCCATCATATAACCTAAGACCCCAATTGCTGGTTTTTTAACTGGATTTACAAGAAAAGAAAAAACAAAACACAAAGGATGTTTTATTATTGTTTTAAGAATAATTCAAAGAAACTGGAAGAGCAATTTTAAAGAGTCTCTTTTTCTTAAGAACTAATAGTTTTATACAGGTCATTGATAAGAGAATGATCGTTATGCAAACTAAGGCCACGAGATTCTTCCAGAAACCCCAGGGTGAGAGATCAATGCTCCTGATTGTCAAGAATTCTTCACCAGTACATCTGTAATTCAAGACAAATAAAAATAATGTCAAAATTTGTTCAGTACATTCACTGTTCCTTTCTCCTAAAACCTCATAGTTTCAACACATGAATAAAATTTTCTTCTTTATATTTGAGGTCAGTAATGATGAATTTACTATTTTATTATATATTATAAAATCTAAACTACTTGAATCATGTCTCTTTGTTAATTTCAAAAACCATCCAAAGAAGTGTAGCTGTCACATTTATTTAAAAACATAGAGGAAGTAGGCTTAGTAAACTTGGGTGAGTTTAGAGAGTCACACTAAGATCCAGCTTTGTAGTCTTCCCTCTCTTTACATGTCATCTATTTCTCAATCTACAGTGATGCCGTCTCTTCAAAGGATAAAGGCATGGATGAAGCATTTGCTTCTCCATCCCTGTGTGTCTCCAGCCCTTGTATCCCTTAGGATTTAGCAGTTCCCAAATTTGCTGTAAGGTCATATTTTTCCTCGTGTGAGGGCAATCCTTTTGTGAGTATGAGGTCAGTGTACAGCCTGCCCTGGTTTCATTTTACCCATCCCCATCCTCCTAACCATACACTGGTAAAGAATTTTATCGGAAGGATGCCAGACCACACCAGCACAGAGGAGATGTGGGAAGTAAGTTACCCCCACAACACTTGCTCTCTTATTAGTAATTCAAACATAATTCTGGTTATTATTATTCACTATTATTTTGGATATGCATGAGAGATTTAACATATCAGTATGTTCCTCTCTCATTTATATATAAAAATAAAATCTAAAAGAACAATAATAGAAAGTGAAGGTATTTTCATCACATTAGAGTTCCTTCTTAATATACTGAAATATGTGCTTGTTTCATTATAGTACATATCTTCTGGTAGGACATTTTACCCACCCAACCTCCCCTCCCCACAGACAGACACAGAGATACCTAACACCTTTCACCTACACACACACACACACACACACACACTGGCCTTTGCTTTCTTGAAGTCTTACAGAGAGTGAAGCAGAGGGAAGACACTGGAATCTGACAGGCACAGCTCAGCCCCTGCTGTCTTTGCTGCCCTGACATTCTGGGGCTCTGCTCACAGGAACCATAATCTACACATGTGCAAACTGTGTGCCTTGTGAACTCTCAGAGCAGCCTATGTCAGACTCAAATGTTCTGAAACAAGGAACTCAAACCCACAATCGACACCAAAACCATTTTTTCAAGGCCCAAAGTACCCTTTCTGCACATTGTCTACACCACAGAGCAGTAGGATGGAAACACAGCTACATGTGCATTGGTTACAATGACTCACTGTGGGGAATGGGCAGAGGATAGAGTGTTAATCATGAATGGATGGGTTTCCCCTCCAAATCTAGGTGCATTCTATGTCCCCATTGTGATCCTGGACTCAAGCTTACATTACATAGTCGGGGCATCTACTAAGTTCTGCTGTTTTGTGTTCTGGACAGAAGTTTTGTTCTAAGAATTCATTGTGCTGCAAAGCCTGTAACACAAACAAAATCAGGGAAAGACAAATAGTTTAATATTTTATAAGTTTCCAAAGAATAAACACAGCTATAACTTCAAATTCATTCTTGACTCTAATTTACAAAAATATTTTTAAAGAAAGAATCCCCACCAAGTTTAGTCTGCGTTTCCCCCACTCAGGAGGTTTAGGATGGAAAATAAGGATCTTCCAAACTACTAAGAGGTGAACTCTAAGTGGATTACCTCAAGCATCTCCTCCTCTGCCCAGTTCATAAACATGTCAACACTGTAATTGAAATAATACTATTGATTCACAGTAACACTATTTCTTGCTTGTTTTCATCAAAAACTCTTGTGACTATTGGAGTAAGAAAGTCTGTTAAGACACGCTTTACTGCTTAGAAAGCTTGGCAAAGCCAGTATGGCTGTGGGAATCACATGGTTTCTGTTTCTTTTAGTTTCCTGGTGTAAACTATATATCACAGTCCCTAATCCTTTCACTATTTCCCTACTGTGTAGAATCACAACTATATGCTTTTTATAATATCATCTATGTTTCCTTTTACCCTGGGATTTTTCTTACCCTTTATTTCGCTCATATAACACATGACTGGGGAAAAGATGACTCACTGGACTTTGGTAAAACCAATAGGACAGTCTCATCTTTAGCTCCTGGAAGGAGAATTCTGAGCAGGATCTGGTTAGAGATTAATGCTGGGGGAAAGGACTTGGTTGGGAATCATTTCAGTCACTATAGTTGGAGAACCAAGTACAGTGACATAGAGGACAACTTACTGTGAATCCATAATAAGGAATGCTGAAATACTGAATCCATGACAGGTCCTGTATGAAGGTTACGGAATACAGTGATAGACCTGAGATAAACTACAAAGAACAGAATTAGAACCAGTTCAGTGACTAAGAATTCTAGATAAGATTCTCCTCTTCAAGTCCCCTTCATCCTTCTGACCATGTCTGCTCAGACCAGCTCTTTTAATCATTCTTTCAGTTAACTCTAAACAGAAACAGAATCCTTCACTCTGCAAAACCAAGGTCTCTGTGGGTTTTAAAAGCAGGACTGACCACCCCACTCTGCAGGAACCAAACCCTCAGATGCTTAAGTTATTTATTTTTTAAAGGGCATGTAATCTATGCACAATCTATGCAATGGGCTTGAAGAGCCTGGCCCATGGTGTGTGGTGCCATCCCTGATAAGCTGGTCTTGGGTTCTATAAGAAAGCAGACTGAGCAAGCCATGAGGAGTTAGCCAGTAAGCAACAGTCCTCCATGGCCTCAGTACCAACTCCTGCCTTCATGTTCCTCCCAGTGTGAATTCTGATCCTCACTTCTTTCCATGATGAGCAGTGACATGATAGTGTAAGCCAAATAAAACCTTTCCTCCTCAACTTGCTTTTGGGCCATGGTGTTTCATCACAGCAATAGAAACCCTAAGTAGGACAAATACTGAATATCATATGCCCATTTCTACTTCCAAGGATCAATAAGTCTCATTTCTTAAGAGTTTTGACTCTCTCTTCATGACATTAGGAGTAATTTTGGATTCAATTAAAATATCACTTTCAAACAAGTTCAAGCCTAGAACTGATAAACCACACAATGTGGTGAAGAGCAGCACAGAAAGTGGCAAATCCCCCATGGGGTGGTAAGGACATTTGGCTTTCCCATCTTGACCACATTCTATCATCAAGAAAAGCCAAGATGGAAACTTAAGTCTAACCAAATTAGCAAAACACAGTTAACTCCCTTGATTACATGTGTTTATGTTTTGCATCTGTGATAAATGAAATTAGCTATATAGAAGCCACTGTTTATAACTGACCATGAGTTGGACAATATCCCATGACAACTCTACTTATTTAAGCAGATGTCTGACATCAGTATATTGACCTTTGACTTACAAATTGTAATATCATATATCTTATCTCTAAATTTTATCTTTTACATTTCTTAAATAAACTTACTTGGACCCTTACAACTTTCATAATATATGAAGATTAAGACGGATGGCTGTTTCCAGAATGCAAAGAAACCTACTCTAGATTGGCAACTCAGTGTAACTAAAGATGGTCTTGACCTTCTGATTCTCCTGCTTCCACCTCCCAAGTACTGGAACTACAGGCACGCACCACCATACCTAGCTAAGTCATTCTTTTGTTTTTGAGGACAGACTTTCACTGTGTAGGCCTGTCTTGCAACTTGGTCTGTAGAGCAGGCTGGCCTTGAACTCAAAGAGATCTGCTAGGCTCTGCCTCCTGAGTGCTGGGAATAAAGGCATGCACCACCATGCCAACACTTAACCTTTACATCTTTGATCTTACTTTTAAAAACTTCTGTGGGGCATGAGTGCTTCACTATTGAAAGTAGGTATTGAAAAATATCAACTCTTTATCATCAGGATACAGAAGAATAGTAAAGAGAAATATTTCAAATCAATGGTGTAGACAATGTGCAGAAAGGGTTCTTTGGGCCTTGAAAAAATGGCTTTGGTGTCTTAATTGTGGGTTTGGGTTCCTTGTTTCAGAACATTTGGGTCTGACATAGGCTGCTCTGCTAGTTCACAGGGCACACAGTTTGCACATGTGTAGATTATGGTTCCTGTGAGCAGAGCCCAAGAAAGTCAGGACAGCAAGGGCAGCAAGGGCTGAGCTGTGCCTGCCAGACTCCAGGGTCTTCCCTCTGCCTCACTCTCTGAGAGATGTGGGGTGAAGTTTTAAGTATGCTCAAGGACAGTGGCCACCCCACCTGACTGATTTCTGCTTTTCTTTTCCTTGTGGGGAGGAAGTACATGGGGGATACTGAACAGACTGCTGCAACAGCAGTGACAGACCATTCATTTTCTGGTTGTATTTAGGCCCTGCTCTACAAGATAGAATCATGTCTTATGCTGTGGCTAGTAGGGTCATAGGGCCCAGAGGAAAATTTACTGACTGTTATTCTTCTAAATGGATATGGTATTAAACTGATGTCTAATGAGGTGCTGTGACACCCATAGATGAGTTCATCTCAGACTTACATCACAGAGGCTTTCTTTTGCAGAACAAGGTGATCAACACAGGTCCACCACACCACAGGTCTACATAGAGACAAGATACTACAGAAGATCTGTATATCACACCACTCTTCCCAAGGACCAAGAATCAAGAAAGTGAGGCTAGAGAAACTGTAAGAACCAGAGGCAGTGGACAACTACTACAAGACAGTGTTTTCCTGTCACAACTGGACAGTGACACATTTGAATGCAGAGAGGTTAGTTGTGACAACTTGGGCAACACCTGTACAAGATCAAGCCGGAGAAAATCCCTGCATGGAAGGGAGAGGTGGACATGAAGTCCTACCTCTAGCTGAGGAACTATTGGAAGTTGATGGGAGTGGGAGAGCCCATTTTCTTTAAGGATGTGGCCCATGAGAGCCTCTCCATGTTCCAGTAGATGGTCCTACACACAGACACACATGGGCAGGGCTAAGTAGACCCAGGGGTTTACAAAAAGGAAAACAAAGAAAGAGACAGGGAGGCGACAGTGGTGAGAGAGATCAGAAACGTAGCAGTTACTTTCCTGTTGCTGTGGTACAACACCACGATCAAGGCAACTTGTAGAACAGAGAGTTCCTTTGTCTTAGGTTTCCAGTGTGAGAAGAGCCATCTTGACAGGGAAGCATGGCAGCAGGCAGCAGGCAACAGGCAAGGAAGTGAGAGAGGAGGCTGAATGCTCACATCTTCATAGTGCATAGCATAGAGGGAAGAGGAAGGGGGACAAGACTATAAACATCTAAAGCTCCTCCCCCCACCCAGGCACAGACTTTCCCCATCAAGTCCCTACCTCCCAATGGTCCCAGAACCTCTCCAACATCACCTCCACCTATGTGTAGTTTATGGCATTGAAAGAGTAAGGCTGGGTAACCAATTACAGACAGATGAGCAGAAGTATGCTAAATCAGGAGAGTGGTTAGTACTTAGGGGTCTGGATTCTTCCAGTTACCCTTTGCAGAACAAAGGTGAGCCATGAGACTCCTTGTGCTGAACACTTACACGGCTCATGGCCTTTGCTTCCCCATTAGAGACTACTGAACAAACTATAGCACGTCTGCTAAGGTGAAAACAGCATGCAAGTCACTCACACCAGCATGAAAGGAAAGCTGTAATCTGTCTTGTTGTGGGGCAATCAGCAAATCATACCACCTTTTTAAAGTTCCAATTCATTATGGTTTAGCAATATGATCCCAGGAAATGCCTGTTAAGAGCTCGCTAGAAAGGGCATGTTAATCACTGGCATCAGAGCAGTAGCCACAGAGCCTGGGAGGAAAGGCTGCTTCATCTCTCCTACAGACCATAATAAGCTTCAGCGTAGGGCCTCATATCCCGAGTACCAATGTGTCAAGCATGTACATTTGCAATAATGTTCACCAGCAAAAGTTTTTCTTAGATAAACTCAATTCACACTTACCAGCATGAACGTAAAATAGATCATTATGATTTGTGTTGGTACAGCTGCTGCATTCTCCCCTGTCCCTAACAACAGGGCCAGAGAACTGGCAGAATAAGCCAATATCATGGCAGTAAATATCATAGTGAAGAAACCATTCACATCTGTTTTTACTCCTTAGAAAGAAAAAAGTTGGGTCAGTCCAGTGTTCCAAAAATACTTACATCACCAAAGAGTCTAGTAGGAATTTTACAACCAGCTTATTATTCTGGGTCCCATTTAATTGCATCCTTCCAAATTGTTATACAGTTTCTCCTTTTAAAGATTTGTTCAATTTTTATTCATGTGTGCATTAAAGTGTCTGTGCTAATGTATCCCAAATGTGTGCAGTTGCCTTTGGAGGCCAGAAGAGGGCATCAGATCTCCTAGAGCTGTGGTTACAGGCGGTGAAAGCTGCCTGATGATGTGGGTGCTGGGATCCAAATTTGCAGACTGTGGGGGAGCAGCATGGACTCTTAACCAATGAGCCATCTCTCCAGCCTCACTACCTGTCTTTATTTTTATACTTGCCATAAAATACCTTTCCACATTTTGCCTATTCTCTTTTATGCACAATTATGAGCAGATGGGGTTATGTTTCCTGTATATATGTTTGTCTTATTGGTTGATGAATAAAACACTGATTGGACAGGCAGGAAGGATAGGTGGGGCTACCAGACAAAGAAATTCTGGGAAGTATAGGCAAATAGGAATCTCCATGTAGCTGGTTAAGAAGTAGCAGCTCTGGGCCCTTCTATAGTAAGCCAAGACCACGTGGGAATGCATAGATTAATAGAAATGGATTAATAATTAAGACAGAGATAGCCAATAAGAAATCCTAGCCACTGGCCAATACCTTCATAATTAATATAAATCTTTGTGTGTGCTTATTTGGGGCTCAAGGGCAGTGGGACCCTGCAGGGCCAGAAAACCCATGCTTACAAAATGGCAGCAGCAACTTGGGTTGCGAGAATTTCCATGTAAACCCTGGAAAAAGCTTAAAAATTGATTTTAAAAACAAAAGAATGAGGTCAAGCACGGCTTCTTGGTAGCAGCATTTACTCAGGTGAGGCAAGCAGAGCCTGTTGGCTCTTTTAAGGGAGGTTTCCTGATTCAGCAAAAGCAGCAAAAAGTGCAGAACTCTTTCACCAAACAATCAAGTGGTGTTAATGAGCAAATAAGATCCATGTGTTTAGAAAAAGATAAAGATATACAGTAAAGATAAATTCAGATGAAGTAAAACTTCTAAATGGTTTACAGTGTGTTTAAAAATATATGTAGGCTTAACATCAAACTAAATGGAGAGAAACTCAAAGCAATCCCACTGAAATCCAGAACAAGACAAGGCTGTCCACTCTCTCCATATCAATTCAACATTTTTTTTCTTTAAAGACTTGAAGTTCTAGTTATAGCAATAAAACAACAAAAAGAGATACAAATCGGAGGAGAAGAAGTCAAACTGTCATTATTTGCTGATGATATGATAGTATACACAAGTGACCCCAAAATTTCTACCAGAAAATTCCTACAACTGATAATATAGCAGAATACAAGATTAACTAAAAATATCAGTAACCCTCCTATATACAGATGGCAAACAGACTGAGAAGGAAATCAGAGAAACATCACCCTTCACAATAGCCACAAACAACATAAAATATCTTGGGAGTAACTCTAACCAAACAAACAAAACACCTGTATGACAAGAACTTCAAGTCTTTAAAGAAAAAAATTAAAGAAGATATTAGAAAATGGAAAGATCTCCTATGGTCTTGGATAGGTAGGATTGACATAATAAAAACTGGCAATCCTACCAAAAGTAATGTACAGATTCAATGCAGTTCCCATCAAAATCCCAGAACAATTCTTCATAGACCTTGAAAGAGCAATTATCAACTTCATATGGAAAAACAAAAAACCCAGACTAGCCAAAACAATCCTGTACAATAAAGGATCATCTGGGGGCATCACCATTCCTGACTTCAAGCTCTACTGTAGAGCTATAGTAATGAAAACAACTTGGTATTGGCAGAAAAATGGACAAGTGGACCAATGGAATCAAACTGAAGTCCCTGATATCAGCCCACACATTTAATGGAAAAAAGAAAATATATTCAACAAATGATGTTGGTATAATTGGCTGTCAACATGTAGAAGAATGCAAATAGATCTGTATCTATCACCATGTACAAAACTCAAGTCCAAATGGATCATAGACCTCAATATATCAAAACCACTCTGAGATTCCATCTTATACCGATCAGAATGGCTAAAATAAAAAACTCCAATGACAGCTTATGCTGGAGAGGATGTGGAGAAAGGGGAACACTCCTCCTTTGCTGGTGGGAGTGCAAACTTGTACAGCCACTGTGGAAATCAGTATGGTGATTTCTCAGAAAATTAGGGATCAACTTACCTCAAGTTCCTGCAATATCACTGTTGGGCATATACCTGAAGGAGGCACATTCACACTACAAGGACATTTGTTCAACTATGTTCATGCCAACATTATTTGTAATAGCCAGATCTTGGAAAAGCCTAGATGCCCTTCAACTGAAGAATGGATAAAGAAAATGTGATATATTTAAACAATGGAGTACTATTCAGTGGTAAGAAACAATGGCATCCTAAAATTCACAGGCAAATGAGCAGAACTAGAAAAAAAATCATCCTAAGTGAGGTAATCCCAAACCCGAAAGACAAATATAGTATGTACTCACTCATAAGTGGATACCAGACATAAAACAAAAGATACCCAGTCTACAATCCATAACCCCAGAGAAGCTTGAACCCTCTTCCAGAAACAGGTAGAAGTGGATGCAGAAATCCACAACTAACCAATGAATCAAGCTCCTGGAGTACAATATAAGTGAGGGAGGAGCAATAATTAGAACAAAGGAGTCAAGACCATGATGGGGAAACCCATAGAATCAGCTGTCCCGATCTAGTGAGAGATCACTGACTCATGTCTGACAAATGGGGAACCTGCATAAAACCAAACTATACTCCCTTAATATAGGTGACAATGGTGTGACTGGAACAATATATGAGGCAGCAGGTCAAAGACCTAACGCTAATGTACAAATTGACTTAGTGGAGCCCATTCTATATGGAGAGATAACTTGCTCAGCCTATACACTGGGGTGGGGGGTGGGGAGTGGGGGAATGGGGAGATGGTGGAGGGAGGTGCCTTGGTCCTGCCTCAATGAGATGATTGGACAGACTTAGTAGACTTCCTAGGGGAGGTCTTATTCTCTCCATGGAGCAGATGGGAAGACTAGCTATTTGGGCAAGAAGCTGCTCTTACCTGGACTGTTTGACGGTATGCTGTGGTTTTTGCTTACCAGAGAATGGCCCACAACTACTACTTCTTTACCAGCTACATGGCGACTCTTGTCTGCCTACACTTCCTAGAATTCTTTTTGCCTGGTAGCCCCACCTATCCTTCCTGCCTGGCCAATCAGCATTTTGTTCATCAACTAATAAGAAAAACATACAAACAGAAGACATTCTCCCATCATCTCCTCTTTTCTGTCTAAATAAAAAGAAGGACTTAAACTTTAATATAGCAAAGACCATGTGGAAATACATAGATTGATAGAAATAGATTAATAATTAAGACAAAGGTAACCAATAAAAACCCTAGCCACCAGCCAACAGTTTCATAATTAACATGTCTTTATTTGGGGATAAAGAGCGGCGGGATCCTGAAGGACTAGAAAACTCATGCTTACAATATGCAATTTATGAGATCCTGACATGGAGAGCTACAAGCAACGCAACTGGCTAAAATTCTCCTGCCTTCTCTCACTGGAGAATTACCAATAGAAAACATTCTTGTCCTCATTACCCTGTGTTTATATAATTGCATTAGTAAAAAACATATTGGGATCAGGACTGTATTGGTTAGTTTCTGTCAATAAAATACGAGCTAGGATCTTATTGGAAGGTCCAACCTCATTAAAAAAATGCCTACATTAGAATGGCTCTAAGGCAAGCCTGTGCCAGCATTTTCTTAATGAATGATTCATGTGCAAAGTCTTAGACAACTTTAGATGAAGCTGTCACTAGGTAAGTGGTTCTGGGTTCTATAAGAAAGCAGGCTGTGGAAGCCATGAAGAGAAAGTCAGTAAGCAGCACCCTCCATGGCCTCTGCTTCACTTCCTGCCTCCAGGTTCCTGCTCTGAGTTCCCACCCTGACTTTCCTTTGTGAAGTACACTGAACTGTAAGATCAAACAAACCCTTTCCTCACCAACTTGGTTCCTCTCGTGGTGTTTATCATAGCTCTAGATACCTAAGTAATGCAAGGACTAAGTAACCTTGCAGTGGTTTTAATATCCAGAGGACAGGATGGTGCCTCCAACTTTAGATTTCCCTAGGAAATCACCATGTATCTGCTATGGAGGAAGACAATGGGTTCCATGAGCTGATTTGTAATCTTTATTCTATGACTCACCCACAGTGTTGTGTTTTCTAATAGTCAAAAGGACACAAGTTAGAGTCTGGGGGAGCTGAGTTCCATGCCTAATTGTTTTCAAAGTTATTGTTAATCATTATCATGGTGTGTATAATACCATGTGTGAGTATAGGTGTTCATGTATCATGGTGTGTGTGTGTGTGTGTGCCATGGTGTGCATGTATCATGGTGTGCATGTGTCATGGTGTATATATGGAGTTGAAGGACAACTTTCTGGAGTGAGTCTCTCTTCCACTGTGAATTCTGAGGATCAAATTCAGGTTGTCATGCTTATAGTACAAGGACATTTCCCAAAACCATCTCATGGCCTGAATGACTGGTTCTGAATGACAATCTCTTACTTATAATACAAACTCTAAGCTTTATGAGTGTTTGTCTTTGAAAGTGTGTGTGTATCTGTGAATGTGTGTGCATGTCTGTTGTGTTTCTGTCTGTGTGTATGTATGCATGTGTTTGTGTGTCTGTGTTGGTGTGTGTGAAAATTATGAAAATTATAAACAGTATAGGATGATGCATAACAATAATGCGCAAATGAATCTTTACACATATTTAAATAATATTTATATTATATAATTTCAAGAAAATTCAAGTTAACTGTCTTCTCTCTTTGTAAGATGCTAAAGGAAGGCAAGGTATAGATTTAAATAATTTTTCAAACATGTACATACTTTTCTATATTTTATTTACATGTAGAAACTTATACAGAAACACACAAGAATATACAGCTGAGCTAGAGAGATGGCTTAGTGGTTAAGAGTTTGTGCTATTCTTGCAAAAATCCTGGATTCAGTTCCCAGCACTCACATGGTTGCTCACATTTTCCTGTTAACTCTCTTTCTAGGGGATCTGATGTCCTCTTTTGGCCTCCCTAGGCACTGATTTCTCTTAGTGCAATCACACACACACACATACACACAGACACATACAAAAATAAAAGAAAAATCTTTTACAATACATATAGCTAGATATGAAATAATTGATTTTGGTCTTTGTCACAAATGTATAAGTTATTTATTCAGTCATTATATTACACAGAAACTCTAGTAAAATGGTTTCATAAACAGATTTTTAGTATTTTACGAACAAGACTTGTTGATTTTCCTCACACTGAACACCTGTGTTAGATAGCACACAGTGGAGACATGTTTTTCTACATATGTTTTTCTACTTCAGGCTTGCCACAGTTATACAAACCAAAACATGCTCCCCCGAGGGTAAAGACCCTTTCTCTTGTTTTGTTTCTTACCTGCTATGGTGAATATTATAACAGTAAAGGTAATACTTTGCAATAACCTCCTGGGTACCAGCTCAGCCAGCAATTTCCCAAGGAAATATGATGACACTCTGTAGTATCCACTGGTATGTTCATGTCTACAAAGACAAAGATCATGTTATAATCCTTAAATTAGTTCAGAAGGCACAGGTGAGATGCTGGCTATACTGACTTCTGCTACCACAGGGAGCCTAACAGGACAGTGTCCCCTGTGCTCCAGGTCCCCTCCTTAGGGACAGCATCTCTAGGCCATCATCGTTATGACATTCTCACTTTGATTCTTCCCATCAAAGAACTCTCCCCTCTTTTGTCCACCCTGGGCACACAAGAGCCCCTCCAGGGAACAGTCTGATGAACCCACTCTCCTCAGGGTCTTACCCCCTCTGGAACTGGCTGCCTGAGGAGAAACTCATTCATACCTCACCTCCGAGGTCATGGAGACTTGTGTCCTTCCAGTTCTTATGAAGAAGGCAACACTGTCACTCTGAGGTCAGAGTGCAACTTCAGGACACTACATCCTTCTCTTTGACTACTCTCATTTTAGGACATGTATTCCTTCATTAGTCTCTTTTATAACCATTACTCTCTACCAGATACCCAAGTTCATCCTTCCCCTTCCTGGCCCCTCCAAATCCCAAGCTCTTCCCCTTCTAGTGAGTTCATTGTAACTCTGATTTACTTTCTTTCTTTTCTTTTCTTTTTTTGTTTTTGTTTGTTTTTTGAGAATAGACCACTACTATAGGCTGGCCTCAAACTCCACATGTTTCCAACAATGACCATTCTACCTGTCTCTACTTCTGGCATTACAGGACTACCTGCCATGCTCAGGTTTATGTGGTACTATGAATCTATCACAGTGTTTCATGCACACAAAGCAAACACTCTACCAACTGAGTGAGGCCCTCAGCTCCTCTCTGATGTTACCTCTCCTTGGCATGTACTTGGGGCAAATCTCTGCCATCTTTGTGAGCAGTGAATCCTAAGCACAGGACACTGGGCACAGGTTCTTCCATGTGTGAAAAACACAGGAGATAAACAGCTCTTTCTACACAGCTGCTGTCTGGCTCTTCCCACCCCTCCATCCCCAGGCTGTGCACGCTCTCATTACTACACAGCTGTACCTCTCCAGCTCCAATGTGCTGTCCATGAAAGCCCTGACATCTTCTTTGTGGGGCTCACAAATTTTCTGTGATTATCAGTGCCCTCCTGCTGTGTTGTCTGCAGCACTGAGCTCTGGTGATCACACTCCAAATTTGAAACTTTCTCTGAGCAGCAGACCCCTCTGCTCCTGATTTCCCATCCAGGTTTCATTAATATCAATAATATCTTTACATACTTCAAAAATCATGACACCACATAATAAACCCAAAATTTCATAATGTGTTCATTTTCAACTAAATAAGTAAGAAAGGGGGAATTACTGACAATTCATGATATAACATGCTAGGCCCAACTATGAACATAATCAGCTTGATCATCAGCCGCTGACACCTGCTCCTGGGGCAGGAGCTACTCACAGAAAGAGATCTCTGTCAGTCACAAAGAGCTCCCCAGTAGACAAGCTTGTGGTACACTGCAAGGCTGTGAGCATGAGGAGCAAGACGACTCTGCCAGGAGATAATGGAGGAGAAAGCAAACAGCAAATTCTACGTTAAGAATGTTTCTTTATGACACAGATTGTTCTGTAGATTAAATAAAATCACATAGATTTTTCTTACAGAAGAAGAAGAAAAAGAAGGAGGAGGAGGAGGAGAAGAAAAAGAAGAAGAAGAAGAAGAAGCAGAAGCAGAAGCAGTAGTAGTAGTAAAGGAGAAACAGCTCAGCAGTAAAGAGAGCTTGTTGCTGTCTTGCAAAGGACACCCAGGTTTCTTTGTCATCACCTATATGGTGGGTCCCAACAATCTGTCACTCCTGTTCCAGTGGATATGATGTCCTCTTCTGTTCTTCACAGGTCTCGGGGCACACACATGGTACATATACATCCATGCAGACAAACACTTATACACATAAAAACAAAGTAACTATTTAAAAAAATAAAGAAGGAAAATGTGGAACTGTCTGGCTAAAAGACCAGGTGCTATGGGTCCCATGATTATTTTCCTCTCTGTCTCCACAGTGGCATCTATCAATTGAAGTGTGTCCTGTAAAATGCAACAACTGGATAATGAACCTTAATATAGTATCCTAGAGTATGTAATTTAGAAGCCAATTGATTTTAGAAAAATCATGACAATGGAGTCCCATGCTGAGATCTTTGTCCTCATCATGGGAAGAAACAGAAATGTAGTAACTGCCATGACAAGGCTGAGAGGAGGTGGTCAGACAGGAAGACCTGGGAGAGAATCCTCACCTCAGACTCTCACACTGCACTGTGTAGACACATTTACTTTTAAATCCATTGATCTGTGGTATTTAGTCATGGAAGCCCAACTCATCACTTCAATTTAACTAACAAAGTTGATAAACATCTTTCCTGATGTATAAAGAAACATAATGACAAATAAAACTCCCAGAGGTTTTCATATTCAGTTGGCTGAATTGATTTTCAGAAGGATAAGAATGAAAATATGGAACAGTGGGGGAATCCCCACTCAACAGCTTACTACAGACATGGACTGTGGAAACATCTTTAAAGCCTTGATTATCCCTAGAATAGGCCAACAACTTCCTGCATGGTTTCCAAAGAGCTCAAAAATGAATTCAGTCATGCTTATTTGTGAAGAAATAATTTGTGTCCGTGTGATAGGGGATGGTAAGCAGGAGGACGGTGAACAAAATGCCCTCTGCAGTTATCTGTTTCGTGGATACACATGTCAGATTCCTTTAAGACAGATGGCATGATGGGGGCCTCACAGCCTGGGCTACATGACAACTTCTGGGACTGTTGGGTCACAACTGTGGCCCTGCTTCAAAGGTCCCAACACAACAGAGGACCTAGGCACCCCATGTTCAACCATAGAGCAGAGGCCCTGGGCACCCCATGACCAACCATAGAACAGAGGACCTGGATACCCCATGACCAACCATAGAGCAGAGGACCTGGGTTTCTCCTCCTCTCCTAATAAGCCTATCTTGCTTTCAAGGATCATCTGTTAACTTTACTAAAGGCACAACCTTGTCTCTCTCCATTCTTCTGAAATTCACACACACACACACACACACACACACACACACACACAAACACACTCCCTGGTGCTCAGGAAATTCTCCATCTCCCTGTCTCCAATAAATTGACCTCAAGTTCCATCTGTCCTTATTTTCATATGTTTCTAAAAACAAAACCAAGAATTTAGAAAGGGAACCTCATGGCTCTGGCTATATTTAAACACATGTGCCACATCCAATTATTTGTCTGATTATTTTAGATATTATAGTTGTAGATTGAGAACCCATGGCAACATATTGAAGACATAAAACTAATATGATCAATGAACAATTTTATTAAATAATTATAACAAACTAAATTATGTGATATCTTTCATTACAAATATGCATCATTTTATGGTAACACATTCTAAATGTATTCTCTGAAACTTTGAAATCTGTATTAATATGAGCTGGATTGAATGTGCTGTACAATTTATCTCAAAGGAAAAAAATTACTTCTTGTGTTTAATAGAGTTTGAACTCTTAGTCCATATGTGTCATGCCCCCCCCATTGCCATGGCAATCACTAGTGTACACTATACTGCCTGAAGGTCAATTGCTTATAATCCACATGTAAGTGAAACATATGTGTCTTTCTGGGTTTGGATTATTTTACTTTACATGATGTTTCTCAAATTGTTACAATTGCATTTTAAAGGTAAGTAGCATTCCAATCCCCATTTTCTGTACTAGTTATCTGTTGGTAGGCACTTAAATTTCTTAACTTTAACTGTGCATATTGCTCCAATCAACATCAGACTTTACATGAATTTTGGGTTAATGATTTTAAATAGGTATATAAGTATGCATAGGACTAATTATTTCTTTTAATTCTTTCTCCTTAATGTTTGGCTGGCACAAAATTCAAACCCAGTTCCAAGTTATACAGTTGGACAAAGTACAAAGGCAATGCTGGATCCAAACATGAGAAGCATCTCTGGAGTCCTTAACATTACCGATTAAGAAGATATTGATATTGACCCTGAAAATAATCTATAGCTTTATTCCACAGATGATTTTGAGGAAGTATTTCAACTGTCTTACTTAGGTTTCTTTTGCTGTGATGAACACTGTGACCAAAAGTAACTTAGGGACCATGAGACTTATATGGCTTATATATTTCAGGTCACAGTCCATCCCCAAGGCAAGTTGGGCAGGACTTTGGAGTCAGGGAGGGACACTGGGGCCACAGAGCAGTGCTCCTTACTGGCTTACTTGCTTAGCATGCTTCTTATACAACTCAGAACAACCGCCCTAGGGATAGCACTGCTCCTAGTGGGCTGGCCCCTCCTACATCTTTCATTAATCAAGGAAATGTCCCACAGACTTGTCTATAAGCCAACCTGATAGATGAATTTTCTCAACCAAGTTCCTTATTCACACATGACTCTCGCTGGTGCCAAGTTGACAAAAAAAAAAACAACCAAAAAAACCTAACTAGTACACTAACCAAAAGAAGCAACTGCTAATCAGGAATACTGAAATAAACCACACACAAAGGTCATTGTCACACAGTCCAACTTCTTATAAAATACCGGTAGCAGAGGAAGTGAAAAATACAAATTAAGAGCCTTTCACAGTTTCTAAGAAGAATATGAAGAAATAGCTAGTAGAGCTCTTCTTTATGTCTGTATTTGCAAATTCCACATTAGGCTTTTCAGAGTTCATTTCTGAATGCTTCCTGTGACAGTGTCTACACTGTCTATCCTGTGATCTTGCTGTGCTTGGTTAAGACATTCTGTTTACACAGGGCACAAACCAAGTACTAGTGGGTTTGTAAAGTGCTGGTGGCAGGGCGTGTTGAGGGATATTTGGTCACACTGTGAACCCTGAGATTGTGTTATTTAAATAAAATAAACCATAGGTCACAAGGTGGAGCAAGCAACCAGTTGACTGGAAGTAACCACAGAGTAAGGGGAAGTCAGGAGATCAGAGAGAGAGAGGCATAAGAAGTAAAAGGGGGGCATCTGGTTGGAGGAGGGTTTTGTTTGTTTGTTTGTTTTATCCAGCTGGAGTAGAAGAGAGCTCTTTTTCTGACAACAGCTGAGAAAGGAAGGTCAATTGGCTGCTTTCTCTGCCTCTCTGAGCTAGCAGGTTTTCACCCCAGCATCTGGCTCCCAAATCTTCATTGGTAAAATAAAAAGACAGAAACTTAGTTAAAACAACACTTGCCTCCTTACATTGAGGCAACTGAGGCGATGTTGGGCAGGCTCCCCTGGGCTGCTGCCTCAGCAGCAAGTTGGTGGTGGAGGCTACTGAGATAGCTATGGCATTAACAGGATCAGGTGCAGCTGCTGTGTCACAGATAAAAACAATAGGTCCCCTGGCCATGGGCAGATTCTAGAAAGGAGGCAAAGAGTAAGTGAGGAAAGGAGTGTATCAGGCCCCAGTGCTGGCAAGACTCTCACAGCCCAACTAACAGTCAGAGTATGTCTTTATTCATGCAGAATTTAGTAAGTATGAATAGATTCATGCTATTCCAAAACATAGATCATATCATTTTTGTTTCCAGACTTGTGTTTCACTTTCTTGTTCACTTAGGGTCATGAGTTTAGCCACCATTGATACACATAGTTGTCTTTTACAATCATTTTTACCCATCAAAACCACAAGATAAATTTAAGAATCTAGAGGCATATTATAGCCCATTCTCAGACTGCCATATTTTATGACTTCAAGGATGCTAGACAGAAAAAGAAAATTTCCAAGCCAACCCAAGAAGTTTGTAATAATACACACAGCATATTATTAATGGTAAGAGTGCCCTAGGAAAATCCTCAGGCCAAAACTGCTGCAGTTATTTTATTTATTAATTGTTATCATTAATATTAATTTTGGTTTTTTGAGATAGGGTTTCTCTGTGAAGTTCTGACTGTCCTGGAACTCACTTTGTAGACCAGGCTGGCCGTGAACTCAGAGACCAGACTGCCTCTGACTCCTAAGTGCTGGGATTAAAATCATGAGTCACCATTATCTGGAAGCTGCTGCAGTTATTATTTTTTGCATAATACAATGTTTATGTTTTCTATCTTTATAGAATTTATTCATATGTCTAATCCTGGCATTCTTTTGTTCGTTAATCATATGATACCACAGAGGCTCTGCACAAGCTAACTTTTCTAAGAAAGGGAGGTTCTGACACCTCATTCTTTTAACATTTTTCCATCTCAATCTTTGCCTATCAAAAGTCCTGTGTGGGGAAGAGGTGGCTCCAGTCAATCTCACTTTGTTGCGGTGTGTGCCATGCCTGAGTATATAATAGGTAGAGGGTTAATATCTGATCTGTTGCCAACTCCTCTAGCCTACTGAATCTTGTTGACCTTTTAGGTTTAGTTTGTACTATTTATATTGTTCCTGAGTAAGTACAGGAAGATGATTCACGGATATCTCAGAGCCTGATAAAGGGACTTCTGACTTTTTTTTGTCTTTTGAGACAGGGTTTCTCTGTATTGCTTTGGAGGCTGTCATGGAACTTGTTCTGTAGACCAGGCTGGCCTGGAACTCACAGAAATCCTCCTGCCTCTGCCTCATGAGTGCTGGGATTAAAGGCATGTGCCACCAACACCCGGCGTCTTCTGACTTCTTTATGTGCATCACAACCTCTAAGGTGTAAGGAAGACCTTCAAGTAGATAAGGGTATATCCTTAAAAGTGGGAGGGATAGTATGCTCAGGACATTCAGGGGGAACTTTAGAAGCGGTTCTCCTGGGAGAAATAAAAAATTATACATAAGAAAAATTTTCATCTAATATCCCAAGTATTAAAAGCCATCCAAACATGCAACACATGGAGATCAAAAACAGAAGTGACACAGCAGCCATCATGGGGTTCAGCTTTGCTGGGTCTTTGCCAAGCAGCTGTTCTGGCTTTATGACTTTTCCTGTTCCCATAAGATATGGCTCTGCCAGGAAAGCTTTCAAATCCTGGTCTCCATGGAAGGAGAAAAGACAACAGACTGCAGACTAACTTCTAATCCAAATGGAAGGACACTCCAAGAAGTAGTGATTTTTATGTTTATTCTTTTCTCCAGAATTAATTGGTGTTTTCTACGCATCAAAACAGATTTGTGGGGCTGTGGAGCTGGTCCATTCAGCAATGTGTCTGCCTTGCAGCCATGAGGACCTGAGTTCAGATTCCTGGAACGAATGTAAAAGTACCAAATCACAGAACTTCACATCTGTAATTCCAGTTATGAAGGGTACAGAGGTGGATGCTTGGAGCTCATCAGCCAGCCAGCCCAGCCAAGTCAATGAGCCCCATATTCAGTGAGGGACCTGCCTTGAAAAAGAAATTGGCGGGTCATCAATGAAAACCTGGTGTGTATCTCTGACTTCTACATGCAGATACATGGCAGAAACATGTAAGCACACCAACATGTACATGTGTGCACATGCACATGAATGCACCCCACACAAACCTATACATATAACACACAACACTACACACAGGCACACACACACACACACACACACACACACACACACACACCATGTCAACAGATGCTTCCTTTAGTTTTCTTCAGGGAACTTGCATGGCCAAGCTCTCTGCCCATTGGGAGGTACCATAAGGCTGTGAGTATCAAGCAGGGAGCCCAGTTGAGCAAACAGTGGTGTGCTACACATGAATTACAGTGAAAATTGTGATATTGATGAGAAACTATGTTTGGAATATACTATAGTCATTAAAAAGTTTTAACATGAAAGCATATCTTTAAAGTTGCATCATAGCTCAAATTAGACAAGGACTACAAAAGTGACATCTATAAGACAACTCAGGAAAAACTGAGTCCCATACTATTACCCCACACTCACACACATTCAAACAATCCAAATAAATTGAGAACACTGGTACCTTGGCAATAAAAGAAGAATAAATAGGTAAAGACTTTCCTGCACCATAGCATTATAAACAGAATAAAAAAGGCAGCACACAGAAGGGAAGGAATGTCTGTGAATCGTGTGTCTGTTGGAATATTTACTTCTCAGACATAAAATAACTATAACTCAATAGCAGGGAAAACTAAGGGCTATGGAAAATTAAGAGCTGGTTCAGCAAGTAAGATGACTGCCAGTAAGCTTGATGACCTTGAATACATTCCTGAAACCCATGTGGTAGAGGGATCAGCTCTTGTGATTGTCCTCTGACCTCCTCATGCATGCTGTAGGACACACATGCCCATGCATACACACACAGTAAAGAAATAAATAATTTTAAACTGAAAAGAGAACATTCCTATTTAACATGGGAAAATAGGTTCTGTACACACTTCAGTCTATCACAAATTATTTTTCTTAGACATCTTAATGCAAATAAGAAAGAACATAAGTTGGGTGAGGATGTGGACATATTGGAGCCCCTGTGTTCTGCTGATAAGAATACAAATATTAGAGTGGAGTTGGAGACAGGACAGCAGTTCCTCAAATGATTAACACAGTAGCCTATGATTTGTCAACTCTATCTTTCTACCTTAAAAAGTAAAGCCCAGGCTTCAAAAAGATGTGCCTGGCATTTCCAGACCACCTGCCTGGACCTGGGCTCTGCCACTGAGGCTTCCATCCCGGCAGCGACAACAGGAGCCAAGGTACCTTAGTTTCCTGCTCCACCCATGGAACTAGGACTAGACCGGCTGCCTGTGCTTGGGGTCTACTGCTGAGTCTTCCATCCCAGCAGCAGGAGCCAACACTCCCTAGTCTCTTGCTCCACCCATGGGAGCAGGTAAACCAGGGCCCATTTCCAGACCGCCTGCCTGTGCCTGGGCTCTGCCACTGAGGCCTCCATCCCGGAGGAGGCAGCAGGAACTAAGGTACCATAGTATCCTGCTCCACCCACGGAACTAGGACTAGACCAGCTGCTGATGCATGCGGACTGCCACAGCGGCTTCCATCCCAGAGGCAGGAGCAAACTCACCCCAGCATCCTAGTCTCTTGCTCCACCCACATGACTAAGAGTATCAGGGCCTGTCTCCAGGCCACACTCCTGTGCCTGGGGTATACCACTGGGGCTCCGATCCATCCCAGTGGGATCCAAAACACCCAAGCCTCCTAGTCCATTTCTCCACCTGCGAGACCAGGAAGTGGAGAACTACCACAACAGTGGACTTACCTAAGCCCACCAGAAGGGAACCCAGGTCCCATACACACCAGGAGAGGAAGAGGAACCCTCTGGAACCTACTGCAAGAACAGATGGGAAGGAGACAATATAAAAACACAGGGAGCAACAGAAAAACCAAGATGATGCCGCCAGAGTCCAGAGACCCTACACCAACAAGACTGGAACACCCCAACACAAATCAACTAGAAGAGAATGACATAAAAATAACTTCACAGAAACGATAGAGGCCCTCAAAGAGGATATGAGAAAATCCCTTAAAGAGATGGAAGAAAAAACAATCCAAAAAATGCAAGAAATGGAGCAAATGACAAAGAAAAAATTGCAAGAAACAATTCAAACAGTGCAAGGCCTGAAATCTGAAATAGAAACAATAAAAAACACAGTCTAAAGGAATGCTGGAAATAGAAAACTGGGGGAAATGGTCAGGTACTACAGATGCAAGCATAACCAACAGAATACAAGAGATGGAAGAGAGAATCTCAGGTATTGAAGATACACTAGGAGAATTAGATTCATTGACCAAAGAAAAATTTAAGTACAACAAATCTCTAACACAAAATATCCAGGAAATATGGGACACCATGAAAAGACCAAACTTAAGAATAATAGGTATAGAAGAAGGTGAAGAAACCCACTTCAAAGGGCCAGAAAACATATTCAACATGGAAGAAAACTTTCCCAACCTAAAGAAAGACATGCCAATGAAGGTGCAAGAAGCTTACAGAACACCAAATAGAGTACACCCCCCCAAATCCCCTTGACATATAATAATCAAGACCTCAAACATACAGAATAAAGGAAGAATATTAAGAGCAGCTAGGGAAAAAGGCCAAGTTACATATAAAGGCAAACCTATCGGAATTACACCTGACTTCTCCATGGAAACTATGAAAACCCAAAGGTCCTGGACAGATATTCTACCAACATTAAGAAACCACAGTTGCCAGGCAAGACTGCTATACCCAGCAAAGCTTTCAATCAATATAGATGGAGAAAACAAGATATTTCATGATAAAACCAGATTTAAACAATACATATCCACTAACCCAGCCCTACAGAAAATTCTGGAAAGAAAACTCCAACCCAAGAAAGTTAACTACAACTAGAAAAACATAGGCAATAGATAATCCCACTTTACCAACAAACAAAAGAAAAAGTGGTGGAAATCCACATACAATTCCACCAACAACAACCATTCCAAAACAAACAAGAATGAGTTATCAATGGTCATTAATTTCCCTCAATATTAATGGTCTTAACTCGCCCATAAAAAGACACAGGTTAACAGAATAGATTCGAAGACAGAATCCATCCTTCTACTGCATACAAGAAATACACCTCAGCTTCAAAGACAGACATTATTTCAGAGTTAAGGGTTGGGAAAAGATTTTCAAATCAAATGGACACAAGAAACAAACAGGGGTAGCAACCCTAATATCTAACAAATTAGACCTTAAACTAAAATCAATCAAAAGAGATTATGGAGGTCACTTCATATTCATCACAGGAGAAATCAACCAAGATGAAATCTCAATTCTGAACATCTACGCCCTAAATACAAAGCCATCCACATTCACATAACAAGGATGTCTGTTCCACTATGTTCATAGCAGCATTACATGCAATAGCTAGATCTTGCAAGCAACCTAGATGCCCCACAACTGAAGAGTGGATAGAGAAAATGTGGTACATTTACACAATGGAGTACTACTCAGTTGAGAAAAACAATGGAATCTTGAAATTTGCAGGCAAATGGATGGCACTAGAGGAAACCATCCTGAGTGAGGTAACCCAGACACAAAAAGACAAACATGGTATGTACTCACTCATATATGGATTTTAGATATGGATCAGGAGAGTGCCAGCTTGCAATCCCAGTGCCAGTGAGTCTGGGAAACAGGGAGTTTCCCAAGAGATATGCATGATAC
Source organism: Mesocricetus auratus (assembly GCF_017639785.1). Taxonomy (NCBI): domain Eukaryota; kingdom Metazoa; phylum Chordata; class Mammalia; order Rodentia; family Cricetidae; genus Mesocricetus; species Mesocricetus auratus. The sequence goes on from NW_024429190.1 coordinate 78,514,944, forward strand.
CTCAGAGAAGTGGAATGAGGCAAGATCTCCTGAGCAGATTGGGAACATGTGGGAAGGGGGGAGCAAACCAGGAAAAAGAGAGGGGGTAAGAGGAGGGGAGAAGAAGGCATGGGGGAACAGGAAGGTTGAGTCGAGGTAAGAATAGAGGAGAGCAGGATGAGAGATACCATAATAGATTGAATCATTATAGGCTTGAGATGAGAGCTGACACTAGTGAGATCTCCAGAGATTTACAAGGTTAACACCAACTAGCAAACTAAGCAATAGCGGAGAGACTACATTAATAGCCCCTCCTTGATGTAAAGTTGATGACTACCTTACATGCCATCCTTGAACCTTTATCCCGTGACTGATGGAAGCAGAGACAGATACCCACAGCTAAACACTGAACTGAACTCCTGGAACCTAGTGACAGAGGTGGAGTAGTGATGAGCAAAGGGGTCAAGACCATGATGGTGAAACCCACAAAGACAGCTGACCGGATAATGGGGAGCTCTTGAATCCCAGACTGATGGCTAAGAGGCCAACAGGGGACTGATCCAGATTCCATGAATGTAGTCTTAGTGAGGAGGCCACAGAAATTACTGAGGCACTGGGTAGTACATCAGTGTTTACCATGGTGTATTGATGGGGGAAGTCCTATGTATATGTCAATAAAGCACTGTTGGGCCAATAGGGAACCAAGATAGGTGGGACTAGGAATCCAGAAGGACTCTGGGAAGGAGAAACACAGGAAGTCAAGATGTAACGCCATGGGGTAGGAAGCCCGGAACTATTCTCCAGTAAGAGAAATACTTAGATTAACAATTATGGGGTAATTACTTAAGTCAGAGCTAGCCAGTAAGAAACAAGCAAGGCCAACAGCTTCATAATTAATATAGCTTCTTGTGTGTTTATTTGGGACTGATGCGGCACTAGAACCAGGCTGGCGGGAAGGCTTCTCTCAAGAAAAAGGCTTCCCTTTACAGTGTATGAATGATCTTTGGGAGCCCATTCCAAATAGAGGGATGCTCGCTCAGCCTGGACACATGGGGAAGGGCCTAGGTCCTGCCCTGGATGAAATGACAGACTTTGGAGATTCCCCCAAGGAGGGCCTCACTCTCCTTGGGGAATGATGTGGAGATTGGGTGGGGGACTGGTTGAGGGACAAGGGAGGAGGGTTGGGAGAGGGAGCTGGGATTGACATGTGAAGCATTCATGTTTCTAATTTAAATAAAAAACATAAAAAAGATATGAACCACACTAAAAAAGATGTGCCTGCACATTCAACTGCATGGTTAATAGCATCCAAACATGAAAGCAAACCACATGTCCAGTCACAGATGAATGGGAAGCAACACAGCAAATAAACACAATTGACCATTATTGTGCCTTACAGAGCCCAAGAAATCCCCACACATGCCACACATTTATGGGCTCTGAGGACATTACACAAATGGAAACAAGCAAGTCAAAGCAAATAACAACAAAACCAAAACACAGATACTTGTGTGACTCCAATTCAGGGTTCCCACATTAGTCATACTCAATGACAGAAGGCAGAATGGTTTATACCTGGAATCGGGATTAGGTAGAATGGGGATTCTTCTTTCATATCTATGAGGTTCCATTCAGGAAGATGAAGAAATGCCCTACATTTAGAGTGTGGTGATGGTCGCATAACATGAAGCTTCTCCATACATTAAAACTGGTAAAAAGTGAAATGTGTGGTGTGTATAGATTCAAAGTATCCATACACAAACATATGTGAAAAAGTGACTTCCTCCACTCAGCCTTCAATGCACCAACACATTCTAACACATGGTAAAGTGTTTATTCTGTTCTTGTCACAAATTCCAATTCCTAATGGATTTACATAAGTTTGAACAAAGTTACAACGTTTACTCATGTGCTTACCTTCTCTGAACGTCGATACAATCATGTTGTAGGAAATGGAAAGTGGTGCCCACAAATATGGCCACTGTGACTGCAACAATTGCCTTTCAAAACAATACAGGGGAAAAAGAAAAACATTTCCATTAGGAGTAGAAATTATTTTACACATTGTCCATTATTTTAAGATATATGGTTTCCTAATCAGATCTCTCCAGTGAGATAAACATTATATTTTGGCCAGAATCCCTGGAAGAATATAAACCACCATGTCAATAGACTGCTTGGATGTTAAAATGAAATTTAGGGTCTCTGCAATCTGAGGCTCTAATAGGACAGAGCCTGGAAAGCTCAGACTTCTCCCAGTGCTCCTCTAGGAAGGGTCAGTGAAGGGCTCAGGTCAGGTACTGAAACATGGGTGACACAGGGGGGAAGAGAATGTAGGCACCTGGGAGGTTAGGGGACACACCGAACTGTTCACCTAAACTGAGATCTCAACTCTGGTGCCAGAGAGCATGGGCAGCTTTCTACTTCACGTGGTTCAAAAGTAGATGCACAGGCTCCCTCAGAGCTGTTCCATGGCCGTTTCCTCCCCTCACAATTTCAAATACATATCAACTCTCCTTCCCCTCTCCAGTCATCTCCACCCCTTCTCTACTTAAACTTTCTCCAAGTCCATTCTCCCATATGACACATTACAATTTCATCTATTTATCCTGTTACCACCCATCTACCCACAGGAAATGTTGCATCAGGAAAAAAACCCTTTTTCTCCTTTACTCAGCCCTGGACTTGAACTTGTAGGATGCACAGGTGAATTAAAGTAGACCGATGTGAGGAACTCCCAGGTGTGCTGAATTATCGTTTGCACTCTCTGAATTAAATTTTTTACTGGGATTAGGTATTATAGTTCCTCTAAATAAAATCTATCACTAAAAACATTTTTCTGAAAGTAAAAAGTAAAGTGGGTTCTACTTGCTTTATTGAACATTTTATATGCCAAGTAGAGAGGAGATGACAAGCACATGGAAGGGAATAGAAGCTGAGTGTGACTCTGAAGTAGACTCATAGTCAAATTGCTCCCACTGGAGTTTTCCACAATACAATTAAAATAATTCATATGATTACCTGAATTCCAGTGACCCATGAAAAACCCTGGAAGTTTTTGAATGAACGACAGATAATCCACCAGAGCTGATGCCAGAAAGGGGTGACACATGTAATCTCCTCCAAGGCTGAGCTCCTCCCTGCCTTCTGTTCCTCCAAGAGTGGATCCAGTTCAGTTCTCATTTCTTTGTATAAGGAGGACTGGGTATACATATTGGCTAATTTTTCTGTGACTTGGTGCTGTCTCTCAGAATGTTCTTTATGATTGTTGTCTTTAGGATAAAAATGGATAAAGACAAGAAACAGATAATATTTTAACTTATTTTTTTCTAAGACACTTTTCATGAATAACACAAATTATATATCAGTTTTTCTCTGAGACAGTCTCATGTACTCTAGACTGGCCTCAAAGTTGCTATGAAGCCAAGGGTGACCTTAAACTTCTTCAGGTCCTCCTGTTTCTGACTCAAGTGCTACGATTACAGGCATGCACCTTCACACCCAGTGATGTGGTGCTAGGAAGCAGCCTCAAGGCTTTGTGTGTATTAAGCAAGCGTCCACCAGCCGAGATACATCTTTAGGCCCCTGCATTTTGAGCATAATAAAATTACTCCTGTGTAATTCCTTTACAGATTAGAAAAGTGTCCTAACTGTCCTGACTACTGTCATTATCCCATGGACACAGAGAAATGAATGGCCTTTTCCCATCCCTGATTCTTAATAAAGTCTTCCTTCCCTGATGGTTCTACACTTCTTAACATAAATGTCTGGTTCCTGCTTTCTGCTTCAAGTGAATGTATATGCAAATGTATATGAAAATGTATAAGCAATGGTATAAACCTCCAAGTATCTTGTTTTTAAGATGTTATAAACAAAGCCAGGTATGGTGACATAGGCCTGTAATACCTACACCTAAGAGGTGAGGTAGAAAGAGAACACATTCTAGGCCAGTCTGGCTACATGAGAAAACCCCATCTAAAACAATAGCAAGAATACCATGACAAAAAATAGGTACATTTACTTTTTCACAGAAATTTACATTGTGACAATATCATATAAATGTTCTTTTGTAAACTAATTAAAAAACACCTAGCACTGATTACAATGGCTACTAGCTAATTTAGGACAGGTAGTTAACATAAAAAGCTCTATTGTAATTAACCACACTGTTGTGTTTTAATGAAATTCATTAGGCATAAAATCTGTGACTCAGAAGACTCATATACCTTTGTGGCCATCTTCCTCTGTGTCTAATTTAGCAGAGGAACCTCCATTAATGATGTCCAGGAAGAAGTCTGCAGGCTTATTGTGGGAGTCATAGTTGTAACCTACAAAGAAGGTTGGTCATGAAGACAAAACTTAGGACTCTCTTTCAGAGACTGGGAAAAGGGAGGGGAGACAGAATCTAAAAACTTTTTCCTCTTCTTTTCCCTCTCTCCACTAATTTATCCTTCCTGTTGTATATACACTCACACTATTTCAGTACTCTCTGTTTTCCAGCCTATTATATACATGTATGTGTTTATGTAAGATATATAATACATAGATATAAGACAATGTAGACGTAGACTAGACACAGACATGTATTAGACTAGACATAGAAATAGGCTAGATATAGATATAGTCATTGACATATACTACACATGGACCTAGACTAGACTAGACATAGACTAGAATAGACCTAGACCAGACATTGGCATAACCTAGTCATGGACATAGACATAACCTACACATAGACATAGATATAGACTAGACATAGACATAGAAATATACATAGATTTAAATATAATCATAGACATAGAACACACACAGGTATGGATCTTCTGGTGAAACCATCATTTGAATCCAGACTAAATATTTATTGGACTCCATAGACTCACAATGCTCACATATTTTTAAATGACAAATAGTAATCAAAACAGAGTGATGGGCAGCAGATATTTAGCCCTATATTGAGAGTCAAGAGAATCATCCATAACTATATCCATATTTTACTAAGATAAAACTGATGGCATGAACTATTAAAAATATTTCATCATCCAACCATATGGGGGATGGGATGGGGGATTGGTGGAGGCATGGGAGGATGGGAGGGAGAGGGAACTGGGATTAACATGCAACATAAGGTTGTTTCTAATTTAAATAAAATTTATATAAAAATAAGCTTTCAGGTACTGGATAACCCTGACTCATGAAATCTACTTCCAGCAGTGAGTAAATCCAGGCTTTCTGGTGGAACTGTCTGACAGGAGCAAAAAACAACTCTTTACACTTAAAATTGCTGCCTTGTTCTTTTCCTATAAAAAAAGTCATCATCTAATCTGACTCTGAACAAACCGGGCAGACTAACAACATGAATCACAAAAGCCAGACTCGAGCCTCTATAACCTCCAACATTGCCTAAACCTGAAATGCAAAATTACTACTAAATAAAGTAAGGTCTGCACAGCTCCTCAGTCAGATCAATCTAAGGGAAAACTGAAAACCACCATCTGCTACGTGAGCAAGAACATGAGGACACTGGGCCTTTCCAAATCTGTTCCATGAGGGATAACTGCACCTGGTGCCGGCATGTTAATCAAGAGGGTCACCTGACCGGGCAGCAGAACAAGTGACTCAGTAAAATACTGTGACACAGGTGATACAGGACAGGAGAAAGAAGAGAGATCTGATCAACAAGCCCGTGCCTCACAGCTAACAGAATTCTGTCACAACATTAACCAAAGGTCTTTAAAATGGAGAAACCCCACACACAGCATGTCTGCACCAACTTCAAGCCGCATTCCTGAGAAGCCCTGTACTCCTTCCAGATCCTGTGAATGAAGGAGGTCTCACAGTGAAAGGCAGCCGTACCTGCGGATGTGAAGTACTCCAAAGCCTCCTGTGCAGGGCCGTGAAACATGACTTTTCCTGAAGCCACTAAGGTGAGGCTATCAAAACATCTGAAGATGGAGTCCGAGGGCTGATTAATGGAGAAGATGATTGTCCGTCCCCTCATAGACATCCTATGTTTAAAGAGGGAAAAACTGTAAGTCACTGCACAGAGGAACCTTGAAACTCTCAACAAAATGTTTTATTCCTGAAGTGGTTACACTTTTTAGTTCCCATTTCAGTTTGAATTTTCCTTAAGAATACCTCATTTCACTTGTAGTATGCACCTGATAAGAAACCAAGCTAAAACTTTTTTTTTAAAGTACCAGGACTTCTAACATGTGGGACATCAGTAGTCCACGGTCCACTCAAGTGTTACTGCATAGATCCCTGGAAACTTTCCAGACACTAAGTGGGAATATCTAGGAGTCAGTTCAAGGAGTCCATAACATGAACAGGCAGCCCAGGTGATGTACAGCTTCACTCAAGCTTGAGAACCAATGACAGAGCAAATATAACAACTATGATTGTTTGCAAAATTTCCTCTAATCATTTACTTTCTGCCTCATCAGGAAGTGGTTTTCACTGTTCTGACAATGTGATTCACATTCCTAACATTGCTCTCCCTGCTAAACACTTCAGTGATAACCTCATTTCAATCTTCACAATATCGGCATGAGACAATTGTAATATTATTTCCCCTTTCTATTTATAAGGCTTAAAATGTCAAGCAAAAGACCAAGGGGTCACAGTTAGTGAGGGGCAAGCCTGGGATTTGATCACTGGTTAATTCCATGATATGAAAAAATAAGCTGAGCTACCATTTCAGGATGTCATATCTTCTTTTAGGAGAATCAATAACCAAAAACTGTTTAAAACTACTGTGAAAATACTTTCATCAAAGATGTGTATAGTGATATATCTGTAATATCCCTGCACTTGGGATATCAGGAGTTCAAGGCACCTAGGTTACATGAGACCATGTTTCAAAAAGACAAAAGGAAGTATGAATGAAAGAGAGGTGGGAGGGAGGGCAAGAAGAATGGAGGAAGGAAGGAAGGACAGAAGGAAGGAAGGAAGAAATAAGAGAAGGAAGGAAGGGGGAGAAGAAGGGAAAGGAGAACATAGAGGGAGAAAGCTGGGCATGATAGTGCACATCCTGAATTCCACCAGGACAACTAGTTGTTACAAGGGCAGAGTAATGGCATAATAGTTGATTTTTCCCTGCCAGACTATTAATAAATCACCAAAATTGTTATTTCATATCATGTAACCTAGAAACCACATCTTAATTAGCTCTTCAAGATTCAAGCCAGAGAAACAAATGGCTCAGTGGGTAAAGGAACTTGCTGTCAAGTCTAAAGACCTGAGCTCAGTCCCCAGAACCAACTTGGCAGAAGGAGAAACTCAACTCTTGACATGTTCTCTGACCTCTACATGCATGCTACACACACACACACACACACATACACACACACACACACACACACAAATTACATGTTTAAAAAGTATTCCATCACTAGGATGCACTTCCAGGAGTGCTGGTGACCAAGGAGGGCACAGCATATCAGGGCCTGAGTCTGCTCCCAGAACACTGGGAGAAACCTCACTTAGCATGACTCCATGTAATGTCATTAAGACAGTGAGAAGCATTCCATCTGGAAAATGAACAAGAACTTGTTCAAGAACAAGGGGACAGATAGGGAAAGTGGTGACACCCGAGGAGTCTACAGACTAGAAGGTGGTAAGTCCCCCATTGTTGACTTCCTTACTGGAAATGTGTAATGAAGGAGTGATCTTGAGTTTTGGGGAGTGTTTAGGGTGATGGACCATGATTTTTGAACAAAACAAAGAACAGCGGGAAGGAAGGAAAGACAGAGAGCACAGTAAGTTTGACCACCAGGAGCATAGGTCATGGGAATGGGTTAGCCCTTATATGGTTCTTGGGGTTCTTCACTCATTTCTAAAACATGCAAAACCTAACCCTTACACTTCAGCCACATACTTCTTTCTTTCTTTTTCTTTTTTCTTTCTTTTTTTTTTTTTTTTTGGTTTTTACGAGACAGGGTTTCTCTGTATTGTTTTGGAGGCTGTCGGTCCAGCCCAGCCTCGAACTCACAGAGATCTGCCTGCCTCTGCCTCCGGAGTGTTGGGATTAAAGGCGTGGGCCACCACCGCCCAGCCAACACATACTTCTTTCTTTAAAAAAGGAAATGACATTTCTTTTACTCATTCCTATGTAGGTTCAGATCCCAGACCTTAGGAATCATTCCTCACCCATCACACCCAGGGCTAATCCAAGAGGATCCTATATATTCAAAACTACCCAGAACCCACCTTTTCCTAGCATAGGAACCCCCACACCTCAGGCTCCTGCTGACATCTTCATGTTCCACAGTACAACTAGACAACCTTCTCCGTGAGGCACTGATCTGATCTAAACTCAGAAGCTTTCCCACATCCCCACCATGGAAAACCTTAGTCCTTACAGTGATCCAGGTGGTCTAGGCAATCTACACCCAACCCACCCAACCCTGCTCTCTCCAGTTGTGAATGTGGAGGGCTGAATTGTGTCCTTCCAAAGATTCATTTGTAAAAGACCTCACAACTAAGAACTCAGAATGTGGCTGTAATGGAGACAATCCTTAAAAAGGTAATCAAGTTTAAATGAGATTGCTAGTGTGTCCTAATTGGTGTCCATTTGAAGATCAGGACATAGACTCGTAAGGAGGGAGGAGACACCATCCACAATCAGTGTCCCAGGCTGCAGCAGACACAGTCTGGGAATATCTTAATGTCTGGCTTCCTGATGCAGAACTGTACGAAATTTAACTTCTATCAAGTCACCCAGTCTGTTCTCGCCCTGCTAGTCAGTTAGTAGAGCATGAGACTCTTAATCTCAGAGTTGTGAATTCATGCCCCATATTTGGCAACACATGTAACCAGATTGGGAGCTTTTCTTTCCAAACCACCAATCCCAAATAGACACACAGAAGCTTATATTAACTAGCTCTTACACTTAAATTAACCCAAATTCTTATCTATGTTTAGCCATGTGGTTGGTGGCATGTTACCTTATTTTTTACATGTCTTGCTTCTTTGGTGGTTGAATGGTTTCTCCTGAATCTGCCCTTCCTCTTCCCAGAATTCTCCTAGTCTGACTCTCATGTTCAATCTCTTCCTGCCCAGCTATCAGCCAATCAGATTTTTATTATCAAACTAGATGAATACTTATTTGTAGTGTACAAAAAGATTGTTACAGAGCAGCAGTATATTTAGCAGTTTACTAGTAATCTTCCTTCCCCTCAGTCCACCCTGTCTCTCTAATTTTCCAGACACATCAAATATGCTTATCCTGAGAACAAATGAGTTTTCCCAATATCCAGCACTCCGTTCACCTCTCGCCCACTCACCCCCAGCTCACTTGTCACGTGCTTGAGTATCATGGGGACATGCTATCTAAAATGATTCTCCACCTTCACCAAAGCCATCTTTCCCTATGCTTTTTCTCCTTGTTCTTGATGTGTATTCCTTGTTAATGGAAGTTTCCCTCTAATAAATGGGGAAGAAATTCTGTTCCTTACTTCTGAATCTCCTGTACCAAAATGCACACAAGTGCCCAGGTATTAAGTGAATAAAGCTAATATTCCTTTGGCACTTACCTTTTCAGGACCCAGAAGAGATCAGTAGTAGTGCTGAAGTCCAAGTCAGTGGTGGGGTCATCCAGGAACAAAATGGGATGCTCGGTGACCAGCTCCATTGCTATACTGGTCCTCTTCATGAGCTCCTTAGATCTAGGCTAAAGCACCAACAACCATCATTATCAACAAGGACAACCATGGTCAATGTCATTTGGTGAACTAGGTGCTTCCAGCAATAAAAAGTTTTGTTATATTAATATCCTGAGGAGCAGAGTGTGGGGACCTGGGAGAAGGAGGAGGACGTTCCTCTTTTCCAAGAGAATAGAAAGAGGCTCAGGTCAGAGTTGACATGAAGCCCATGCTAATGACAGTTGAAGTTTGTTCTTTATCAAGTCACATATTCGAGGGCAATGAGTTATCAAAGTTCCAGACTGACACAGTAGAATCTCTGTCTAAGGAATGAGGAAGATGGGACAGGAGAAGAGGAAGCATCTCTAGTAATTTGGTATTCATTTTACACTCTACACACACACACACACACACACACACACACACTCCCTCCTTCCCTCCTTCCCCCCCCCTCTTTCTGTCTCAGATATACACACAGATATACACACACACACATATATGCACACACTACTTTTTATAAAAAATTTCACATTGTCTTATGTAGGAGGAAAGCAGCCAGTCTACCTTGCCCATGGCCACTGGGGCCCCCATGCACATGTGCAATAATAACTTCCCCTTGGTGCCAACCTGATATCTGCCTCTGTGCTGAGAGATTTCTGATGTAGAGGCACACATCTGGTGGAGCCACTGGGGGAAGGATAACTCATCTCTAAAGGCCTATAAGGGCCAATGGGACACCAGGAGTGGGAGATATAGTCAGACCCAATTTTTTTTCAATAAACGAGTCTGCTTTTGTCACTCCCCTGACTCCCAGAGTCTGTGTTATTGATTCTGTATATTCTTGCTCCCTTCCCATAAGGTGTGTTCTTACAGGGCCACCAGCAATGCTGCAACAGCCTTATTAGGAATTTTAAAACTTCAACATTGTAATTTGATATTATTTACACTGTATAGCATCACAGAATTCATGACTCATCCTTGTAGGCAAATCCAAAGCTGGTATAGTCTACAGGTTCACACAGTCTTTGTAGCAGTCAATATCATTGTTTAAGGTGAGAGGGAATAGCAAGGTTTAGGGGACACAGAACAGTGAACAATTCTCTCCAAACATGATAAGCAAACAATGATCAAGCCCTAATGATAGCACACAACAAAGGATGTTTGGGGAATGTGTATGAGTGTGGTCAGGACAAGGCAGAAGACATAAAGGAATCATTAATTTTGCTAATTAAGAATGAGGTTTGTAGATAAGCAGATGTCCTTAATGTTTTAATGGCTGAAAAGCAATTAAGTCTCAGTAGTAAGACACTACTTAATGTTCTTTTAAAATGCTGAAGTGAGAAACAACTTTTGTGAGTTGCCATTGTGAACACTCAGAAGCCCAGGAAGCTGTTATTAGCAAGTGTATATTGTGCTGGTAACATAATGGCCAAACTTTTACAGTAACCACATATTCCCTATACATTTCTTAAATGAAAATCTCATGAAAGGCTGAAGAGAAGTTTTAGCAGTGAAAAGCACTTCCCACACAAGCCTGAAGCCTGAGTTCAATCCCTGGAACTCGCAGGTAACAGTTATATGAAGTGATAGGAATGGGTAATTCTATCAAGATGCCATTACCGTGAGATGGGAGGTGAATCAGGAGCACCAGGCAGAACAAGAAGGCCCTACCTTAAAAACAGGTTGGGAGGAGTGGATGAACCCTTAAAAGTCCATCAGTGTGCTACGGCATTTAACCTGAACTGGCCGTCTCTTATAATCAGATTGGTGACTACTCCTTGGAATAGGAGAACCTTCATTCAGCAATTGATGGAAATAGATACAGAGATCCACAGCCAAGCACTGGGCCAAACCTGGGGAGTCCTCTCCTATTAAGAAAGGGAGGAAGGATTATATGAGCCACAGGGATCAGGGTCATCATGAGGCAACTGGTCTGCTCATGGAAGCTCACAGATTATGGACCAATGGCTAGGAAGCTTGCATGGGATCAGCCAAGGTCCTCTGCATATGTGTGATGGTTGTGTGACTTGGTTGACTTGGTCTACTTGTGGGAATTCTGACAGTAGGAAGTGAGCCTGCTCCTAATGCTTTGGCTGACTTTTGGGAACCTGTTCCTAACGCTAGGTTGCCTTGCCCAGCCTTAATACAAGAGGAACTTAGTCCTACCTCAACTTGATATGTCATCCTTTGTTAACACCCATGGGATGTTTGCCCTTTTTGGAACAGAGGAAGGGGGGAGGGGATAATGGGAGGATGGGAGACAGGAAGCTATGATTGGGATGTAAAATAAATGAAAAAATTTAATTGCTAAAAATTATATTAAAATTCTTGCAATCTATTACATTTCCTGACATTTAAGAAGCTAATAAATATCTTCATATGTTGTCCCTAAAACAAACAAACAAACAAACAAAAAAACAAGTAAGCAACTTAGGGCAATGACTAATTGTTAAAAACGTAGAAAAGAAAGTATATTTTTTGTAGATATAAAACCACATAAATAAACAGAACCAAAGCACACAAAATTCCTTCACTCATGAAAAAAGAGAGTGTGGTAAATTTCAGTTTTGTATTATTCTTACCAACAAGACAAACATCTCATAAACAACTGTGTAGAATTATTGTGGGCGTCAAGAGCCAGTACCTTTCTATTCCCCACTGTCTCTAAGGTGCAGCCAGCACAGCAGTTACTCTATAAGAATCCTAGTCTGGGGAGAGCATTTTTATCTGTACCCCTACTTGTCTGCTCAGCAGACTTCTATATATAATCTTCTCAATGGGTTGGTGTCATGTGATAGGCAGGATGGTTCAGAGGACACAAGAAGAGGGAAGCAATCTTGATAGTATAATCTCTAAGCATATAACAATACAGTATCTATAAGGTTCTATAAACAGTGCAATATTAAAAACATTTGGAGAATGTGAATGGTTATAGCCCTGGCAGGGCTAGTTTTCTGGCCAGTTGCTAAGAAAAGTCTCTGAGACTTTCAGGATTTTTTCTTCACATTACCTTGACATTTGACTCCTCATTCAGATGCAGAAGTTCAAGGACCTCATTAGTTCGTTTCGTTTTTTCATCTCTTGTTACAGACATTGGAAGTCGAAGAGCTGCTGAGAACTCTACATTCTCTCTCACAGTCACCGTGCACATCACTGTGTCATTCTTAAAGTTAAGTGGAATTTTAATTGCAAACAGTTATCAGTAACACCATCACTCTAATATGTGTAACCTAGTCACATATAAAGTATGCCCAATACTTAAATATAGTCTTTCAGGGTTACTAATTCCAACTACAGATCCCGATGCAATCATTTTTCACCCCTCTCCCGTTTGCCTTCCAGTAGAGCTCAGGGATTTTGGTGACTGATACCTGCAATTATTTTTAGAAGACATCTAAGCCATGGAGAAGGATGGAGGATGGGAAGGTTGGGCAACAGTAGTCGTTTATATAATTAAATCACAGCTGCAATTACTAATACTGTACCACAGATATCACACTCCAACTCCTCCCCATCTTCCTATTTAATAATGCCAGCCTCAGGCTAATGAGTCATTGGGAAAAGCTGGTGTAGGGAAAGTTGAGTCTATAAATGTGTCATATAATGAACTGGAAACACAAATCTATAAACTGAGCATCTAACCATATAGAGGCAGAGGAAATCTAAAATTACAAACCCACCAACACTTACTTGTGGGACATAACCAGAAGTACATTTGAAATTAGCAGGTCGAGGTTTTCCATTTACCAAAATATCTCCCGATAATCCACATGGATCTTTCCTTGCAGCTAAGACATCTAGTAACCTACAGAGGGTTATATATGTTGTGTAATTTACTTTCTCCCTTCAGTAATAGCTATAAATCAGCCACTCAGAATAAAAATTTTTCATGTCAAAAGATTAACTGAAAACACACACTCATGCACACACATAACACACACACACACATACACACCTTTATGTTCACTGTGTGCTCTCACACAGCCCAGATATTTGAATGCAAGACATGATCCACATGACTGCCCCTCCCCTCCTTGCGGTCTGACCTTGGGGACCAAAACAGGTAATGTCCTTTTGTATTTTGATAGTTGGGGCTGGTGATGCTTTCTTGTCCCCAGAGACTTCTCCTTCATCTTTCTAATTTTAATACTATCTTCCCACATTAAATAATAATATGACCACACAGCAAATGCCAATCGCTTTGTTATTTCCCATCAGGAAAGTGACCTAGTAAGACTTTCTGTTCATGGTAGAAAATGAGAATACACCCTCCTGCACATTATCCACAGCACACGGCACAGACTCACACATATACACTCACACAGTACTTAGACAACTCCTATAGAGCTGGTTTTACAGCACAGAAACTGAACACAAAGTGCTTAAACATGCTTCCCGTTATACTCACAAAGATCTGCTCCCGTCCTGAGGCCCCATGATGGCATTGAGGCCAGGCTTCATGATCCCACTGCAGACACAAAATCAAACTTGGTGATTTTCATGTTTAAAAGAAGTTATGTCCAGTTAGTCTCTATAATGAACATTCTATTGAAATTGGATGAAACTGTACATAGAAAATAAGTACAAACTCATAAAATTAAAATATCGATAGAGATCTATTATTTTTAAAAAGATGTCAGTTGCTACTGGGGACTAATCAGAAAATGTCTGTGATATCACAAAATCACTTGATTATTATTTAATCCATTTAAATATGGTGCATCTAAATTCAGTGTTCCTTGAAACAAGTTGCAGTTGGTTATGAAGTCTCCATTACTCATACATTCAGCCTGTATGTGTGAAGTATGTAATAGCTTCTTGTTAATGTTTGATTATCTGTATCTTCATATAGCCCTGCTTGCTACTTAGTAAACCTCATCACATGAAATGAATGAATCATGGAATATCTGTGGCAGAGTCATTACTGTTAAGACAGAATCTCAAAGGCCAGTTCATGCACTAGGGATAAATACTGGATTTTAGATTGGTAAAAAAAAAAGATTGTTTTCAAAATAAAATTTAAAAAAGTAGAATCAAACCAAAATCAAGGCATCTAAAGTAGAAATCCAAAGATTAGAAAGATGCACCCCAGAGACAGGAGATCATTGCCAAGTTTAACACTAAAAAAAAAACAAATGAAAACAAAACAAAAAGAAAACAATCTAAAAAAAAGAAAAAAAACCCACAAACAAAAAACAAATGGCATGCAATTGAAATAGAAAATCTATATAAACAAGTATAAAATTACAATTTCCCTCCCCGATACAGAGACTAGAATATACTTAGAGTTGAGAAATATCCCTCAGAGAGAGGTCATTCTTCATTGATGAATAGGTACTGCACAAATACAAGTTATGTCAGAAAAATGATTGATTGATTCAGAGTAGTGAAATATCCAGATCAAAAGAGATATATTATTATATACTTATAGAACACTTAGCTATATTCCCATTTGTTATTTCATATCCTGACAATGGGTCAATCCTTTGACTCGCCCATTCTGCTCTTGGTAAGACAATGATGGAGGTTATAGGTGGAGGAGCAGAAACGACCAGTGCCCAAGAACAGAAGCCATGGTTAAGGTCTGGAGTAAGAGTCTATGCTGACAGTGATAGACAAATTATTGGTGCTCTGTCCATAGATTTGGTTGGAAGCATGGCTTCTCTATGTCATGGGACTATGTCTGGAATGTTGGTTTTAGCTTTGTGGCTTTTAATGAATCTTAAACAAATATATGAGGACCCAGACTTTCTGCTTTTGGACTTCCTCATTGCTTCCATCTCATCACTTGTAACTGCCCCAGTCAGCCTAATATAAACTCTCAGGTCAGTTTTGGGCATGCATATGTGTATAGACCCGTACACAATTCTTTTACCCTTTGGTTTTAACAGGGGTCTTTGATATTATGTTTCATTCCTAATTTTATTTAATTAAAATTATTTATCAGGTTTTTAAAAAATATGTCTAAGGGATTGTCAAGCTTGTTTGTGTTTTCAAAGAACCAAGTTTTTGTGTCATTAATCTAGTATATTTTTCTTTTAATCTTCATCTCATAATTTCACTGTGTTCATGACTCTATCTGTATGTATGAGAAGATGAGGCTGGGGGAATGTTCAATGAGTAAAGCACTTGCTGTGCAAGGATAAAGATCTAAGTTAAACATCCAGAATTCACATAAAGTTGGGTGTAGTTGTGGGCACCTGTAACATGCTCTAGGGAGAGATGGGAGACAGACACAGGACAATCCCAGAACTCTTGCAGGCTGCTAGCCTGGAATACACATCAGTGAACAATGAGACACTCTATCTGCAACAGGGTAGAAGTTGAAGACTGATTCTCAAGGTTGTCCTGTAATAGCCTCGTGCCAAACATGCACACATATACAATTATATACATACATACACACAGTAACACATACATGCACACACAGCTTTTCTATAATACAATCTGTGTTTGTTGAAACTTTTGTTCAATACAGTATTCTCTTTAGTTAATGTATGTACCTGATATTTGATAGTCTTTCGATCACACATGTTCTTTTACGAAGTGGAAAACCACTCTGCACTGTTTCTTGATAGCTGATGTTATGAAAACTTAACACAGCCTCTCCAGTCAATGTGTTCAAGTCACTGGTGTCAATTCCAGGAAGGTCACTGGGCTTTCTTTCCATCATTGGGATTGCAACAGGGTCATCATTGGAAGACATCTTGAGAGATTCTTCCTTCCTGTAGAAGGAACAGCAATAGTAAGATGATGGTGAACACAATCAACACTATGACCCAGCACAGCACACTTATAGATTGTGTTAAACTGTGCAGTCACATGGAGATTTCTTCCTGATGAATACTACTTCCAGATAAAGTAGACATAACTGAGTACATAGATTCACCTTACTTATCAAATTCCTAAGAAACAAAGGAGCTGTAATGAGTAGAGTATAAATGTCATTATTCATAATTCATAAAGAAAGGAGGGAACAGATGAGAGGGCAATTTGTCTTACTTCAAAAGCATATTATGATATTATATAAGTTCAGCGGCAGAATACATGACCACAATTACCACATGTTCTATGTGTGCTTGTGTTTCTCTGTGTGTGTGTGTGTGTGTGTGTGTTTAGTATGCACGTGTGTCTGATTATGGGCTATAACACACTAATAAGTGGGACTTGCACAGTCATCAGGAGAAATTTCTGACTATTTCCAGCTTCAGACTGCTTCTCTGGTCGTTAGGCATCTGCAGACAGACAAGAGGATGCACTGCTGGCAATGACGTCATCAGTGCTGTAATGGGCAAGGTGAAATTTAGGAAGACTTAGATTTTAAAATGACACTGATAAGAGGAAAGACATCAGCCCTTCCAAGACCCCAACCCCAGCGAGTCCAGCTTCAGGTGAGATTGGGTCTCCCGCGCGGACCACCCGCCCAACACCCATCCCCTTGATCTTCCTGGCCGCACCTGGCATCCAGAAGACCCGCCCACACAGGAAAGACATCAGCCCTTCCAAGACCCCAACCCCAGCGAGTCCAGCTTCAGAAGACCCGCCCACACAGGAAAGACATCAGCCCTTCCAAGACCCCAACCCCAGCGAGTCCAGCTTCAGGTGAGATTGGGTCTCAGGCAGGACCCTCTGCCCAACACCCATCCCCTTGATCTTCCGGGCTGCTCCTGGCATCCAGAAGACCCGCCCACACAGGAAAGACATCAGCCATTTCAAGCCCCAAACCCCAGCGAGTCCAGCTTCAGCATCCCCAGCTTCAGCTGCAGGAAGGAAGGAGACCAGTGGAGATGGAAAGACCAGCACCCACTGGAAGAAGAGATGGGAAGAAGACAGAATAAGAGCTCATTCAGCAATAGAAACACCAACATGACCCCACCAGAATCTAGGGATCCAACACCAGCAAGACCCGAAAAGCACTACATAGATGAAGAAGAGGAGGCAGACCTTAAAACTTATTTCATGAAGATTATGGAAACCCTCAAAGAAGAAACGAGGAAATCCCTTAAAGAAATAGAAGAAAAAACAAACAAAAAAATCCATGAAATGGGGGAAAAATTCAAGAAATAAACAAATCTCTCAAAATCTAAAGAGCACCAAGAAAAAACAACCAAAAAAATTAAGGAAACAACTCAAACAGTTGAAGGATTGAAAGCTGAAATAGAAACGATAAAGAAAACACAGAATGAAGGGATGCTGGAAATAGAAAATCTGTGTAAATGATCAGGAACTACAGATGCAAGTATCACCAATAGAATACAAGAGATAGAAGAGAGAATCTCAGGTGTTGAAGACTCATTAGAGGTTATAGAGTCGTCAACCAAAGAAAATCTCAAAACAAACAAATCCTTAACACAAAATATCCAGGAAATAAGGGACACCATGAAGAAGGCAAACCTGAGAATAATAGGTATAGAAGAAGGCGAAGAAATACAACTCAAAGGTACAGAAAGCATATTCAACAAAATCATAGAAGAAAACTTCCCTAACCTAAAGAAAGATATGCCTATGAAAATACAAGAATCTTACAGAACACCAAATAGGCTCGACCAGAAAAAGAAGTCACCTCTCCATATAATAATCAAAACATCAAATCTACAGAGTAAAGAGAAAATATTAAGAGCAGCTAAAGAAAAAGGCCAAGTAACATACAGAGGCAGACCTATCCGAATTACACCTGACTTCTCAATGGAAACGAAGAAAGCCAGAAGATCCTGGACAGATGTCCTACAAACTCTAAGGGAACAAGGATGCCAGCCCAGACTACTATATCCAGCAAAGCTCTCAATTACCATAGATGGAGAAAACAAAATATTCCATGACAAAGCCAGATTTAAACAATACGTATCCATGAGTCCAGCTCTACAGAAAATGCTAGAAGGAAAACCTAGATCCAAGGAAGATAACTACATTCACAAAGACACAGGCAATATATAATCCCATTTTACAAAACACCAAAAGAAAAAGGGAGGAGAAACTACACAAAATAACTTCACTAACAAAAAATCAAGCACAAACAAGGATCATCAACCAATGGTCATTAATATCCCTCAATGTCAACGGCCTCAACTTGCCTATAAAAAGACACAGACTAGCAGAATGGATATGAAGACAGAACCCTTCCTTCTGCTGCATACAAGAAACACATCTCAACATCAAAGACAGACATTATCTCAGAGTAAAGGGTTGGGAAAAGATCTTCCAATCAAACGGTCCCAAGAAACAAGCGGGTGTAGCAAACCTAATATCTAACAAATTAGACTTCAAATTAAAATCAATCAAAAGAGATGAAGAAGGACACTTCATATTCATCAAAGGAAAAATACATCAAGACGAAGTCTCAATTTTAAACATCTACGCCCCAAATACAAAGGCAACTACATTCGTGAAAGAAACATTACTAAAGCTCAAAATGCACATAAAATCTCACACACTAATAGTAGGAGACTTCAACACTCCACTCTCACCGCTAGGACCTCCTGACAGAAACTTAACAAAGAAACAAAAGAACTAATAGAAGTTATGACCCAACTGGGTTTAACAGACATCTATAGAACATTCCACCCAAATACAAAGGGATATACCTTCTTCTCGGCACCACATGGAACCTTCTCTAAAATTGACCACATAATAGGAAACAGAGCAAATCTCCACAGATACAAAAAAAATTGGAATAACCCCCCTGCATCTTATCAGACCACCATGCATTAACATTAGAATTCAACAATCACACAAATCGCAGAAACCCTACAAACTCATGGAGATTGAACAATGCACAATTGCACCATCCCTGGGTAAAGGAACAAACAAAAAAAGAAATTAAAGACTTCCTCGATTTCAATGAGAATGAAGACACAACATACACAAACTTATGGGACGCTTTGAAAGCAGTGCTGAGAGGAAAGTTTATAGCACTAAGTGCCCACATGAAAAAACTGGAGAACAGTCATACTAGAGAATTAATAGCACAGCTGAATGTTCTAGAACAAAAAGAAGCAAACTCCTCCAGGAGGAGCAGACACCAGGAAATAATCAAATTGAGGGCTGAAATCAATCAAGTAGAAACCAGGAAAACACTGAGAAGAATCAATGAAACAAAGAGTTGGTTCTTTGAGAAAATCAACAAAATAGACAAACCTCTGTCCAAACTAACCAAAAGACAGAGAGAGAGCATGCTAATTAACAAAATCAGGGATGAAAAAGGGGACATAACAACAGACTCTGAGGAAATCAAGAGAATCATCAGGGCATGCTTTGAAAATCTGTACTCCACAAAATTTGAAAATTTAAAGGAAATGGACAATTTCCTGGATAGATATCAATTGCCAAAACTAAATCAAGAACAGATAAACAATCTAAACAGACCTATAACCCCTAATGAAATAGAAGCAGTCATCAAAAGTCTTCCAAACAAAAAAAGCCCAGGCCCAGATGGCTTCAGTGCAGAATTCTACCAGAAATTCAAAGAAGAGCTAATTCCAATACTCCTCAAAGTATTCCACACAATAGAAGCAGGAGGCTCACTGCCAAACTCTTTCTACGAGGCTACAATTACCTTGATACCCAAGACACACAAAGACACAACTAAGAAAGAGAACTATAGACCAATTTCCCTCATGAACATCGATGCAAAAATACTCAATAAAATACTCGTAAACCGGATTCAAGAACACATCAGAAAAATCATCCACCATGATCAAGTAGGCTTCATCCCAGGAATGCAGGGATGGTTCAACATTAGAAAATCTATCAATGTAATCCACTATATTAACAAACTGCGAAAGAAAAACCACATGGTCATCTCACTAGATGCTGAAAAAGCCTTTGACAAAATCCAGCACCCCTTCATGATAAAGGTCCTAGAGAGATCAGGGATAACAGGAACGTACCTGAATATAATAAAAGCAATTTACAGTAAACCAACAGCTAACATCAAACTAAATGGAGAGAAACTCAAAGCAATTCCTCTAAAATCAGGAACAAGACAAGGCTGTCCACTCTCTCCATATCTCTGCAATATTGTACTTGAAGTTCTAGCTACAGCAATAAGACAACAAAAGGAGATAAAGGGGATACAAATAGGAAAAGAAGAAGTCAAACTTTCACTATTTGCAGATGATATGATAGTTTACATAAATGACCCAAAAAAACTCCGCAAGGTTACTCTTAGAGCTAAAAAACACCTTCAGCAATGTGGCAGGATACAAGGTAAACTCAAAAAATCAGTGGCCCTATTATATACAGATGATGAAGTGACTGAGAAATCAGAGAACCATCACCCTTTACGATAGCCATAAACAGCATCAAATATCTGGGGATAATATTAACCAAGGAAGTGAAAGACCTGTATATCAAGAACTTTGTGTCTTTAAAGAAAGAAATCAAAGAAGATACCAGAAAATGGAAAGATCTCCCATGCTCTTGGATTGGTAGGATTAACATAATAAAAATGGCAATCTTGCCAAAAGCAATCTACAGATTCAATGCAATCCCTATCAAAATTCCATCACAATTCTTCAAGGACCTGGAAAGAACATTAATCAACTTTATATGGAAAAACAAAAGGCCCAGGATCGCCAAAACAACCCTATACAATAAAGGAACTTCAGGAGGCATCACCATACCTGACTTCAAGCTCTATTATAGAGCTATAGTCCTGAAAACAGCTTGGTATTGGCACAAAAATAGGCAGGTAGACCAATGGAACCGAATCAAAAGCCCTAATTTTAACCCACACACCTATGAACACTTGATTTTTGACAAAGAAGCTAAAACTGTACAATGTAAAAAAGAAAGCATCTTCAACAAATGGTGCTGGCATAACTGGGTACTGGTATGCAGATGACTGCAGATAGATTGCCCTGTACAAAACTTAAGTCCAAATGGATCAAAGATCTCAACATAAATCCAGCCACACTGAAACTTTTAGAAGAGAAAGTGGGAGATACTCTTCAGCGAGTTGGTACAGGAGACCACTTCCTAAACATAACACCAGTGGCACAGGCACTGAGATTGACAATTAACAAATGGGATCTTCTGAAACTAAAAAGCTTCTGTAAGGCAAAGGGCACAGTCAAAAAGACAAAAAGGCAGGCCACAGAATGGGAAAAGATATTCACTAACCCTACATCTGACAGAGGGCTAATCTCCAAAATTTACAAAGAACTCAAGAAACATGTCTCCAAAACACCAAAGGATCCAATTAAAAGGTGGGGTACAGAACTAAATAGAGAATTCTCAATAGAGGAGGCTGAAATGGCCAAGAGACACTTAAGAAAGTGCTCAACATCCTTAGCCATCAGGGAAATGCAAATCAAAGCAACTCTGAGATACCATCTGTCAGAAAGGCTAAAATCAAAAGCACCGAAGACAATTTATGCTGGAGAGGATGTGGAGAGAGGGGAACACTCCTCCACTGCTGTTGGGAGTGCCGACTCATACAGCCTCTTTGGAAATCAGTATGGAGATTCCTCAGGAAACTGGGAATTAATCTACCACTAGACCCAGCAATTCCACTCTTAGGGATATATCCAAATGAGGCAAATTCATACAAGGGCATCTGCTCCACTATGTTCATAGCAGCATTATTTGTAATAGCCAGAACCTGAAGACAACCTAGGTGCCCCTCAACTGAAGAGTGGATAGAGAAAATGTGGTACATTTACACAATGGAGTATTACTCAGCAGAAAAAAGCAATGGAATCTTCAAATTCGCAGGTAAATGGATAGCACTGGAAGAAACCATCCTGAGTGAGGTAACCCAGTCGCAAAAAGACAAACATGGTATGTACTCACTCATATATGGATTTTAGACATGGATCAGGATAGTGCCAGTCTGCATTTCCACTGATAGAGAGTCTGGGAAACAGGAAAGAACCTAAAAGATAAGCATATATGCATAGTACCCAAGAGAAGAGGATTGAGACAAGATCCTCTGAATGGATGGGGAACACGGGGAGGGGTGGGGGGGAGTGGGAGCTGGGAAGAAGAGAGGGGTGAAGAGGAAGAGAGTTGGTCATGGGGGAACAGGAAGTTGAGTGGGTGGGGGTAGAATAGGGGGAAGAGGGAATCATAGGATAGAAGACAGATCAGGCACCAGAGTGACCTTGAGTGATCTAAAGGGATAACACCAATTGGAAAGCTAAGCAATAGTGGAGAGACCACCTCGAATGCCCATTCCTGATAATGAACTTGATGTCTATAACCATTCGGGAGCCTTCATCCTGTGACTGATGGAAGCAGAGGCAAACACACATTTAATCACTAAACTGAACCCAAGGAACCCAGTGACAGAGAGAGAGGAGTGATGAGCAAATTGGCAAAGGATGGGCTGGCAAAACCAGCAGAAACAGCTGATCTGAACAGGGGAGAGCTCTTGGACCCCAGACCAACAGTGGGGAGGCCAGCATGGGACTGATCTGGACCCCCCAAATGTGAGTGTCAGCGAGAAGGCCTGGGCCTATGGGGCCCTGAGCTGTGGATCAGTGTCTATCCCTGGAATACAAACAGTCATCGTGTGCCTATAGCACAAAGAGGGATGCTCTCTCAGCCTGGACTCTTAGGGGAGTGCCTGGACCCTACCCAGAGTGAAATGACAGACTCTAGATATCCCCTATGTGGAAGGATTTGGCAATGGGGTGGGAGGGTAGGGGGAAAGGGGAATGCGGGAGGAGGGGAGGGAGAGGGAACTGGGATTGACATGTAAAACAAGCTATTTAAAATTAAAATAAAAATGATTTAAAAAATGACACTGATTAGGGGATACCACATCAGTAAGCATGTTAAGCAACTCAAGGAAAACCAATGTCAAAGAAATTTAAACATCTCATTTCACAAGCTGTTAATATCTGCTTTAAAGTAAGATGATGGGAGAGTCCTGTGTATATGTCAATAAAGCACTGTAGGCTGGTAGGGAAGCAAGGTAGGTATCTAGGAGGATTCTGGGAAATGTAGTGAAGAAGCCGTCGCCATGTGATTCCTGGGAAGAGGGGACGCAAGTCTGTGTTCTCGGAAAGATAAGTCCTTATAAAACTATATATTGGTGATTATGGGTCAATAATTAAGTCAGAGCTAGCCAATGAGAAACAACAGCATATGGCCAACAGCATCATAATTAATAAAGTGTCCTGTGGGTCCTTACCCAAGTGGCTGGCAAGAAGGCTACACGTTCCAGTAAGACTTTTAGTGAACTGAGCTTGCAAAACAGTTTAAAATATCATTTTCAACACAGATAGCTTTTCCTTCTAATAGCTGACAGCTAAGGTGGTGAGCACCTGCCTGTGAGAGATCAGCTCAGAGAAGCCTTCTCCAGGAACAACCTTAAAGAAGACAGGGTGGCCAGCAGCTGTGTGAAGAGCTCTGATGACAGCAACCAAAGCAGCCAAGGCTGCAGGGACAGCAGCAATGAAGCCAACCCAGACCCTGCTGCCTTCCCTCCTGCCATCAGCCCCAAACCACCCAAGTTCAGGGCAAATCCAGGAAGGATATATGTAATAACCCGACACTTTGGGGCTTCAGTTGGATTAAACCGACTTGCCAGGTTCGTACTTGAGAGGGGAAGTGTGGATTGAGAAATGGAAGGTAGAGATGTTAAGCAAAAGACAATGGATAGAGTTAGGAGGGTGCTCCAGTGAATACTGAATGCCCCAAGTTTATTCTTCAACATTCTTAAATACCCCAACCATAAAAGAGGAACATGGTAAAAGACTTCTTTTTCAAGATACAAGGAAGAAAAACATTCTTCCTTAATTCTCCAAATATTTGGTAACCACGCCTTAGACTCCATTTCTCATTTATCAGAACTTTGATAGTGCAACTTCTAGGGTTTTCACTCAGGGTTCAAAATGAGGCACTACAAATAAGGGAAGGAACTAAAATCTGAGGGAAAAGGGAATTGACACACACAATTGCTCCTCTGCATGTTCTTTAAGTCTTCATTTTCTGTCTCTCTTGCTGTTCTGTTTCTTTTCTGTTTCTGTCTCTCTCCCGGTCTTGGGGAGTACAGGTATGTACATATTTGCAACAGTAATTCTTTGTACAATATAATGTGAGGCTTCAGTTTCTCAGGGTAAACAAGACACATAAGATTTACACAAACAGGTGGGAGGGAGGGTGGAAGGGGAGTGCGGGAGGAGGGGAGGGAGAGGGAACTGGGATTGACATGTAAAACAAGCTATTTAAAATTTAAAAAAATTATATTGAAAAAAAAAGATTTACACAAACAGCAATAAACTGATACTGGCAGGAGAAACTTTTAGCATCAATTACTTAGAGCTATAGGTCAAAGAGAGGGTCTAAGTTTAATTAGCACAAGAAACAAACCTGGTGTCTTCCAGTGCTCTATCCTAAGTGGTGGTACAGGCCTTCAGGAAAGTCTACTTGTCCCTGAGGCTGAGCAAATGGGCTGATTACCTTTGTCTTTGTCTTCTCAAGGGAAAAAGGAGGGAGCAGTAATTCTCAGATAAAATCTTGAGGGATTTGGGTATTAGATCAGTATTTATCTCAGGCATACAAATAGACTTTGGGAGTCCATTCCACATGGAAGGATGCTCTCTCAGCCTGCACACACGGGGAAGGGCATAGACCCTACCATGGATCAATTGACAGACTCTGAAGATCCCCCATGGAGGGTGTCACCCACCCTGGGGAGAAGAGTGGGGATTGGGTGGGGGTTAGGGGTTTGGTGGGGGGTGAGAGAGGAGGGAAGGGGAGGGAGCTGGGATTGGCATGTGATGTAAGCTTGTTTCTAATTTAAATTTAAAAAGATTAAAAAAACCAAAATAAAACAAAGCAAAAAAATCTTGAGTTAATAAAACAAAAAGTTTGAGAAGTTTTTTATTGCAGTGTTAGTTTAGGTTATTGATTCTCTGTCTCCCACTGAGGTAAAACCAGGGCATGCTTATTTTTTCTATCCATCTAGGCAACTATGAACCAATAACTTTGGGTATGTTGTAATTCTATGCCCTTGGACATCTGGCTATGTCTTAGATGGGATGTTTGTCCTTGGGCCCTAAATACTGACCAAATGCCTGTAATAAAGATAATTGCAGGAAGGCAGATCTCCTCAATTATGATGGAGAGGTGATCAAGAACCTGCTAAGAAATGTAATCAGTAAACTAGGACATGTTAATGGAGAACAGGTTTTTACACACAGCTAGGGAGTGTAATCAGTAAAACTCCAAATGCATGGAAGAAATTTGTTCCCAGTAATTGATCAGATAGTGCTGAACCGTGGGAAGTAAATTCCAAATTTGTTACAGAAAGGAATAAGCTACAGGAAGAATATACAGCAATAAACAGTCAGTTCATTCACAAGATTATGACACCAAGTGCAGCTTTGATGCTGGTTTCATCCATTAGGAGAATCCTTAATTCTTCTGACTTAACGTATGATATGATAACTGTATAATTACTGTGTGATCTTGTGGCTTTTAGCACTCATTATCTGGCCTTGAGGTCCAAGAGTAACCACACCTCAGAACAAGTCTCTTGTTATTTAGATAAGACATCCACGAATTTAGATAAGACATCCATGATCAAGATCAAACATCTTATAGTGGCCACACCTTAGATATTTAGCTCCTATGACTTTAACCTTGGAAGAGTAAGCATACTTTTGAGCTCTCTGATCTTAAGCCAAGATGAAGGGGAGCCATTTCTGTGGGCCCCAATAGGCAGGAAAACTAACCCTAGTATACACAAGGGTATACAAGTCCTGTTATTGCAGAAAAAAATAAACAACTATTAGCGGTCTGTAATCAGGCAAACCTGGAGCCTCAGAACAATGGCATGATCTAAACACTGGGCCTTGAGATCCAGAAGGCTTAGGCTTTGAGAATTCAGACAAACCAAACAATAAGGCCAACCTCTGAAACATCAGTGAGCTCTATTCAGACATTGCTGTAAAATAATAAACTCCTCCTGTTCAAAAATGTTATCCAAAATTTCAATTGCAAATTTCTAGGTATGTCAGTAATGTGATTAAATATTCCAAAAGTAAAATATGGAAGGATGTTCATAAGTAATCCAGACTGTGATTGTAAATCATTAATAATGTGACAATTGATCGCTACACTCAAAGACAGAAAGAAAGGAATTACAGATTTCTTATCACAAGACACAAAATCTATTTGAAAAAAAATCATTATTACAATTTCAATAAATGCAATTAGCAGCCACTTAAACACTGATAGATTAAGAAGGAGAACTGGAGAAGCACAGAACGAATATTGAAATAAAATCATTCCATAGGGGAATTATCACATGAAAAAAGAAGCTCCAAGTTGGAAAGAAAGAGCACTGTACAAGAGCCTAAGGAATGTGCAGGACTTGATGAAAGGGTCTGAAGATCCCTTAGGAGAACACCTGAGTCGGGAGAAAACATGGGAGACAACTGACTCATAGAGAAACACTGGACTGGGCATGAGAGTATAGGTCAGTGCATGTTCAACATGTGTGAGGCCAGGGCAGCAAATCCAAGGTAAAACAGGTTGCCCTGGTGACCACAGGGGAGCAGGAGAAACTTGTCATTCTCGTGAGCCTTAAATCCAGCAGTGGTATAAGACCTGACACTGTCTCCTCCTGCCTGGCAGAGCAGTATTGGGCATAAACTCATTGAATCAGTCACTGCCATGTGAAAAACATGCATGCAGACACTTAGGTCATCCACATGTCAGATTCCTGAAGATCAATCCATTCATGAGCTATATCAACTTTCTTGCCTTTCATTTCCCAGGCACTTGTGTGTGTTTTTTTCTTTCTGAGGCTTGTGAGTTTTGGTAAGTGTGAACTGGTTCCTTCTCATCCTAATGATCAACATTGTCTCTCAGATCACAGACTGCACTGAACACAAGGAGACACAGTATCACCAGGAAAGAGAACAGTGGTTAAAGCATCAAAGCAGAGTTGTAGAAGACAAAACCAGATAGACATGCAGCAGAGACAGCTATTCTGGAACAGGGTGGTCAATAAATCATCAGTTGGTTCCAGGCACAGTGTCAGTTCAAGACACAGAGATGGTTCAAGGGGCAGTTTGCTTCAAAGCACAGAGCTGACTCCAGTCATAGGGTCGTGAACAAATGAGTGAGCCACTTCAATTTGGGCTGATCATGGTGAGCAGAAGTCCTGGGGACAGAATTGAAAGTTTCTTGCCTTGTTTCTAGTGATGCATACATCAGGTGGCCTTATGATGGGTCATATTATGATTCAAAAAGGGCAATATAGCGATCATGACTCAGGTGTTTTGGACAAACACACAAGCTTGTTATCTTGGACAAGGTCTTCAAACATTCATGGGTCTAGGTGTTCCTAGTTTGATATGCTTATATTTAGGAATAATTTATTTGCATTGAAAGTTACTTATCAACCTATGTTTATTCTCTGTGCACACATAAGCTACAGAGTCATTTTGCCTCAGCATTTGCTTTTCAAATGAAGCAAGCCACTGTTACATAAAATGGATTCACTCTGAAAACGACTGTCCTATGTATTACAAAGGAACACAGGTGGGCCCAGTCTGACCTCTACCCCCTCCATCTTTCACAGCACTAGAATCAGGAGCTCTACTCTCTGAGTTTGAACTGTGGTGGGAATCAAAATTATCAAACATGTGTCATGGTGCCCTGGGAGGCACATGACAGCCATGTGGGACAGTCGTGGAAGTTGGAGTGACTGACAGACACACTCCTAGCACAGCTGTGGAGGCATGAGGACAAGCAGCCCTGCCTCCTGTGACCAGGGATGACATGGCACCTATGGAGGGATGACTGCTGAGCCTGAGAGCTCTGAGAAGGTGCTGGAAGAGTCTTTGGTTTTTGAAGCTGCCTGGTGCTGCAAATTGTGTGCAGCAGACAGGGGCTGAGAACTCAGAACCCGAGTGCGAGGATCACTCAATTTTCCAGCTTCTTCCTTATTGCATGGTGGTTTGCTGCTGGATAGGCTCTGAAAATGTTTAGGCAAACAGCTCAGCTCCCAGGACTTCTCTCCATTGCAGAACTCCATGCTCTGTTTGCCATCCCTGTTCCCCCAAAGAATCTGGGAGTTGCTGCTTTGTTTAGACAAATTCACAGACAGAAGTTCAGATGTGGACCACAGGCCACAAGGACCTCTAGTGATAGCAGTGGCAAAGACTGTACAAAGAAGGGAGATCTTTGGATTGAAAGATGCTCCATTGCTTATGGAACCTGTGTAGTGTGTACAGCACCGACCTAGAAGGCAGCAGGAGAGAAGGACAGTACATACTAAACATGACCCTGATGCCCCCAGACCTGACAAATTCTGTAAGAGCACCGAGAGAGGTTCTTCCAAGTCTCTCTCTTCCAGATACTAAAACATTATGTGTGATTTTCATGTAGTACTTTTTAAAAGAATCTAAAATTTTTTAATCTTTTGAAAATCCTTGTCTTGTGTTAACTTCATCTTGTTGTTGTTGAATATGAGGCAGGGTCTCCTGGATGGTTCAGATTTGCCACTAATGTGTAATCTTCCTTCCTCGCCTTCCAAGTGTCAGGATCTTAGGCCTAGGGCTTGTCTATTTTATTTACAATTTTTAAATTTTGTAACTATATTGTTTTCAATCTCCTGCTCTTTTCCTCTCCCTCTCCTTTTCTTTTTTCTAAGCTTCTTGCTACATATTTTTAGATAGGATTTCTCTGTGTACCTTGCCAGTCCTTGAGCTCACTGTGTAGACCAGACTGGTCTTGGTCTCAGAGATTCACCTGCCTCTGCCTGCAAAGTGCCAAGAATAAAAGTGCACATCACCACCTCGTGTCCATTATTTCCCTACTCCTATTGTGATTATTGTGGGAGCTATCTCTGGTATTGTTACTGTGGTTTATTTTCTGCACTTTGGCCAGTGCTAAGGATTCAGCCCTCTGTAGAAGGAAGCGTAATATACAAACCTTCACATCACCGTGTAACATTCTCTCCCACAGGTGCAGAGACCACAACAACGACACATGAGAATGTGGTAAAACAAAACTTTCTCAAAAGACTATAACATGTCAGCAACTGAATCTAAACATACTTAATTAGGTAGACTGCTGAAAAATCATTCAGGAAGTTGGCTTTAAAAGGATTACAACTTCAAAAAGATAGACAACTGAAGGAAATAAGCAAAATAATATAGGGCATGAGTCATGAATCGTTTTTACAAATGAAAACTTTGGGACATGTTCCAAATAATTTTTTTAATTCAGGAGAAAGCATCATCACCACACCACATTAACCGAAAGATAAATTACCAGGGCTTCAAAGATATGGTTAATGAGTTATTGCTTTAAGAGAGCAATAAAGAAACATCTATGATGACCTCTAAGACATAATAGACAGATCAAACAGGATCACTTTTATTTTAACATAATACTGAAACAGACTAAAGCCACAGAAACCCATGTATCTATTCAAAGATTCGGACTTTCAGGTACAGAGGTAATTTAGACCATCACATAATATGACCAGCAAATAATCTTGTCACATCACACTCTTACTAAAATTCAGAGTTCAGAACAAGAAAAGAATGCTGGAAGTGAATACAGAGAAGAACAATGTTACTAACATGTAACTGATTGGCAAACCAATCAGAACACAGAATATTCATTGACAGAAATGTTAAAAACTAGAGCATGGACCTATGTATTTTGAGTACTTAAAGAAAATATCTGACAACCAATGTGAC
Organism: Mesocricetus auratus; assembly: GCF_017639785.1. Taxonomy (NCBI): domain Eukaryota; kingdom Metazoa; phylum Chordata; class Mammalia; order Rodentia; family Cricetidae; genus Mesocricetus; species Mesocricetus auratus. Next base: position 78,545,236 of record NW_024429190.1, read on the forward strand.
TGCACACAAATTTGTCCTTTATAAGAACCTTCAAGAACATAACTAAAGCGGTGCATTGCCACTGAGGCAGGACTGGAGCAGACACAGGAAAATAAAAACACAAAGGAAGAAGACAGAAAGCTACAATCCCAAGAGCTCAGGAGAAAATAACTCCTGTAGTTCTAAGGAATTAACAGCATTAACTCAGCAAGTGTGCTGGTTCAATGTTTTTCAACCTGTCCCATGCTGGAGTCATTTGGGAAGAAGAATCATTAGTTGAGGAATTGCCTCATTGGATTGGCAAGTCTGGGGTGGGGGCATTTTCTTAATTGATGATTGATGTGGGAGGGCCCAGCCCACTTTGGGGTCCTGGGATCTTTAAGAATGCAGGCTGAGCAAGCCATGAGACTAACAAGGAAGCCCTGTTCCTCCATGGTTTCTGATTCAGTTCCTGGCTGACTTTTCTCAGTGGCGGATTGTGATGTGGAAGTGTAAGCCAAATAAACCTTTTCCTACCCCAATGGCTTTAGGTCATGATGTTTTATCACAGCCACAGAAAGCAAACTGCCATTGAGCCAGCAGACGTCTCAGATGAGAGAGAAGGTTGCACACAGCAACCAAAACCAAAGCAGAGAATGGAAAGTCAAATGGAAGCTCGCCAATTATAGGAGGTCTCTCAGTGCACACATGATCTCAACTCTGGGCTAAAAGATGCAAATGGCAGTCTGAAGTGAAAAGCAGAAAACGATAACCAACTGTTTATTGCAACAGGAACTCAACTCACTGGCAACGTATATGGAAAGTGTGAAAGAATGGAAAATGGTATTTTATGCTAACAGACTCCAAAAGCTATACTCCTACCTGACACAGTAGATATTCAGCAAACATTAGGAAAAATAAGGAGGATAACTACATCTTCATAATTGGAACACTCCATCACAAACTTTTAACAAGTCAAAAAGGTAACTTCTTGTATCCTAACAGATGGCAATAGAATTGAAGTAAAAATCACCCTCAAGAGAAACTACGGAAACACATGGTGATTGAACAGTATGTGTTTGATTCAAGCATGGTTCCACATATGCAAATTCATAAAGAAATTCAGCATGTAACATTATCAATGATAAGGATGATATGTAGGAAATCTGAAAAACTAATCTTTAGAAGTCCAGCTTTAGGGTTTTGTTCAGGGTGCCAAAAAACAACAAACAAACAAACAAACAAAAAAGAACTAAAAATAAGCAAAGGAACTAAAATCTGAGGGAAACAGGAATTGACTCACACACAATTGCTCCTTTGCATGTTCTTTAATCTTCTTCTGCTCTCTTTCTCTCTTGCTGTCCTGTTCCTGTCTATCTCTGCATTTCTTTGTCTCTTGAATTCCTGTCTTTCCCCAGTTCTTGAGGCTACAGGTATATATATGTTTGCATCAGTAATTATTTTTTAATACAATATGAGTCTTGAGTTTCTCAGGGTAAACAAGGCACATAAGACTTACACAAAGAACAATAAACTACTACTGCTAGGAGAAACCTTTAGCATCAGTTGCTTAGGGCTGTAGGTCAAAGAGAGGGTCTAAGTTTAATTTGCACAAGAAACAGAGCCTGAAGCCTTGCAGTGCTCTATCCTAGGTGGTGGCACAGGCCTACAGGACAGTTTGTTTTTCCCTGAGGATGAGCAAATGGGCTGATTACCTTTGTCTTTATCTTCTCAGGGGAAACAGGAGGGAGCGGTAAATCTCTGAGTTAATCAAAAAAGTTTAAGAATCTTTTACTGCAGAGTTAGTTTAGGTTATGGCTTGTCTATCTGCTGGTGAGGTAAAACCAGGGCATGCTTATTTTTTCTACCCATCAGGTACCTATGAATCAACAATTTTGTGTGTGTAGCAATTTCATGTCCTTGGATATCTGGGATGTCTCAGATGGGATGTTTTTGCCTGGGCCCTAAACACTGACCAAATGTCTGTCAATGAATGTAGTTGCAGGGTGGCAGATCTCTGCAATTATAATGGAGAGGGGAACAAAGACCTGAGAGAGGGAAACAGGTCTCATACATAGCTAAGGAATGTAGTCAGTAAACTAGGACCTGTGAATGGAGAACAGGTATTTACACATAGCTAGGGAGTGTAATCAGTAAACCTCCAAATGTATAGGAGAAATTTGTTCCCAGTAAATGATCATATAGTGCTAAACTGTGGGAAGTAAATCCCAAGTTTGTTACAGAAAGGAAAACGCTACAGGAAGAATATACAGCAAGAAATAGCCAGGTCATTCATAAGATTATAATGCCAAGTAAAGCTTTGATACTGGTTTCATCCATCAGGAGAATCCTTATTTCATCTGAGTCATCTTGTGATAGATGGCTATGTAATTACTGTGTGATCTTGTGGTTTGTAGCAAAACCATTCTTGGTTGCAACATGAACAGACCGGGAAGAGAAAACTCACACCCGCACACAATAAAGGTCACTATGATAATCCTACAACATCAGTATACTAAATAGGTGATAACTCATATTAGTTCCTCTAAATACAGAATAGAGTCAAGAACAACCATTCTTCATGTGTTATTTAATATGGAGCTTGAATCCTCAGGGAAACAAGACGATAGAAGAAAAAGCAACCGAGATACAAACATAAAAGAAAGAAGCCAAATTACCCTATTAGTGGATGAATTGCTTCTATATTTAAAATTCCACTGGGCTGGCAGAGACTTTGCCTAATGTATACAAGTCTCTGGATTTGGTCCCCTGGACCACATATCAAGAGAACGGCTCTGAAAACCATCTGGAGTCCAGCAAGCTGTCTCTGCAGGTAAACGTGCTGACTGCACAAGACTGGAAATCTGAGTTCCATCCAAGAACACCATGAAAGGCAGAATACAGTGACAAGCCTTTGGAATCCCAACACAGGGTTATCTCCTGGAAGCTGAAGGACAGCTCACCTGAGTGCCCAGCATGGGAGAAACTACAGGAAAGATCGCCTCAACAAGTTGGAAGAACAGAACAAACTCTTCAAAAGTTTCCTGTGATCTCAACACACAGTGTCCCCTCCCTTTCCCCCTCCCGCTCCTTTCACACACTGAAAAGACCTAGAGACACTGTGGGAAAGCATCTCTGGATTAAAATATGCAGGGTAGGTTATGGAGACATGTTTGCACACCTCTGGATATACCTATAGCTACAGAATTGTGCACTATTAAACTGGTGAGGTGTGTGATGTTAATTAATCTCTAAGAAAGCCATTCCTGCTCGCACATACTCACTGCTGTCAGATGCAGGGGAAGAAGAGACACCCAGCCTGCTCCTCAGCTTCTTCTCAGCTCTGCCTGCATGGGGAGCTTCAGGGAAGACCAGCGAGCCTGACCCACCCTGGAAGGAAGGAGTGGAGATACTACCACCTAGTGGTGAAGTCAGGATCCTTGTGTACTCTGAAGTCTGGGAACCTCTGGTCTGGCAATTACAGGAGAGCTGGGCAGTCTGTGCTGTGCTCTAGGTCAGGCCCTCATCAGTGCTGGATGATGGTGAGTCAGTCCCAGGGAAAAGAAAAAATGAAAGTAAAGACATCTGTCTGTCTGTCTGTCTTTTCTCTCTTCCTTCCATTTCCCCCTTCCTTCCTCTCTCTCTCTCTCTCTCCTTTTTCTTTAATACATTGGTAGTGGTAATAAAAAGGAGGTAAATATGTGCTTAACACAGAAAGGGACAAACATGGAAGTCAGGACTGCCGAGGATATGGCTTGTTAAGTACCCAAATTATTAATATAATTTGATTTATAGTCTTTTTAATATCTGAAGAGACCAACTTAGTAATTTATTGTTCCTGATTGTAATCCCTATAATCTAGAGGCCAAGGCAGAAGGATTCGGGGTTTGGGTGCCTGAGCTAAATATTGAACTCTATCCCTAGACAAGGGACAGGGGGACTAAGTGTAGACTGTTAACCTGAGGTTATACGGGCAGGGTTACAGTACAGGACTCTTCACAGACCAGAAAGTTAAATGTTGAAAAGTAAGTCAGTTTCGTACTCTAATTGTCTCAGTAACATTCTAGCATAAATTGGGGACAGTCACTAAATCCCTCCCCGCTCCAGCTGAGGAACTGTAGACGCTTGACTCTGGCAGGAGAGGGCAAGTTACTCTTCTTAGGAGTGTGGTCCTTGGAATGTTGACTGTCCATGGGATTGTCCTACTCCCCTTTGCACAGGGGCAATGCTGACAGGACTCTGTGGGTTATTGAAGAAGGGGAGGAGAGGAATGGAGAGGGAGAGAAGGAGAGGGCCAAAGGAATGGGAAGGGAGAGGAAGAGAGGATGGGGCAGGAAGTTGTTGGGAGGGGGGCTTTGGGGGAATTCTGCTGTAGCACTGGTGGGTGAGTGAGCTGAGTATTATTAAATTCATCCTATGTATGAAGCTTTCAAAATTCTCAAAGATTTTGATGATGTTAACTTTCATTGGAGTACAAGATACATGGAGAAAGTACAGTCTGGGCAGTGGCCCCACTCTGTAAGCATGAGGAGCTGAGTTCAGATTCCAGCACTAGGTAAAGAGCCTGGTAGTGGTAGGGGAGGCAGGGGGACCCCTGGAGCTTGCTGACTGTAGAGCCAACACTCCAGATCAACCCTTCCCCCAGCCTTAGCTCCTAGAGGCTATGTCGTATGCTACAGGCACAGGGCCAAAACTGAACACAAAGGAACTCCAACCCCCTCAGCCTCCTAGATGCTTGGATACTGAGGACTGTTTGACCAGAAAGGAAGCTCCCCTGTGGTTTCCAGGAAATTCAGTTCTGAAAATATTGGTACAATATACCACCTGCAAACCATAGAAATAACAGAATGTTCCCTCCCAGCACCAACCTTTGAGAAAAATGGGTACACAGATATTACATGCCAAATACATGCCTTTGAAAAGTTTCTTGATTGTTCCCCAAATGTCAACCAATCAGAAACCAACCTGTACCTACTGATGTAAACCTGTAAGTTTTGTCTTTAAAACCTAGCAGTAGACACGGAACTTCATCCCCTCTGGAGGCTGCTGCGTCAGCTTGCTAGACCGGGTCCTTTCCTCAGTAGGCTAGAACAATCAATAAATCTCATGCATTTGCATAGGTGGTCTGTCTCCCTGGTCTCTTTGGGGATCCTTGTGACTTGAGCACAACATTTGTGGGCTCGTCCGGTATCCCCAGAGACCATCTGGACCCTAAGCCCTTGGAGGTTTTCATCACCCAGTTGGATAAGTTAGATTGTTCTCTGTTAATTTTCCTTTTTCTCTCACTGGCATTTCTGACTCAAACTGTGCAGGTCACAAGTACCTAGGCAGATTTGCTATTAGGTAAACCTGGAAGAATAGGGAGACATCCCTCTTCCTCGTCAGGACGGGAGCCCATCTGAGGCCATCCCGTTGGGGTCCCTGGAACCCAACTGTTTTTCTGAAAGTTTTGAGGGCTATGAGTCCCTGGTGGGCCTTCGTCCAATTCATATGGTTTTTGGCCTTATAGAGCCTGACGAAAACGGACCCTCTGAATTCTGCAGAACTCCGGTACTCTGTGTTGGACCCTTCTGTCTGACTGCAGTGTTTGTCTCTTTTCTGTTTGTTTTTCTGTTGACAGCCTCACCATCAGGGTGCAACACCATCCTCACCCCTTGACTTTGGCCCACTGGGGCGACCTTAGAGCATCTGCCTATAACAACAGTGTTAATGTCAAAAAGGACAAATGGGTCACTTTCTGTTCCTCTGAATGGCCTGTGTTTAATGTCAGATGGCCATCTGGAGGGTCTTTTAATTTAGATCTCATTTCCAGGGTCGAAGAGATTGCTTTCAGACCTCAAACAGGATATACTGATCAAATCCCCTACATGTCACTTGGTGGGGACTAATTGATTGAATTGATGGACCCCTTCCCTTGGTTAAGCTGTTTCTTCCCCCATCTGCTCCCTCTGTCACCCCCCTGCCTCCTCTGTTCCCTCTGCCCCCCTCACAGGTTTTCCCCATAAAGAAGGAAATGGCTAAGCCCATTCTTCAGGGAGGAACCGAGGAGGCTGATATCTTTCCTCTCTCCTACTTTCTTCCCCCTCCTCGACATGGACCCTGACAGACTCCCCTCCAGGCAGGCAATCATTCACCCACACAGCCAGACTCTACAATGCCAGCCCCCCCCGAAATGCTGTACCAAAGACCGGCTCAGGCAACCAGAAGTCAGAGGTGCAACCCCACAACCAGAGGTGATTACCCTGCCACTTTGTCCAGCAGGTCCCCCTGATGAGGTGGGGAATGAGCCCTTTCACTACTGGCCGTTTGGCTCTAGTGATCTTTACAACTGGCATTCACAGAATGCTTCCTTTTCAGAAAATCCTAGGGATTTTCTTAACCTTTTAGAAACTGCCCTTTTTACTCATCAGTACACTTGGGATGATTACCAACAACTCCTCAAAGTCTTGAGTCCTGGAAGAGTCCCCGAGTTTTACACTGACCCCACTGTTGCCAGTGCCAACTTTCCCTTCAGTCGCCCAAACTGGGACCATAACATGGCAGAAGGTAAGGAGAGGCTCCTAGTCTATCGTCAGATTCATCAGGTCTCAAAGTGGCAGCTCAGAAACCAGCCAACATGTCTAAGGTGTATGATGTCAGGCAGGGACCTGATGAGAGTCCAGCAGCTTATTTAAAGAACTCCTTATGAGTCTGAAATGGAAGGGACAGCACAGACAGTTATGTTTGCCTATGTCAACCAGGCAGCACCTGACATATCAAGAAAACATTACAAGCATTAGACAGACTAGGAGAAAAGAACATTAGGGACCTAGTGGCAGTGGCAGAAAAGGTATACAATAAGAAAGAAACAGCAGAACAAAAAGAAGAGAAGAGAGAAAAAAGACAGGAAAGAGGCCTTGCCAAAATTCTATAACAACAGCAGAATAGGCCCCTCACCCTCCCTGTAACACCAAACCACCACAGCGAACCAAAGAAGAGAAACAGAAGCCTAAACCAAAGGTAGAGAAATCTAATGTGCGTACTGTAAAGAGGAAGGATATTGGGTTAAGGTCAGTCTGAAAAAGAACAGATGCCCCCAAAAAACCCAAGTTCTATCGGCATACATTGGGGACAGTGACTGAGGAGGACGGGGCTCAGGCACTCTTCCTGAGCCCAGGGCAACCCTAAAAGTGGAGGGGAAAGCAGTTGACTTCATGGTAGACACAGGAGTGGAAAACTCAGTCCTACTAAAACCAGGAGGGCCCATGTCTACCAAAGCCACCTGGGTCCAAGGAGCCACAGGAATACAACCCTACTCATGAACTACCTGAAGAACAGTAGGCTTAGGAATGGGACAGGTAACCCATTCGTTTCTGATAATACCAGAATGTCCCTATCCCTTCTTGGGCTGAGACCTGCTTACTAAAATAAAAGCTCAAATCCACTTTTCTGATAAAGGGGCCACTCTACTCCATCAAGATGGGAAGCCAGTTCAAGTCCTGGTCACAAGTAACTTGGCTGAGGAATATAGAGTCCACCAAGAGCCAATAAAGCCTGAACCTAACATAAAGGTATGGCTTCAGAAACACCCCCTAGCATGGGTGGAGACAGGGCTGGGGGGTAATGGAGCTGGCATGACACTAGCCTCTAATTTACATTGAAATCAAGTCAGGGACAGACCCAGTTAAGGTCTGCCAATACTCCATGACCCACGAAGCAAAGAAAGGGATTATACCCCACAAACGGTGGCTATTAGAGCTTGGGGTCCTGAGGCCCATACTGTCAGCGTGGAACACCCACCTACTAACAGTAAAAAAGCTTCACACCAATGATTACCGGCCAGTACAGGATCTGAGAGGTTAACAAAAGAGTAACGGGCATTCACCCTACAGTGCCTAACTCCTACACCCTACTCAACACGCTGCCTCCAGACTGACAATGGTATACAGTCCTGGATTTAAAGGATGGCTTCTTCAGCCTTCTGCTGGCCCCTAAAAGTGAGGCATATTTTACCTTTGAATACCATGACCCCAAAATTGGGATCAATGGCCAGTTAACCTGTACTTGACTCCCCCAAGGATTTAAAAACTTGCCCACTGAGAGGAGGCTGGGAGTACAGGGAAGTAGCTGTCCCTCTGGCATCATCAGGTAAACAGGCCGGCTTCCTGGCCTGTGTTCCAGAGCCTGCGGATCGCCTGGGAACTGCACAGAGCTCCCAATCCCGGCGGGAGCGTCAGGTAAACAGGACAGCTTCCTGGCCTGTGTTCCAGAGCCTGCAGATCGCCTGGGAACTGCACAGACCTCCCAATCCCGGCAGGAGCATCAGGTAAACAGGTCAGCTTCCCGGCCTGTGTTCCAGAGCCTGCAGATCGCCTGGGAACTGCACAGAGCTCCCAATCCCGGCGGGAGCCAAGCACCCCAGACTCCAGATCTTCTCTCCCACCAACGAGTCCAGGAAACTAGAGAAGGCTGGGAGCACAGGGAAGTAGCTGTCCCTCTGGCATCATCAGGTAAACAGGCCGGCTTTCCGGCCTGTGTTCCAGAGCCTGCAGATCGCCTGGGAACTGCACAGAGTTCCGGCAGAGACCAGGAAACTACAGGAGCCAGGGAGACCAGGGGAGTAGCTGTTCCAGATCAGGTACAACAGGACCCAGCATAGGGTCCAGGGGACCAGGTAGGAGGCTAAGGGCTCCAGATTCCTGTTCTTCTTCTCTACCCACGGACCAGCATTTGGACAAGGTATAGAAGAACCACCAGATTACTGGACTTACTAGCACCCACCAAAAGGGAACTCTGGTCCCCAGACCAGGAAGGGGCTCTTTCTGCACCCACTAGAAGAAGAGATGGGAAAGAGACAATACAAAAACACAGTCAGCAACATAAAAACAAATATGACACCGCCAGATTCTAGAGACTCCACACCAGCAAGACCCCAATATTCCAACGCGAAGGAAGCAGAAGAGAACGACCTTAAAAGCACTTTCATGAAAATGATAGAGGCCCTAAAAGAGGATATTGGAAAATCCCTCAAAGAAATGGAAGAAAAAACAAACCAAAAAATGCAAGAAATGGAAGAAAAAACAAACCAAAAAATGCAAGAATTGGAAGAAAAAACAAACCAAAAAAGGCACGAAATGGAAGAAGAAATGAAGCAAAAAATGCAAGAAATGGAAGAAAAAGCAAAGCAAAAAATGCAAGAATTAGAAGAAGAAACATACCAAAAAAGGCAGGAAATGGAAGAAGAAACAAAGCAAAAAATGCAAGAAATGGTAGAAAAAACAAAGCAAAAAATGAAAAAAATGGAGGAAGAAACAAACCAAAAAAGGCAGGAAATGGAAGAAGAAACAAAGCACAAAATCCAAGAAATGGAACAAAAAGCAAACCAAAAAAATGCAAGAAATGGAAGAAAGAACAAACCAAAAAATTCATAAAAGGCAACACACGGACGAACAGATAAACAGAAAATTGCAAGAAGCAATGCAAACGCTGCAAGGGTTGAAAACTGAAATAGAGACACTAAAAAAAACACAATCTGAAGAAAGGCAGAAAATAGAAAAGCTGGACAAACAGTCAGGCACTACCAATACAAGCATTACCAACAGAATAGAAGAGATGGAAGAGAGAATCTCAAGTGTTGAAGATACATTAGGAGAAATGGATTTATCAACCAAAGAAAACCTTAAATCCAACAAATCCTTAACACAAAACATCCAGGAAATATGGGACACCATGAAAAGACCAAACCTAAGAATAATAGGTATAGAAGAAGGAGAAGAAATCCACCTCAAAGGGGCAGAAGGCATATTCAACAAAATCATAGAAGAAAACTTCCCCAACCTTAAGAAAGACATGCCAATGAAGGTACAAGAAGCCTACAGAACACCAAATAGAGTGGACCACAAAAAAAATCCCTCGCCACATAATAATCAAGACCCCAAACATACAGAATAAAGAAAGAATATTAAGAGCAGCTAAGGAAAAAGGTCAAGTAACATATAAAGGCAGACCTATCAGAATTACACCTGATTTCTCCATGGAAACTCTGAAAGCCAGAAGGTCCTGGATAGATATTCTACCTACACTAAGAGACCATGGATGCCAGCCCAGACTACTATACCCGGCAAAGCTCTCAATCACTATAGATGGAGAAAACAAGATATTTCATGACAAAACTAGATTCAACCAATATGTGTCCACTAACCCAGCCCTACAGAAAATTTTGGAAGGAAAACTCCAACCCAAGGAAGCTAACTACAACCAGAAAAACATAAGCATTAGAGAATCCCTCTCTACCAACAGCCAAAAGAACAAAGGGGTGAAATTCCACCCATAATTCCACCAACAACAACCATCGCAAATCGAAGAAGGATGAGCAATCAATGGTCATTAATATCCCTCAATATTAACGGCCTTACTCACCCATAAAAAGACACAGACTAGCAGAATGGATTCGAAGACAGAACCCTTCCTTCTGCTGCATACAAGAAACACACCTCACCCTCAAAGACAGACATTACTTGAGAGTTAAAGGTTGGGAAAAATTTTTCAATCAAATGGACCCAAGAAACAAGCAGGGGTAGCAATCCTAATATCTAACAAACTAGACTTTAAAATAAAATCAATCAAAAGAGATGAAGGAGGTCATTACATACTCATCACAGGTGAAACCCACCAAGATGAAGTGTCTATCCTGAACATCTATGCCCCCAATACAAAGGCATCCACATTCGTTAAAGAAACATTATTAGAACTTAAATCTCATCTAAAGCCCCACACAGTTATAGTGGGAGATTTCAACACACCACTCTCACCACTAGACAAGAATACCAGACAGAAACTCAACAAAGAAGCAAAGGGTCTAATAGAAGTAATGACCCAACTGGGATTAACAGATATCTATAGAACATTTCATCCACATAAAAAAGAATATACCTTCTTCTCACCACCACATGGAACCTTCTCAAAAATCGACCACATACTTGGCAACATATCAAACCTCAGCAGCTACATAAAAATTGGAATAACTCCATGCATCTTATCAGACCACCATGCCTTAAAATTAGAATTCAACAACAACACAAATTGCAGAAAACCTACAAACTCATGGAAATTGAATAATGCTCAACTGCACCATCCCTGGGTCAAAGAGGAAATAAAAAAAGAAATTAAAGACTTCCTCGAATTCAATGAGAATGAAGACACAACATACCCAAACCTATGGGACACTTTGAAAGCAGTGCTACGGGGGAAGTTCATAGCACTAAGTGCTCACATGAAGAAACAGGAGAACAGTTATACCAGAGAATTAACATCACAGCTAAAAGCTCTAGAACACAAAGAAGCAAACTTCCCCAGGAGGAGTAGACGCCAGGAAATAATCAAATTGAGGGCTGAAATCAACAAAGTAGAAACCAGGAAAACAATACAAAGAATCAATGCAACGAAGAGTTGGTTCTTTGAGAAAATCAACAAAATAGACAAACCTTTGTCCAAACTTACCAAACAGCAGAGAGTGAACACGCAAATTAACAAAATCAGAAATGAAAAGGGGGACATAACAACAGACTCTGAGGAAATCCAGAGAATCATTAGGTCATACTTTGAAAACCTGTACTCCACAAAATTCGAAAATTTAAAGGAAATGGATGACTTCCTGGACAGCTATCATTTGCCAAAACTAAATCAAGAACAGATAAGCAATTTAAATAGACCTATAACCCCTATGGAAATAGAAGCAGTCATCAAAAGTCTCCCAACCAAAAAAAGTCCAGGTCCAGATGGCCTCAGTGCAGAATTCTACCACAAATTCAAAGAACAGCTTATACCAATTCTTCTCAAAGTGTTCCACACAATAGAAGCAGAAGGGTCTTTGCCAAACTCTTTCTATGAGGCTTCAATAACCTTGATCCCCAAGCTACACAAAGATACAACCAAGAAAGAGAACTTCAGACCAATATCCCTCATGAACATTGATGCAAAAATACTCAATAAAATACTGGCAAATCGGATCCAAGAACACATCAAAACAATCATTCACCACGATCAAGTAGGTTTCATCCCAGGGATGCAGGGATGGTTCAACATACGAAAATCCATCAACGTAATCCACCATATAAACAAGCTGAAAAACAAAAATCACATGATCATCTCACTAGATGCTGAAAAAGCCTTTGACAAAATCCAACACCCCTTCATGATAAAGGTCTTGGAGAGATCTGGGATAACAGGGACATACTTAAACATAATAAAAGCCATATACAGTAAACCAACAGCCAACATCAAACTAAATGGACAGAAACTCAACGCAATTCCTCTAAAATCAGGAACAAAACAAGGCTGTCCACTCTCTCCATACCTTTTCAACATGGTACTTGAAGTTCTAGCTATTGCCATACGACAACAAAGGGGGATCAAGGGGATACAAATTGGGAAGGAAGAAGTCAAACTTTCACTGTTTGCAGACGATATGATAGTTTACATCAATGACCCAAAGAACTCTACCAGGGAACTCTTACAGCTGATTAACACCTTCAGCAAAGTGGCAGGTTACAAGATCAACTCAAGAAAGTCAGTAGCCCTACTATATACAGATGATAAAAGGGCTGAAAGAGAAATCAGAGAAACATCACCCTTTACAATTGCCACAAACAACATAAAATACCTTGGGGTAACGCTAACCAAACAAGTGAAAGACCTGTATCGTAAGAACTTTGAATCTTTAAAGAAAGAAATTAAAGAAGCCCTCAGAAAATGGAAAGATCTCCCATGCTCTTGGATAGGTAGGATCAATGTAGTAAAAATGGCAATCCTGCCAAAAGCAATCTACAGATTCAATGCTATCCCCATTAAAATCCCAGCACAATTCTTCACAGACCTTGAAAGAACAATAATCAATTTTGTATGGAAAAACAAAAGACCCAGGATACCCAAAACAACCCTGTTCAACAAGGCAACGTCCGGAGGCATCACTATCCCTGACCTCAAGCTCTATTATAGAGCTATAGTCCTGAAAACAGCTTGGTATTGGCACAAAAATAGACAGGTAGACCAATGGAATTGAATTGAAAATCCGGGTATTAACCCACACACGTACGAACATCTGATCTTTGACAAAGAAGCTAAAAATATACAATGGAATAAAGAAAGCATCTTCAACAAATGGTGCTGGCATAATTGGAGACTGGCATGTAGAAGAATGTGGATCGATCCATGTTTATCGCCACGCACAAAACTTAAGTCCAAATGGATCAAAGACCTCAACATAAATCCAGCCACACTGAACCTCTTAGAAGAGAAAGTGGGTGGTACCCTTGTACAGGAGACAGCTTCCTGAACATAACACCAGTAGCACAGACAGTGAGATCAACAATTAATAAATGGGACCTACTGAAACTGAGAAGCTTCTGTAAGGCAAAGGACACAGTCAGCAAGACAAAAAGGCAGCCCACAGAATGGGAAAAAATATTCACTAATCCCACATCTGACAGAGGGTTGATCTCCAAAATTTACAAAGAACTCAAGAAGCAAGTCTCCAAAACAGCAAAGGACCCAATTAAGAAGTGGGCTGCAGAACTAAATAGAGAGTTTTCAATAGAGGAGTCTAAAATGGCTGAGAGGCACTTGAGAAAGTGCTCAACATCCTTAGCCATCCGGGAAATGCAAATCAAAGCAACTCTGAGATACCATCTCACTCCTGTCAGAATGGCTAAAATCAAAAACACCAATGACAATTTATGCTGGAGAGGATGCGGTGAAAGGGGGACACTCCTCCATTGCTGGTGGGAGTGCCAACTGGTTCAGCCACTTTGGAAAGCAGTATGGAGATTCCTCAGAAAAATGGGAATAAACCTACCACAAGACCCAGCAACTGCACTCTTAGGCATATATCCAAAAGATGCCCATTCATATAACAAAGATGTCTGTTCCACTATGTTCATAGCAGCTTTATTTGTAATAGCCAGAACTTGGAAGCAACCTAGATGTCCCTCAACCGAAGAGTGGATAGAGAAAATGTGGTACATCTACACAATGGAGTACTATTCAGCAGAAAAAAATAATGGAATCATGAGATTCGCAGGCAAATGGATGACACTAGAAGAAACCATCCTGAGTGAGGTAACCCAGTCACAAAAAGAGAAACATGGCATGTACTCTCTCATATATGGATTTTAGTCATAGATCTGGGGAGTGCCAGCCTACTATCCTATGGCCAGAGAGTCTGGGAAACAGTAACTTCATTTACTGGCTGGTTAAGTACTGAGCTGAACTCAAGAAAGCCAGTATCAGAGAGGGAGGACTGATGATCAAAGGGATTAAGACTGGGCTGGTTGGACCCCCAGAAACAGCTGACCAGACAAAGGTTAACACTTGAATCCCAGGCATCAGCCTGGGAATCCAGCATGGGACTGATCAAGACCCCCCGAATCTGGGTGTCAGTGAGGAGGCCTAGGTAATCTATTGAGCCTTGGACAGCAGATCAGTACCCATCCCAAGTATACACACGGTCTCTGGACTCCCATAGAACAATGTGAGGTGTACTCTCACCCTGAACTCTTGGGGAAGGGTCTAGGCCCTGCCCTATATGAAATGACAGACTATGGACACCCCCATGGAGGGCCTCACCCTCCCTGGGTGAATGAGGGGATAACGGGGGGGGGGATGGGGGGAGGGCACGGGAGGAGGGGAGGGAAAGGGAGAGGGACCTCGTACTGACTTGTGAAGCAACCTTGTTTCTTATCTAAATTTAAAATGGAAAAAAATATTAATAAAAAGAAAAAGAAAAGAAAAAAACTTGCCCACTATCGTTAATGAGGCATTACATGAAGATGTGGGTGAGAACAGAACCCAAAACCCAGACATCAGTCTGTTGCAATATGTAGATGACTTGCTGATTGTGGCTGCTGAACAAGAAAAATGCCTAAAAGGCACAAAGAACCTGTTACAAACTCTGGGAAACCTAGGGTACAGAGTATCAGCAAAGAAAACCCAACTTTGCCAACTACAGATAATGTATCTGGGATATGTGCTTAAAAATAGCCAAAAAATGGCTTTCAGATGTTGGTTAAGCACACTGCCAAATTAACCCTGGGACAAAACCTCACTATTGCTGCCCCCATGCACTGGAAAGGGTGTTAAAACAACCTCCAGACCAATGGTTGAGTAACGCTGGAATGACTCATTATCAAGTTTTGCTCCTTAACCCAGCTAGAATAACCTTTCTTGTTCCAGCAGTCTTCAATCTGGCCACGTTATTGCCAGACCCTGACCTGGATGCTCCACTCCATGACTGTTCCATAATCTTGGCACAAGCACATTATATCAGACCTTATCTGCAGGATATACCATTGCCTGATGCAGAAGAGACCTGGTTGACAGATGGGAGCAGCTTCATCCAGGGCAGACAGAGAGGTATGCGGGGACAGCAGTCACTACTACCACAGAAGACATCTGGGCTGAACCTTTGCTCACAGGGACATCTGCTCAAAAGACAGAACTGATGGTTCTGATCCAAGCCTTAAAAATGGGAAAAGACAATAGGCTCAAGCTCAATATATACTGACAGTAGGTACACTTTTGTCACGGCCCATGCTCACAGGGTAATATACAAAGAAAGAATCCTCCTTACAGCAGAAGGAAAGGCAATCAAAAACAAACAGGAGATATTAAATCTTCTAAAAGCACTTTGGGAACCTTCCAAAGTAGCCACAACCCATTGCCCAAACAAATGGGAAGTAACCTCGCAGACAAGGTGGCCAGAAAAGTGGCCTTAACTTCAAAAGTCATGATGACCCTAGTTGACCCAGGAGCAAGAAATTCACCTAAAACCCCCAACTACACACCTGAGGATCTTGCCTGGATACGTAAGCAGCCCATGGTACAGAGGTTATATGAAGGAGACTAGTAGTGGACTGCTGACAGATGACCCCTCCTGCCAAGGAAGCCGGGGATAAAACTACCTAAAAAGATCCATAGAACCTCACATCTGGGATGTAGGACTTGCTCCAAAAAGCTAAAATTAAAATCCAAAACGAAAACCAGGCCACTGAGGAAATTGTTTCACACTGGTAAGCCTGTCATCTGACCAATGCAGTGTCTTCCCTGTCCAATCCAGGTACCAGGGTGAGGGGGACCAGACCAGGTACTTACTAGGAATTGGATTTTATAGAAATTAAACCTGGTAGATTTGGCTACAAATATCTGCTTGTATTCATAGGCATCTTTTCTGGATGAACGGGGGTCTTCTGCCACCAATCATGAGAGAGCCAACATGTTGGCAAAGAAACTGATTGAAGAAATTCTGCCCAGGTATGGCTTTCCAACAATGCTTGGCTCAGATAATGGACAAGCATTTATTTCCCAGGTAAGTCAGGGACTAGCCACTGCAATGGGGGTAGATTGGAAACTTCATTATGTGTACCGACCCTCAAAGTTCAGGACAGGTAGAACGAATGAATAGAACTCTAAAAGAAACCTTAACCAAATTAGCTTTAGAGACTGGCACAGACTGGGTGACTCTCCTTCCCTTTGCCCTTTTCGGAGTAAGGAACTCCCCATACCAGATGAGCCTTACTCCTTTTGAAATTATATATGGGTACCTACCTCCCATGATTCCTAATCTCTATAGTGACCTTATTTCTACCTAGATGATCAAGACATTGCTAATGACCTCCAGAGGTTACAATGCATCCAACAGCATTTGACCTCAATTGAAAGCCATTTATGAATCTGCTGCTCCTCTCAAACCCCACAGGTTGCGGCCAGGCAACTGGGTCTTCATCCGTAGGCATCAGCACAAAACCTTAGAGCCAAGATGGAAAGGGCTTAACCTGCACAACTATCAACGGAGATGGGATCGCCACATGGGTCCACTCCTCCCACCCCCGACCTGCAGATCCCTTCGTGGTATTGGAGGACTATGTGAGGGAATCATGGGAGCTGTCCAAACACCCAAACAACCCACTCAAACAGTGTCTTCACCGACAATGCAGCTCTTCTTCATGATACACGGGCTCCTGCTCACCATCGATGCTGATGCTAATCCTCACGCCCCACAGAACCTGACCTGGCAACTCTATGAAGTCTCAACTGAAAAGACTCTCAACCAGACCTCTATGATAACCACACCTGGAATTTGGTATCCCAGTATCTCTTTTGACCTCTGCCAGCTGTTCGTAGATCACTGTTGCCCTGATTGTGTATAAAACAGCCATTGTGACAAGGGCCACAAGAGTTGTACAACTGCAGCTGTTTCTATACCACCTGCCAGATTTTCAGGAATCTATGCCCCATTTCCATGTTTTCCCGGGGCACCTCTCAAATATGGGGACTTGTGGAGGGGCTCCTTACTATCATTGCAAACTTGTGTGTCTGGTCTTGTGTGTCCACTGGGCATACCTGGTGGTCCTCTACCCTGACAGATGACCCTACCCAGGTCAATCGAGCCTCAACCCTCCCCTCTTGCTCTGGTATCAGAGCCAGCCCTTGTACAGGGTTGTTTTGGGTATCCTGGGTCTTTTGATTTTTTTCATATAAAGTTGAGATTTTTTTCTTTCAATGTATGTGAAGAATTGTGCTGGGATTTTGATAGTGATTGCATTGAATCTGTTTGTTGCTGTTGGTTAAGATTGCCATTTTTACTATCCTGATCCTACCTATCCAAGAGCAAGGGGGATCTTTCCATTTTCTGTTATCTTCTTTAATTTCTTTTTTAATGACTCAAAGTTATTGTCATATGGGTCTTTAATCTGTTTAGTTAGAGTTACCCAAAAATATTTTATGTTGTTTGTCGCTATTGTAAAGGGTGATGTCTCTGAGGAGAAGAAGCCAGGAAATAATGAAATCATGAGCTGAAATCAATAAAGTAGAAACTAGGAAAACAATACAAAGAATAAATGAAACAAAGAGTTGGTTCTTCAAAAAAACCTTCAAGATAGACAAATGTTTATCTAACCTAACAAAAAGGCAGAGAGAGAACATGCTAATTAACAAAATCAGAAATGAAAAGGTAGACATAACAAGAGACAATGAAGACATTCAGAGAATTACCAGGTCATACTTTGAAAACCTGTACTTCACAAAATTGGAAAATTTAAGGAAATGGAAATTTTCTGGATATATATCACTTACCGAATTAAATTAAGAACAGATAAAGAATTTAAATAGACATATAACCCCTAATGAAATAGAAGCAGCCATCAAAAGTATTCCAACCAAAAAGAGTCCAGGGCCATATGGTTTCAGCCAAGAATTCTATCGGAAATTTAAAAAGAGCTAATATCAATACTTTCCAAATTGTTCCACACAATAGAAGCAGAGGGTCTATTGCCAAACTCTTTTTTTGAGACTAAAATTACCTTGGTATCCAAAACAAGACACAACTAAGAAAGAGAACTACAGACCTATCTCCCTTGTGAACACTGATGCAAACATATTCAATAAAATACTGGCAAATCTAAGAACACATCAGAAAAATCATACACCATGATCGAGTAGGCTTCATTCCAAGGATGCAGGGATGGTTCAACATACAAAAATCTACAATGTAATCCTCCATATAAACAGTCTGAAAAAGAAAAACCATATGATCATCTCACTAGCTCCTGAAAATGCCTTTGACAAAATTCAACACCCCTTCACAATAAAGGTCTTGGAGAGACCAGGAACAACAGGGATATACCTAAACATAATAAAGGCAATATACAGCAAACTGACAGCCAACATCAAAGTAAATGGAGAGAAACTCAAGGGGATTTCCCTAAAATATGGAACAAGACAAGGTTGTCCACTCTCTCCATATGTCCTCAATATTGTGCTTGAAGTTCTTGCTAGAACGATAAGACAACAAAAGGAGATCAAGGGGATACAAATTGGAAAGGAAGAAGTAAAACTTTCATTATTTGGAGATGATATGATTTTTTTACATAAGTGACCCCAAATAGTCTACCAGAGAACGTCTACAGCTGATAAACACCTTCAGCAAAGTGACAGCATGTTGGATTTTGTCAAGGTCTTTTCCTATAGCTATTGAAAGGATCAAGTGACTTTGGTCATTGAGATTTTTATGTAATGTATTACATTTATGAATTTGTGTACATTGACCCTCTCTGTGACTCTAGAATGAAACCAAGTCATCATGTTGAATAATTGTTTTCTTTTTTAATATTAAAAATTTTACTTTTAAATTTAAATTCAAATTAGAAACAAGGTTTCTTCACATATCAATCTCATGCCCCTCTCCCTTTCCCTCCCCTCCTCCCACCCCCTCCCACCACCCACCTAATACCCACTCTTTTCCCCAGGGAGGGTGAGTTCTTCCATGGGGGGGTGTCCATAGTCTGTCATTTCATCCAGAACAGGGCCTAGGACCTCCCCCCAAGAGTCCAGGGTGAGAGTGCATCTCTCATTGTGGGATGGGCACCCAATGTCCATTTGCATGCCAGGAATAAATACTGGTCAACTACCAAAGGCCCCATAGATTGCCTAGGCCTCCTCACTGACACCCCCATTCAGGGGGTCTTGATCAGCCCCATGCTGGATTCCCAGGCATCAGCCTCGGATTCAAGAGTTAACCCTTGTCAGGTCAGCTGCTTCTGGGGGTTAAACCAGCCCAGTCTTAATCCCTTTGGTCATCAGTCCTCCCTCTCTGTTACAGGCTTTCTTGAGTTCAGCTCAGTGCTTAGCCGTGGGAGTCTGCCTCTTCTTCCATCGGCCACTGAATGAAGGTTTTGTTTCCCAGACTCTCTGGCCATGGGATTGTAGGCTGGCACTCCCCAGATCTATGTCTAAAATCCATATATGAGAGAGTACATGCCATGTTTCTCTTTTTGTGACTGGGTTACCTCACTCAGGATGGTTTCTTCTAGTGCCATCCATTTGCCTGCAAATCTCAGGATTCCATTATTTTTTTCTGCTGAATAGTACTTCATTGTGTAAATGTAGCACATTTTCTCTATCAACTCTTCGGTTGAGGGGCATCTAGGTTGCTTCCAAGTTCTGGCTATTACAAATAATGCTGTTATGAACATAGTGGAACAGACATCCTTGTTGTATGAATGGGCATCTTTTGGATATATGCCTAAGAGTGGAGTTGCTGGGTCTTGTGGTAGGTTTATTCCCATTTTTCTGAGGAATCTCAAATAATTGTTTTTATGTGTTATTGAATCAGTTTGCAGGTATTTATGGAGAATGTCTATGTTCCCAACATTTTTATATTGCTACATTTTGTCTGGTGTGGGTATCAGGATAACACCAGCTTTATAAAATGACTGAGGAAGTATTCCTTCCTTTTCTACTTCAGAAAATCACTTGAAAAACTTACTATTAGTTCTACTTTGAAGGCCTGGTAGACGTCTACCCTTAATCTATCTGAGTCTGGACTTTTTTGGGTTGGTGTGTTACCACTTCCATCCCATTCATATTATTTATTTCATCTGTATTTATCTTTGTTAGATCATAAATGTCTAGAAAATCGTTAATATCTTTTGGGGTCTCCTAACCTAGTAGGATATAAGTTAATAAGATCTGCCCTTATTGTTGTGATGTACTCACCAGAGAAGACTGCTCAGACATGGTTTTAAGCCAACAGACAGTTTTTATTAAGCAGCAGCTGACTACGCTGTAATGATGATAGCCGATGCTATAGGGGATACAATATATTTATTTACCAGAGAGAGAGAAAGCGTCACACAAGCTAGGAGTTAGAAGCGTGGCTGGCTTCCAAAAGAGGAGGTCCTTTTTCCTTTCACTTCCTTTTATCTCTACCTGTGCTAATTTACTTGACTCAGCCCTCATGGGCAGATAGCTTTGTGGGGTTCACTCCTACAACACTGAGTGTTCCGAATCCCAGTGTAGCCCTGAGATTTTCTCAGGGTGAGCTTTTAAGCACACACACACACACACACACACACACACACACACACACACACACACACACCCTCTTCTGGGTTTATATACTTCAGGTAACAAGAGCGGTTCACCAGAAGCAGAACTATAGAGGCTAAAAAGCAAGGCCAGTACATTTTTAGACTTTCCCAGAACTATATACAATTGTATGTATTAGGACTTCGTTTTATTTTGTCAGGTGGTGCTGTCTATATACTGAGTTCCGTGTAATATATTTTGATCACATTCTTTCCCTTTCAACAACTTCTCACAGATTCTCTCTCTCTCTCTCTCTCTCTCTCTCTCTCTCTCTCTCTCTCTCTGTCTCTCTCTCTCTCTGTCTCTCTCTCTCTCTGTCTCTGTCTCTCTCTCTCTCTCTCTCTCTCTAACTCACTCCAAATAAACTAAAGAAAATAAGTAAGGCAATAAATACCAAAACAAACAAACAAACAAACAAAAAACTCCACAAAGCTACAACGATTCTGTTTCATGTTGGCCAATTAACAACACAAAATTACCAGCACTTAATTTCCCCTGGGCATGGGTCCTGCCCTGGAGTGTAGCTGATATGCTCAGTGACACTTTATTGCAGAAAACTGATTTTCCTTTTCCCAGAAGATTCTAATTGCACATAGCTTCTGGATTAGAGGTGGGATTTTGTGTCCTCTTCCCCTTTTCAGTGCTGGGATTCTGTCTGGCTTGAGCTATGCAGGTTTTGTGCATGCTGCCACAGTCTCTGTGTGTTCCTATGTACATTAGTCCTATTTTTTCTGAAGATGCTGTTTTGTTGGAGTCATCCACCACCTCTGGCTCTTAAATCCTTTTTACCTCCTCTTCTGCATAGACCTCTGAGCCTCAATGGGATGGGTTTGATGAAGACATCCTATATAGTGTTGTGTGCTATAAAGTATCTCAGTATGTATACATTGTCCAGTTGTGGACCTCCTTGTGAATTACATCTACTGCAAAAGACACTTCTGTGATGGGGGTTGAGCAATATTCTAGCCTGTAGATACAGCATATGCCATTAAGAATCACTGTGTGTTGTATTTCTTTAGAGAAATAATAGTAGGTTTTCCCCTAAGCCTCAGGGCCAATGTAGTCTCAGGTTCTTGGCCACTTTTGCAGTGTCAGATATAAGTTTCATCTCCTATAGTGGATCTTAAACCTATTTTTAAGGTGTTTGGTTACAATCATAAGGTCTGTGCCACTATTGTACCAGTATTTTTTGCATGCATGTTACTGATGGCGGTCACAGATTTTGTCACTGGTTGATACCGGTTATGCTGTCCTCTAGGAGCATTCAGATTGCCTCCAAGCACCATGAATGTTAGCAATAAGGTTGAAGATTCTAACTGCATATCTGCTTGAGTTTTCTGTGTTCAATGATGTAACTGGAGTCTTCAGAAATAGGGTCCTACTATTAGGTTATGTATAGCCTTTTAAATAATCTATGGTGTTTGAAACCCATAGGAACTCCTTTGATCAATGGCTCAACATGATATAAGCCATTACTTGCACTCAAGGTGGCATGTTACTTGGTGACATAAAATGTCTTCTTGGGGTCTTGTCTCCTGTATTGTATTGTGACTCCACTTAAATTTTCATATGTGTATATATTTTAGGGTGCTTCTATGGTAATAAGTTTGTATATGACTTTTCAAATAACCTTTAGTGTTAGCTATCACTTCCCTTATTCCTTTCCCTTACCTTGTCTTCCCATATCCCCCACATTACATTCTCTTATTCTAGTTTTCCATTTACCACTTTGTAACACTATATTCTTTTTTTTCCTTCCTTAAAAGATCCTCTCATCACCTCTGGTCCCTTACTAACAACTTAATGTCTGTTGTTATTCATATTGAAGTGCAGCTGTCCAAAGCTTAAAAGCTAACCATGCACATATCAAAGAAATCATGCACTTTATATTTTCTGTGGTTTGAGTTAGCTCTGCCAGAATAATTGCTTCTACATGCATCCATTTACCTGAAAATTCATTTCTCTTAACATCTGAATAATGTTCTATTGTGTAAATGTACCACAGTTTCAGTATCTCTTTATCAATTGATGAACATAGTGGCTATTTTCAACTTCAGGTGTTATGAATAGAGAAGCAGTGAACATAATGAGCCAGTATCTTTGACAAAATATGTAGTGCTCTTTGGGTCCAAAACCAAGAGGCTTCTTGGTAGATCTTACAGTAGATCGTTTTTCACAGTTTTGATAGGGTTTCCGGATTCTAGAGGAGGCATAATGTCCTGGTTGGTCATGTTTGTGTTTTCTGTACTGGGATCTAAACATCTGGAATTATGATCTTTTTTTCGGTTGCTATTGCCCACTCTGGTGCTAGCCAAGTGTGGCCAGTGTTTGGGTCCTAAACTCCAGCCTATTGAGAGAAGTCTTCTCTTGATCATCAGATACTCACAGAGGAATAGAGCTTGGCTAGAATGTATACTGACATGATGGCAGGGAAGAGTTAGCAGTTCTCTGTGTCATTAACAAAAGACTGGGTCCTTAGTGTGATAGGGGAATGTCTTCTGTATATATGTTTCTCTTATTGGTTGGTGAATAAAACACTGATTGGCCAGGTAGGAATGATAGGTGGGGCTACCAAGCAAGGAAAATTCTGGGAAAGTGTAGGCAGACAGGAGTTTCCATGTAGCCAGCAATGTAATAGCAGATCTGGGTGTTCTCTGGTAAGACAAGACCACTTGGAAATATATAGATTAATAGAATGGATTAACAATTAAGACAGAGGTAGCCAATAAGAAGCCCTAATCATTGGCCAACTCTTTTGTAACTAATATAACGTCCATGTGGTTATTTGGGCTCAAGGGTGGCAGAACCCAGATGGGCAAGAAAACTCATGATACACTTGTGGGTAGAGATAGACTTGGGATGTGTGGTGGTTCATATGGACAGGCTACAGAAGGTCTTAGGATAAGTCTAGAGAGACAAGAATGGAGGCCAGGAAGGAGAATTAAGATCCCCTACCTGAGTACTAGCCTAGTGTGGCAGCTGTGGGTCCCTGCTAGAGAAAGGTTGGGGTCAACATAGTCACAAAGAAATGCAGATGGTCTAGAAGGAACATTGGAAGGGCCAACAGGAAGAACTAAGGGCACACTGAGTCTGCACCAAGAGCCAAACTGGAATTCTGGTTCCATTGTGCATCAATCTGTAAGATGCTTAAAAACACCCATATGAATATAAATTATAGAAACCCAAGGGAAATGACAACCTGTGAAGGTGCAGATACAACAGCATAATCTCTAGGGTTGCAAATGTTCTTGGTAACCAGAAGATCTAGGAGTGGATAATTATTCCAAGAGGCAGTTTCTACAGATGCTGATGTGTAAGACAGGGCCCCAACATGTGTCTCTCTACTGTTCCTCGGGAGAGCCTCTTGCAAAGTTATACACTACTGAATTAACCCTGAAAAGATCAGAGCACCTCGAAAAGTCACAAAAGCCACTTAATATCAGAGGACCCTTGTCTTTTTACTGCAACTATAGTAGGCAAAGGCTCCAGTCAAGACTCCTGAGCCATTACATCGCCAAAGAGTTGTATCTATCTGGCTGGCTGCTTTTATGACAAACTGACACAAACTAGAGTCATCAGAGAAGAAGGAGCCACAGGTGTGCAAATTCCTTCATAAGATCCAGCTGTAAGGCATTTTCTAATTAATGATCAGGGAGGAGGGCCCAGGGACTGTGAGTGGGGCTAGCTCTTCAGTGATGATCCTGGCTTGTATAAGGAAGAGGATGAGAAATGTATGATGTGCAAGCCAACAATCATTACCTCTCCATGGCCTCTGCATCAGCTCCTGCCTACAGCTTCCTGCCATGTTTTAATGTCCATCTGACTTCCTTCAGTTTTGAACAGTGATGTAGATAGAAGTGCAAGCCAATTCAACCCTTTCTTCCCTAACTTGCTTTTAGGTCATGGTGTTTCATTGCAGCAATAGATACTCTAACAAGACACCATCCATAAATCTTATTTAATCAGGTCATCAAAGATGTTATTATGGTCACTCATTATATGGGGTTTTGTTTGTTTGTTTTTGCTTTGTTCTGAAGTAGAGACTTTTGTAGTCCATGACAGCCTCAAACATACTATCTAGTTGAGGTTGACACTAAATTCTTGTTCCTCCTCCCAAGTGATTACAGCAAGCATGGATCACCACACAAAGTTCATTGATTTTTTTATTCTTATAATTAGAAGTTTCTATAACATGTTTTAGAACCATGCATTTAAGGCAGAATTGGTTCATTTCTTATGGAGCAGATAATGGCTGGGGCAGGAATTATTGGCTATTACATTTGGAGGAAGACAATTTATGTTCTCACTGTTAAGGTGAACAAACTGATACAAATTATCTTAGGAATGTAAGATTTTCTAGGATAAGTTATCCTTTTCCAGGTCAAATAATTTGATTGATTGCCTCTCATGATTTTTGTCAATGAGATGAGCTAATATGCAATACTTAACAACATTAATTTTAGCCTAGGATTCCTTAACTGAAAATTTAATGTGTTGTGTTTGTAAACTTTAAAAGAAATAGTCATTGCTGAATTACAGTATAATACAAAACAAATAGGAGAAAGTTTTAATTAGATAATTTGCACAAAATTTACTTTTATACTTATAATATTTTTAAAATTTGACAATTTCATATATGTATATAATAAATTTCAGCCATTCTCCCTCCCTCCTTTCTTATCTCCTTTCCAGCCCCTTCAAATACCCCTCTTTATGAGTCCCTTTATCACATTCATATCTGGGTATTATCTTGTGATCCACCAAGTTTCACAGAGTTGTGGGAGCTGGGAATTAGACTATCCATAGGAGCCTAGCTGCTGTCTGTGAGTATACATGTGAAATCAGTGACTGCCTGTTTTCCATAATCTACCAGTATCAACAGTTGGACAAAAGGGAGTATTGTTCTGTTGAGTCCCTTTCCAATCCTCGCTGTGCTGATGAGAGACCCTGTCTTGTGTAGAGAGCTATAGATTTTGTGAGACAGACCATGGTTGCAATGGTTTCCAGCCTTTCTTCCCATCTTCTGGCTCCTGTACCCCTACACCCCATTTCCACACTGCACCAAGTTTTAGAGAGGGTGTGGAATATATGTCATGTTTAGGGGGAAGCATTCAAGTGTCACTTTAGCATCCATGAGTCACTGAACTCATCACCGTTCATTACAGTGTGATTTTTTTGGGTAATGCTGGCTTTAGTACTTGTTCCTGAGTATTAGTATTTAGAATAGGTCAGAATCACATCTATTTAAACAACTGTTGAAACTTCCTCCAGCCAGACTTAAGAATGCCTACTTTCTTCTGTGGTAATAACTGCATATAAGTAATTGATAAGAGGATAATCATTATACAAGATAAGGCCACATGATTCTGCCAAAAGCCCCATGGTGAGAGATCAATGCCCTGGATCATCAAGAATTCTTCACCAGTACATCTGTAATAAACACAAACAAAAATAATGTCAAAGCTCATTCAGCACATTGACTTCATTCCAAAAACTCAGAGTTTCAACACATCATTAAAATTTTCTTCTTTATATTTGAGGTAAGTAATGATGATCTTACTATTTTGTTATATATTATGAAATCCAAACTACATGAATACGTCCCTTTGTTAGTTTTAAGAACTATACAAAGAGGTGTAGCTATCACATCTATTTACAAGCCTTGGAAGTACACTCAGGAAACTTGGGCAAATTTATAGAGTTGTACTATGATGCAACTTTGTAGTCTCACTGTCTTCACTGTATCATTTATTTCTCAATCTACAATGCTGCTCTCTCTTCAATGGGAAAAGGCATGAATGAAGCACTGTTATCCTGGAGGAAAAACCTCAGCTTCCTAATGACATACACAGACACTCTAAGATATCAAAGCATTGTTCAGTTCAGCTGACTCAGTAGACAATAAAGCAAAAACACCACAGCATCAAAATCTAGACTGAGGACCAGGGGGAGACTAAGGGTTTCTGACAGGAGTCAGTCAATTACTGTCAGCTCCTGTACTAAGACAGCAGTGACAACCATGTACGCTCAGCTATGGAACATCCACAGCAGCCAATGGCTACAGACCGAGCCTGCATAGTGGTTGGAGTACATCAGGATGGTGAAACACAAGATAGAAAAGCAGCTGCTGCTAAAAATTCTGGATACACTACAATTATCTCCTGTTTATCTTCATCCCTGTGTCTCTATGTCTGTATGTATCCATTCTTATGTCTCCATCCTTTGTATCTCTTAGGATTTAAGAATCCCCAAATCTGCTGAAAGGGCAGATTTCTTCCTCCTGTCAGAATGAGGTCTGTGGTCCATCCTCCTCTGGTTTCATTTCCCCCATCCCCATCCTTCTGACAAGACACTGAGAAGGAATTTGTATTAGAAGGATGCGAGAACACACCAGCAGAGACTGGGAAATAAGATATTCCCCTCTACTTGTTTTCTTATCAATAATTCAAACATTGATTTGGGTTACTATTATTCATTATTATTTTGAACATCCATGAGAGATTTAACATACCAACATGCTCTTCTCTCATATATCTCTGATATATCAAAGTCAAATCAATGAGAGCAATAATAGAAAGGGTTGTATTGTTACATTAAAACAATACACTTTAATTTTATAAACCTGTGTTTCTATTTTAATGGCATTAAACAAAACTAAGATTTCCTTCTCAAACTACTGAAATATGTGTTTCTTTCATTACAGGACACATCCTGTGGTAGAATATTGTACAAACACACACACACACACACACACACACACGGGTCTTTGCTTTCTTGAAGCTTTCCAGGGTATGAGGCAGAGGGAAGACCCTGGAATCTGGCAGGCACAGCTCAGCCCTTGCTGCTCTTGCTGTCCTGACATTCTTGGGCTCTGCTCACATGAACCATAATCTACACATGTACAAACTATGCCCTGTGATCTATCAGAGCAGCATATGTGAGACACAAATGTTCTGAAAGGAGGAACTCAAACCCACAATCAAGACACCAAAACCATTTTTAAAGGCCCAAAGAACATTTTCTGCATATTGTCTATACCATGGAACAGTAGGATGGAAACACAGCCACAAGTGCATTGCTTACAATGACTCACTGTGGAGAATGGGCAGAGGACAGAGTGTTAATAATGAATGGATGGGTTTCCCCTCTAAGTCTAGGCACATGCTATGTCCTCAGTGTGATACTCAAGCTTACATTACATAGTTCTGACAACTACTGATTTCTGCTCTTTTGTCTTCTGGACAGAAGTTTTGTCCCAAGAATTCATTGTGCAGCAGAGCCTGTAACACAAACAAAAAGAGGAAAAGACAAAAAGTTTGATATTTTCATAACTTTCCAAAGAATAAACACAGCTATAAAATCAATCAAATTTAATCTTTACTGTAATGTCAAATGTGTGTGTGTGTGTGTGTGTGTGTGTGTGTGTGTGTGTGTGTGTGTTGTGTTGTATTTTGAGATTGGGTTTCTCCGTAGTTTTGGAGCCTGTCCTGAAACTCTCTCTGTAGATCATAATGGCCTTCAACTCACAATGATCCACGTGCCTCCCAAATGCTGAGATTAAAAGCATGAGTTACCACTGCCAGGCTCAACAATATTTTAAACGAAACTCCCACAAAGTTCAGTCTGCCAAGCAAAGCAGTACCCATTCACCACTTAAGAGGCTTAGGATTGAAATGAAGGATCTTCCCAACTACTAAGAGGTGAACTCTAACTAGATTACCTCAAGCACCTCCTTCTCTGCCCAGTCCATAACCATGTAAACACTGTAATTGAAACAATTATACTAGTTCATAGTAACAATATTTCTTGCTTGTTTTCATTAAAAGCAGTTGTGACTATTGGAGTAGTAAAGTCTGTTAAGACACACTTCACTGCAGAGAAAGCTTGGCAAAGCCAGTATAGCTGTGGGTATCACTTTAGTTTTTTGATGTAAACTATATATTACAGTCCCTCATCCTTTCATTATTTCTTTATTGGGCATAATCACAACTGTATGCTTCTTATAATATCAATTATATTTCCTCTTTACCCTGGGATTTTTCTTACCATTTATCTCCTTCAAATAACATATGCCTGGGGAAAACCCTAGATGACTCACTGGCCCTTGGTGAAACAATCAGGAAAGTTCTTATCTTTAGCTCCTGTAAGGAGAATCCTGGGCAACAGTGAGTTAGAGATTACAGCTAGGGAAAGGATATGGTTGGGAATCATGTCAGTTGCTACAGTTGGAGAAGCCAAGTACAGTGACAGACAGGACAACTTACTGTGTATCCATAATGAAGAATGCTAATGTATTTCAAGAGTGAAAGCCCAGGTTGTAAGGTTACTGAATATATTTCCAGAAATAAGGAAAGCTGTGAAGAGCAAAACCACGAATTAAAACCAGTCCAGTGCCTAAGAATTCTAGACAAGAACTTCCTTTCAAGACCCCTTCTTCCTTCTGACCATTTCTTCTCAGACCAGCTCTTTAAATCATTCTTTCAGTTGTCTAAACAGAAACAGAATTTTTCACTCTGCAAAGCCAAGGGTATTTTTTAAGTAGATCCTGCAACCCCTTTGCAGAAGCCAAATCTACAGAAATTACATTATATTTAAAGTGGCATGCAACCTATAAAAATTCTTTAAACTTTAAATATACCCATCTTACATATTTAAAAATTCCCCTTAGATTCCTTATAAGATCTAATTTATGTAGCTAAATGGTTTGTTTATACTGTATAATACAGGGGATGATGATATTCAGAGCAGAATAATCATTTGTTTCATGTATTTTCAAGATGTGATTGGTGGAATCTTTGACAAGATTACAGGCCAACTGTAGTGACGATCCTAGTAAAACTGCTGCCATCTAGGAACATATGATAGAATAAAACTGTTTTGGCTTGTTTTACATCAAATTAACATTAGCTAAATTCACTGTAGAGTAGGGAACCTCAATTAGGAAAATGTCTATAGGTAGGCCTCGGTCTTGCCTTATTCATGTGCCTTGCTTTGTTCACACCCATGGGAGGCCTGCTCATTTCTGAATGGAGAATGAGGAGGAGTGGATGAAGGAAGTGTTAGATGGGAGTTAGCAGGAGGGAGCAGGCAGAGAAGACAGAGAGGAAACTGTGGTTCATATGTAAAATGAATAAAAAAGTTAATTAAGTAAAATAAAATGAAGAAAAGGAAAGTGCCTCTATAAGATCATGTGTAGGCAAACCAGTGGGGTATTTTTTTAATTAGCAATTGAGGTGACAAGGCTAAGACCAGTTGTGTGTGTTACCATGCCTGGTCTGGTCATCCTAGGTTCTAGAAGACAGCAGACTGAGTGAGTCACTAAAAAATGCCAGTAAGTGTCACCCTCAATGGTCTCTGCATCAGCTCCTGGCTCAAGGATCCTGCCTGTTTGTGTTCCTATTCTGACTCCCTTCAGTGACGAGCAGTGATATGAAAATGTAAGCCGGATGAACCCTTTTCTCTCCAGCTTGATTTTTGGTCATGGTGTTTCTTCACAGCCATAGAAACCCTAAGTAGTACAAACACTGAACGTCACATATCCACTTTTACTTCCAAGAATCAATAAGTCTTGTTGCTTATAAGTTTTGTCTCTCTCTTCATGATATTAATAGTAATTTTGGATTCAATTAAAATACCATCTTCAGACAACTTCAAGACTAGAACTGATAAACCACACAGTGCGGTGAAGAGCAGCACAGAAAGTGACAAATCCCCATTTAAAAAGCTGCCAAACCACAGAATCACATGGAGATGCCAGAAAGCACGGATGGGGATGGAGAAGGGGCACCTCTGAAGTTCACAAGGAATTTGTCCTATCTACTCTTTTTTTTTTTTTTTTTTTTTTTTTTTTTGGTTTTTACGAGACAGGGTTTCTCTGTATTGTTTCGGAGGCTATCGGTCCAGCCCGGCCTCGAACTCACAGAGATCCGCCTGCCTCTGCCTCCCAAGTGCTGGGATTAAAGGCGTGTGCCACCACCGCCCAGCGTCCTATCTACTCTTAAGCACACCTGAATATGCAAAACAGTGACTCTACGTGCAGGCATTCAGATTGCACCTGACCAAATGTTTATACAGAAAATAAAACATTTGGCATCAAAACTAGTTTTAAGGTCCCACATAGAAACTTTATTCAATAACCTGTTGTCCTAGTTCCTTTCCTGTGGCTGTGATAAAATACCATGACAAACATAGAGAAGTCGGGAGCTTTTCCAAGTACAAATTACAAACACAGTGTACAAGAAATGACAGAAACAATGTCATTCACAAAAATCTCAAAGAGGGAGGATGGGGGACCTTGAAATGAATCTAGCTAAATGAAAAACTTGAATAATAAAAACTTCAGGATGCTAAAAAGAAATCTGAAGATACTAGATGATAGACAGACCTCTCATGCTTATAGATTGTACGATAAATAGAAAATATCAATCCTATCAAAATCAATTGACAAATTCAATGCAGTGACCATCAAAATTATAATATAATTCACATAAATTGAAAAAATACTAAATTTTGCATGGAAATACAAAAGACCCTGATTAACAGAATAATTCTGACACACAAAACAGCTAGAGGTACCATCAACCATTGGGGATATCACCATCATTTGTGAAAGAACAGATCCCCCTGTTGTGTGAGGAATAATTCATCTCCTCTATCAATAAGAGGCTTTCAGTAGGCCTGTCTGCATATCTGGGAACAAGAGCAACAGACTCTGGCACACTTTACCACCTTATGTGTCTTCCTCTCATACAGAAATCAATAACATGCCATTTGCCCTGGTAGGACAGGGTCCTACTTAATGGAAAAGATTACTTGAACCTGGGGATGTCCTGTCACACAGGAGTAGCAATCACTCCTTGGGTACCTGCTGTACAGTTAACAGAGTTTACCCAATTATTCAATTTCTACATTAGTTTTATGTGCACACTTATCAAAAGTAAAAACAAAATGAACTCTACCAACACTATGTATGTCCTTTAGGGAATGGGCTATTTTCAGGTTCCCTTTAAAAGTCAATTTTAAAGGTTTCTTGGATGATCCAAAAGGGACAACTTGGGACACATGTACTTGTACACCCAATAAAGCTTTCTTTCTTTCTTTCTTTCTTTCTTTCTTTCTTTCTTTCTTTCTTTCT
This sequence comes from Mesocricetus auratus, assembly GCF_017639785.1. Taxonomy (NCBI): domain Eukaryota; kingdom Metazoa; phylum Chordata; class Mammalia; order Rodentia; family Cricetidae; genus Mesocricetus; species Mesocricetus auratus. The sequence goes on from NW_024429190.1 coordinate 78,577,226, forward strand.
TTCTTTCTTTCTTTCTTTTTCTTTCTTTCTTTCTTTCATGGTTTCTTGGGTCATTCTTTGTTTTCTTACTCATCAAACTGACATCAGAGCAGTAGCCACAAAGCCTGGGAGGAAAGACTGCTCCTTCTCTCCTACAGACCATAATAAGCTTTAGTATAAGGCTTCATGTCCCAAGTCCTAATGTGTCAAGCATGTACATGTTCAAGAAGGAACACAAGGAAAGTTTTCCTCTCAGAAAAACACAAATCACACTCACCAGAATGGACACAAAGTAGAACGCCAAAAGTATTCTTGGTACAGCTGTTGCATTCTCCCCTGCTCCTATATATCTCAGGTAACTGGCAGAATAAGCCAACATCATGATGGTAAATAACATACGGAAGAATACCTTCACATCTGTTATGTTTCCTTAGAAAGATAAACGTGGGGTCAGTTCCTCTACCTAAGTCAAGGGAATTGTACATATTTCAGGTAATACTTTAATAACCAACAGGATCAGTAACAGCTTCAAAGCCACCCAACTTCTCTGAGTCCGCATCTGCTACCTGATCATGTGGTTTCTGGGAACCAAATTTGGAGACTTTGGAGGAGCAGCGTGTGCTCGTAGCCAATGAGCCTTTCTCTAGCCCCATCATATGGCTTTATTTTTATGCTTGCCCCAAAATACCTTTTCCTATATTACCTGTTCTCCTCTACAAATAATTATGAGCAATTTATGGGATCCTGGCATGGGGAGCTACAGGCAACACAACTGGATAAAATTTTACTGCATTTTCTTATAGGAGAAGCAGAAGTAGAACATGTTCATGTCCACATTTCTTGTGTTTATATAATTCAATTAGTAATGAAATTGGAATCAGGACTTACTGGTAGTTTTTTGTCAATATAACACAAGCTAGGATCTTATGGAAAGAGCCAACATCATTAAGAAAAATGCCTCCATTACTTTGGCCCTTAAGCAAGGCTCTGCCATCATTTTCTCAATGAATGATTCATGTGGGCAGTCTTAGACAACTGTGGTTGATGCTATCCCTGGGCAGGTGGTTCTAGGTTCTATATGAAAGCAGACTGAGGAAACCATTAGGATCAAGGCCATAAGCACATAAAATGTATATGGATGGATATGTAATAATTAATTTGTTCCATTGGCACTGTCTCAAATATATGTTATTTATTCAGTCATTATACTACACAGAATCTCTTAGTTAAATCACAGTTTCACAAACAGCATTTGTAGTATTTTGTGAACAAGTCTCAGAGACTTTCCTCTTGCTGAACACTTGTGTTAGATAGCATGTTAGAGACATGTTTTTCTACTTATGCTTCTCTACTTTAGGCTTGCCACAGTTGTACAAACCAAACCATGCTCACCCAAGAGTCAATTACCTGCTATGCTGAGTACTGTAACAGTGAATATAATTCTTGTCAATAACCTCCTGGATACCAGTTCAGCTAACAATTTCGCAAAGAAATATGATGACATTCTGTAGTATCCACTGGCATGCTCATGTCTACAGAGATAAAGATCATGTTATATATCCTTAGATTACTCTAGAAGGCACAGGTGGGATGCTGGCTACACTTACTTCTGCTACCACCGGGAACCTAACAGGACAGTGTCCCCTATGCTCCACTCTGACTCCCATACAGGTCCCCATGTTATGGACCAGCATCTTTAGGCCATCATCCCTATGACATTCTCACTATGATTATCCCAATCAGAAAACTCTCCCCTCTTTTGTCCACTCTGGCCACACAAGAGCCCCTCCAGGGAACAGTCTGATGAGCCCACTCTCCTCAGACTCTGCCCCTCTGGCGCTGGCTCCCGGAGGAGAAGCTCATTCATACCTCACCTCACACTGTGGTCATGGAGACTTGTGTCTTTCCAGTTTTCATGAAGAAGGCGACACTCTCACTCTGTGGTCATAGTACAGCTTCAGGACACTACATCCTTCTCTTAGGCTACTCTCACTTTAGGACAGATGTATTCCTTCACCAGTCTCTTTTATAACCACTAATCTTTACCAGATACCAAACCTAATTCTTACCCTACCTGGCCCTTCTGAATCCCAAGTTCTTCCCATCCTAGTGAGTTCACTGTGACTTTGATTTTTTTGTTATAGGATCAGTAGTGTAGGCTGGAATTAAATTCCAAATGTACCCAAGAGTGCCCATTCTCTGGCCTCTACCCCACCCCTATATGACCATGCTCATGGTTTTGTGGTACTGTGAATCAAACACAGGGTTTCATGCACACAAAGCAACCACTCTACACACTGAGCGAGGCCCTCAGCTCCTCTCTGATGTCTCCTCTTCTTGGCATGTATTTGGGCAAATCTTGGCTACCTTTGAGAGCAGTGAATCCTAAGCACAGGCCACTGGGCAAAGATTCTTCCATGTATGAAAAACACAGGAGATAAACAGCTCTTTCTACACAGCTGCCGTCTGGCACTTCCTACCTCTCCACCCCAGGCTGTGCTCACTCTCATTATTACACAGCTGTACCTCTCCAGCTCCAATGTGCTGCTAAACCCACTACACGGAAGTTCCATGAAACCCTTCACATCTTCTTTGTGGGGGTCACGAATTTCCTGTGATTTTCAGTCTTCTCCTGCTGTGTTGTCTGCAGCACTGATATCTGGTTACCACACCCCAAATTTGAAACTTTCTCTGAGCACCACACACCTCTGCTCCTGATTTCTCATCCAGATTTCATTAATATCAGCAATCTTACTACATACTTCCAAAATCATGATATCACATGATAAACACAAAATTTCACAATGTGTTTATCTTCAACTAAGTAAGTAAGAAAAGGGGAAGTGACTGATAATGAGATAACATGCTAGTTCTAACTATGAACATAATCAACTTGATCACCAGCCCCTGATGCCTGTGCCTGGGACAGGAGCTACTCACAGAAAGCGATCCGTTTTAATCACAAGGAGATTCTGAGGATATATGATTATGATACACTGCAAGACTGTTATCACATATGGCAGGGTGGCTCTGCCAGGAGAGAATAGAGGTAAAAGCAACAGTAAATTTAACATTAGGACAGTTTCTTTGTAACACATCTTCTTTTGTAGATTGAATAACATTACATAGAACTATTCTTTAAAATAATCAGTACTAGAGAAATGTCTCAGCAGTCAAGAATGCTGGTTGCTCTTGAAAAGGACCCAGGTTTTGCTTTCAGCACCCACATGGTGGGTCACAGTCATCTATCACTCCAGTTCAAGGGAAGCTGTGCTGTCTAGTTCTATGCTGACTTGACACAAGCTAGAGTTATCTAGGAGGGAACCTCAGTTGAGAAAGTGTCTCTATAAGTTCCAGTTGTAAGGCATTTTCTTAGTTACTGATGGATGAGGAAGTGGCCAGTCCACTGTGGGTGGTGCATCCCTGTAATGTGACAGCTCTCTCCCTCCTGCCATTTCATGAATAAACACTCAGAGAGTTAATAAATGTTTGGCCAATTGCTGAGGATTATTATTAGTTATTTCTTACATTTAAATTAACCCATTTATATTAATGTAAGTATTACCACATAGCCATATCATTACCAATCTGCTGGCATGTTGTGTCTCAGGCAGCAAATTCTGCTTGGATTTCCTTTCTGGCTTTATCCTGCCTTGATATAGGCCAAAGCATTTTTATTTATCAACCAATGAGAGAAATACATTTTCAGAGCTTACAAAATGCATTCAACACAGCACATCCCTGACCTTTTAGTCCTGCGTTCTAAGAAAGCAGGCTGAGCAAGCCATGGGAGGCAAGCCAGTAAGCAGCTCCTACCTAGTTTGAGTTCCTGTCCTGACTTCTTTGAGTGATGTACTACAATGTGGAAATGTAAGCTGAATAAACCCTTTCCTCCACAACTTGGCTTTTGGTCATGTGTTACATCAGACAAATAATAACCCTAACTAATACAGGATCCAGTGCCTCTTCCTGATAGCCACACATCTCAGGGCACATACATGGTACACAGACATACATGTAGGCAAACACTAAGACACATAAAATAAAATAAGTATTTAAAAAATAAAGAAGGAAAATGTGGAACTGTCCTTGTTAAATGACAGATGGTATGAGACCCATGGTTATTTTCCTCTTTGTCTCAACAGAGATGTCTATTAATTGAAGTATGTCACTTAATATCTAACACTTTGATAACAGCCTTTAATATAATGATCCTAGAGTATGCAATTTATAAGTGAATTGGTTTTAGATGAAATCCTGAGAGTGGAGACCCATGATATCATCTCTGTCCTTATCATGGGAAGAACAAAAATGTAGTGTCTGCCAGGATATGCTGAGAGAAGATGGATAGACAAGACGACCTTGGAGAGAATACTCACCACAGACTCTTAAACTGCAGTGTGGAGACACATTTGCTTTTAAAACCACTGACCTGTGATATTTAGTCATGGCATCTCAACCCACCACTTCAGTTTAACTAACAAAGTTGGTAAGCATCTTTCCCAATGTATAAAGAGAGGAACATAAAGACAAATAAAACTCCTAGCGGTTTTCAAATTCTGTTGGCCACTCTGATTTTATAGAAGGGTAAGAATGGAAATATGAAACAGTGGAGGAATCCCCACTCAAGTGCTTACAAAGACAGAGACAGCATAACTGGGACCTAACAGCTTGCTACATAGCATCTTTTCAACTGACAGTCAGGGGTCAGTGACTTTATTTAGGTACACAGTGGTGGTTAGACATCAGATCAGAAGAGGGGGGACCTTATTAGAAAGTAGCTTCCTCCTTTATCAAGGAAAAATTCCATTTTACACTCTACCAAAGGTCAGATTAAATAGAAAGGATGTAAAAGGAAGTGATAACCTAGGAATTGGTGAGACTCTGAGAAGATTAGAAAGTCTGAACTGTAGGACTCCTGGAACTTGGAAGACAGAGGCAAGAGAACTGCCTGGGCTACATGACAAGTTCTGGAACTGTCAGGTCACAAGTGTGGCCTTGCTTCCAAGGTCCAAACATAGAGCAGAGGATCTGGGTACCCCATAACCAACAAAAGAATACAGGACCTGGATAGCCCATGACCAAACGTACAGCAGAGGACCTGGGCACCGCATAACCAACAACGGAGCAGAGGACTTGGGCACCCTATGACCAACGGTAGAACAGAGGACCAGGGTCCCCCATGATGAATAATAGAGCAGGACACCTGGGCACCCCATGATCAACAACAAAGCAGAGGACTGGGCCAACCATAGACAAGAGAACATGGGTACCCAACAACCAACCATAGAGCAGACAACCTGGGCTTCTCCTCTTCTCCCAATGAGCCAGTTTTGCTTTCAAGGATCATCTGTTTAACTTTACTAAATGCACAGCTTTCTCTCTCTCCACTTTTCCATTCCCGCACACACACCCATCCCATGGTGACCAGGGAATTCTCCATGTCTCTGTCTCCATTATTGTCCTCAAGTTCCATTGTGCTTACCTTTCATGTTTTTATCAACAAAACCAGGAACCTTGTGGCCCTGATTATACTTAACCATATATACCACATCTACTTTTTGACTTGAATTTTTAGATGTTAAAATTGTAGATTGGCAACCTATAGCTACACATTTAATGTATAAAAGTAATATGATTCATGAACAATGTTGTAAAATAATTATATCAAACTAAATTAGGTGATTTCCATCACTAGAAACATACAACATTTTTATGGTAACACATTAGAAACTTTGAAATATGTATTAATATTTGCTGGATTGAATGTGCTGTACAATGTATCTCAAAGGAATAAAATCTTACTTCTCATGTTTAACAGATTTTAAACTCTTAGTCCATATGTGTCTCCCCGCTCCCCTCTGCCCTAGCAATCACTAGTGTACACTATGCTACCTGGAGGTCAATTGCTTATAGACCACAAAAGTGAAATGTGTGTGTCTTTCTGGGTTTGGGTTATTTTATTTTATAAGATGTTATTCAAATCTTCAATTCTATTCTTATTGTTACAAATTCCATTTTAATGATAAGCAGCATTCCAAGTCACATTTCTGTATCAGTCATCTGTTGGTAGACACTTAAATTCCTTAACTTGGTCACTGTGCATATCTCTCCAATGTACATCAGACTTCACATGCATTGTGGGTAAATGATTTTCAATGAGTATGTAAATATGTACTGGATAAATGTCTGTATCCAATTATTTCTTTTAATGCCTTCTCCTTAATGTTTATTTACCACCTCAACCCTATAGTGCTACTGAGCCAATGGAGCTCATATGCCACAAAATTCAAACCCAGTTCCTAGTTATACAGTTGGACAAGGCACAAAGGCAATGCTGGATCCAAATATGAGAAGCATCTCTGGTGTCCAGAACATTATTGATGATAAAGGTATTGCTATTTACTGTGAAAATAATTTATAGCTTTATTCTTCAGAAGATGTTGAGGAAGTGTTTCCAACTGTCCTACATAGGTTTCTTTTGCTGTGATGAACATCCTGACCAAAAATAATCTGAGGAAAGTGGAACTTATACAGCTTACATATTTCAGGTCACAATCTCACCAAGAGGAAAGTCAGGCAGGACTTGGAGGCAGGAAGTGAATCTGAGGTCATAGAACAGTGCTCCATACTGGGTTACCCCTCATGATTTTCTTAGTCTGCTTCTTATACAGCTCAGAACAACCTGCCTAGGGATAGCACTGCTTCCAGTGGGTTGACCCCTCCCATATCCTTCATTAAACAAGAAAATGTTCCACAGACTCATCTAACAGGTTCATTTTTTAAATCAAGTTTCCTCCCCCCATATGACTCTTGCTGGTGCCATGTTAGCAAAAAACTAACCATCAAACTAATCAAAAGAATCAAACACAAATCAGGACAACTGAAATAAACTACACACAAATGCCATTGTCCCACAGACCAACTTCTTAAAAATACCGGTTGCAGAGGAAGGGAAATATACAAATTAAGAGCATGATACAATTTCCAAAAAGAATATGAAGAAACAGTCAATAAAGGTCTTCTTTATGTCTGCATTTTCCAAGAACATTTCATCATCAGTTTTCAGAGTTTATGTCTGAATGCTTCCTGTGACAGTGCCTACACCATCTACATTCTTGTCTATGCTATGCCAAGTTAGAATGTGGAGTCTGCACAGGGCACAAACCAAGTACTAGATTTGAAAAGCTTTCAGATCTTCGTCTTCAGGGAAGATGAAAGGACAACAGACTGGAAACAGCTGCAACAACTGTCTCACTGCAGACTGACCTCTGATCCACACAGACGGACACTCACAGAAGTTATTTTTATGGTTTTCTTTTCTCCAAAATTAACTGTTGTTTTCAACACATCAAAACAAATTTGTGGTGATTTGGAGCTGGCCCATTCAGCAAAGTGTCTGCCATGCAGCCATGAGGACCTCAGTTCAGATGTCTAGAGCCCATGTAAATGTACCCAGGCACAGTACTGTAACTCCAGTGATCGAGAGTACAGACTTGGAGTCTTGGAGCTCACTGGCCAGCCAGCCTAGCCAGGTCAATGAGCTTCATATTCAGAGAGGGACATGCCTTGCAAAAATGGAGAGTCATCAAGGAAAACCTGGCATCAACCTCTGACCTACACATGCAGATACATGGCAGAAACATGTACGCCCACCAACATGCACATGTGTACACATGAACATGAATGCACCCCACACAAACCTGTACATATAACACACAAAACTACACACACACACACACACACACACACACACACACACTTTAGTTTTCTTCAAAGAACTTGCATGGTCAAGCTCTCTGCCCATTGTGTGGTACCCTGAGACTGTGGGTGTCAAGCAGGGAGCACAGTTGAGCAAACACTGATGTACCACACATGAATTACATTGAAAATTGTGATCCTGAAGAGAAACTATGTTTGAAACATACTATAGTCATTAAAAAGTTTTAACATGAAAGCATATCTTTAATGTTACATTGTAGCTCAAACTAGACAAGGACCCAAAAGTGACATCTATAAGACAAGTCAGGAAAAACTGAGTCCTATCCTATTACCCCACACTCACACACATTCAAACAATCCAAATAAATTCAAGAACACTGACACCTGAGTAACAAAAGAAGAATAAATACGTAAACTAAAAACATTCATGTACCAAGGCATTATAAACAGAATAAAAAGGCAACACACAGAAGGGAAGAAATGTTTGTGGATCATCTGTCTAGAGGGGGATTAACATCTCAGAAACAAAATGACTATAACTCAATAGCAGGGAAAATCAGGGGCCATGGAAAATTAAGAGCTGATTCAGCAGGTAAAATGACAGCCACCAAGGTTGATGACCTTGAGTACAAACCTCTGAAGCCCATGAGGTGGAGGGATCAGCTCTTGCGATTATCTGCTGACCTCCTCATGCATGCAGTAGGACACACATACCCACACTAAAGAAATAAATAATTTTGGAGTAAAAAAAAACATTCCTGTTTAACATGGGAAAATGGGTTCTACAGACACTTCATAAAACATTCAGTGGTTCACAAATTATTTTCCTTAGACATCTTATTCCAAACAAGAAAGACCATAAGTAGGGTGAGCCTCTGTGCTCTTCTGGTGAGGATACAAATATTACAGTGGAGTTGGAGACAGGACAGCTGTTCCTCAAATTAACACAGTGTCCTATAATTTCTCAACTTTAGCTTTCTACCTTAAAGAGTAAAGTCCAGGGCTCAAGCTGATGTGCTTTCACATTCAACAGGATGGCATGTATCAGCCAAATGTGAGAACAAACCACATGTCCAGTCACAGATGAATGGTAATCATCACAGTAAATACATATAATGAACCATTACTCTGCCTTACAGAGCCCAAGAAATCTCCATACATGCCACACAATGATGGGCCCTGAGGACAATATGCCAATGGAAACAAGTCAGCCAAAACAAATAAAAACAAAATCAAAACAACACACACACACAAAAGATGCTGTGTGATTCCAATTCAAGGATCCAACAATAGTCATATTCAATGACAGAAGGCAGAATGGTTGATGCCTGGAATCAGAAGTGGGTAGAATGGGGATTCTTCTTTCATGTCTATGGTGTTCCATTCAGAAAGATGAAGAAATGCCCTACATTTAGAGTGTGGTGGTGGTCACATAACATAAAGTTGTTACTTACACTAAAACTGGTAAAATATGAAATGTGTGGTGTGTAAAGACTCATACTATCTCACAGATACGTGAAAGAATGAGTTCTTCCACTCAACCTTCAAGGTAACAACACATTCTATCACATAATAAAGTGTTTTCTCTGTTCTTGTCACAAATTCTAACTCTTAATGGATTTATATAAGCTTGAACAAAATAATAACATTTGATCATTTGCTTACCTTATCTGGGCTTCATAACAATCATTTTGTAGGAAATGGAAAGTTTTTCCCACAAATATGGCCATTATGACTGTGATAATTACCTTTCAAAACATACAGGGGAAAAAAAGGAAAAAAATCCATTAGGATTAGAAATAATTTTATACATTTTGTCCATTATTTTAAGACGTATGGTTTCCTAATCATATTTATCCAGGGAGATAAACATTGTATTTTAGCCAGAGACCCTGGGAGAACATAAAACACACCTGTTAAGAGACTGCTTAGATGTTAAACTGAAAATCAAGGGCTCCACAATCTCAGGCTCTGACAGGACAGACTCTGGAAAAGTTAAGACTTCTCCCAGTGTTCCACCAGAAAGGGCCAGTGAAGGCCCCAGGTACTGAAATACTGATGACACAGGGAGGAAGAGAATGCAGGTACCTGGGGACACACCATCGTAATTGACAAAAAGTGTTCACCTAAACTGATATCTCAACTCTGGTGCCAGTGAACATGGGCAGTTTTCTACTTGCAAGTGACTGAAAAGAATTCAGGCTCTCTTTACTCTAATAGTTAGAAACAAGCACACCCCATGGCTGGAGGATAGCTCAGGGGCAGAGCTCTGCACAATATACAGGAGATGCTGATCTCCTGAACTGCAAACCAAATATCAAAATGACTCACAATACAGTTCCTAGCAATGGAATTTTGTGTGCTAAGAAGGGGTCATCTGGTCCTCACCTGTGTCACCTCTGGAAATCTGTGCCTGTGTAGGAAGGAACACTATTGCTGTATTGCTGTCACCAAAGTATTCACACAGTGTCCTCTGGGTAGCTCAATGCTCCCACTACCCATCTTCTCTGTCACTGTTGTGCGAGCAGCCTGTGCTTAAGTCTCACCTAAGCTGCCAACTCATCCAACCCCTCATCTACTTCCATTGGCTTAATCTGTGCAGACAGACACACCGAGTCTGCACTGCTTTTGTTTGGGGTTGAAATATCTTTAAAAGGTGCCTCACTTACCAGAGGTGTAAGGTTACATGATGCAGTAACTTATTTGAAAGATTCTATTATTCCTCTGATAATGTTTAGAATATTATAATCTAAGGGAAAGTATTCTACCATTTAACTTGATAATTTAGAACCAAAATTCCAGGGCTTGGAGATGTTGCTCAGCAGTTAAGAACACTTGCTGTTCTTGCAGAGGACCTGGGATTCAGTACCTAGCACCCCAATAGCTCCTAACAACCTCCTGTAACTCTACACCCAGAGGATCTTATACCTTATTCTGACCTCCATGGGCGTACACATGATGCAAAGTTATACACCAACACACAGTAATTAATTAATTAATTAATAATTATTCCACAATTTCTAGCTTTGCCAACACACACACACACACACACACACACACACTTTTCCTGTCGTGATACTGCTTACTGTTGAACAAAATGGATAACTCATTCTTTTTTTTTGTTTGTTTCTATGAGACAGGGTTTCTCTGTATTGTTTTGGAGGCTGTCGGTCCAGCCCAGCCTCGAACTCACAGAGATCCACCTGCCTCTACCTCCCGAGTGCTGGGATTAAAGGCGTGTGCCACCACCGCCCAGCGGATAACTCATTCTTAAGAGTAAAACTCACCTATTCCCAAATAATATCAAATCTTTGGTTGTGAAAGAAATCAGAGATAAAAATACCCATTTTATGATATAAATGTACAATTTTAAAGACCAAAGTATTTGAGCAACAGACAATAAACTCAAATGGAAAGAATATTCATATACACTCAGGGAGGGCAGCAACATTTAAATATAAAAACGGCAATACTCATATGTAGAACACTCTTCCATTACAGCCAACAACACAAGACCTTTCAGTATTCAACAGAAACTAAATGCCTGAGAATAAAATGTTAAGGCACTAATAACAGAACTGACTACAAACTCTTTGTTGTACAGGACCAGGGATGTAGGTCCAGGGTAGAGTGTTTGCCCTCTAGTGGCCAAGGCCCCAGGAGCAATCACTAACAGTAGAATCATCAACATCATGAATAAAAACGAATGAGTAAGTGATGGCCTAGTAAGCTTGAAGAAATTCATTTCCGTGTCATTCAGTTAACATAACAGACATGATGATCCTTGTTACAGAGCCAGTTTAAAGAATGGTAGAACTTCATCACCATTCTGACAGGGGAGAGTAAAGTTCAATCCAGTTACCTTTTGTGTGTGAACTGCACTCTGTGTAGCTACTGCATTCACACAATAAGGAAAGAGCATCCCACGGCAGACTCATGGCTCAGGTAGTGGATGCACTGGCTCCCTCGGAGCTGTGCAATGGTCCTGTTTCCTCACCTCACAATTTCAACTACAGGTCATCCCTCCTTCTCTTCTCCAGTTATCCTCACCCCTTTTGTAACTTAACTTTCTAACAAGTCCATTCTCCCATCTGACACACTAAAATTTCATCTGTTTATCCAGTTACCATCCATTCACCCACAGGAAAAGTTGCATCAGGAAAAAAGTCTTTTCCTCCTTTACTCAGATCTGGACTTGAACTTGTAAGACACACAGGTGAATTAAACTAGACAGATGTGAAGAACTCCCTGGTGTGCTGTAATATTGTTTGTCTCCATGAATTAAATTTCCTACTTGGATTAGTCACTATAGTTCCTCTAAATAAAATCTATCACTAAAAACATTTTCTGATAGTAAAAAGTAAATTGGGTTCTGCTTGCTTTATTGAATTTCTATATTCCCCAAGTAGAGGGGAGAGGACAAACACATGGAAGGGAGTAGAAGATGAGTGTGACTCTGAAGTAGACTCACTCACAGTCAAATTGCTCCCACTGGAGTTTTCCAGAATACAATTAAAATAACTCATCACATTACCTGAATCACAATGACCCATGAAAATCCCAGGAAATTTTTGAACGAAGAACAGATAATCCACCAGAGCTGATGCCAGAAAGGGGTGGCACACGTGATCTCCTCTAAGGCTGAGCTCCTCCCTGAATTCTGTTCCTCTAAGAGTATATCCAGTTCAGTTCTTACTCTGCTATATAAGGAGGACTGGGCATACATATTGGTTAAGTTTTTTGTGACTTGGCGCTGTCCTTCAGAAAGCTCTTTATATTTGTTGACTTTAGGATAAAAGTGGATAAAGACAAGAAAAAGTTAGACAATAATTTAACTGATTTTTCTGAGACACTTTTCATGAATAACACAAATTATGTATCAGGTTTTCTCTGAGACAGTCTCATGTACTCTAGACTTGTATCAAAGTTGTTATGAAGCCTAGGTTGACTTAAACTTCTTCAGGTCCCCCTGTTTCTGTCTTAAGAACTGCAATTACAGGCATGCACCTTTACACCCAGTGATGTGGTGCTAGGAACCAAACTCAAGGCTTTGTACATGCTAAGCAAGCATCCCAACAGACCAGGTAGATCCTAAACCTACCATATTTGAGCATAATAAAATTACTCCTGTGTAATTATTTATAGATTGGAAAAGTTTCCCTAACTAACCTAACTACTGTCATTATCCCATGGACATAGCTAACTGAATGGCCTTTTCCCATCCCTGATTCCTAACAAAGTCCTCATTCCCTGTTGGATTTATGCTTCTTAACATTAAAGTCTGGTTCCTGCTTTCTGCTTCAAGTGAATGCATATGCAAATGTCTATGCAAATGCATAAACTGCCATCTATCTTATTTTTAAGATGTTATAGACAAATCCAGGCATGGTGACATAGCCCTGTGTGTTAGTTATGGTTTCTATTACTGCCATGGACCACGTGAACTAAAGCAGGGGTGGTGCAGGGTATCTCACTTCCACTTCCACACAGTGCTGCATCACTGATGGAAGTCAGGACAGGAAGTCACACAGGACAAGAACATGGAGGCAGGAGCTGATGTAGAGCCATGGAGGGTGTTGCTTATATGACTTGCTCTCTGTGGCTTATTCTTCCTTTAGGATGAAGCCAGGATGACCAGCCCAAGGACAGCCCTACACACAATGGACTGGGCCCTTCTCCATCTGTCACTAATTTAGAAAATGCCCTACAGGCATGCCTACAGACCACTGTCATGAAAGTATTATCTTAACAGAGGTTCCCTCCTCTCAAGACTTTAGCTTGTGTCAAATTGATATAAAATTAGCCCATTTACCCTTTAATACCTGTACTTGGGATATGAGTGAGAAGGGGCACACATTCAGGGCCAGTCTGGCTATAATAAGCAAGCTATTTAAAACAATATAAAGAATAATAGGACAAACAATGAGTACATTTACTTTTATAGGTTACATAAAATCACAAAGTACAGACAGCAATGGCTATTTTCTAATTGGAGGACACTTAATTAACATTAAAAGTCTCTTTTCTAATGAACCACAGTTGTGTTTTAATGAAATCAGTTAGGAAAAATAGTGATTCTAGAAGACTCACATACATTCATGGTCATCTTCCTCTGTGTCTAATATAGCAGAGAAACCTCCAGTAATGATGTCCAGGAAAAAGTCTGCAGGATTGTTGTGGTAATCACAGTTATAACCTACAAAGAAGGCAGGTCATGAACACAAACCTGAGGACCCTCTTTCAGAGAGTGGGAAAGGGGAGGGGAGACAGAATCTGCAACTTCTTCATCCTCTTGTCCCTTCCCCCACTAATTTATCCTTTCCTAATATATATACACTCATACTATTTTAAAAATGTCTGATCCCAGTCTAATAAATATATGTCTATACACATTTATGAATACATATGTATGTTTATGTATATGTTATGCATACATATGTGAACTCATATTATGAAAGAATCATTTGCATGTGACCTACATTTTTATAAGACTCCAAAAAAACACAAAGGTTTCTATTATTTTAAATGACAAAGATTAATCTAAAAACAAATAGTGAGCTGTCGAGCCCCTCAGAGGGACCTGAAGGCAGAAGAAAGCAGCTGCCATCATCCCCCACCACTCTGACCTTGCCCTTCCACCCTCAGGTAGAGCAGTAAGTCTCAGGGTCTCTTGCAGGCCACCTCCCGCTCCTAGACTCCCCTGGCCCACAGGATCCCTCCTGCCACCCAGCCCCTCAGAGGGACCTGGAGGCAAAAGAAAGCATTCAGCATCATTGGCCACAATTCTGGTCTTGCCCCTCCACCTTCCAGGAGACAGGGGGAGAGAGAGACAGAGAGACAGAGAGAGAGAGAGAGAGAGAGAGGCAGACAGAGAGAGACAGAGAGAGAGAGAGAGAGAGAGAGAGAGTAGAACAGACAATAGAGCCTTGAACCCATACACACCAAGAGAGGGAGAGACTCTCCTTACACCCACTGGAAGAAGAGATGGGAAGGAGAGAGCATAAGAACATATCAAACAACAGAAAAACCTACATGACACCACCAGAGTCTTGGGACTCTACACCAGCAAGACTGGACCATCCCAGTGCAGATGAAACAAAAGATAATGACCTTAAAAACAACCTCAAGATAATGATAGAGGCCCTCAAAGACAATGTGAGAAAATCCCTTAAAGAAATGGAGGAAAAACAAACCTCCCAAAAATGAAGAAAAAACCACAAATCTCTTAAGGAAAGCAGGGAAAAAAAACCAATCAAATAGATGAAGGAAACAATTCAAACAGTTTAAGACCTGAAAACTGAAATGGAGGCAATAAAAAAAAAAGCTGAGGTGAGGCTGAAAAAAGAGAAGCTGAATAAACAATCAGGAACTACAGATGCAAGCATAACTAGCGGAATACAAGAGATGGAAGACAGAATCTCAGGTGCTGAAGATAAACTAGAGGAAATAGATTCATCAACAAAAGAAAGTCTTCAATCCAACAAATCCCTAACACAAAATATCCAGGAAATATGGGACACCGTGAAAAGACCAAACCTAAGAATAACAGGGATAGAAGAAGGCAAAGAAGCCCAGCTCAATGGGGCAGAAAACATATTCAACAAAATCATAGAAGAAAACTTTCCCAATCTGAAGAAGGAGGTGCCTATGAAAGTAAAAGAAGCTTACCAAACAACAAATAGACTGGACCAGAAAAAAAAGTCTCCTTGCCACATAATAATCAAAACACCAAACATACAGAATAAAGAAAGAATACTAAGAGCAGCAAAGGAAAAAGGTCAAGTAACATATAAAGGCCAACCTATCAGAATTACATCTGACTTCCCCATGGAAACTCTGAAAGCCAGAAGGTCCTAGATAGATGTTCTATAAACACTAAGAAATCACAGATTCCATCCCAGACTACTATACCCAGAAAAACTCTCAATCATTCTAGATGAATAAAACAAGATATTCCATGACAAAACCAGACTTCCACATTACATATCCACAAATCTAGCCCTACAGAAAGTTCTAGAAGGAAAACTCCAACCCAAGGAAGCTAACTACAGTCACAATAACATGGACAATAGATAATCTTACTTTACCAGAAGCCAGAAATGGGAAAACTCATACACAATACCACTACCCAAAACGGATCCAAAACAAACAAGAATCAACAATCAATGGTCATTAATATCCCTGAATATCAATGGTCTTAACTCACCTATAAAAAGACACAGGCTAACAGAATGGATATGAAGACAGAATCCATCCTTCTGCTGCATACAAGAAATACACCTCAGATTCAAAGACAGATGTTATGTCAGATTTAAGAGTTAGGAAAAGATTTTCCAATAAAATGGATTTAAGAAGCAATCGGGGCCGCTCCCGGCTTCCAGAAGAACCGCCCACACAGGCCCCTCCAAGACCCCAACCCAGCTAGCCCAGCTTCAGGTGAGATTGGGTCCCTGGCTGGGACCACCCGCCCATCACCCTTCCCCCTCCATCTTCGGGGCCCCGCTCCCGGCTTCCAGAAGAGCCGCCCACACAGGAAAGAGATCAGCCCCTCCAAGACCCCAACCCAGCGAGCCCAGCTTCAGGTGAGATTGGTTCCCCGGCTGGGACCACCTGCCCATCACCCATCCCCCTCCATCTTCGGGGCCACTCCCGGCTTCCAGAAGAGCTGCCCACACAGGAAAGAGATCAGCCCCTCCAAGACTCCAACCCAGCGAGCCCAGCTTCAGAAGAGCCGCCCACACAGGAAAGAGATCAGCCCCTCCAAGACACCAACCCAGCGAGCCCAGCTTCAGGAAAGAGATCAGCCCCTCCAAGACCCCAACCCCAGCGAGGCCAGCTTCAGCTTCAGCTGCAGTAAGGAAGGAGACCAGTGGAAACAGAAAGCCCCCACCAGCACCCACTGGAAGAAGAGATGGGAAGAAGACAGAATAAGAGATCACTCAGCAATAGAAACACCAACACGACCCCACCAGAATCCAGGGATCCAACACCAGCAAGACCTGAAAAGCACTACATAGATGAAGAAGAGGAGACAGACCTTAAAAGTTATTTCATGAAGATGATGGAGAGCCTCAAAGAAGAAACGAGGAAATCCCTTAAAGAAATAGAAGAAAAAACAAACAAAAAAATCCATGAAATGGGGGAAAAATTCAAGAAATAAACAAATCTCTCAAAGAATCTAAAGAGCACCAAGAAAAAACAACCAAGAAAATTAAGGAAACAGCTCAAACAGTTGAAGGATTGAAAGCTGAAATAGAAACGATAAAGAAAACACAGAATGAAGGGATGCTGGAAATAGAAAAGCTCGGTAAACGGTCTGGAATCACAGATGCAAGCATCACCAATAGAATACAAGAGATAGAAGAGAGAATCTCAGGTGTTGAAGACTCATTAGAGGACATAGCATCGTCAACCAAAGAAAATCTCAAAACCAACAAATCCTTAACACAAAATATCCAGGAAATATGGGACACCGTGAAGAAGCCAAACCTGAGAATAATAGGTATAGAAGAAGGTGAAGAACTTCAACTTAAAGGTACAGAAAACATATTCAACAAAATCATAGAAGAAAACTTCCCTAACCTAAAGAAAGATATGCCTATGAAAGTACAAGAATCTTACAGAACACCAAATAGGCTTGACCAGAAGAAGAAGTCACCTCGCCATATAATAATCAAAACATCAAACCTACAGAGCAAAGAGAAAATATTAAGAGCAGCTAAAGGAAAAGGCCAAGTAACATACAAAGGCAGACCTATCCGAATTACACCTGACTTCTCAATGGAAACGATGAAAGCCAGAAGATCCTGGTCAGATGTCCTACAAACGCTAAGGGAACAAGGATGCCAGCCCAGACTACTATATCCAGCAAAGCTCTCAATTACCATAGATGGAGAAAACAAAATATTCCATGACAAAGCCAGATTTAAACAATACGTATCCATGAATCCAGCTCTACAGAAAATGCTAGAAGGAAAACCTAGAGCCAAGGAAGATAACTACATTCACAAAGACACAGGCAATATAGAATCATACTTTACAAAACACTAAAAGAAAAAGGGAGGAGAAACTACACAAAATAACTTCACTAACAATAAATCAAGCGCAAACAAGGATCACCAATCAATGGTCATTAATATCCCTCAATGTCAATGGCCTCAACTTACCTATAAAAAGACACAGACTAGCAGAATGGATACGAAGACAGAACCCTTCCTTCTGCTGCATACAAGAAACACATCTCAACACCAAAGACAGACGTTATCTCAGAGTAAAGGGCTGGGAAAAGATCTTCCAATCAAACGGCCCCAAGAAACAAGCGGGCGTAGCAATCCTAATATCTAACAAATTAGACTTCAAATTAAAATCAATCAAAAGAGATGAAGAAGGGCACTTCATATTCATCAAAGGAAAAATACATCAAGACGAAGTCTCGATTTTAAATATCTACGCCCCAAATACAAAGGCACCTACATTCGTGAAAGAAACATTACTAAAGCTCAAAATGCACATAAAATCTCACACACTAATAGTAGGAGACTTCAACACTCCGCTCTCACCGCTAGATAGGACCTCCAGACAGAAACTTAACAAAGAAACAAAAGAATTAATAGAAGTTATGACCCAACTGGGTTTAACAGACATCTATAGAACATTCCACCCAAATACAAAGGGATATACCTTCTTCTCGGCACCACATGGAACCTTCTCTAAAATTGACCACATAATAGGAAACATAGCAAATCTCCACAGATACAAAAAAATTGGAATAACCCCCTGCATCTTATCAGACCACCATGCATTAACATTAGAATTCAACAATAACACAAATCGCAGAAACCCTACAAACTCATGGAGATTGAACAATGCACAATTGCACCATCCCTGGGTAAAGGAACAAATAAAAAAAGAAATTAAAGACTTCCTCGATTTCAATGAGAATGAAGACACAACATACACAAACTTATGGGACACTTTGAAAGCAGTGCTGAGAGGAAAGTTTATAGCACTAAGTGCCCACATGAAAAAACTGGAGAACAGTCATACTAGAGAATTAATAGCACAGCTGAATGTTCTAGAACAAAAAGAAGCAAACTCCCCAGGAGGAGCAGACGCCAGGAAATAATCAAATTGAGGGCTGAAATCAATCAAGTAGAAACCAGGAAAACATTGAGAAGAATCAATGAAACAAAGAGTTGGTTCTTTGAGAAAATCAACAAAATAGACAAACCTCTGTCCAAACTAACCAAAAGACAGAGAGAGAACATGCTAATTAACAAAATCAGGGATGAGAAAGGGGACATAACAACGGACTCTGAGGAAATCAAGAGAATCATCAGGGCATACTTTGAAAATCTGTACTCCACAAAATTTGAAAATTTAAAGGAAATGGACAATTTCCTGGATAGATATCACTTGCCAAAACTAAATCAAGAACAGATAAATAATCTAAACAGACCTATAACCCCTAATGAAATAGAAGCAGTCATCAAAAGTCTCCCAAACAAAAAAAGCCCAGGCCCAGATGGCTTCAGTGCAGAATTCTACCAGAAATTCAAAGAAGAGCTCATTCCAATACTCGTCAAAGTATTCCACACTATAGAAGCAGGAGGCTCACTGCCAAACTCTTTCTACGAGGCTACAATTACCTTGATACCCAAGCCACACAAAGACACAACTAAGAAAGAGAACTATAGACCAATTTCCCTCATGAACATTGATGCAAAAATACTCAATAAAATACTTGCAAACCGGATTCAAGAACACATCAGAAAAATCATCCACCATGATCAAGTAGGCTTCATTCCAGGAATGCAGGGATGGTTCAACATTAGAAAATCTATCAATGTAATCCACCATATTAACAATCTGCGAAAGAAAAACCACATGATTATCTCACTAGATGCTGAAAAAGCCTTTGACAAAATCCAGCACCCCTTCATGATAAAGGTCCTAGAGAGATCAGGGATAACAGGAACGTACCTGAACATAATAAAAGCAATATACAGTAAACCAACAGCTAACATCAAACTAAATGGAGAGAAACTCAAAGCAATTCCTCTAAAATCAGGAACAAGACAAGGCTGTCCACTCTCTCCATATCTCTTCAATATTGTACTTGAAGTTCTAGCTACAGCAATAAGACAACAAAAGGAGATAAAGGGGATACAAATAGGAAAAGAAGAAGTCAAGCTTTCATTATTTGCAGATGATATGATAGTTTACATATGTGACCCAAAAAACTCCGCAAGGTTACTCCTAGAGCTGATAAACAGCTTCAGCAAAGTGGCAGGATACAAGGTAAACTCAAAAAAATCAGTGGCCCTATTATATACAGATGATGAAGTGACTGAGAAAGAAATCAGAGAAACATCACCTTTTACAATAGCCAAAAACAGCATCAAATATCTGGGGATAATGTTAACCAAGGAAGTGAAAGACCTGTATATCAAGAACTTTGTGTCTTTGAAGAAAGAAATCAAAGAAGATACCAGAAAATGGAAAGATCTCCCATGCTCTTGGATTGGTAGGATCAACATAATAAAAATGGCAATCTTGCCAAAAGCAGTCTATAGATTCAATGCAATCCCTATCAAAATTCCATCACAATTCTTCAAGGACCTGGAAAGATCATTAATCAACTTTATATGGAAAAACAAAAGGCCCAGGATAGCCAAAACATCCCTATACAATAAAGGAACTTCAGGAGGCATCACCATACCTGATTTCAAGCTCTATTATAGAGCTATAGTCCTGAAAACAGCTTGGTATTGGCACAAAAATAGGCAGGTAGACCAATGGAACCGAATCGAAAGCCCTAATTTTAACCCACACACCTATGAACACCTGATTTTTGACAAAGAAGCTAAAACTGTACAGTGGAAAAAAGAAAGCATCTTCAACAAATGGTGCTGGCATAACTGGGTAATGGTATGCAGAAGACTGCAGATAGATCCATGTTTATCGCCTTGTACAAAACTTAAGTCCAAATGGATCAAAGATCTCAACATACATCCAGCCACACTGAAACTTTTAGAAGAGAAAGTGGGAGATACTCTTCAACGAGTTGGTACAGGAGACCACTTCCTAAACATAACACCAGTGGCACAGGCACTGAGATCAACAATTAACAAATGGGACCTTCTGAAACTAAAAAGCTTTTGTAAGGCAAAGGACACAATCAAAAAGACAAAAAGGCAGGCCACAGAATGGGAAAAGATATTCACTAACCCTACATCTGACAGAGGGCTAATCTCCAAAATTTACAAAGAACTCAAGAAACAAGTCTCCAAAACACCAAAGGATCCACTTGAAAGGTGGGGTACAGAGCTAAATAGAGAATTCTCAGTAGAGGAGGCTAAAATGGCCAAGAGACACTTAAGAAAGTGCTCAACATCCTTAGCCATCAGGGAAATGCAAATCAAAACAACTCTGAGATACCATCTTACTCCTGTCAGAATGGCTAGAATCAAAAACACCGAAGACAATTTATGCTGGAGAGGATGTGGAGAGAGAGGATCACTCCTCCATTGCTGGTGGGAATGCCGACTCATACAGCCTCTTTGGAAATCAGTATGGAGATTCCTCAGGAAAATGGGAATTAATCTACCACTAGACCCAGCAATTCCACTCTTAGGCATTTATCCAAATGAGGCAGGTTCATACAACAAGGGCATCTGCTCCACTATGTTCATAGCAGCATTGTTTGTAATAGCCAGAACCTGGAAGCAACCTAGATGCCCCTCAACTGAAGAGTGGATAGAGAAAATGTGGTACATTTACACAATGGAGTATTACTCAGCAGAAAAAAACAATGGAATCTTGAAATTCGCAGGGAAATGGATAGCACTGGAAGAAACCATCCTGAGTGAGGTAACCCAGTCGCAAAAAGACAAACATGGTATGTACTCACTCATATATGGATTTTAAATATGGATCAGGATAGTGCCAGTCTGCACTTCCACAGATAGAGAGTCTGGGAAACAGGAAAGAACCTAAAAGATATGCATATATGCATAGTACCCAAGAGAAGAGGATGGAGACAAGATCCTCTGAATGGATGGGGAACAGGGCGAGGGGGGTAGTGGGACCTGGGAAGAGTAGAGGGGGTAAAGAGGAAGGGAGTTGGTCATGGGGGAACAGGAAGTTGAGGGGGTGGGGGTAAAATAGGGGGAAGAGGGAATCATAGGATCGAAGACAGATCAGGCACCAGAGTGACCTCGAGTGATCTAAAGGTATAACATCAATTGGCAAGCTAAGCAATAGTGGAAGGACCACCTCGAATGCCCATTCCTGATAATGAACTTGATGTCTATAACTATCCGGGAGCCTTCATCCTGGGACTGATGGAAGCAGAGGCAAACACACAACTAAGCACTGAACTGAACCCAAGGAACCCAGTGACAGAGAGAGAGGAGTGATGAGCAAATTGGCAAGGAATGGGCTGGCAAAACCAGCAGAGACGGCTGATCTGAACAGGGGAGTGCTCTTGGACCCCAGACCGACAGTGGGGAGGCCAGAATGGGACTGATCTGGACCCCCAAATGTGAGTGTCAGTGAGAAGGCCTGGGCAACCTATGGGGCTCTGAGCTGTGGATCAGTGTCTATCCCTGGTATACAATCTGTCTTCATGTGCCTATGGCACAAAGAGAGATGCTCTCTCAGCCTGGACTCTTAGGGGAGTGCCTTGACCCTACCAAGAGTGAAATGATAGACTCTAGACATCCCCTATGTGGAGGGATTTGGCAATAGGGTGGGAGGGAGGGTGGAAGGGGAGTGCGGGAGGAGGGGAGGGAGAGGGAACTGGGATTGACATGTGAAACAAGCTATTTAAAATTAAAATAAAAAATGATTAAAAAAAAAAAGAATATTTCATCCAAGCACAAAAGAACATACCTTCTTCTTGGCACCACATGAAACCTTCTCTAAAATTGACCAATTACTTGGCAATAGAGCAAACCTCAACAGATACAAAAAATTGGAATAACCGTTTGTATCTAATTGGACCACCATGGCTTAAAATTAGAATTCAACATCAACACAAATTGCAGAAACCCCACAAACTCATGGAAATTGAACAATGCTCAATTGCATCACTCCTGGGTAAAGGAAGAAATAAAGAAAGAAATCATACACTTCCTAGAATTCAATGAAAATGAAACCACTACATACCTAAACCTATGGGACACTCTGAAAGCAGTTCTAAGAGGAAAGTTCATAGCACTAAGAGCCCACGTGAAGAAACTGGAGAATAGTCACACTAGAGAATTAACAGAAAACTTGAAAGCTCTAGAACAAAAAGAAGGAAGCTCACCCAGGAATAGACACCAGGAAATAATCAAATTGAGAGCTGAAATAAAGTAGAAACAAAGAAAACAATACAAAGAATCAATGAAACAAGGAGTTGGTTCTTAGAGATAATCAACAAGATAGACAAACCTTTATCCAACCTAACAAAAAGATAGAGAGAACATGCTAATTAACAAAATCAGAAATGAAAAGGAGGACTTAACAACAGACTCTGGGGAAATCCAGAGAATCATCAGGTCATACTTTGAATACCTGTACTTCACAAAATTGGAAAATTTAAAGGAAATGGACGATTTTCCGGATAGATATCACTTACCAAGATTAAATAAAGAACAGATAAATAATTTAAATAGATCTATAACCCCTAAAGTAATAGAAGCAGCCATAAAAAGTCTCTCAGCCAAAAAAAAGTCCAGGGCCAGATGGATTCAGTGCAGAATTATATCAGAAATTTAAAGAAGAGCTAATACCAATACTCTTCAAATTGTTCCACACAATAGAAGCAGAAGGATCACTGCCAATCTCTTTTACGAGGCTACAATTACCTTAGTACCCAAACCACACAAAGACACAACTAAGATAGGAAACTACAGACCAGTCTCCCTCATGAACATTGATGCAAAAACACTCAATAAAATACTGGCAAATCGAATCTAAGAACACATCAGAAAAATCATACACCATGATCAAGTAGGCTTCATCCCAGGGATGCAGAGGTGGTTCAACATATGAAAATCTATCAATGTAATCCACCATATAAACAAACTGAAAAAGCAAAACCACATGATCATCTTACTAGATGCTGAAAAAGCCTTTGACAAAATCCAACACCCCTTCATGATAAAGGTCTTGGAGAGATCAGGAATAACAGGAACATACCTAAACATAATAAAAGCAATATACAGTAAATCGAAAGTCAACATCAAGATAAATGGAAAGAAACTCAAGGCAATTTTGCTAAAATCAGGAACAAAATAAGGGTATCCACTGTCTCCATGTCTGTTCAATATTGCGCTTGAAGTTCTTGCTAGATCAATAAGACAAAAAAAAAAGAAAAAGAAAAAACGAGATCACGGGGATAAAAATTGGAAAGGAAGAAGTAAAACTTTCACTATTTGCAGATGATATGATAGTCTATGTAAGTGATCCAAAGAATTCTACCAGCACATACAGCTGATAAACACCTTCAGCAAGGTGGCAGGATACAAAATGAACTCAAAAAAATCGGTAGTCCTTCTATATGCAGACAATAAAGGGGCCAAGAAACAAATGAGAGAAACATCACCCTTTACAATTGCCACAAACAACATAAAATACCTTGGGGTAACTCTAACCAAACAGGTGAAAGACCTGTATGACAAGAACTTTGAGTCTTCAAAGAAAGAAATTAAATAAAATGCCAGAAAATGGAAAGATCTCCTATCCTCTTGGATAGGTAGGATCAACATAGTAAAAATGGCAATCTTAACAAAAGCAATCTACAGATTCAATGCAATCCCTATCAAAATCCCAGCACAATTCTTCACAGACCTTGAAAGAATAATCCTCAACTTTGTATGGAAAAACCAAAGATCCAGGATAGCCAAATCAACCCTGCACAATAAAGGAACTTCCAGAGGAATTACTATCCCTGTCTTCAAGCTCTACTCTAGAGCTATAGTCCTGAAAACAGTTTGGTATTGGCTCAAAAATAGACAGGTAGATCAATGGAATTGAATTGAAGACCCTGATCACACCTTTGAACACTTGACCTTTGACAAAGGAGCTAAAACTATACAATGGAAAAAGAAAGCATCTTCAACAAATGGTGCTGGCATAACTGCACACTGGCACATAAAAGACTGCAGATAGATCCATACCTATTACCATGCACAAAACTTAAGTCCAAATGGATCAAGGACCTCAAAATAAATGCAGTCACACTGAACTTCTTAGAAGAGACATTGGGAAGTACCCTTGAAAGAATTGGTACAGGAGACAGCTTCCTGAACATCATACCAGTAGCACAGACAGTGAGATCAACAATTAAAAAATAGGACCTCCTAAAAGTGAGAAGCTTTTGCAAGGCAAAGAACACAGTCAAAAAGACAAAACGACAGCCCACAGAATTGGAAAAGATATTCTCCAACCTCACATCTGACAGAGGGTTGATCTCCAAAATTTACAAAGAACTCAAGAAGCAAGTCTCCAAAACACAAAGGACCCAACTGAAAAGTGGGGTACAGAACTAAATAGAGAATTTTCAACAGAGAAATCTAAAATGGCTGAGAGACACTTGAGAAAATGTTCAACATCCTTAGCCATCTGGGAAATGCAAATCAAAACAACTCTGAGATACCATCTCACTCCTGTCCGAATGGCTAAAATCAAAAACACTATTGACAGTTTATGCTGGAGAGGATGTGGAGAAAGGGGAACACTCCTTCACTGCTGGTGGGAGTGCCAACTTGGAGATCAGTATGGAGACACCTCAGGAAAATGGAAATCAGGCTACCACAAGACCCAGCAATTCCACTCTTAAGCATGTACCCAAGATATGCACATTCATAGAATAAGAAGATCTGCTGTAATAGCCAGAACCCGGAAGCAACCTAGATGCCCCTCAACTGAAGAGTGAATAAAGAAAATATGGTACATCTACACAATGGAATACTACTCAGTGAAAAAAATAGAATCTTGAAATTTGCAGGCAAATGGATGGCACTGGAAGAAACCATCTTGAGTGAGGTAACCCAGTCACAAAAAGACAAACATGGTGTGCACTCACTCATATATGGATTTTAGACATGGATCAGGGGAGTGCCAGCCTACAATCCCACTGCCAGAGAGTCTGGGAAACAGGGAGAACCCTAAGAGAAATATGCATGGTAACCTGGAGTAGGGGAATGAGACAAGATCTCCTGATGAGACTGGGAGCTTGGGAGGAGAGGAGTGGAGAGGAGGACATGGGGGAGCAGGAAGGTTGAGTCAGGGTAAGAATAGAGGAGAACAGGATGAGAGATACCATAATAGAGGGGGCCATTATAGGTTCGAAGAAAGATCTGGAACTAATGAGATTTTCAGAGATCTGCAAGAATGACAGCAACTAGCATTAAGGCTATTTTAAATGCCCTCCCCTGATAATGAGATTGATGACTCCCTTATATGCCATCCTAGAACCCTTCATACAGTGACTGACAGAAGCAGAGTTAGACACCCACAGCTAAAAATCAAACTGAGCTCCTAGAACCCAGCTGCAATGAGGAGTAGGAATCAAGACCCAGCTAGCAAAGCCCACAGAGGCAGCTGACCTAAACTGGGGTAATGCATGAACCCCAGAATGATGACTGAGAGGTCTGATTCAGACCCCCTTTAACCTGGGTTTCAGAGAGGAGGCCTCAACAATCTATGGGGCCTTGGATAGTAGATCAGTGTTTATCCCTGACACACAAATGGACATTAGGAGTCCTTTTCACATGGAGGGAGGCTCTTTCAGCCTGTACACATGGGGGAGGGCCTAGGCCCTGACTGGGATGATATAACAGACTTTGAAAATCCCCCATGGAAGGCCTTACCCTCCCTGGGGAGCAGAGGGGGTAAAGTGGGGGGTTGGGAGGTTTGCAGGGGAGGGGGAGAAGGGGATGGAGAGGGATCTGGGAGTAACACATGTAAAAAGTTGAATGAAAAATTATTATAAAAATAGTGATAGACAGAAAATACTTAAATCTGTGTTTAGAGTTAAGAGAATAATCCATAAATATACTCATATTTCACTAAGATGAAACTGATAGCATGGATCACTAAAAAGTATGTCATCATTAAATATGACTCTGAACAAACCAGGCAGACGAAAAGCATGAGTCACAAAATTCAGTCTTGAGTCTCTAAATCCTCCAGTGTTTCCTAAAGCTGAAATGCAAAGTTACTACTAAATAAAGTAAGGTCTACACCACTTCTCAGCCAGATCAAGGTAAGGAAGAACTGAAATCCACCATCTGCTATGTGAGCAAGAACATGAGGACACTGGGCCTTTCCAAAGTTCTTCCATGAAGGATAACAGTGCCCTGTTTCAAAAAGACAAACAGAAAGAATGAAAGAAAGAGAGGATTTAGGAGGGAGGAAAGGAGCAAGTAAGAAGAGAAGGAAAGAAAGGAGAGAAGAGGGAACAAGGGAGGGAGAAAAGGAAAAGAGAATGAGAAACTGAAATGTAGGCCACACCTTGAATGCCAGGATTTAGCAGTCAGAGGCAAGAAACTGAGATCAGTCTGGGCTTATGAAAAACAAATGAAACCTCAAGAAAAGCATCTCAGAAGCAAACACTATGAAGTGTCAGGGTGTGCAAAGACAGACTGCCTCCAAGACAATCAGGCCAGGTACTGTGATATTGATGCAGGTGGGGCAGAAACAGACAAGGATTTCTTGTAAGCAAAATAGACTGGTAACACCAATTAAAGGTAAAGCAGAGTGCTAAGAAGAGAAAGAACCATTTGTACACAGTGTGAACTAAAATGTCTATCCAACAAACTATGAGATCTCACTGCTACACAGCAAGAACTGTTTGTGCCTGAATGTGTTTGAGAAAGGGAGAAAGTGGGGAGAAGGGAGACAGGGAAGAAGGGAGATGTAGATACTAAAAGGACGGAGGGAGAGAGAAATAAGAGATGCAACATTAATATAGGAAGAGATTGTCGGAAGAGCAGCTTAGGTGCAGGAAAAGCCCTTCTGTCAGAAGCTGGAACATTAGGTGGATGTTAGGAGAGAGCTTGCAAAGGTTCAGAGCAGAGAGCAGACATGGCAAGAGCCTTCTTCAAAGTAAGGTGTAGAACTCACTGAGGTCTGTGTCCTCAGTATCTCCTCCCACAGAGTTTAGTTTGGAATCCTTGGCAGTGTCAGATTCACATCAATGGGATCACACATACAGGATCACACCCACAGAATCACAGTTACAGAATCATACCTACAGAAACCTACAAAAACTGAAGATTTTTTTCATGAAAGTAAAATGTTGTTTTAAAAATATATATCCTGTCAACAATTTCTTTAAAAAATATTTATTTATTGTACAGTGTGTTTTGTTTGAATGAATGTCTGTATATCATTAGTCCCTGAGGCATGTGGATGCAAGAAGACTGCATAAGATGTTTATGAGTCACAATGTGGATACTTAAAATGAACCTGAGTCCTCTGGAAAGGCTGCCAGTAGTATTAACTGTTAATCTATCTCACCAGCTCTTGTCAAAGATTTAATTTAAACATTGTCATGTTAATTATATGAAACCATCTCCAAGGAAAAAATAAGATTGAAATATATTGTGCGAATTTTATTAAAAACATAATAAACCTCAAAGTTAAGGGGCTTCCTTTAGCCAAACTGGGGTTGACTTAATACTTAGAATAAAGAAGAATAGTATTAGAGACCATTGTACAAAATAGGAACTAATAAGAGAAACATTTTCACACAGAATTTCATGTCAGCTTTTGAAGTAATTAACACAAGAACAGGAGTTACTAAGTCATGTGACAACTGGTTGTTAGAGATAGAGAGCAGGAGAATAATGGCACAATACCGAACTGTTTTCACTGAGAGAATATTAATAAGCCACAAAAGGAAAATCTTCAATTTCATATCATATAATCCAACAACTGTCAGCATGATTAAAAGATCAAGATTCAAGCCAGGGAAATTAGGTAGCCCAGTGGGTAAAGGAACTTACTGCCAAGTCTAAAGACCTGATTTCAGTCCCTGGAACCTACTGTGTGGAAGCAGAAAAGCAAGTCTCTGAAGTTTTCTTCTGACCTCTAAAGGCATGCTATAAACATACACACACACACACACACACACACACTAAATGTATGAAAATTTTGAAAATATTCCTATCATGGAGGGTGCTCTTCCAGGTGTTGGGGACCAAGGACAACACAGCATGTCAGGGCCTGAGTCTGCTCACAGAACACTAGGAGAAACCACAGGTAAGATTACTCCAGGCAATGCATTAAGACTAGCCATGGAATGAGAAACAGAGATCAGGAGAAGTGTTCCATACTGGAAAATGAACAAGAACTTGATCTTAGAGTATCCTGAATCAGACAGCAACAGACAGGGCAAGTGGTGACACATGGGGAGTTTACAGACTTGAAGGTGCAAGGCCCCAGTTGATGACTTCCTCACTGGGAAAATACAATGATGGAGAGATCTTGACTGTGGAGTGTAATGAGCATTCTTCCAATCAGGCTGGTCCCAGAGCTGCGTCAACCCCAAATAATACACACAGACTCTATTTGTAACAATGCTGTGGGACAATGTCCAGGACTTCTTATTGGCTAGTTCTGTCTTAAGTATTAACCCATAACTACTAATCTATGTATTTTTATATGAACTAATCTTTTTTTTTTTTGATTTTCACGAAAAAAGGGTTTCTCTGTATTGTTTTGGAGGCTATCGGTCCAGCCCGGCCTCGAATTCACAGAGATCCGCTTGCCTCTGCCTCCTGAGTGTTGGGATTAAAGGTGTGCGCCACCACCACCCGGCACTATATGGACTAATCTTAATGAGGATTCCAGCCTAATGATTCCTTTCTTCCTCTGTATCACATGGCAACACTTGACTACATTTCCCAGAATCCTCCTTGACTCCAAGTCCCACCTATATTGCTTCCCTATTGGCCAACAGTGCTCTATTTACAACCAATAAGACAATCATATACACAGAAGGACTTCTCCCATCAATGGAGGTACAGGCAGGAGTGTTTAAGGCGATGGACAATGATGTCAGAACCAAAGTACAGGGGGAAGAAAAGAAAGACAGATAGCATAGTAGTTTCACTGCCAGGAGCATAGGTCATGGGAATGGGTTAGACTTTATATGGTTCTTGGGGTTCTTCAGTCAGTTTGGAACTCTTATTATATTTTAAAATGAAAAAAATTTAATCTTTACACTTAGTTCTATAACTGTTTCAGCCACAGTCTTCTTTCTTGAGAGAAGGAAATGCCATTTCTTTTCCTTCATCCTTCCCTAGGTTCAGGGCTCAGACCTTAGGAAACCAGGGTTAATCCCAGAGATGATTCTTTTTATTCTATATTTGGTTGTGATCCTAGCCTTTAATGGCTGAGCTATCACTCCAGCCCTTTGAAAGTACCCAGAACCCACCATTTTCAATTGAAAGAACCCCACACCTCAGACTCCTGCTGACATTTTCACATCCCATGGTGCAACTGTATATCCTTCTCCATGATGCATTGCTCTGATCTAAACTCAGAAGCCTTCCCAAATTCCCACCATGGAAATCCTTAGTCCTTACAGTGACTCAGGTGGTCTAGGCAATCTATACCCAACCCACCCAATGGTGCTCACTGCAATTGGGAATGTGGAGGACTGAATTGTGTCCTTCCAGAGACTCATTTGTGGCAGACCTCACAACTAAGAACTTAGAATGTGGCTGTAATGAAGACAGACTCTTTAAAAAGGTAATAAAATTTACATGAGATTACTAGTATGTCCTAATGTAACTGGTGTCCATTTAAGAGACCAGGGCATAAACACACGAAGAGGTAAGAGACACCATTTACAACTCAGTGACCAAGGCTGCAGCAGACACATCCTTTCGATACCTTAATGCCTGACTCCCCAATCCAGAACTGTAAGAAATTTAACTTCTATCAAGTCACTCAGTCTGTGGTATCATTGGCAGTACATTAGGAACTTTCCTTCCCCTTTAGGTCACTGGGTTCCAGTCAACTTGGTCTTGTTAATGTTCCAGACCCACCAAACTGCTTTGCCTCAGAACCAATGAGTTTTCCCTCCATCCAGAACTCTGTTAAGCTCTCACCCACTCACCCCCAGCTCACATATCACATGCTTGGGTGTCATGGGGACACGCTGTTTAAAGCAGTGCTCCACCTTCACAACTCCCATTTTTCCCTATGCTTTTCTCTCCTTGTTCTCAATGTGTATTCCTTGATAATGGAAGTTTCCCTCTAATAAATGAGGAAAGAAATTCTGTGTAAGTGCCCAGGTATTGAGTGAACAAAACTAATGTTCTTTTGGCACTTACCTTCTCAGGACTGAGATGACATCAATAGCAGCTATCATGTCTAAGCCAGTGGTTGGGTCATCCAGAAACAAAATGGGATGCTCAGTGACCAGCTCCATTGCTATACTGGTCCTCTTCCTAAGCTCCTTAGTTCTAGGCTAAAACACCAACAACCATCATTATCAACAAGGACAACCACAGTCAATGTCATTTGGTGAACTAGCTGGTCCCAGCAATAAAAGGTTTTGTTATATCAGTATCCTGAGGAGCAGACTGTGGGCATCTGGGAGAAGAAGGAGGACGTTCCTTTTTTTCCAAGGGAGTAGAAAGAGACTTAGGTTAGAGTTTACATGAAGTCTGTGACAATTACTGTTTATTCTTTATCAAGTCACATATTCGAGGGCAATGAATTTATCAAAGTCCCAGATTGGCAAAGGGAATCACTGTCTAAGGAATGAGGATGACAGGACATCAGAAGATGAAGTATCTCTCATAATTAATAGACATTTACAACCCTCCCAACACACACACACACACACACACACACACACACACACAGAGAGAGAGAGAGAGAGAGAGAGAGAGAGAGAGAGAGGGAGAGAGAGAGAGAGAGAGAGAGAGAAGCATTCCTGAAGCTGAGCAAGGACACACACACACACAGACATTTTTTGAAAGTTATTATTTAAAAGTTATATTGAAAATTTTCCATAAAGTTAGTAAATACTTTTATATGTTGTCCATTAAAAACCAATAAGTAATTTAGGACAATGACTACTTATTCTTAAACATAGAAAAGAAAGTATCTTATTTATCTTATAAATATAAACCAACATTAATAGACAGAGGCAAAGCACACAAAATTCCTTCACTTGTGAAAAAGGAAAAAGTGGTAAAAGTCAGCTTTTTTATTATTCTTCCCAACAAGACAAACATCTCATAAATGACTGTGGAGAGGTATCATGGGAGTCAAGCGAGTATTTTCCTGTTCCTTACTGCCTCTAAGGTGCAGCCAGCACAGAAGTTAATTTGTGGTGATGTCTTTCTTTCACAAATAAAGCCTGTATGTAGGTCAGAATGAAGTTTGTCACTAGCTAACCATAGAGGTTTGGAGGTCTGAACAGACAGGCAGGAAGTGACATAGCTGGGCAGTAATGGTATATAAGCAGGAACAAACAGGAAATCGCTCTCTTCTCTGTGGAGACACTTAGGAGGTAAGGTGTGCTGTGGCTTGCTCTTTCTCTCTGATATCTCAGCATTTCCCTCTATATCTGTCTCTGGCAGTTTAATATCTAGACCAATTAAGGACTCCTTTTAAATATATCCATGAGAGTCCTAGTCTGGAGAGACCATTTTCACCTGTACCTCCCCTGTCTGCTCAGCAGACATCTGCATATAATCTTCTCAATGGGACACAAGAAGAAGGAATCAATCTTGATATTATAATCTCTAAGATTATGACAAATACTTATCAGATTCTACCAAAACATAATAATAAGAACATTTGGGGAATGTGAATGGTTATAGCCTTGATAGGGCTATGGATATCAAGAATTTGTTCATCTTGATAGCTAAGAATGAACGTGTTAAGATAAACAAATGTCCTTGTTTTTTAAAAGTTAAGAAAAAATTAGTATTCAGGAATACAGGATTGCATGATATTCTCATAAAAATGTCAGTAAGAAACTAGTTAGATGTGAGGTTTACCACTTGTCTATTATCCCTCCTGATTCTGCACAAATCCTCATAGGAGTCACCAGGTCCATTAGTTGTCGCTCTTGCCAATCTGTATCATTAACACCTAACACAGGAAATGACAATAAATGTTGACAAAAGAAGCAGAGAGTGAGGGCAAAAGTATATCCTAGGCTTCCATCTACTTGCTAAGATAAAATGATCTTACAAAACAGAAACAAGGAGTGAGGGGATTTATCTCTTCACAGTTCAAAGGTATAGTCCAGCATTGCCAGGAAGACAAGGCAGGAAGCTGATGGAGCTGGTTACATCCAGTCAAGAGTACAGAGGATGAATGCATGCATGTCTGTCAGTGCTCAACTCACTTTCTCCATCCTCATGCCACCCAGGACTCATACCCAAAGAATGATGTGCTGGGTCTTTTCACATCTCTTAACTTAATCAAGACAATCACATACAGAAATGCCCTCAAGGCAACCTGACTACAATTCCTTGCAGAGACTCTTCTAAGCGATTCCATGAGATTCTAGACTGTGTTGACTTGTCAGTTAAAACTAGCCACTACAGACAGAATGAAATAAAAACACAGAGAGAAAGGATACAGGAAACAACATTCACCAAACAAGTAAAAGTAAATGCTAAAGATAACCAGTAAAACCCTGAAGGGAAATGAATGCAGTGTGAAACACAGAGCCAGAGTCCTCCATCTCATGTCCTATGTCAGTCCAGAAATACAATCTGAAACAACGAAGGAGCAGGTGTTGCAGAGAAAGAGACAAGAAACAGAAGAAAGCACCTGTCAGATTCTATAAAGAGTCAAGAGTTTAGGGCTGAAGGAAGAGAAGGCTCATGTGAGGAAGACACAAAAATGGTCATGTGAGGAACATTTTTTCCTGCAGGATCAACTCTATTCCCAGCCTTTACTATTGCTAGAAGGTTTCCCAGGTTAATCTCCTCTTTACATCATCATATAACCAGTCACTCACTCATATACACAGAGAGCAAGCCACCTTGACCACACACATTATAGGAAACATATTATCCACACAGTGATTTTGTTTTTTTGCTCTGAGTCTTTCAAGATTTTTCTTCACATTACCTTGACATTTGACTTCCCATCCAGATGTAGAAGTTCAAGGACCTCATTAATTCTCCTTCTTTTCTCATCTCTTGGCATAGACATGGGAAGTCGAAGAGCTGCTGAGAACTCTACATTCTCTCTCACAGTCACCGTGCGCATCACCACATCTTTCTTAAGAATAAAAGTAATTTTAATCATAGTTATCATGAAGACAATTACTCTAACAAATGTAACCTAATCTTCATATAAACAGTATCTAATACTCTACTGAAAAATAGTCTTCTAATGTTACTAGTTTCAATCACAGAGCCTGATGCAATCATTTTCGCCCCCCTCCCATATATCTTCGAAGTAGAGCTCAGGGATTTTGATGACTGATACCTCCAATTATTTGCAGAAAACATCTAAGCTGTGGAGAAAAATGGAGGAAGGGCAAGGCTGGACAACAGCAGTCCTTTATAGAATTAAATCATAGTTGTAATTACCAATACTGTACCACAGATGTTATATTCTGTCCCCTCCCCATCTTCCTATTTAATAATGCCAGCCTCAGGCTAATGAATAATTAGGAAAAGCTGGTGTAGAGAAAGTTCAGCCTATAAATGTGTCATATAATAACTGGAAACACACAAATCTACAAGCTGCACATCTAACCATACAGAGGCAGAGGAAATCTAAAATTACAAACCCACCAACACTTACTTGTGGGACATAACCAGACGTACATTTGAAATTAGCAGGACGAGGTTCTCCATTTATCAAAATATCTCCCGATAATCCACGTGGATCTTTCCTTCCAGCTAAGACATTTAGTAACCTACAGAAGGTTAAATGTGTTGTGTAGTTTACTTTCTCCCTTCTGTAACAGCTGTAACTGTTCAGCCACTCAGAATAAAAATTATTCATGTCAAAAATTTATGTGAAAACACACACATACACACACACACACCATTCTGTTCACTATGTGCTCTAATACAGACCAGAATTATGAATGCAATAAATGATCCACATGAACACCAGTCCCTTCCTGTTATCTGACCTTGGGGACTAATACAGGTAATTTGCTTCTGTTTTCTGAAAGTTAGACCTGGTGATGCTTTATGTCCCCAGCAATTTCTCTCTCATCTTTCTAATTTTAATACTATTTCCACCACACTAAATAATAATAGGACCACACACCAAATGCCAATCACTCTGTCATTTTCCATCAGGAAAGTGACCTACTAAGACTCTGATGGTGGCAGAAAATGAGAATACACCTTCCTGCACATTATACACAGCACACGGCACAGACTCACACATATCCGCTCACACAGTACTTAGATAAATCCTATAGAAGTGGTTTTATAGCAGGGAAACTGGATGCAAAGAGCTTGTACCTGCTTTCTGTTATACTCACAAAGTTCTGCTCCCGTCCTGAGGTCCCATGATGGCATTGAGGCCAGGTTTCATGATCCCACTACAGACACAAAATCAAACCGGGTGATTTTTGTATTTAAAAGTAGGTATGTTCATTTAGTGTCTACACTGAATATCCTATTATAATTTAATGAAATTGTACACAGAAAATAAGTACAAACTCATAAAATTAAAATATTGATAGAAGTCTATTATTTACAAAAGATGTCAATTGCTAGTGGGGACTGATCAGAAAATGCTTGAGATATCACAAAATCCTTTGATTATCATTTAAATGACTTTCTGAAACATGGTATATCTAAATTCAGTGCTCCTTGAAACAAATAGCTGGTGGTTATGAAGTCTCCATTACTCATACATACAGCCTGCATGTGTCAAGTATATAATAGCTTCTGGCTAATGCTTGTTTATCAGTATCTTTATGCAGCCCTGCTTGCTACTTGGTAAACCTCATCATAAGAAACCAATGAGTCATGGGATATCAGCGGCAGTATCATTACTATTAAGATAAAATCTAAAAGGCACTAGGGATAAATACTGGATTTTTAGAATGATATGAAAAATAATATTGTTTTAAAATATAGAATCAATTCAAAATCAGTTCATCTTAAGTAGAATTCCAAAGACTAGAAAGAAGCTCTCCAGAGACACGAGAGCATTTCCAAGTTTAACACTAAAAAGAAAACAAAACCCCAAATGAAAAATAGCAAACTAAACTAAAAAAAAAGAAAGAAAAAAATTAACCCACAAACAAGAAAACAAAACAAGTAATTGTAATAGAAAATCTAAATACACAAATACAAAATGATAATTTCCCTCTGCAGTAGAGATTAGATTATACGCAGTTTAGAATTGGGTGACACCCCTCATGGAGAGGACATTCTTCACTGATAAATAGGTAGAGCAAAAATGCAAGTTATGTAAGAAATATAATTGATTAATTCGGAGTTGTGAATATCCAGATTGCAAAGCCATATTATTATATTCTTATAGAAAACTTAGTTTTTTCCCATTTGTTATTTCATATACTGACAATGGGTCAATCCTTTGCCCTGCCCATTCCCCTCTTGGTAAGACAATGATGGAAGTTTTAGGTGGAGGAGCAGAAACAACCAGTGCCCAAGAACAGAGGCAACGGTTGGGGTTGGGAGGAAGAGTCTATGCTGACAGCGCTGACAAATTCTTGGTGCTCTGTCCATAGATTTGGTTGGAAGCATGGCTTCTCTATGTCATAGGACAAATGTCTGGAATGTTGGTTTTACCTTTGTAGCTTTTAATGAATTTTGAACAAATATATGAGGACTCAGACTTTCTGCTTTTAGATTTCCTCATTAATTACATCTCATCAGTTGAAACTATCCCAGTCAGCCTGTTATAAACTCCGAAGTCTATTTTGGGAGTGCATATGTGTATAGACCGATACACAAATCTTTTATATATTCAAATTTCTAGATAATAAATTTTCAGTATATCATCATCATCCTTTGGTTTTAACAGGGCATCTTTGACATTATATTTTCATCCCTACTTTTATTGAGTTAAAATAATTTATCAGGCTTTTTAATAATATGTCTAAGGAATTGCTTGTGTTCAAAGAACCATTTTTGTCATTAATATATTATATTGTTCTTTTAATCTCCATATCATAATTTCACTCTGATCATGACTCTATCTGTATGTATGAGAAATGAGGCTAGGGGAATGTTCAGTGTGTGAAGCACTTGCTGTGCGAGGGTGAGGACCTAAGTTAAACATCCAGAATTCACATACAGTTGAGAGCAATAGTGGGTACCTATAAGTAAGGTGGGAGACATAGACAGGAGAATCCCAGGACTCTTGCAGGCTGCTAACCTGGCATACACTCAGTGAACAATGAGAGACTCTGTCTGCTACAGGATAGAAGGTGAAGATCAATGCTCAAGGTTGTCCTCTTATAGCCTTGTGCCATGATGTGTCATAGCTTCTATACATCTACATATGTGAACATGCACACATATACAATTATATACACACATTCACACACAGCTTCCGTATAATAAAGTCTGAGTTTGTTGAAAAAGTTGTTGAATACAGTGTTCCCTTTAGTTGACGTACATACTTAATATTTGATAATCTTTCTGTCACATGTGTTCTTTTACGACATAGAAAGCCACTCTGCACTGTTTCTCGATAGCTGATGTTATGAAAACTTAACACAGCCTCTCCAGTCAATGTGTTCAGGTCACTGGTGTCCATTCCAGGAAGGCCATTGGGATTTCTTTCTATCATTGGGGTTGTAACAGCATCATTGTTGGACGACATCTTGAGAGGTTATTCTTTCCTGTAGAGGGAACAGTAATAGTAAGATTTTGGTGCACACAAACAACATTATGACCCAGCACAGCACACTTACAGATTGTATTAAACTGCAGCCACAGGCAGATTCCTTCCTGATGAACAATACATATCACTGAGATTACCTGAGGACCCAATGAGAAGTAGACATAATTGAGTACATAGACTTACTTTAGACACCAAATTCCTAAGAAACAAAGGAGCTGTAATGAGTAGAATATAAATGTTGTTATTCATAATTCATAATGAAAGGAAGGAACAGATGAGGGGGCAATTTGTCTTACTTCAAAAGCATATTATGATATGATATAAATTCAGAGGTAGAATACATGACCACAATTAACACATGTCCTGATGTGCATATGTTTCTCTCTCTCTCTCTCTCCCCTCTCTCTCTCTGTGCATGTCTGTGTGTGTGTGTGTGTGTGTGTGTGCATGTGTGATTATGGGGTATAACATAATAATAAGTGGGACTTGCACAGTCATCAGGAGAAATTTCTGACTATTTCCAGCTTCAGACTGCTCCTCTGGTCATTAGGCATCTGCAGACAGACAAGGGGATACACTGCTGGCAATGACGTCATTAGTGCTGTAATGGGCAAGGTGAAGATCTAGGAAGACTTAGATTTTAAAATGATACTGACTAGGAACACCACATCAGTAAGTAGCTAAGCAGCATAAGAAACTCAAGGAAAAACGTTATCAATGGAATTTAAAAGTCTCATTTCACAAGATGTTAATATCTGCTTTAAAGTAAGACTTTTAGTGAACTAAGCTTGTGAAACAGTTTAAAACACCATCTTCAACAGAGCTAGTTTTTCCTTTTGATAGCTGACATCTAGGGTGGTGAGCACCTGCCTGTGAGAGAGCAGCCACTCAGAGAAGCCTTCTCCAGGAACAACCTTAAAGAAGACATTGTAGGCAGCAACTGTGTGAAGAACTCCGATGACAGCAACCAAAGTAGCCAGGGCTGCAGGGACAGCAGCAATGAAGCCAACCCAGATGCTGCTGCCTTCCCTCCTGCCATCAGCCCCAAACCACCCAAGTGCAGAGCAAATCCAGAAAAGCCAAGTATAGTAACTGGACTTTGTGGGGCTTCAGTTGGATCTAGCGAACTTGCCAAATTCTTAATTGAGAGGGCACATGTTGACTGAGAAACGGCATGTAAAGATGTTAAGGGAAAAATAGGAATATGTTTACCTCAAGATCCAGTATTTCCTCTCCTCGGCATATACCCAAAGAACGCACATTCATACAGCAAGGACATCTGTTCAACTATGTTCACAGCAGCATTATTTGTAATAGCCAGAACCTCAGAGCAACCTAGATGCCCCTCAACTGAAGAGTGGATAGAGAAAATGTGGTATATTTATACAACTGAGTACTACTCAACAGGAAAAAACAATGGGATCTTAAAATTTGCATGCAAATGGATGCCACTAGAAGAAACCATCCTAAGTGAGGTAACCCAATCACAAAATGACAAACATGGTATGTACTCACTCATATATTGATTTTAGACATAGAGCAAAGGATTATCAGCCTACAATCCATACTGCCAGAGGAGATAGGAAACAAGGAAAACCCCAAGAGATAAATGCATGTTTCCCTGAAGAAGGGGCAGGGAACAAGAACCCCTGAGTAAATTAGGAGCATGTGGGAGAGAAGACAGATGTTGGAAAGGGAGAGGGTGAAAGGGGACTTGGGGAGGAGAACAGGAGGACTGAGATAGGGGAGGAATAGAGGAGGGCAAGAAAAGAGATGCTTTCATAGAGGGAGCCAGCACAGGTTAGAAGAGAGGTCTGGCACAGGGGAAATGTTAAGGCATTCAGAGGGATGACCCCAACTAAGAATCTAGACAGTTATGGAGTAGCTGCCTTTGATGCCTCTATACTGAGATTGGTGACTACCTTGGTTACCATTCCTAGTAGCTAACTGAAGCAGAAACAGGCACCCACAGATAAACACTGAGCCATACTTCTGGAATCCAGTTTCGGAGAGGAAGGAGACATGAGAAAAGATACCAA
The DNA here is from genome assembly GCF_017639785.1 of Mesocricetus auratus. NCBI lineage: Eukaryota > Metazoa > Chordata > Mammalia > Rodentia > Cricetidae > Mesocricetus > Mesocricetus auratus. The sequence goes on from NW_024429190.1 coordinate 78,616,798, forward strand.
GGCGGTGCTGGAGAAACCCGCAGAATGAGAACACAGAGACCCTAGTCATAAAGCTGGGGAACCAGTATTGGGCCCAACCAAGACCTCTGAATGTGGGTGCCAGCTAGGAGGCCAAGGCCGTCTATGGGACTTCTAACAGTGGAACCAGTGTTTATTCCTAGATCACAAATGGACTTTGGAGGACTTTCCCTATGGAGGGATGCTATTGCAGCCTAGATATGGGAAGGAGAGCATGACAGACTTTGCTGATCCCCCATGGAGGGCCTCACTATCCCTGAGGAGTGGGTGGGTGGTGGGCTGGGGGGTGGGTGGGAAGCAGGGGAGGATGGGAGGGACAGGGAATGGGGAGATGGATAAGAGTGCCACTAAAATAAATTTTAAAAATGAAAAAAGAAAAAGAAAAAAGATAAAGACAGAGACAACGGATGGAGTCTGGTAGGTACTCCAGTGAATATTGAATGTCCCAAGTGTATTCTTCAACATTCCTACTGAAAGACCCCGGCCCAGCACAGGTGGCTGAGGCCTATGGAAAATTCCTTTCCCCCACAGCTCGGCCGAATAGTCATTTTTTGATCAGAAAGAAGCTCAGCTCAAGGTCTTTACAGCTGAATAGTCACTACTATCTCTGTCCAGGCAGGACACAGGTGTCTGCTATCTGCATAGCGTCCGCATAGCCAGCCCAGCAAGATTGGGCAGGCACAGAAACCTTTTGTTCTTCAGATAGGGCCAAGGCCGAGAATTGAGTTCTGAGAGAAACCTTAATTGCCTCTCTGTCCAGATAGGGGCACAGGTGTCTATGGTCTGCATAGCCAGCCCAGAAAGATTGGGCAGGCACAGAAACCTTTTGTTCTTCAGATAGGGCCAAGGCCGAGAATTGAGTTCTGAGAGAAACCTTAATTGCCCTCGTTCTGAGCCCCAGCCTCATTTAAATTACCCAATCAGGGTCCCGTAACTAGGCTTCTCGCTTCTGTACTGCGCTTTTTGCTATAAAAGAACCCCTGAGTCCCCAGCTCGGGGCTCTCAGTTCCCGAGACTGAGATGCCCCGGGTACCCGTGTATTATCAATAAAGCCTCTTGCTGTTGCATCCAAGCTCGTGGTCTCGGTGTTCCTTGGGTTCGGGTCTCCCTCCCGTGAAAGTCCCCCGCCTGGGGTCTTTCACTACATACCCCAATCAAAAAGGAGAACATGGCAAAAGACTTCTTTATCAAGATACAAGGAAGAAAGAAACCTTCCTTAATTCTCCAAACATTTGGTAACCACACTTTAGACTCAATTTATCGTTTATCAAAAATTTTAAAGTCCAGCTTCTAGGGTTTTTGCTCAGGATTCAAAAAAAGACACTACAAATAAGTGAAGGAACTAAAAGCGCAGGGAAAAAGGAATTGACTCACACACAATTGCTCCTCTGCATGTTCTTCTAGTCTTCCTTTTCTCTGCTGCTCTTGCAGTTCTCTGTTTCTCTTTGTCTGTTTCTGTCTCTCCCCAGTTCTTGGGGTTACAGGTATATATACATATTTACAACAGTAATTCTTTTTACAACACAATGTGAAGCTTGACTTTCTCAGGGTCAGCAAGGCACATAAGATTTACACAAAGGGCAGTAAACTACAACTGCTAGGAGAAACCTTTAGCATCAGTTGCTTAGGGCTGTAGGTCAAAGAGAGGGTTTAAGTTTAATTTGCACAAGAAACAAAACCTGGAACCCTGCAGTGCTCTAGCCTCAGTGGCAGCACAGGCCTTTTGGAAGTTTACTCCCTCCCTCCCCCTCCAGGATGAGCAAAGGGGCTGATTAGCTTTGTCATTGTCTTCTCAGGAGAAACAGGATGAGACAGTACATCTCTGAGCTAAAATCTTGAGTTAATAAAAAAAAGTTTGAGAGTCTTTTACTGTAGTGTGAGTTTACATTATTGCTTCTCTGTCTCCCAGTGAGGTAAAATCAGGGTATGCTTATTTTTGATTTCCATCTAGGCAGCTATGAACCAATAACTTTGGGTGTGCAGCAATTCTATGTCCTTGGATACCTGGGGATGTCTTAGATGGGATGCTTTTGTCTGGGCCCTAAACACTGACCAAATAATTGTATTAAAGATAATTGCATGAAGGTAGATCTCTGCAATTACAATCAAGAGTTGATTAAGGACCTGAGAGAGGGAAATGGGTCTCAAACATAGCTGAGGAATGTAATCAGTAAACTGGGACTTGTTATTGGAGAACAGATCTTTACACATAGCTAGGGAGTTTAGTCAATAAAACTCCAAGTGCATGGGAGAAATTTGTTCCCAGTAAATGATCATATAGTGCTAAACTGTGGGATATAAATACCAAGTTTGTTACAGAAAGGATTAACCTACAGGAAGAATCTACAGCAAGAAACAGCCACCTCATTCACAAGATTATAATGCCAAGTACAGCTCTTATAATGGTTTCATCCTTCATGGCAGTCCTAAATTTTTCTGACTTATCTGAATTATATGATAGCTGTATAATTACTGTGTGATCTTGTGGCTTTTAGAACTCGTTATCTGGCTTGAGAGTCAAGAATAGCCACACCTCATAACAAGTCTCTTGTTATTTAGACAAGACATCCATGAATTTAATTAAGACATCCATGATCAACGTCAAACATCCTACAGTAGCCACGCCTTAGACCCTAACCAATGACTGTTACCTTGGAGGAGTAAGGATACTTTTGAGCTCTCTGCCTTAGGCCAAGATGAAGGGGAGCCATCTCTGTGGGCCCCGACAGGCAGGAATGCAAAACATGGTAAACACATCTGCCCAAAGTCCTGTTATTCCAGGAAAATAATTGCCGTCTGTGACCAGGCAAACCTGGAGCCTCAGAACAATGGCATGCTCTAAACAATGGGCCTTGAGATCCAGAAGGCTTAGGCTTTGAGAATTCAAACAAACCAAACCATAAGGCCAACCTCTGCAACATCAGTGAGCTCTATTCAGACATTGCTGTAAAATAATAAACCCCTCCTGTTCAAAAATGTTATCCAAAATTTCAATTGCAAATTTCTAGGTATCTCAGTAAATGTGATTAAATATTCAAAAGTGAAAACATAGAAGGATGTTCACAAGTAACCCAGACTGTGATTGGAAATCATTAATAATATGACAATTGATTGCTACATTCAAAGACAGGAAGAAAGGAATTACAGCTTTCCTATCACAAGACACAAAATCTATTTTTAAAAAAGTCATAATGAAGATTTCAATAAATGCAATTAGCAGCTACTTAAACACGGATAGATTCAGAAGGAGATATGAGAAACACAGGACAGATACTGAAATGAAATACATTCTGTGTGAGAATTATCACATGAAAAAAGAAGTTCCAAGTTGGAAAGAAAGAGCACTGCACAAGAGCCTAAGGAATCCGCAGGACTTGATGAAAGGGTCTGAGGATCCTGTAGGAGAACACCTGAGCAGGAGACAACTGGTTCATAGAGAAACACTGGCCTGGGCATGGGAGTATAGGTCAGTGCATGTTCAACATGTGTGAGGCCAGGGCAGCAAGTCCAAGGTAAAACAGGCTGCCCTGGTGACCACAGGTGAGCAGGAGAAAACTGTCACTCTCGTCAGCCTTAAATCCAGCAGTGGTATTGGACCAGACACTGTCTCCTCCTGCCTGGCAGAGCAGTATTGGGCATAAACTCATTGAATCAGTCACTGCCATGTGAAAAACATGCACGCAGGCACTTAGATCATCCACATGTCAGATTCCTGAAGATCAGTACATTCATGAGCTACATCAACTTTCTTGCCCTTCATTTCCCAGGCACTTGGGTTTTTTTTTCTGAGGCTTGTGGCTTTTGGCAAGTGTAAACTGGTTCCTTCTCATCCTAATGACCCATATTGTGTCTCAGATTACAGACGGCATTGAACAGAATGAGACACAGTATCACTAAGAAAGAGTACAGTGGTGAAATGGTTAAAGCAGAGTTGTGGAAGACAAAACCAGAGTCTATATACATTGAGCAGAGACAGCTATACTGGAACAGGGTGCTCAATAAATCCTCAGCTGGTTCAAGGCACTGTGTCAGTTCAAGAAACAGAGATGGCTCAAGGGGCAGACTACTTCAAAGCACAGAGCTGACTCCAGGCATAACGGGTGTGAACAAATGCTAGCTCAATGAACCACTTCAGTTTGGGTTGATCATGGCAGCAGAAGTCCTGGTGACAGGGTTGAGAGTTTGTTGCCTTGTATCTAGTGATGCATACATCAGGTGGTCTGATGATGGCTCAGTGTATGATCCAATTGAGGGCAGTGCTGAGCTCGTGGCTCAGGTGTTTTGGGCAAACACACAAGCTTGTAATCCTGGACAAGGTCTTCAAACATTCATGGTGTTCCTGGCTTTATATGCTTATATTTAGGAACAACTTATTTGTATTAAAAGTTATTTATCAACCTATGTTTATTCTCTGCTGTGGACACTCACATACATAACCTATAGAGAGTCATTTTGCCTCATCATTTGCTTTCAAAATTATTCAAATCACTGTTATATAAAACAGAGTCACTCAGGGTAAGGCACACTCTGAAAACGACTGTCCTATATAATACAAGGAACACAGGTGGGAACAGTCTGACCTCTACAGCTTCCAACTCTCACACTGTTACAACCAGGAGCTCTACTCTCTGAGTTTGAGCTGTGGTGGAGATCCAAAGTCACCAAGAACTTGTCATGGTGCCCTGGGATGCACTGGTTGGTAGGCAGCCTGAGGGACAGTAGGAAGGTGGGAGTGACTGACAGACACACTCCTAGCTCAGGCTGTGGAGGCATGAGGACAGACAGCCCTGCCTCCTGAAACCAGGGATGACATGGTTCCTGTGGATGGATGACTGCTGAATCTGAGAGCTCTGAGCAGGTTCTTTGTTTTCTGAAACTGCCTCATGCTGCAATCTGTGTGCAGCAAGCAGGGGCTGAGAACTCAGAACCTGAATACAAGGATCAGTCAATTTTCCAGCTTCTTCCTTATTGCGTGGTGGTTTGCTGCTGGATAGTACCTGGAAATGCTTAGGCAAACAGCTCAGCTCCCAGGACTTCTCTCCATTGTAGAACTCCATGCTCTGTTTGCCATACCCTTCCCCCAAAGCATCTGGGAGACTCTGCTTTGTTTACACAAATGCACAAACAGGCCACAAGGAACTCTAGTGATAGCAGAGACTGTACAAGGAAGGGAGGTCTTTAGATTGAAAACTGTTCCATTTCTTATGGCACATATGTATATGTATAGCACCAGTTTAGAAGGTAGCAGCTGAGCAGGACAATACACATTAAACATGACCCTGATATTCCAAGACCTGCCAAATTCTATAAGAGCATCAACAGAGAGGCAAGACTGTAGCAGACACTTATAGGAAAATAAAAACACAAAGGAAGAAGACAAAAAACTACAATCCCAAGAGCTCAGGAGAAAAATAACTCATGTAGTTGTAAGGAATCTACAGTATTAACTCAGGAAGCATGTTAGTCAGATGTTTGTCAAGCTGTCCCATGCTGGAGTCATTTGGGGAGAATAATCATCAGTTGAGGAATTGCCTCCATCGGATTGGCAAGTCTGTAGTGCATTTTCTTGATTGACAATTGATATGGGAGGGTCCAGCCCACTTTGGGGTCCTGAGATCTTTAAGAATACTGGCTGAGCAAGCCATGAGGAGTAACTAGGAAGCCCTGTTACTCCATGGTCTATGATTCAGTTCTTTCCTCTGTTCCTGACTGGCTTCTCTCAGTGGTGGATTATGATGAGGAAGTGAAAGCCAAATAAACAGTTTCCTTCCCAAGTGGTTTTAGGTCATGATGTTTTATGGCAGCCACAGAAAGCAAACTTCCAGTGAGCCAGAAGGTGTCTCAGATGAGAGAAAAGGAAAAGAACACACAATTGAAACCAGAGCAGAAATTGGAAAGGTGATCAAAACCTCACAAATTACAGGAGGTGTCTCACATTTTCACACTGTCCTAAATACAGATGGCCTCTGGGCTAAACGATACAGCTGGTAGGCTGAATTGAAAAGCAGAAAACAATAACCAACTGTTTATTGCAACAGGAAACTCAATTCACTGGCAAGGTACATGGAAACTGAAAATGAAAGAATGGATAATGGTATTTTAAGCAAACAGAGTCCAAAAGCTATACTCCTACCTGACAGAGTAGATAGTCAGCCAACTTTAGGAAAAATAAGGATGATAACTACATCTTGATAATTGGAACACTCCATCACAAACATTTAACAAGTCAAAAAGGTAACTTCTTGTATCCTAACAGATGGTAATGGAATTGAAGTAAAATTCCCTACAAGAGAAACTATAGAAACATATGGTGATTGAACAGTATGTGTTTTATGTAAGCATGGTTCAACACATGCAAATTAATAAAGAAATTCAGCACATGACATGATCAAGGATGAGGATGATATGAAGGAAGTCTGAAAAACTGAACTCTATCGAAAACTTTTGCTCAGGGTTCAAAAAAAAAAAAAAAAAGGAACTACAAATAAGCGAAGGAACTAAAATCCAAAGCAAAAAGAAATTGACTCACACATAGTTGCTCCTCTACATGTTCTTTAATCTACTTCTGTTCGCTTTCTCTCTTGCTGTTCTGTTCCTGTCTCTCTCTGCATTTCTTTGTCTCTTGTATTCTTGTGTTTCTCCAGTTCTTGGGGTTACAGGTATATATAAGTTTGCACCAGTAATTCTTTTTTCCCTCAATATATGTTTTTATTTAAATTAGAAATATGAATGCTTCACATACCAATCCCAGCTCCCTCTCCCACCCCACCTCCCTTGTCCCTCCACCAGACCTCCCAGCCCCCCAGCCAATCCCCACATCATTCCCCAGGAAGGGTGAGGCCCTCCTTGGGAGAATCTCCAAAGTCTGTCATTTCATCCAGGGAAGGACCTAGGCCCTTCCCCACGTGTCCAGGCTGAGATAGCAACCCTCTATTTGGAATGGGCTCCCAAAGATCATTCATACACCATGGTAAACACTGATCTACTACCCAAGGCCCCAGTGATTTCTGTGGCCTCCTCACTGGCACTATATTCATTGAGCCTGGATTAGTCCCCTGTTGGCCTCTCAGCCATCAGTCTGGGATTCAAGAGCTTCTCTTTAGCCAGTCAGCTGTCTTTGTGGGTTTCACCATCATGGTCTTGACCCCTTTGCTCATCACTCCTCCATCTCTGTCACTAGGTTCCAGGAGTTCAGTTCAGTGTTTAGCTGTGGGTATCTGTCTCTGCTTCCATCAGTCACTGGATGAAGTTTCTAGGATGGCATGTAGGGTAGTCATCAACCCTATCATCAAGGAGGGGCTATTAATGTAGTCTCTACACTATTGCTTAGTTTGCCAGTTGGTGTTATCATTGTAGAACTCTGGAGATCTCACTAGTGTGAGCTCTCTCCTCAAACCTATAATGACTCGATCTATTATGGTATTTCTCATCCTGCTCTCCTCTATTCTTACCTCGACTCAACCTTCCTGCTCCCCCATGCCTTCTTTTCCCCTCTTCTTATCCCCCATTCTTTTTCTTGGTTCCCTCTTCGCTCCCCCGATGTTCCCAATCTGCTGAGGAGAACTTGCCTCATTCCACTTCTTTGGGGTATCATGCATCTCCTTGGAAACCTTCTTGTTTCCCAGACTCACTGGCACTGGAATTGAAGGCTGGCTCTCCCCTGATCCATATCTAAAATATATATATGAGTGAGTGAGTACATACCATGTTTGTCTTTTTGTGTGTGGGTTACTTCACTCAGGATGGTTTCCTCTAGTGCCATCCATTTGCCTGCAAATTTCAAGATTCCATTGTTTTTCTCCGCTGAGTAGTACTCCATTGTGTAAATGCACCACGTTTCTCTATCCACTCTAGCATCTAGGTTGCTTCCAGAATGTAGTTATTACATATAATGCTGCTATGAACATAGTGGAACAGTGTTATGTGAATGGGCATCTTTTGGGTATATGCCTAAGGGTGGAATTGCTGGGTCTTATGGTAGACTGATTCCTATTTTCCTGAGGAATCTCCATACTGATTTCCATAGTGGCCTATGAGTTGGCACTCCTGCCAGTAGTGGAGGAGTGTTCCCCTTTCTCCACATCCTCTCCAGCACAAACTGTCATTGGTGTTTTGATTTTAGCCATTCTGACAGGAGTGAGATGGTATCTCAGAGTTGCTTTGATTTGCATTTCCCTAATGGCTAATGATTTTGAGCACTTTCTCAAGTGTCTCTCAGCCATTTTATACTCCTCTATTTAGAATTCTCTATTTAGTTCAGTCCCCTACTTTTTAATTTGATCCTTTGGCGTTTTGGGGACTTGCTTCTTAAGTTCTTTGTAAATTTTGAAGATCAGCCCTTTGTCAGATGTGGGGTTAGTGATTATCTTTTCCCAATCTGTGGGCTGTCTTTTTGTCTTGCTGACTGTGTCCTTTGCCTTACAGAAGCTTCTCAGTTTCAGGAGGTCCCATTTATTAATTGTCGATCTCAGTGTTTGTGCTACTGGTGTGATGTTCAGGAATCGGTCTCCTTTACCAATTCGTTCAAGGGTACCTCCCATTTTTTTCTCTTCTAAGAGGTTCATTGTGGCTGGATTTATGTTGAGGTCTTTGATCCATTTAGACTTAAGTTTTGTGCATGGCGATAGACATGGATCTATCTGCAGTCTTCTGCATGCCAATATCCAGTTATGCCAGCCCCATTTGTTGAAGATGCTATCTTTTTTTTCCATTGTATAATTTTAGCTTCTTTGTCGAAAACCAGGTGTTCATAGGTTTGTGGATTAATCTCACAGTTTTCAATTCATTTCCATTTGTCTACCTGTCTAGTTTTGTGCCAATACCAAACTGTTTTCAGGACTATAGCTCTATAATAGAGCTTGAAGCCAGGGATGGTGATGCCTCCAGATGTTGCTTTGTTGAGCAGGGTTGTCTTGGCTATCCTGGGTTTTTGTTTTTCCATATAAAGTTGAGAATTGTTCTTTCAAGGTCTGTGAAGAATTGCACTGGGATTTTGATGGGGATTGCATTGAGTCTGTAGATTGCTTTTGGCAGGATTGCCATTTTTTCCTACGTTGATCTTACCTATCCAAGAGCATGGAAGATCTTTCCATTTCCTGGTGTCTTCTTTAATTTCTTTCTTTAAAGACGCAAAGTTCTTGCGATACAGGTCTTTCACTTGATTGGTTAGCATTACCTGCAGGTATTTTATGTTGTTTGTGGCAATTGTAAAGGGTGATGTTTCTCTGATTTCTTTTTGATTTTTTATATTTTATTTTTAAATTTAAATTTAAATTAGAAACAAGGTTGCTTCACATGTCAATTCTAGGTCCCTCTCTCTTTCCCTCTCCTCCTCTTGCGCCCTCCCACCAATCCCCCAATATCTCCTCATTTCCCCAGGGAGGGTGAGGCCCTCCATTGGCGTGCCCATAGTCTGTCATTTCATCCAGGGCAGTAATTCTTTTTTTTTTTCAATACAATATGAGGTTTGAGTTTCTCAGGGTAAATAAGGCACATAAAATTTATACAAAGAGCAATAAACTACAATTGCTAGGAGAAACCTTTAGCATTAATTGCTTCAGGCTGTAGGTCAAAGATAGGGTCTAAGTATAATTTGCAGAAAAAATGAAACCTGGCTCCTTCCAGTGCTACAGCCTCAATGGCAGCACAGGCCTACATGGCAGTTTACTTTTTCCTGAGGATGACTTAAGGGACTGATTACCTGTGTCTTTATCTTCTCAGGGGAAACAGGAGGGAACAGTAAATCTCTGAGCTAAAATCTTGAGTTGATAATACAAAGTTTGAGAATATTTAGTGCAGGGGTAGTTTAGGTTGTGGTTTCTCTATCTGCCAGTGAGGTAAAAACCAGGGCATGCCTATTATTTCTATACATCTAGGCACCTATGATCAACAACTTTGGGTGTGTAGCAATTCTATGTCCTTGGGTATCTGGGGATGTCTTAGATGGGATGCTTTTGCCTGGACCCTAAACAATGACCAAATGTCTGTCAGTGAATGTGTAATGCAGGAAGGCAGAACTCTGCAATTACAATGATGAGGTGATCAAGGACCTGAGAAAGGACACAGGTCTCATATATAGCTAAGGAATGTAATCAGCAAACTAGGACCAGTGAATGGAGAACAGGTATTTACACATAGCTAGGGAATGTAGTCAGTAAAACTCCAAATGCATAGGAGAAATTTGTTCCCAGTAAATGATCAGATAGTGCTAAACTGTGGGAAGCAAATTCCAAGTTTGTTACAGAAAGGAATAAGCTACAGGAAGAATCTACAGCAAGAAACAGTCTATTTATTCATAAGATTATAACACCAAGTACAACTTTGATACTGGTGTCATCCATCAGAAGAATCCTTAATTCATCTGAGTTATCTTGTGATAGATGGCTGTATAATTACTGTGTGATCTTGTGGTTTGTAGCAAAACTCATTTGTGTATACAACCTGAAAAAACAGGGAATAGAAAGCTCACACCAGCACACAATGAAGGTCATTATTTTAACCCTGCCAACAGCATTATACTGAATATGTAATAGCTCACATAAGTTCCTCTAAATACAGGATAGAGCCAAGAACAACCATCCTTCATGTATTATTTAATATGGAGCTTGAATCCTCAGAGAAATAAGAGGACAGAAGAAAAAGTGACCGAGATACAAGCAGGAAAGTATGAAGCCTAATTACCCTATTAGTGGATGAAATCCTTTTCTATTGAAAATCCCACATGGCTGGCAGAGATATTGCCTATCATATGCATGTCTCTGGATTTTGTCCTCAGAACCACATACCAAGAAAACAGGCCTGAAACTATCCAATGTTCTAAAAGGTGTCTCTTCAGGTAAAAGTGCTGGCTGCATAAGATTGGAGTTCTGAGTTTGATCCAAGCACACCATGAAAGGGAGAATATAGTGGCAAGCCTTTGAAATCCCAACACAGGGGAATTGCCTGGAAACTCGAGTGCCCAGCATGGAAGAAACTACAGTTAAGGTCACCTCAACAAGTTGGAAGAAAAGAACAAACTCTTCAAAAGTTTTCCTGTGATCTCCACACCCAGTGTTCCCCTCCACCCTCATCCCACACACTGAAACGACTTAGGGAAGCTGTGGGAAAGCATCTCTGGATTCAAATAAGTAGGGTAGCTTATGGAAACATGCTTGCACACCTCTGAATGTACCCATAGCCACAGAATCGTGCATTGTTAGTTGGTGAGGTGTGTGATGTTAATTATTCTCTAAGAAAGCCATTCCTGTTCGCACATACTCACTGCTGTTGTTGTGCCCAAATTCTGAACACCAAAATTACCAAGAGGCCCATTTTGATGCAAAATCAAAGAGTCTTTTATTGCAGATGTTTAATGAGCTAACCTCATTAGCTCGGGCCCTTCACAACGCCACCATGGCGAATGGCTGGAGAAAGACTCTGACCAACCTTGAGGCAGGGATCTTAAATGGGCAGCGTAAGGGGAGTGTCTAGGGGTATGAAACAGTCTCAGGATTGGTGTGCTTCCAGGTTTGGGTGACGTGCCCTGTGTTGATTGGTCAACTGGTTGTTATGGCTCATAGGCCCTCCCAGGGCGATTGCTATGTTCTGCATGTCACTGTTGTGCACTGTCCATAAAGCACACCCAGAGCCGTAAGGCACAGCCCTGCCAGCTAACTTCTGATTGGTTCCTTGCCACGAGGAGGGCATCTGACCTTAGTGACCAGGACAGGAGCATGCAAGATCATGCAAGCACATGTTAGCCTGTAATGACTGCTAAAATGGGGGACTGATCACTACACTGTCAGATGCAGGGGAACCCAGATCTCGCTAGCATTCTCAACAGAAACACAAAATCACATAAAAACTGACACAAAAAATAGGTATTTAGGTCCTGCCAAGCATGCTGTTCAGCTTCTCTTCAGCTCTGCCTGCATGGGGGAACTTCAGGGAAGAAAGACCAGTGAGCTTGAGCAGCCCTGGAAGGAAGGAATGGAGATCGAGCCAGCTGATGGTGAAGTCAGGATTCTAGCATACTCTGAAGACTGGGAGCCTCAGGTCTGGCAATTATAGGAGAGCTGAGCAGTCTGCACTGTGCTCTAGGTCAGGCCCATAACAGTACTGGATTATGGTGAGTCAGTCCCAGAGAAGATATAAAAGGAAAGTAAAGAAATCTGTCTATTTTTTTCTTTCTTCCATTTTCCTTCCTTCCTTCCTCTCTTTCCCTCCTCCTTTCTTTCTTTCTTTCTTTCTTTCTTTCTTTCTTTCTTTCTTTCTTTCCTTTTTCTATAATACATTGGTAGTGGTAATAAACAGGAGGTGAATATGTATGTGCTTTATACACAAAGGGACAAACACGGGGGTCAGGGCAGCCAAGAATATGGCTTCTTAAATGCCAAAATTGGTTGGTTTGGTTTGGTTTTTCGAGACAGTGTTTCTCCGTCTTGCTTTGGAGATTGTCCCAAATTGTCAATATAAATTGATTTATAGTTTTATTTAATATCTGAAGACACCAATTGAGTAATAATTCATTGTTCCTGATTGTAATCCCTGTAACCTAGACACTGAGGCAGAAGTATTTGGGGTTTGGGTGCCTAAGCTAAATATTGAACTCTATCCCTAAAGAATAAGAAGGGGTGGTGGGAGTACCAAGTGTAGTTAACCTGAGGTTAGATGGGCCAGGGTGTGCAATATAGGACTCTTCATATTCATAGCAGAAAGTTAAATGTTGAAAAGTAAGTCTGTTTCCTACTCTAACAGTCTCTGTAACAGTCTAACATGGGTTGTGGAGGGTCACACAAGATGTGAAGCTGTAGACGGTTGACACTGCCAGGAGAGGGCAAGTCAGTTTTCTTTAGGAGTGTGGTCCTTGGAATGTTGACTATCATACTAATGTTCTTCTCCCATGTGCACAGGGCCAACACTGACTGAACTCTATGGGTTATTGAAGAAGGAGAGAAGAGGAATGGTGAGTGAGGTAGGGAGGGAGAGAGGGAGGGAGGGAAGGAGGGATGGGACAGAGGATGTGGGAGGAAGTTGTTGGGAGGGGGGGCTTTGGGGGAATTCTGCTGTAGCAGTGGAGGGTGAGGGAGCTGAGTATGATTAAATTCATCCTATGAATGAAGTACTCAAAAGTCTCAAAGAATAAAAATTGTAAAAGATTTTTATGATATTAACTTTTACCAGAGTACGATAGACATAGAGAAAGTACAGTCTGGGCAGTGGCCCCACTCTGTAAGCATGAGGACCTGAGTTCAGATCCCCAGCACCAGGTAAAGAGCCTGGTAGTGGGAGGGGGGAGGCAGGAGGACCCCTGGGGATTGCTGACCAGCTACTGTAGGTAATCAGAAAGCCTGGTTCATTCCTCAGGTTCAGTGTGAGAGTGAGGATCACATCAGTGTTGACCTCCACAGGAATGCACACCCATATATAGTCACACATGCACACACATACACAATTATAGAAAATCTTACTAGATAGTTTGCTGTATATTTATATAGTGACAAAGTTGTATTTGTGAAACTCAGATTCTTATATAAAACATTTAGAGCACTTCAGAAGTACACACCTATAATCTCAGGATTAAGAATAGGAACACACACCCATAATCTCAGGATTAAGAATTGGGGTACACACCTGTAATCTCATGACTCATTGTCTGAGGCCCAAGGTTTGCAAGGTGAAGGAAGCCTGTGCTACATAGAGGTTCCTGGGAGCCAGGGCTACATGGTGAAACTGCTTCTGCCCCATGCCTTGAAGCAAAACAAAGGAGCAGAAAGAAAAGAGAAGAGAGAAGGAATGGAAGAGGACAGAGGTGGAGAGAGGGGGAGGAGAGAGAGCAGCCATGAGTGAGACACAAAGGGAAGACAGAGAGTCACAGGGCTTCCCTCAAGCTCCACCTTGGTCATCTTTCCAGAGGTCACTGTTGGGGAAGTCCTGTGCATTTGTCAATAAAGCACTGTCTGGCCAATAGGGAATCTAGAAGGACTCTGGGTAGGAGAAACCCAAGAGTTCGAGATGTAACGCCATGGGGTAGGAAGTCCGGAACTATTCTCTGGTAAGAAACATACTTAGATTAACAATTATGGGGTAATTACTTAAGTCAGAGCTAGCCAGTAAGAAATGAGCAAGGCCAACAGCTTCATAATGAATATAGCCTCCTGTGTGTTTATTTGGGACTGATGCGGCTGTAGAACCAGGCTGGCGGGAAGGCGCCTCTCAAAGAAAAAGCTTCTCTTTACAGGTCACTGTATCCTGACTGCTGTCATTTGTTGTCTACTTCTATTTAGTTTTATCTCCTTTTATGTAGAAGTACTGGTGATCTAACCCAGGGTCAGGCCTGTCCCAGGTAATCACTAAGTTACAACCCCAAAATGAGGATTTCATAACCTTTACCTGCTAACCCTATCCTGACCTTGCTCTAAACCCAAGTGGATCTGCAACACCTGCCAAACACTTCTGTGGCACTTGGCATCTCCCCGACGAGCAACACATCAGGAGGTGTCCCACATATCTGCCATGATTTTTGGTTAAAAAACCCATGACTCTGGGAGCAGCATTATCCACACACACAGAGAACCACCCTTCAAACTTGTTTTTTTCAGATTATTTTTGTTCAATTGGCCTTAAAAATGTAGATTTCCAAATGGTATTTTCATACAGATGAATTTCCCTTCACCCCTTCATATCCTTCCTCCTCCCTTACCCCAAGTAACCCTTTATATGCATGTGTTGCCTCTCTTTTTTAATATAATATGCATTTGGCTGCCTTCCTTGCAATAGCATCTTTCACAATTCCTGGCCTCTACAGGCATTTAAAGCTAAAATTTCAAGATAGAATAAACATTTGAGAGAGACCATTTGTCTTCCAAAGCCTGGATTACCTCACTTGACATAGTATTTTCCAGCCCCACCCATCTTCCTATAAATATCATTTTCTTTATAACAGAAAATTCTACCACATACATATGTTGAAGTGACTAATGCAAAGCCATTTTGGCCTGACTCCATTTTGGTCAGCTGAGACACTTCTCAGCCTTTTACCTCACAGCAGTGATGTCTGACTTGGAAACACTTTTGGAATTCCCATGATCACCCTGTTCCAGATGTATTAGCCAAAATCATTAGTGATATATGAACTTAAAATATCCAAAGAAGGAGTAAATCCAAAGTACTTGCCATGTAGTGTCTGAAATAACCATGTTCTGTTAAAACACATGATGCAAGGTCACTCTGCTCCTCATCCGACATCAGTGAAATTGCAGGTTTCACCTGGGAATGACTGTACCTCTGACCTTCTGCACCGGGAGTCTTTGAGGCATGAGCCCAGTTTCAGTCAAGGGCAAAAACAAAAGGACTTATATAAGCTTACTTGTCTAAATTATGTGGTTGTCTGTTCCTTCCTCACATATATTTATTATACTGCCACATTTCCATCAGCGCCATCTTACACTGGACATCAAGGCTATTTCCATTTCCTCTGTATGACTAGAGCAGCAGTGAACACAGATGGGCAAGTATCTCTGTGATAGGAGACAGAGTGCTTTGGATACCTGTGGTGGGAGAAAATCTTCTGCAGCTACACACTTGACAGGGGGATAATGGCCAGAATACAGAAAAACATCATCAAGGAAGCAAATGTTACAATAAAAAATAGGCTATGGAACTGAACAGAGAGTTCCAACAGAAGAAACAAACAAACACACACACACACACACACACACACACACACGCGGAAAGAAAGAGAAAAAAACAATGGATAACAAATATTTTTTAAACTGCTCAAGTCTTTACACACTGAGGATTTGTAAATTAACAATTTGAGGTCTGTTTCACCCCAATCAGAATGGATATCATTGTGAAAACAAATGGCAACAAATGATGGTGAGGATGTGAGAGAAGGGGGCACTCACTCTCTGTTGGTGGAAATGTAAACAGATAGAGGTGCTATTGAAAACAGTGTGGAAAAATCCCAGGGACTATAAATAGATCTACAGTATAAGTGAGTATATCCTGGTGGCCAATTCTATTATATTGATATGCATATCTATGTCTGTGCCAGTACTGTCCTGTTTTTAATACTATTGCTCTATTGTACATCTTGAAATATAGCAGAGGATGTCTCCAGAGTTAGCATTTCTTGCTCTTGGCTGCTTTTCAGTCCAGGGGTCTTTTATGCTTCAGTATAATCATCATAGCATGTTTTTTCTATTTGTGTGAAGAAAGATGGAATTTTAATGGAGATCACATTGGTAAGTTTTGCTTGTTTGTTTGTAGAACAGCCATTTTCACAACAGCATATTTTCCTACCTGTGTGCATGGGAGGTCTTCCTTCTGGAATCTTCCTCAATTACTTTGCCAGTGCCTTGATGTTTAATTGAGGGCATCATTCATTTTCATGGTTAGATTTATTCCAAGGTGTTTTGTTGCTCTTGAAGCTGCTGTGGTTAATATTGTATCTTTGATTTCTGTCTCAGTCTGTCATTGGTTCTAGGAAAGCGCCTGATTTTTGTGTGTTGTTTTGTACCCTAACACTTTACCCACAGTGTTTATGAGCTCTAAGAATTTTCTGGTGGAGTCTTTATAGCCTGTTATGTGTTGGTTCCTGTTATCTGCATATAAGGACATTTTGACTTCTTCCTTCCTGTGTGTCTCTGTCTGTCTCTTGTCTTACCGCTTTAGCTAAGATCTCAGGCACTGAACTGAACAGGACTGGACAGTGTAGACTACCTGGGCTTAATCCTGATCTTAGTGGAAATGCCTTGAATTTTTCTCCATGTGTCCTGATGTTGGCTGCAGTTCATTAAGTCTGTGTCATGCTGAGATGTGCTTCCTCCATTCCTATTCTATTCAGGGTTGTTTTCATGAAAGGATTTTGTCAAGGTCCCTTCCTATACCTATTGAAATGATCGTGTGATTCATTGATATATTTAATGTATTACATTTATAGATTTGTGTATGTTGACAATCTCTGTGTCTCTGGAACGAAACCAGATAAACCATGTTGAACAACTGTTTTCCTGTGTTCTTGAAATTATTTTTCAAGAATTTATGGAGAATGTCTATGTTCCCCAACATTTTTTATATTGCTACATTTTCATCTGGTGTGGGTATTAGGATAACCAGCTTCATAAAATAACTGAGGAAGTATTCTTTCCTTTTCTACTTCAGGAAATCACTTGAAAAACTTACTGTTAGTTCTGCTTTGAAGGCCTGATAGACTTCTACCCTGAATCTGTGTGAGCCTGGACTTTTTGGGTTGGTGTGTTACCACTTCCATCCCATTTATATTCATTATCTAATCTGTATTTATCTTTGTTAGGTCATAAATGTCTAGAAAATCATTAATGTCTTTTGGGGTTCCCCATTTAGAAGAATACAAGTTTATAAGATCTGCCCTCATTTTTGAGAGGTATTCACCAGAGAAGACTCACCAGAAAACCAGACATGGGTTTATGCCAATAGACAGTCTTTATTAATCAGCAGGTGACTACACTGGGTGTTCAGAATCCCAGTGTAGCTCTGAGACTTTCTCAGGCTGAGATTTTAAGTACAAACACACACACACACACACAAACCCATCTTCTGGGTTGACATACTTCAGGTATCAAGAACAATTCACCAGAAGCAGAACTAAAGTAAGGCTAGTACATTTTGAGACTTTCCCAGTAGTATATAGACTTTATGTATTAGGCTTTGGCTTTATTTTTCAGGTGTTATTATCTATATACTGAGTTCCATGTAATATATTTTGATCATATTCTTTCCCTTTCACCAACTCCTCACAGATTCTCTCTCAAAATCAGTGAGACAATAAGTACCAAAACAAAAAAATTCCACAAAACAACAAAGATTCTGTTTCATGTCGGACAATTAACAACACAAAATTACCAGCACTTAATTTCCCCTGGGACGGGTCCTGCCCTGGAGTGTAGCTGATATTCCCAGTGACACTTTATTGGAGAAAGCTGATTTTCATTTTCCTGGAAGATTCCAGATACACACAGCTTCTGGGTTGGGGTGGATTTTGTGCCCTTTCCCCTTTTCAGTGCTGGGATTCTGTCTGACTTGAGCTGTGAAGGTCTTGTGCTAGCTGCCCTAGTCTCTGTGAGTTCATGTGTATCAGTCCTATTGCTTCTGAAGATGCTGTTTCCTGGGGTCATCCACCACCTCTGGCTCTTAAAACCTTTTTATCTCCTCTTCTGCATAGACCTCTGAGCCTCGATGAGATGGGTTTGATGAAGACATCCCATGTAGGGCTGTGTGCTACAAAGTCTCTCTCCTTGTAAATTACCATCTACTTCAAGAAGTGGATTTTCTGATGGGGGTTGAGCAATGTTCTAGTCTATAGGTACATCAATATGTCATTAAGAATCATTGTATGCTGTGTTTCCTTAGAAAACTTATAGTAAATTTTCCCCTAAGCCCAGGGCCGATGTAGTCTCAGTTTCTTGGTCACTTTTGCAGTGTCAGATACAAGCTTCATCTCCTGTAATGGACCTTAAACATATTTTTAAGGTGGTTGGTTACAATCATAAGGTCTGTGCCACTATTGTACCAGTATTTTTTGCATGCATGTTACTGGTGGAGGTCACACAGTTTGTAACTGGATGATACTGGTTATTCTCTCCTCTAAGAGCATTCAAATTGCCTTTAAGCACCATGAATTGCTAGTTAGTAGTGGGGGTGAAGATTCCAACTGCATACCTGCTTGAATTTTATGTGTTCAATGACATAAGTGGGGGTCTTCAGCAATAGGGTCCTACTATCAGGTTATGTATAGCCTTTTAAATAATTTGTGATGTTTGAGAACTATAGGAAGTCCTTTGACCAATGGCTCAACATGATATAATCCATTACTTGCACTCAAAGCAACATGTTACTTGGTGACATGAAATGTCTTGTTGTGGCCTTGTAAATTCTTTACTAGCTATTTAATGTCGGTTGCTATTCATATTGAACCACACATATCTAAAGCTTAAAAGATAACATCCACATATCAAAGAAAGCAAGCAATTTTTGCCTTCTGTGGTTTGGGTTAACTCTGTCAGAATAATTGCTTCTACATGCATTCATTTACCTGAAAATTCATTTTTCTTAACATCTGAATAATGTTCCATTGTGTAAATATACTACAGTTTCAGTATGTCTTTAACAGTTGATGGACATTGTGGCTGTTTGCAACTTGAGGTGTTATGAATAGAGAAGCAGTGAACATGTTGGATGAGCAAGTATCTCTGACCTAATATGTAGTGCTCTTTGGGTCCATAACCAAGAGTATTCTAATTAGATCTTATAGTAGATCATTTTCCAGACTTTTGATAGGGCTGCTGGGTTCTGGAGGAGGCATAAGGTCTTGGTTGGTCATGTTTGTAGTTTCTTCACTGGGATCTAGGCATCTGGAATTATGATATTTGCAGTGTTTCTTTGTGTAAATATCTGGTCTTTTCTTCATTGGATAGATGTTCTGTTTTTGTTTGCTGTTGCCCACGAAGGTCCCTAACCAAGTGTGGCTAGTGTGTGGGTACTAAATTCCAGCCTTTTGGGAGAGCTATTCTGCCAGTCATCAGATACTCACAGAGGAATAGAGCTTGGCTAGAAGGAGATACTGACAGGGTGGCATGGAAGAGCTATGAGTTCTCTGGGACATTAACAAAAGACTGGGTCCCTAGTGTTATGGGTGGAATGTCTTCTGTATATATGTTTCTCATATTGGTTGATGAAGAAAAGTCTGATTGGCCAGGCAGGAAGGATACTTGGGGCAACCAGACAAAGAGAATTCTAGGAAGTGTAGGCAGACAGGAGTCTTTATGTAGTCGGCAAAGAAGTAGCAGAGCAGGGAGATCTCTGGTAAGCCAAGACCACATGGAAATACATAGATCAATAGAAATGGATTAGTAATTAAGACAGAGGTAGCCAATAAGAATCCGTAGCCATTGGGTAACATTTTTGTAACTAATATAGTGACCATGTGTTCATTTGGGGCTCAAGTATGGCAGGAGCCAGATGGGTCAGAAAACTCATGCTACACTTGTGGATAGAAATAGGCTTGGTATGTGTGATGGTTCATATTGACAGGCTACAGCAGGTCTTAGGGTAAGTGTAGAGAGACCAGAATGGAGGACAGTAAGGAGGATGAAGGTCCCCTACCTGACAACTAGCCTATTGTGGCAGCTGGGTGTCCCTGCTAGAGAGAGCCTGGGGTCAACAGAGTCACAAGGAATACAGATGGGCTAGAAGGAACACTGAAAGGGCCAACAGGAAGAACTAGGGGCACACTGGGTCTGTACCAAGAGCCAAACTGGACTTTTTGTTCCATTGTACATCAGTTTGTAAGATATTTAAAAACAGCCATATTAATGATGAGTACTTTCCTGTTATGGAAAAGAACTGAATAAAGAAATTATAAATATAAATTATAGAAACACAGTGGAAATAACGACCCAAGAAGTTTCAGATACAGCAGCATAGTTGTAATCTCTGGGGCTGGAAAGGATTTGGGGATCCAGTATATCTAGGAGTGGACAATTATTCCAAGAGGCAGTTTCTACAGATGCTGATGTGCAAGGCAGGGCCTCAACATCTGTGTCTCTGCAATGTTCCTCAGGAGACCCTCTTGCAAAATTATGCACCACTGTGTTAACCCTGAAAAGATCAGAGCACCTCGAAAAGTCATAAGAGCCACTTAATATTATAAGAACCCTGTCTTTTTACTGCAACTATAGGTAGCCAGAGGCCCCAGTCAAGAATCTGCAGCCATCACATCACCACAGAGATGGATCCATCTGTCCTGGCTGGTTTTATGACAATTGGCCCAAGCTAGAGTCATCAGAGAGGAAGGAGCCTCAGGTGTGGAAATTCCTTCATAAGATCTAACTGTATGTGAGTTCGAGGCCAGGCTGGACCGACAGCCTCCAAAACAATACAGAGACACCCTGTCTCGTAAAACCAAAAAAAAAAAAAAAAAGATCTAACTGTAAGGCATTTTCTAATTAATGATCAGTTGGGGAGGACCAAGAAACTGTTAGTGGGGCTAGCTCTTGGATGATGATCCTGGCTTGTATAAGGAAGAGGCTGAGCAAGGTATGATGAGCAAGCGAACTTCTCCACGGCCTCTGCATCATCTCCTGCCTCCAGTTTCCTGCCCTCTTTGAGTTTCCATCCTGACTTCCTTCAGTGATGAAAAGTGATGTAGAAGGGCAAGCCAATTAAACCCTTTCGTCCCCAATGTGCTTTTAGGTCATGCTGTTTCATTGCCGCAATAGATACTCTAACAAGACACCATCCATAAATCTTATCTAATGAGCTCATCAAAGATGTTTTTATTGTCACTCACTATGTGGGGTTTTGTTGTTGTTTTTGCTTTGTTTTGAGGTAGAGTCTTTTGTAGCTTATTGTAGCCTCAAACATACTATCTAGCTGAGGTTGACGCCAGACTACTGTTTCCTTCCTCCCAAGTGAGACAGCAAGCATGGACCACCACACCAAGCTCATTTTTTTTATTCTTAGAAGTAATATAGTTTTTATAACATGCTGTAGAACTATGCTTTTAAAACAGAATTGGCACATTTCTTATGGAGCTGATAACCTCTGGTGTAGGATTTATTGGCTCTTACATTTGGAGGATGATACTTGATCTCTCTGTAAAGGTGAACAAATGATCTTAGGAATGTAAGATTTATTAGGACAAGTTCTCCTTTTCCAGGTCAACAAGTTTGATCGATTGCCTCTCATGATCATTATCGGTGAGATGAACTAACATGCAATACTTAATAACATTAATTTGAGCCTAGGATTCTGTTACTTAAAATTAATGTGTTGCATTTACAAACTTTAAAAGAAGTAGTCATTGCTGAATTAGAGCATAATAGAAAACAAATAGAAAATGTCTTAATTAGATAATTTACACAAAAGTTACTTTTTATACTTATAATAATATTTTTAAAATTTTACAATTCCATATATGTATATAATGCATTTACGCCATTCTCCCTTCCTCCCACCTTTTTTCCCCTTCCAACCCTTTCAAATGCCTCTCTTTATGAGTCCCTTTCTCACATTCATATCTGGGAATTATCTGGTGATCCACCGAATTTAACCAGAGGTGTCTGTGGGACCCTGGGCTTTAGACTATCCACTGGAGCCTAGCTGCTCTCCTGTGAGTGTAAGTGTGAAACCAGAGACTGCCTGTCTTCCATAGTCTACCAGTAACAATAGTTCAGCAGAAGGGAGTGTGGTCCTGTTGAGTCCCTCTCCGACCTTTGCTGAACAGATGAGAGACCCTGTCTTGTACAGGTAGCTGTAGATGTTGTGAGACAGACCATGGTTGCAATGGCTCTGTGTGTCATGCCCACAATATAGCATTTATAGCTTTTCTTCTCATCTTCTGGATCCTGAACCCTTCACCCCTCTTTCACAGAGCTCTAAATTTTAAAGAGGGTATAGCATAGGTGTCCTGTTTAGGGTGAAGCATTCAAGTGTCACTTACTCTGGTATCTTGAGCAGCCATGGGTCTCTGCACTCACCACAGTAAATTACAGGGGGAATCTTTTTTGAGTCATGCAGGCTGTAGCATTTGTCCATGAGTGTAAGTATTATTATTTAGAATAAGTTGGAATCACATCTATTTAAACAACTGTTGAATCTTCCTCCAGCCAGACATAAGAACTGCTTTCTTCTGTGGTAATAACTGCATATAGGTAATTGATAAGAGGATAATCATTATAAAACATAAGGCCACGTGATTCTGCCAGAAGCCCCATGGTGAGAGATCAATGCCCTGGTTCATCAAGAATTCTTCACCAGTACATCTGTAATTCAACACAAACAAAAATAATGTCAAAGCTCATTCAGCAATTCACTTCCTTCTAAAAACTCATAGTTTCAACACATCATTAAAATTTTCTTCTTTATATTTGAGAGCAATAATGATGAACTTACTAATTTGTTAAATATTATGAAATTAAAACTACTTGAATCAGGTCTCTTTGTTAATTTCAAAAACCATCCAAAGAGGTGTAGCTGTAACATCTATTTAGAAGCATAGAGGAAGGAGGTTTAGTAAACGTGGGCAAGTTTTGAATCTCAGTAAGATCCAACTTTGTAGTCTCACTGTCTTCACTGTGTCATTCATTTCTCAATCTACAATGCTGCTCTCTCTTCAAAGGACAAAGGCATGGTTTCTCCTGAAGGGAAAAACCTTAGCTTCCTAATGACACACACACAGACACTCTAAGAGAACAAAGCTTTGTACAAATCAGCTGACTCAGTAAGCAATCAAGGAAAACAACAAAGCATGATTCTAGACCAAGGGCCAGAGGAGACTCAGAGGAGTCAATTCCTGTCAGCTCCTGTACTAAGACAGCAGTGACAACCATGTATGGTCAGCTATGGAGCATCCCCAGCAGCCCATGGCTACAGACAGAGCCTGGGTGGCGGTTGGAGAGCACAGGATGCAGAAGCCCTGACACAGGACAGAAATTCAGCTGCTGCTAAAATTCTGGATACACTACAACTATCTCCTGTACGTCTCCGTCTCTGTGTCCCCATCCCTGTGTCTGAATTCCTGTGTGTATACATCCCGTGTGTCTGAATTCCTGTTTACATCCATGCCTGTGCGTGTCCATTCTTGTGTCTCCATCTTTTGTATCTCTTAGGATTTAACAGCTCCAATATCTGCTGAAAGGGCACACTTCTTCCTCCTGTGAGGATGAGGTCTGTGGTCCATCCTCCTCTGCTTTCACTTCACCTATGCCCATCCTTCTGACAAGAGACTGGGAAGGAATTTGTATTAGAAGGATGTCAGACCACACCAGCAGAGAGGAGACTGGGAAGTAAGATATTCCCCTCTACTTTTTTTCTTATCAGCAATTCAAACATTAATTTGGGTTACTATTATTCATTGTTATTTGGAACATCCATGAGAGATTTAACATACCAACATGTTCTTCTCCCACTGATATATCACCATCAAATCAATGAGAGCAATCATAGAAAGGAATGTCTCATAAGGTTAAAACAATACACTTTAATTTTATAACCCCGTGTTTCTATTTAATGACATTAAACAAAAACAAGGTTTCCTTCTCAAAATACTGAAATATGTGTTTCTTTGATTGCAGGACATATCCTGTGGTAGAACATTTTACACACACACACACACACACACACACACACACACACACCAGTTTTAAAGGCCCAAAGAACCCTTTCTGCACATTGTCTACACCACTGAGCAGTAGGATGGAAACACAGCCACATGTGCATTGGTTACAATGACTCACTGTGGGGAATGGGTAGGGGACAGAGTATTCATCGTGAATGGATGGGTTTCCCCTCTATGTCTAGGCACATTCTACGTCCCCATTGTGACCCTGAACTACAGCTTACATTACTTGGATCTGGCAACTACTGATTTCTGCTTGTTTGTGTTCTGGACAGAAGTTTTGTCCCAAGAAATCACCGCGCAGCAAAGCCTGCAATACAAACAAAAACAGGGAAAGACAAATAGTTTAATATTTTGTAAGATTCCAAGGAATAACCATAGCTGTAACTTCTAATTCAATCTTGATTGTAATTTCATATATATATATATGTATATATATATATATGTGTGTGTGTGTGTGTGTGTGTGTGTGTGTGTGTGTGTGTTGTGGGTGTGTTTCAAGACAGGGTTTCTCTGTAGTTTTGGAGCCTGTCCTTAAACTCCCTCTGTAGATCACACTTGCCTTGAAATCACAGAGATGCATCTGCCTCTGCCTCCAAAGTGCTGGGATTAAAGGCATGAGCCACCACTGCCAGACTCAAAAATATTTTAAACAAACAAAACCCCACCAAGTTCAGTCTGCCCAACAATGCAGTGGCCCTCCTCCACTCAGGAGGCTTAGAATGGAAATGAAGGATCTTCCCAACTTCTAAGAGGTGACCTTAGGCACCTCCTGTTCTGCCCAGTCCATAACCATGTAAACACTAATTGAAACAATACCAGTATTTCTTGTTTTCTTCAAAAGCAGTAGTGATTATGGGAGTAAGAAAATCTGTTAAGATACACTTTTCTGCAGAGAAAGCTTGGCAATGCCAATATAGAAGTGGTTATCACATGGTTTCTGTTTCTTTTAGTTTCCTGATGTAAACTATGTATTATAGTCCCTCATCCTTTCTTTATTTCCTTATTGGGCATAATCACAACTGTATACTTTTCATATTATCATCTATCTTTCCTCTTTACCCTGGGATATTTCTCAACATTTATTTCTCTCAAATAACACATGGCTGGGGAAAACCCAAGATGATTCACTGGCCTTTGGTAAAACCAACAGGAAAATTTTCATCTTTAACTCCTGGAAGGAAAATCCTGGGCAGCAGCTGCTTAGAGATTACAGCTGCATGGGGGGGGGGGAGGGACAGGACACATTTCTTGATTGGGAATCATTTCAGGTGCTATAGTTGGAGAAGCCAAGTACAGTGACAGACAGGACTACTTACTGTGAATCCATAATAAGGAATGTTAATGTACTGAATGGGTGAAAGCCCAGGTGATCTTTCTGAATATATTTTGCGACCTAAGAAAACCTGTGAAGAGCAAAAGCCAAAAGCAAGAATTAACATCAATCTACTGACTAAGAATTCTAGACAAGTTCTGCCCTCTCAAGACCCCTCCATCCTTTTGACCATTTTTGCTCAGACCAGCTCTTTAAATCATTGTTTCAATTAACTCTAAAAAGAAACAGAATTCTTCATTCTGCAAAGCCAAGGGTATTTTTGCTTTTTACAAGTAGGTGCTGCCACCCTTTTGCAGAAGCCAAACCTACAAAAATTACATTATATTTAAAATGGCATGCAACCTATGAACATTCTTTAAAACACCCATTCTGAATTTTTAAAATTGTCTTTAGGTCCTTATAATATCTAATTTATATAGGTATATAGTCTATACTACATAATTCAGGGAATGGCGATATTCACAGCAGAATAATCATTGGTTTCATATATTTTCTTTTTCATTTATTATTTTTTATTTAAATTAGAAACAAGCTTGCTTCACATGTCAATTCCATATCACTCTCCCTTCCCTCCTCCCTTGCCTCTCCACCAGTCCCCAAGGCCCCCTCTCCAAACCCCACACAATTCCCCAGGGAGGGTGAGGTCCTCCATGGAGGATCGCCTGATTCTGTCATTTCATCCAGGGTAGGGTCTAGGCCCTACCCCATGCGTCTGGGTTGAGAGAGCATCCCTCCATGTGGAATGGGCTACAAAAGTTCATTCCTACACCATAGTAAATATTTATCTAATACCGAAGCCCCCAGATTTTGCCTCCTCACAGATACCACATTCAGGGGGTCTGAGTCAGTCCCATGCTGGCCTCTGAGCCATAAGTCTGGGGTCCAAGATCTCCCCTTTGTCAAATCAGATGTCTCTGTGGGTTTCACCAGCATGGCTTGACCCCTTTTCTCATTACTCCTTCCTCTTTGTCACTGGTTTCCAGGAGTTCAGTTCAGTGTATAGCTGTGGTATCTGTCTCTGCTTCCATCAGTTGCTGGATGAAGGATTGACAGTAGGATTGTAGGCTGATCCTTGTCTAAAATCCATATATGAGTGAGTAAATACCGTGTTTGTCTTTTTGTAACTGGGTTACCTCACTCAGGATGGTTTGCTCTAGTGCCATCCATTTGCTTGAAAATTTCAAGATTCCATGTTTTTTTGTCCATTGAGTAGTACTCCATTGTGTAAATATACCACATTTTCTCTATCCACTTTTCAGTTGTGGTGCATCTAGATTGCTTCCAGGTTCTGGCTATTACAAATAATGCTGCTATGAACATAGTGGAACAGACGTCCATGGTGTATGAATGTGAATCTTTTAGGTATATGCCTAAGAGTGGAATTGCTGGGTCTTGTGGTAGACTGAGTCCCATTTTCCTGAGGAATCTCCATACTGATTTCCAAAATGGCTGTATGAGTTGGCACTCCCACCATCAATGGAGGAGTGTTCCCTTTTCTCCACATCCTCTCCAGCATAAACTATCATTGCTGTTTTTGATTTTAGCCATTCAGACAGGCGTAAGATGGTATCTTAGAGTTGTTTTGGTTTGCATTTCCTTAATGGCTAAAGATTGTTGAGATCTTTCTTAAGTGTCTCTCAGCCATTTTAGACTCCTCTGCTGAGAATTCTCTATTTAGTTCTGTTATCTACATTTTAATTGGATCCTTTGGTGTTTTGGAGACTTTGAATATTTTGCTTGGGTTCTTTGTATATTTTGGAGATCAGCCCTGTCAGATTTGGGGTTAGTGTATATCTTTTCCCATTTTGTGGGCTGCCTTTTTGTCTTGTTGACTTATGTCATTTGCCTTCAGAAGCTTCTCAGTTTCAGGAGGTCCCATTTATTAATTGTTGATCTCAGTGTCTATGTTCCTGGTATTATGTTCAGGAAGCAGACTCTTGTACCAATTCGTTCAAGGGTACCTCCTACTTTCTCTTCTAAGAGTTTCGGTGTGGTTGGATTTATATTGAGGTCTTTGATCCATTTGGAGTTAAGCTTTGTGTATGGGTATAGACATGGATCTATCTGCAGTCTTCTACATGCCAGCATCCAGTTATGCCAACACCATTTGTCGAAGATGCTTTCTCTTTTCCATTGTATAATTTTAGCTTCTTTGTCAAAGTTCAGGTGTTCATAGGTGTATGGGTTAATATCAGGGTGTTCAATTCAATTCCATTGGTCTACCTGTCTATTTTTGTGCCATACCAAGCTGTTTTAAGGACTATAGCTCTATAATAGATGGTGATGCCTCTGGATGTTGTTTTATTGAACAGGGTTGTTTTGGCTATCCTGAGTCTTTTGTTTTTCCATATAATGTTGAGAAATGTTCTTTCAAGTTTTACTTTTATATGTTACTTGGCCTTTTTTTCTTAGCTGCTCTTAATATTCTTTCGTTATTCTGTATGTTTGGGGTCTTGATTATAATGTGTCGAGGTGTCTTTTTTGTGGTCCACTCTATTTGGTATTCTGTAAGCTTCTTTTTTTTCTTTTTTTTATTTTAATTTTAAATAGCTTGTTTTACATGTCAATCCCAGTTCCCTCTCCCTCCCCTCCTCCTGCACTCCCCTTCCACCCTCCCTCCCACCCTATTGCCAAATCCTTCCACATAGGGGATGTCTAGAGTCTATCATTTTACTCTTGGTAGGGTCAAGGCACTCCCCTAAGAGTCCAGGCTGAGAGAGCATCTCTCTTTGTGCTATAGGCACATGAAGACAGATTGTATACCAGGGATAGACACTGATCCACAGCTCAGAGCCCCATAGGTTGTCCAGGCCTTCTCACTGACACTCACATTTGGGGGGTCCCTTGAACCTTCGTTGGAATGTATTACTTTAGGTTGGGAAAGTTTTCTTCTATGATTTTGTTGAATATGTTTTCTGACCCTTTGAGGTGGGTTTCTTCACATTCTTCTATACCTATTATTCTTAAGTTTGGTTTTTTCATGGTGTCCCATGTTTCCTGGAGATTTTGTATTAGGGATTTGTTGGACTTAAGATTTTTCTTTGGTCTATGAATCTGTTTCTCCTAGTGTGTCTTCAACATCTGAGATTCTCTCTTCCATCTCTTGTATTCTGTTGGTTATGCTTGCATCTGTAGTACCTGTCCCATTTCCCCAGCTTTTCTATTTACAGCATCCATTCAGACTCTGTTTTTTTATTGTTTATATTTCAGATTTCAGCCCTTGCATTCTTTGAATTGTTTCTTGCAATTTAGGTTTGTCTTTTCCTCCATTTCTTACATTTCTTGCATTTTTGGTCTGTTTTTTCTTCTAATCTTTAAGGGATTTTCCCATATCATTTTTAAGGGCCTCTATCATTTTCATGAAGTTGTTTTTATTTTTTTATTTTTTTCTTCAGAATTGTAATGGGAGATTTATTATTGAAAGGTTTGTGCAATTGTACAACTTTTAATTAATTTATTTATTTTTCAGTTTAAATTTAGATAAGAAACAAGGTTGCTTCACAAGTCAGTTCCAGGTCCCTCTCCCTTTCCCTCCCCTCCTCCCGTGCCCTCCTCCAACCCCCCCCATTATCCCCTCATTTCCCCAGGGAGGGTGAGGCCCATAGGTTCAGGCAAGTCCAATGCTCTGGTAGCTCTCCTCTTCCTGGTCCCGTGGGAGGAGAAATGGACTAGGATGCTGTGGAGTGCTTTGACTACCTCCTGGATGGAAGCATCAATGGCTAACCCCAACCACAGGCAGCCAGCCCAGAAACAGGCCCAAGTTTGCCTAGTCCCATGAGTGGAGCAGGAGACTGGGGTGCATTGGCTCCTGCTGCCAGGATGGAAGCTGCAGTGTTTCATATATTTTCAAGATGTGATTGGTTGAATCTTTGACAAGATGACAGCACAACTGCAATGATGCTTCTAATAAAGCCACTGCCATCTAGAAACACAAGCTAGAAGAACACTGTATAGGATCATTTCACAAAAACTGGACATAAGGTAAATTCACTGTAGAGCAGGGAACCTCAATTAAGAAAATGTTTCCAGGGTGGGGCTGGGTCCTACCTCAACTTAATTTGCCTTGCTTTGTTCAAGCCTATGGGGGGGGCTTGCTCCTTTCTGAATTGTAGGAGTGAACCCCACAAAGCTACCCACCCAACAGGGCGGGGTCAAGGTAGAGATAAAAGGTAGTGAAAGGAAAAGGGGCCTCCCTCTTTTTCTCCTGGAAGCCAGCCACGCTTCTAACTCCTGGTATGTGCGACTCTCTCTCTCCCTGATAAATAAATATATTGTTTTTCCCTATATAGCCTCGATTACCAGGATACCTGGTGGCAGAAGTGGTTTGGAATTACAGCCCACGCCTGGGAAACCGCCTGAATTCGGCATCCCGAGGTGAGTGCTAGTTCGCTCCAGCCGCGGTGGCTACATCGCCCGAGGCCCCGCCGCCCGCCCCAGTCGGCCGCTGCGCGTACCTGCAGCTGGACCGCGAATAGAGCAATTGGCCTCTCCACGCGGAGCTGTTTTCCCTTCCCCACAAGCCCTGCTGCCCCGCCGGCCGCCCAGCGCCCCCACGCTTGCTGTCCACAGCTGCCGCGTGCTGTTCGCCCGTTCGCGGACACTGCAGCAGTCTATCGCTGCGTGTACCCTGTGCGGACACAGTCAGCCGCTGCGCGTGATCATTGGGTGTCCCCCGCCACCGCCGCAGCGCGCTGCCGCCACCGCTCTACGCCCGGAGCTGCCCCCCTACCCCCCCCCCACGATCGTTCTGCGCTCCTGCCGCCCGCCAAGCGCGCAGAACCGGGGACTCAGACTCCTTTGCCGCCTGCCCGCCAACGCCACACGTGCTGCTCACAGCCCACTGCTGCAACTCCCAGTTGCTGACCACCCGCGCCTTCCAGCCGCCAGCATCCCGGCCATCGGTTGCCCGCTCCCTCCCCCCCGCTGCCGCCCGCCAAGCAGAACCGGGGACTTTCGTGCCTGATTAATTCTACACTATACTGCCTAAGTAGCTACCAGAGCCTTTGCAAGCTCCACTGCTGTGCGGTGAATCTGCCTTCCCAAATCTGCCCATTAAGCTTTCACAGGTTCCTTGGGAGCATCCGATTTTCCGCGGAGAGGTAGCGTTTAGCAGTACACCTCCGCCATCTGCTGGCCAAGCACGGTAACTACAGGTATTTTAATTTGAGATAATAAAGGAGGTGAATTTTTCCAATTTAGGAATCACCGATTGATGGTAAGAACATCTAATTATAACATGGCAGGTAATTTAACACTGCAGGATTTTGGAGATTTCATTACCAATGTGATGGATTATGTGGTAAAAGACAATTATGATATTTTTCTTACGTATATGTGTGCCATGCTTGTGATTAGTGTATTAATACATATAATCACTTGGAAGAAACATGAGCTTATGTTTCAAAAATTAGAGTCAAAAATTCAGGAACAAGTGGATCTGGCTACATTTAATTCAATATCCGCTAAGATTGACTCTAACCAGGTGGAACTTTCCAATTTAGCAGAGTCAATTAAAAAATTAGAGTTAAAAATTCAGGAACAAGGGGACTTGGTTAAATTTGACCAGGACAACCTTCGAGACACATTCAATTCGATGTCCACTACATTTATGGCTAAGATGGAATATAACCAGGAGGAATTTTCAAAATTAGCAGGGTCGATTCAATCTATGTCTGATAATAATGGCAATCTAGTGGATCGAATGTGTTTTCTGGAAGGAAAAATAGATGCCTTTGGAGTTTTTAGGGAGGATGGTATGAAAAGCTTGGAATCTCGTTTAAATGAACAATCCAAAGAGTTAAAACAATCTTTAATGCAGAAAATCCAAGACCTTAATGAACAGTATGAGGACTTGGGACAATTTTTAATGGAGGAAATAGAAGACCTCAATGAACAGTCCAAGGAATTGGAACAATTTTTAATGCAGGAAATACGAGACTTAAAGGATGACATGGTTGCAAAATTTCAATCTTTAGAAGATACATCCTCTGAAATATCAGAAGTGGAGTCAATGGATGCTAGGCCACTAGGAAATAAACGAAATACGGCTACTAGACATCCTAAGGTGGCCTTTCCAGTAACTGTAGTAGAAAGGTCATCATCACGGAGGCACCAATCTGGTTCCACTACACAGAAATGGGAACCTATTCCCATAAAAGATATGAAAACAATTAAAAATGCGATCATGACTTTTGGGGTCCACAGTACTTATGTAAAACAGTTACTAAACACATGGGCAACTACTAATAAGATAACTCCCTCAGATTGGAATGATTTAATATCTGCAGTGTTGGACCAGTCTACTCAAATACAGTGGAAAGCTCTGTGGAGACAGGAAGCCAAGGCCCTTGAACTTCAAGGTTTGAAGGATGGCTTTGATGCTTCTGAAAGTAAGATTATGGGAGAGAAGCAATTTTCTGACCCGCAGGTCCAAGCTGGTTATGATGAGCGTACATTTGATTTATGCAAAACAGCAGCACTAAATGCTTTGGATAAGGTTCGTGAACCAGGGGAAAGAGTTGAAGCATATTCGAAAGTGATACAGGGTCCGAGAGAAAGATTCTCTGAATTCTTACAAAGATTATCCAGAGCAGTAGATTTACAAATAACTGATCCTAATATTAGGCGACTTCTTACAGAATCGTTGGCTTATGAGAATGCAAACCCACATTACAAACAGATACTGTGGCCATTAAAGGTAAGATCAGCACCATTGGAGGAATGGGTCTTATATACAACTAATGTTGAGTATGACAATCCAGAGGCAGGAACTTGGATAGGAGAAGCCATTTCTAAAGGATTTAGGAGGAATCAGGATGAAATATGGCCTACCCAAGAGGAGATACCAAATTGGGTTGGGCAAGCAATCTCTAGAAATTTTAAAAGACATCAAAACTTTAGATGTTTTAATTGTGGTAAAATGGGACATCTGAGTAGGAACTGTAGACAACACATTCCTAGGAATAATTCTTCTACCAGGAATGTGTCAAACAGAAGGCCTCAACCTCCTGGTCTCTGCAGGAGGTGTGGAAAAGGCCGGCATTGGACAAATGAATGCAGATCCACAACAGATAGACAAGGTAGATCTTTAAAGCCAAAAAACAGATCTCAGGGGCTCAACCGAGCCCCAAAAAGAGAGATTATCCGGTCATTCCCAGTGACAGTGGAGGACAGCCTCTCCCAGGACAATTAGAAGATCCACTGCCCATTGTAAATTATACGGCACTGGACAATACATTAGCTCCAGAGGATGAATCAATTACATCAGGAGGAGATACAAAACATATATTTTGGCAAACTTCTATACAATATCATAGACCCAAGCTGGCAGTTAAGGTAAATAATAAGGTAATTTACGGTCTACTGGACACAGGCAGTGATGTCACTATCCTTAATCAGCAGTCCTGGCCACACGACTGGGCTTTAAAAGAGGCTAACGTTCAATTCTTAGGGATTGGAACCCTATCTGAAGTTAAACAGAGCATTAGATGGATTGACTTTATTGGGCCAGAAGGACAGAGAGGAAGGTTAAAGCCATACGTTGCAGATATTGCTATAAACCTCTGGGGTCGTGATCTACTCCAGCAATGGAATACACAGATTAACATTCCTCCTGTATCAACTAGGAATTATAGACAAGCTTTTAGTGGTACAAGGAATATAGTAAGGCAGTACAGAAAACAGATGCCAAATGTACAGGCTGTACAGATGCAAGATGCTAGTGCCAAACCAACAGAGCAACCAAAAGCTCTACCCTTAAAATGGCTGACAGATGAACCCGTCTGGGTGGGTCAATGGCCTATGACATCTGAGAAGTTAGAGGCTTTGGAGAAGTTAGTTCAGGAACAGTTAGATGCTGGACATATTGAGGAATCAACTAGTGCATGGAATTCACCTGTTTTTGTTGTCAAGAAGAAGTCTGGTAAGTGGAGAATGGTTACTGATCTTAGAGCCATCAACAAGGTAATTCAGCCTATGGGGTCTCTACAACCTGGGATGCCGTTACCTTCTCTAATTCCTAAGGATTGGCCAATTATAGTTATAGACTTAAAAGATTGTTTCTTCACCATACCGTTACAAGAAAACGACAGAGAAAAGTTCGCCTTCACGGTACCTACCTATAATAATTCCCGTCCAGTACAGAGATTCCAGTGGAAGGTACTACCTCAAGGTATGTTAAACAGTCCAACTTTGTGTCAATATTTTGTGAATAAACCTCTAGAAATAATTCGTAAAAAATTTCCACATTCGTTAATATATCATTATATGGATGACATATTATTGTCTGATTCAAATAAGGATACATTGGAAAAGATGTTTGAAGCAGTAAAAGAAACTTTGCCTCGCTGGGGATTACAAATTTCCCCAGAAAAAATACAAAGAGGAGATTCTATTAACTATTTAGGTTATAAAATAGATGCTCAGAAAATTAGACCACAGAAAGTACAGATTAGAAGAGATCGTTACCGGACTCTTAATGATCTTCAAAAACTATTAGGTGAAATCTCTCAATTACAGACAATTATCGGTGTAGAAGGGCATGATTTGAAACATTTGAAAATGGCTTTAAAAGGAGATAAAGATCTAAACAGCCCACGAGTACTATCAGCTGAGGCTGAAAAAGAATTAGAATGGGTAGAAAAGAGAATATTAGAAGCACATGTGGACCATGTGGATCCAAACCTGGATTGTATTCTAGTTATTTTACCATCTAGAGAATACCCCTCAGGAATATTAATGCAGAGGGAAGACATCATACTAGAATGGGTATTTCTGCCACATAAACAGAATAAAAAATTGAAAACATATATAGAAAAGATCTCTGATTTGATATTAAAAGGTAAGTTAAGGCTTCCTCAATTGACTGGGAAAGATCCAGCTGAAATTATTGTACCTTTAACAAATGATGAAATTTCCTCCTTATGGAAAGATAATGAGTATTGGCAAATAGCTTGCAGTGACGTTTTGGGAACTATTAGTGTGGATTCACTTTCCCAACTCTGCCTGATTCGACTGGATACATCTGAACTGCCCCACATCATCGACCCCACCTGACAGGCACCATCCTGAAACCAGCTTGGAACTACATCACCCGACACATCGTCAGGCCAAGAAACTGATACAGTGCATCTTCTACAATCTGATCAGAGCTTCAGACAAGAGCTTCAATCAAAATCATAAATCTAATCCGGAACTTCAGTCAAGCCTCTCCTACAAAACGACCTATTTAAGACTCTTGTTATACTAACAATCTTTTCCCACAGGTCCCCATGATTGTCATCGTCCCACTTCAGCAGGAAGTAACTTTGAGAATTCCACGTCCCCTCTCCCTACTATTGACATAAAAGGATAGTTTACCCCTGTTAGTGTAATTTGCAATTATTTAGGGTTGGAACCGGAAGGAGGTGTTCAGACTTAGGCATCCCTTTCGGATAAGTTTAGAATTTAGGTGGAATGGATATGTTTAGTTTAGGATAAGTAGATTATAACTTAATTATCACCCTCTATGTATATATGTTGTATATGTTTGAGTTTGTATCAAATTTAAATCTTCTATTTAGACTAAAAGGGGAATTGTAGGAGTGAACCCCACAAAGCTACCCGCCCAACAGGGCGGGGTCAAGGTAGAGATAAAAGGTAGTGAAAGGAAAAGGGGCCTCCCTCTTTTTCTCCTGGAAGCCAGCCACGCTTCTAACTCCTGGTATGTGCGACTCTCTCTCTCCCTGATAAATAAATATATTGTTTTTCCCTATATAGCCTCGATTACCGCGATACTGAATGGAGAGTGAGGAGGAGTTGATGAAGGGGGAGGGTGGATGGGAGTTAGGGAGAGGGAACAGGCAGACCAGACAGAGAGGAACCTGAGGTCCATATAAATAAAAATGTTAACTAAGTACAATTAAACTAAAAAAATGTCTCTATAAGATCATGTAGAGGAGGGCAGTGGGACATTTTCTTAATTAGCAATTGAGGTGACAAGGCCCAGACCAATTGTGTGTGTTCTAGAAGACACCAAAACAAGCCAGTAAGTGTCACCCTCCATGGTCTCTGCATCAGCTCCTGCCTCCAGGTTCCTGCCTGTCAGTGTTCCTATTCTGACTCCCTTCAGTGGTGAGCAGTGATATGAAAGTGTAAGCCAGAGAAACCATTTTCTTCCCAACTTGCTTTATAGTCATGATATTTCATCACAGTAATAGAAACTGTAAGTAGGACAAACACTGAACATCACATATCCACTTCTACTTTCAAGGATCAATAAGTCTTGTTGCTTATGAGTTTTGACTCTCTCTTCATGATATTAGGAGTAATTTTGGATTCAATTAAAATACCACCTTCAGACAAGTTCAAGCCTAGAACTGATAAACAACACAATGTGGTGAAGAACAACACAAAAAGTACCAAATCCCCATTTAAAATCTGCCAAATAACTGGATGCTGGCATGTAAAAGACTGCACATAGATCCATATCTATCACCATACACAAAACGTAAGTCCAAATGGATCAACATTGATCCAGCCTCACTGAACCTCTTAGAAGAGAAAGTAGGAGGTACCCTCGAATGAATTGGTACAGGAGACCACTTTCTGAATATAACACCAGTAGCACAGACACTGGGATTGACAATTAATAAATGGGACCTCCTGAAACTGAGAAGCTTCTGTAAGGACACAGTCAACAAGACAAGATGACAGTCCACAGAATCGGAAAAGATATTCTCCAACCCCACATGTGAGAGAAGGTTGGTCTCCAAAATATACAAAGAACTCAAGAAGCTAATCACTGAAACACCAAATGATCCAATTAAAAAGTGGGGTACAGAACTAAATAGAGAATTCTCAATAGAGCAATCTAGAATGGCTGAAAGACACTTAAGAAAGCACTCAATATCATTAGCCACCAGGGAAATACAAATCAAAACAACTCTGAGATACCTTCTTACACCTGCCAGAATGGCAAACATCAAAAACACCAATGACAATTTATTCTGGAGAGGATGTGGAGAAAGGGGAACATTCCTCCACTATTAGAGGGAGTGCCAACTTGTACAGCCACTTTGGAAATCAGTATGGAGATTCCTCAGGAAAATGGGACTCAGTCTACCACAAGATCCAGCAATTCCACTCTTAGGCATATACCCAAAATATGCACATTCATACATCAAGGACATCTGTTCAACTATGTTCATAGCAGCATTATTTGTAATAGCCAGAACCTGGAAGCAACCTAGATGCCACTCAACTGAAGAATGGATGGAGAAAATGTGGTGCATTTACACAATGGAGTATTATCTGTGGAAAAGAAAATGGAATCTTGAAATTTGCAAGCAAATGGATGGCACTAGAACAAACCATCCTGAGTGAAGTAACCCAGTCACAAAAAGACAAACATGGCATGTACTCACTCACATATAGATTTTAGACATAGAGCAAAGGAGTATCAGTCTACAATCAACACAGGCAGAGAATCTAGGAAATAAGGAGGATCCTAAGAGAGACATAAATGGCCCTCTGGAGAAGGGTAAAGGGACAAGATCTCCTGAGCTGATTGGGAGCATGGAGGAGGGGAGAGGTAGTTAGGAGAAAGAGAAGGGGAAAAGAGGAAGGCGAAGAGGACATGAGGGAGCAGTAGAATTGAGTCGGGAAGAATAGAGAAGGCAAGAAAGGAGATATCATAATAGAGGGAGCTATTATAGGTTTAAAGAGAAATCTGGCACTAGGGAGATGTCCAGAGATCTACAAGGATGACCTCAACTAACAATCTAAGCAATAGTGGAGAGGCTACCTTAAATGCCCTCCTCTGATAAAGAGCTTGATGATTACCTTACATGCCATCCTATAGCCCTCATCCAGTAGCTGATGGAAGCAGAAGCAGACCCCCATAGCTAAACACTGAACTGAACTCCTGCAATCCAGTTGCAGAGAGGGAGGTTTGAGGAGCAAAATGGTCAAAACAAGGCCGGAGAGACCTACAGAAAAGGCTGACCTGAACAAGGGGGAGCTGGTGGACCCAGACTGACAGCTGGGAAACCAGCATAGGACTGTTCCAGACCCCCTGAACATGGATGTCAGTAAGGTCTGGGCAATCTATGGGGCATCTGGTAGTAGATCAGTATTTATCCCTATAACTGGAATGGACTTTGGGAGCCTACTCCTCATAGAGGAATACTCTCTCTGCATAGACGTAAGGGGGAGGGCCAAGGCCCTACTACAAATGATATGACAGACTTTGAATATCCCCCATGGAAGGCCTCACCCTATCTGGGGAGCAGAAAGGGAATAGAATAGGGGCCGGTAGGGGAGGGCAGGTGAGGAGGTGAGGGAGAAGGAACTAGGATTGACTTGTAACACCAACATGTTTCTAATTTAAATAAAATAAATAAAATTTAAACAAACAACAAAAATTCCACAGAACCTCAACAGAGATGCAAAAAAATCACTGATGGGGATGGACAAGGGACAGCTCTGGAGTTCACAATGAACTTGTCCTATCTTCTCTTAAGCACACTAGAATATGTGAAACAGTGACTATGTGTGCATGCATTCAGACTGCACCTGACCAAATGTTTATACAGAAAACACAACAGTTGGCTTCATAGGGTCCCACATAGAAACTTTATACAATAACCTGTTATCATAGTTTCTTTCCTGTGGCTGTGATAAAACACCATGACACACATTTTCACCAAGTACAAATTACAAACATAGTATACAAGAAATTAGGGTAACAAACTCATTTACAAAAATATCAAAAGGGGAGGAGGATGGGAGACCTTGAAGTAAATATAAACAAATGAAATACTTGAATAACAAAAGCTTTAGGATGCTGAAAATAAACTGAAGATACTAGATGATAGACAGACCTTCCATGCTTATAGATTGTGGGATAAATATGAAAATATCCATCCTATCAAAAGCAATCAACAGATTCAATGCAATTCCCATCAAAATGATAATACAATTCATTTAAATTAAAAAATACTAAATTTTGCATGGAAATACAAAACACTCTGATTAGCAGAACAATTCTGAATAACATAACATCTATAGGCATTATCAACCTTTGGAGGTGTCACCACCATTTTTGAGAGAACCTATCTCCCTGTTATGTGAAGAATGATTCATCTCCTCTACTGATAAGAGGCTTTCAGTGGGCCTGTCTGCATATCTGGAATCTAGAGCAACAAATTCTGTCACACTTTACCACCCCATGTGTTCTCCTCTCATACAGAGGTCATCAACGTGCCTAACCCTAACCCTAATCCTAACCCTAACCCTAACCCTAACCCTAACCCTAACCCTAACCCTAACCCACTCAAAGGAAAATGATACTTGAGCCTGGGGGCATCCTGCAGCACAGGCATAGAGATCACTCCTTGGGCACATGCTGTACAGTTTATCCAAGTATTCAGTTATCCACATCAGCTGTATAAGCACACTTATCAAAAGTAAAAATAAAGTGAACTCTATCAATACTATGTATGTCCTTTAGGTAATGAGGTATTGTTAGTTTCCTTTTGAAAGTTAATATTAAAGGCTGCCTAAATGATACAAAGAGGACAACTTGGGACACATGTACTTGTCCAGCCAAGAAAGTTTTCTTTCTTTTTTTTTTCTTGGGCCATTCTTTGTTTTCTCACTCATCCAACTGACATCAGAGCAGTGGCCACAAAGCCTGGTAAGAAAGCCTGTTCCTTCTCTCCTACAGACCATAATAAGCTTTAGCATAAGGCCTCATGTCCTAAGTACTGATGTGTCAAGTATTTACATGTTCAAGACGGAACTCAAGGAAATTTTCCTCTCAGAAAAACACAGTTCACACTCACCAGCATGGACACAAAGTAGAACATCACAAGTAGTGTTGGCACAGCCACTGCATTCTTCCCTGCTCTTATAGACAGTGGCAGGGAGCTGGCAGAATAAGCCAACATCATGATGGTAAACAACATAGTGAAGAATCCCTTCACATCTGTTATGATTCCTTAGAAAGAGAAAAGTGGAGTCGGTTCTTAAGTCAAGGGAATTGTACATACTTCAGATAATATTTTAATAACCAACAAGACCAGTCACCCAACTCTCTGGGCCTTCATCTGCTACTTGATAATGTGGATGCTGGAACCAAATTTGGGGGCTTTAAAGGAGCAGTACTTGCTCCTAACCAATGAGTCTTTTTCTAGCCATATAATATAGTTTTATTTTTGTACTTGCCACAATATTACCTTCCTTATACTACCTGTTCTCCTCTATACATAAGCTGGCATGGAGAGCTACAGGCAACACAACTGAATAAAATTTTACTGCATTCTCTTATAGGAGAAATCAGCAGTAGAACATGCACATGTCCACATTCCCTGTGTTTATACAATTAAAATAGTAATGAACTTGGAATTAGGATTGTACTGGTAGGTTTTTGTCAGTATAACAAACGTTAGGATCTTATGGGAAGAGTCAACCTCATTAAGAAAAATGCCTCCATTAGATTGGTCCTTAGGCAAGAGTGTTTTAGCATTTCCATGAGGAATGATTCATGTGGGCAGTCTTAGACAACTGTGGATGATGCTGTCCCTAGCCTGGTGGTCTGGGTTCTATAAGAATGCAGTCTGAGGAAGCCATAAGGAGCAAGCCAGTAAGCACGTAAAATGTACATGGATGTATATGTAATAATTGACTTTGCTCCATTGGCACTGTCCCAAGTGTATGTTATTTGTTCAGTTATTATACTACACAGAATCTCGTAATTAAATCACAGTTTCACAAACAGCATTTGTAGTATTTGTGAACAGGTCTTTGAGACTTTTCTCTCACTGAACACTTGTGTTGGATGGTACCTGGTGGAGACATGGTTTTTCTACTCATGCTTCTCTACTTTAGGCTTGCCACAGTTGTACAAACCAAAACATACTTCCCCAAGAGTAAAGATGCATTCTCTTGCTTTGTCACTTACCTGCTATGCTGAGTACTGTAACAGTGAATATACTTTGCAATAACCTTCTGGGTACCAGATCAGCCAGCAATTTCCCAAAGAAATATGATGGCACTCTGTAGTATCCACTAGTATGCTCATGTCTACAGAGACAAAGACCAGGTTATAGATTGTTAGATTAGTCCAGAAGGCACAGGTGAGATGCTGGCTACACTGACTTCTGCTACCACAGGGCAGGGAGCCTAAGAGGACAGTGTCCCCTGTACTCCAGGCTGACTCCTGTACAGGTCCCCATCTTAGGGACCAGCTACTCTAGGCCATCATCCTTATGACATTGCCATTTTGATTCTACCTATCAGAGAACGCTCCCCTCTTTTGTCCCCCCTGGGCACACAAGAGCCCCTCCAGGGAACAGTCTGATGAGCCCACTTTCCTCAGAGTCTCTCCTCCTCTGAAGCTGGCTCCCTGAGGAGAAGCTCATTCTTACCTCACCTCAGAC
Source organism: Mesocricetus auratus (assembly GCF_017639785.1). Taxonomy (NCBI): domain Eukaryota; kingdom Metazoa; phylum Chordata; class Mammalia; order Rodentia; family Cricetidae; genus Mesocricetus; species Mesocricetus auratus. The sequence continues at coordinate 78,657,710 of NW_024429190.1, forward strand.
AGTGGTCATGGAGACTTGTCTCCTTCTAGTTCTTATGAAGAAGGTGACACTGTCACTCTGAGGTCACAGAGCAGCTTCAGGACACTACATCCTTCTCTTTGGCTACTCTCACTTTAGGACGGATGTATTCTTTCCATAGTCTCTTTTACAACCATAAATCTTTACCAGAGACCAAACCTAATCCTTTCCCTTCCTGTTCCTTCTGAATCCCAAGCTCTTCCCCTTCCAGTGAGTTCATTGTAAGTGATTTTTTTATATATACAGGATTACCAGTGCCTGCTGGGCTTAAATTTCATATGTATCCAAGAATGACCATTCTCCTGCCTCTATCCCATCCCCATAAATCCATGCTCAGGTATGTGGTACTGTGAATCTAACACAGGGTTTCATGCACACAAAGCATCTGCTCTATCAACAGAGTGAGGCCCTCACCTCCTCTCTGATGTCTCCTCTCCTTGGTATGTACTTGGGGCAATCTTGGCCATCTTTGTGAGCAGTGAATCCTAAGCACAGACCACTGGGCAAAGGTTCTTCCATGTGTGAAAAACACAGGAGATGAACAGCTCTTTCTACACAGCTGCTGTCTGGCTCTTCCCACCCCTCCATCCCCAGGCTGTGCATGCTCTCATTATTACACACAGCTGTACCTCTCCAGCTCCAATGTGTTGCTGAACCCACTACACGGAAGCTCTATGAAACCCCTGACATCTTTGTGGGAGTCACTAATTTCCTGTGATTTTTCAGTCCCCTCCTGCTGTGTTGTCTGCAACACTGAGATCTGGTGACCACACCCCAAATTTGAAACTTTCTCTGAGCAGTAGACATCTCTGCTCCTGATTTCCCATCCAGGTTTCATTAATATCAGCAATCTCTTTACATACTTCAAAAAATCATGACACTAAATGATAAACACAAAATTTCATAATTTGTTTATTTTCAACTAAATAAGTAAGAAAAGGGGGAGTGACTGGCAATTCATGAGATACCATTCTAGACCCAACTATGAGCATAATCAGCTTGATCATCAGTCCCTGATGCCTGCTCCTGGGGCAGGGTCTACTCACAGAAAATGATCCCTGTCAGTCACGAAGAGCTCCAAGGCAAAACAGCTTGTGATACATTCATGGGCTGTGAGCAAGAATAACAGGGTGGCTCTGCCGTGGAAGATTGGAGGCAAAAGCAACAGTAAGGTCAACATTAGGATGGTTTCTTTGCAACACATGTTGGTTTTGTAGATTGAATCATATTACACAGATCTAGTCTTTTGTTTTTTGTTTTTATTGTTTGTTTGTTTTTTTCAAGACAGAGTTTCCCTGTGTAGCTTTGTAGTCCAGGCTGGCCTTGAACTCACAGAGATATGCCTGCCTCTGCCTCCGGAGTGCTGGGATTAAAGGTCCTCCCTACACTACAACTGGTAAAATGTGAAATGTGTGGTGTGTATAGATTCATAGTATCTACATACATATATGAAAGAGTGAGTTCTTCCACTCAGCCTTCAAGGTATCAACACATTCTATCATATGATAAAGTTCTTGTCATAAATTCTAATTCTTAATGGATTTATACAGCTTCAACAAAGTAACAGCATTTTATCATGTGCTTACCTCCTCTGGGCTTCCATACAATCATTTTTTAGGAAACGGAAAGTGGTACCCACAAATATGGCCACCATGACTGCGATAATTGCCTTTTGAAACAATACAGGGGATAAAAAAACATTTCCATTAGGAGTATAAATTATTTTACACATTGTCCATTATTTTAACACATACGGTTTTGTAATCATATTTCTCCAGGGAGATAAACACTATATTTTGACAGAGTCCCTGGAAGAACATAAAACACACATGTCAATAGACTACGTGGGTTGTATAACTGAGAATTAATGTACCTGAAATCAGAGGCTCTGACAGGACAGACCCTGGAAAAGCTAAGACTTCTCCCAGAGTCCACTAGGAAGGACTCAGGTCGGGTACTGAAACCCCAATGACACAGGGGGGAAGAGAACACAGGTACCAGGGAGTTTAGGGGACACAGCAACGTTTGTGACAAAAAGTGTTCACCTAAACTGAGATCTCTCAACTCTTGTGCCAGCAAGCATGGGCAGCTTTCTACTTCAAGTGGCTGAAAAGAATTCAGATTCTCTACACTCTTATAGTTAGAAACAAATACACCCCAGGCTTGGAGGACAGCTCAGGGGCAGGATCCTGAACAATATACAGGAGATGCTGATCCCCTGAAGTGCAAACCAAATATCAAATTAAAAATGAACGGCAATACAGTTCCTAGCAAGGGGATTTTGTGTGCTAAGAAGAGGTCAGTTGGTCCTCACCTGTGTCACATCTGGAAATCTGTGCCTGTGTGGGAAGGGACACTGTTGCTATATTGCTGTCACCAAAGTATTCACACAGCGTCCTCTGGGTGGCTCGATGCTTCCATTGCCCATCATCTGTCACTGCTGCTCCATCAACCTCAGCATGAGCAGCCTGTGCTCAAGTCTCATCTAAGCTGCCAAATGCTCTAGCCTCTCATCTACCTCTATTGACTCAATCTGTGCAGACAATTATATGGAGTCTACACCACTTTGGTTTGGGGTTGAAATGGCTTTAAAGGGTGCATCACTTGCCAGAGGTATAAGGCTACATGATGCAGTAACTGATTTGAAAGATTCTATTATTCCTCTGATAATGTTTAGAATATTATTACCTAAGGAAAGCATCCTACCATTTAACTTGATAATTTGGAAACCAAAATCCCGGGGCTTGGAGATAAGGCTCAGCAGTTACGAACACTTGTTCTTGCAGAGGACCTGGAATTCAGTTCCTAGCACCCCAATACCCCTTAACAATCTCCTGTAACTCCAGATCCAGAGGATCTAATGCCTTTTTCTCACCTCCATGGGCATTCATATGATAGGTAGTTACACATGCAGGCAAACACCAACATACAATAAACAAATAATTAATTTAAAAATATTTCACAATTCCTAGCATTGCTAACACACACACTTTTTCCTTCATGATACTGTTCACTGTTGAATAAAATGAATAACTCATTTTGACGAGTGAAACTCACCTGTTTACAAATCATGTCAAATCTTTGGTTGTCAAAGAAATCAGACATAAAAATACTCCTTTTATGGTATAGAGTACAAGAAGAAAGACCATAGTATTTGGAGCAACAGACAGTATAACTCAAATGGAAAGAATATTCACATACACTCAGGGAACAGTGTTTCATTACAGCCAACAACACACGACCTTTCAGTATTCAACAGAAACTCAATGCCTGAGAATAAAATAACAACACACTAACAGCAGAACTGACTTCAAACTCTGGTTGGACAGGGCCAGGGATGTAGGTCCAGGGTAGAGTGTTTGCCCTCTAGTGGCCAAGGCCCCAGGATCAGTAACTAACACAGTAGAATCATCAACATCATGAATAAAAATAAATAAATAAGTGATGGCTCAATGAGCTTCATTTCTGTGTGATATTCAGTTAAAATAACAGACATGATGATCCTTGTTACAGAACCAGTTTAAAGAGAGGTAGAAAGTCACCTCCTCCTAATTCCCAGGGGAGTGTGAACATCAGTCCAGTTAGTTTTTGTGTGTGAACTGAACTTTTTTTAGTAGCTACTGCTTTCACACATTAGACTCCAATAAGGGGAGAGCCTCCCATGGCAGATTCATCTCTCAGGCAGTAGATGGACAGGCTCCCTCAGAGCTTTTCAATAGCTTAATTTCCTTATCTTATGATTTCAACTATAGATCAACCTTCTTTCCCCTCTCCAGATATCTCCACCCCTCTCTATTTTAACTTTCTCCAAGTCCATTCTCCCATCTGATACACTACAATTTCATCTCTTTATCCTGTTACTGTCCATCCACTCACAGGAAAAGTTGCATCTGGAAAAAAAAAGCCTTTTCCTCCTTTACTCAGCCCTGTACTTGAAGTTGTAGGCTACACAAGTGAATTAAAGTAGACAGATGTGAGTAACTCCAAGGTGTACTGAATTATCATTTGCACTCCCTGAATTAAATATCCTACTTGGATTTGTCATTATAGTTTTTTTAAAATAAAGTCAATCCATAAAAACATTTTCTAAAAGTATAAAGTAAATTGGGTTCTACGTGCTTTATTGAATATTTCTAAATGCCAAGTAGAAAGGAATGGACAAATACATGGAAGGGAGTAGAAGATGAGTGTGACCCTGAAGTAGACTCACTCAGAGTCAAATTGCTCCCAATGGAGTTTTCGACAATACAATTAAAATAACTCATCACATTACCTGAATGATAGTGACCCATGAAAAGCCCAGTAAAGTTTTGAAGGAACGACAGATGATCCACCATAGCTGCTGCCAGAAAGGGGTGACACATGTGATCTTCTCCAAGGCTGGGCTCCTACCATCCTTCTGTTCCCCCAAGAGTAGATCCAGTTCAGTTCTTATTCTGCTGTATAAGGAGGACTGGGCATACATATTGGCTAATTTTTTTGTGACTTGTTGCTGTTTCTCAGAAATCTCTTCATATTTGTTGGTTTTAGGATAAAAATGGATAAAGACAAGAAACAGTTAAATAATAATTTAACTGATTTTTCTGAGACACTTGTCATGAATAACATATAAATTATGTATCATTTTTTCTGTAAGACAGTCTCATATACCCTAGACTGGCCTCAAAGTTGCTATGAATCCAAGGATGACCTTAAACTTCTTCAGGTCCTCCTGTTTTTGTCTCAAGCTCTGCCATTACAGGCATGCACCTTCACACCCAGTCACGCAATTTTCAGAACCAGACTCAAAGTTTTGTGCGTGCTAGGCAAGCAATCCACAGGCCGAGCTTCATCTTCAACCCACTATATTCGAGTCTTCTAAAATTATTCGTGGATAATTTCCTCACAGATTGGAACTGTCCCTAAGTGACATGACTACTGACATCCCAGGGACACAGCTAACTGAATGGCCTTTTCCCAACCCTGATTCTTAACAAAGTCATCTTTACCTGAAGCATCTATACTTCTTAACATAAAAGTCTGCTCTCTGCTATCTGCTTCAAGTGAATGTATATACAAATGTATATGTAAATACACAAACTTCCAAGTACCTTGTTTAAAAAATGTTATAGACAAATCCAGGCAAGGTGACACAGCCCTGTGTCTTAGTTAGAATTTTTACTGCTGTCATGGACCACCATGAACAAAAGCATGGTGGTGCATCACTGAAGGAAGTCAGGACAGGAACTCACACAGGACAGGAACCTGGAGGCAGGAGCTGATAAAGAGCCATGGATGTTGCTGCTTATATGACTTGCTCCCTATGGCCTGCTCTTCCCATTTTCTTGTAGAAACCAGGAGCACCAGCCCAGGGACAGATCTTCACACAATGGGCTGGGCCCTTCCCCATCTATCATTAATCAAGAAAATGCCCTACAGGCTTGCTGACAGCCCAATTTCATGGAAGTATTACTTTAACAGAGGTTCCCTCCTCTCAAGACTTTAGCTTGTGCCAAATTGACATGAAATTAGACAATTTACCCTATAATACCTGTACTTGAGATATGGGTGAGAAGGGACACACATTCAAGGCCAGTCTAGCTACAATAAGCAAACTATCTAAAGCAATATAAAGAACAATAGGACAAACAGTGAGTACATTTACTTTCATAAGTTATATAAAAAACACAAAGCACAGATAACATGGCTATTATCTAATTTGAGGACACTGAGCTAACATAAAAAAGCTCTATTCTAATGAACCACAGTTGTGTTTTTATGAAATCAGTTAGGCAAAATTCTGACTCTAGAAGACTCACATACCTTCTTGGTCATCTCCCTCTATGCCTAATATAGCAGAGAAATCTCCAGTAGTAATGTCTAGGAAGAAGTGTCCAGGGTGGTTATGGAAAACATAGTCGAAACCTACAAAGAAGATAGGTCATGAACACAAACCTGAGGACCCTCTTTCAGAGACTGGGAAAGGGGAGGGGAGACAACTTCTACAGAATCTAGCAACTTCTTCCTCCTTTCATCCCTTCCTCCACTAATCTATCCTTTCCTATTATATATACTCTCATACCATTTAAAATATCTGATTCCCAGTCTAATATATATATAATATATGTATTTACACATTTATGAATACATATGTATGTTTATGTGTATGTTATATATTCATATGTGAACTCTTTCTATGAAAGTGATTTGAATGTGACCTACATTTTTATAGGACTCAAAAAAATCACAAATGTTTACACAATTTTTACTGACAAAGATTAATCAAAAACAAATAAAAAGTTACAGACAGCAAATATTTAAATCTATATTTAGAGTCAAAGGAATCATCCATAAATCTACTCATATTTCAGATAAAACTGATGGCATGAAGGACTAAAAAGTCTGCTGTCATTGAATCTTATTCTGAACAAATCAGGCAGACAAAAACAGGAGTCACAAAAGCCAGTCTTGATCCACTATTATAGCCTCCATCACAGCCTAACTGGGAAATGCAAACTTACTGCTAAGTTACATGATATCTCCATCTCCTCAGTCAGATCACACTAAGGGAAAACTGAAAACCACCATCTGCTATGTGAGCAAGAACACGAAAGCACTGGGCCTCTCCAAAGTTCTTCCATGAGGAATAACTGAGCCTGGTGCCCACATGTTAATCAAGAGGGTCACCTGACCAGGAAGCAGAACAAGTGGCTCAGTAAAATACTGTGACACAGGTGACACAGAACGGGAGAAAGAAGAGAGGCCTGAACAACAAGCCCATGCCTCACAACTAACATTATCCTGTTACCACATTAACCAAAGGTATCTGAAACGGAGAAACCAACACACTGCATGTCTGCAGGAGGATCAAGGCACATTCCTGAGAACCCCTGTTCTCCTCCCAGATCCCGTGAAAGGTGAATGAAGAAGCTCTCACAGCAAAAGCCAGCCATACCTTCCGATATGAAGGGCTCCAAAGCCTCCTGTGCAGGGCCGTGAAACATGACTTTTCCTGAGGCCACTAAGGTGAGACTATCAAAATAGCTGAAGATGGAGCATGGGGGCTGATTGATGGAGAAGATGATTGTCCGTCCCATCATAGACATCCTAAGTTTAAAGAGGGAAAAGCCATAAGTCAGTGGACAGAGGAACCTTGAAATTTTCAACAACATGTTTTATTCCTGAAGTTATACTCTTTGTTCCCACTTCAGCTTGAATTTTCCTTAGAAACATATATCACTTGTATTATGCACTCCATAGGAAATAAACTAAAGCTTTTATTTAAAAGATTTGGACTAGATAAACTAAGCTGTGGTGGCCCAAGCCTTTAGTCCCAGCACTTGGGAGGCAGAGACAGGCAAATATCAGACTCTGAGGCCAGTATGGTCTACAAAGATACAAAGAGAAATTCTGTCTTGAAAAATAAAAAATAAATAAGTAAATGAATGAAAGATTATGACTTCCAACAGGTGGAGTGTCAGTAGTCCAGGGTCCACTTGAGTGTTACTGACAATGAAAATCCTTGGCTGTCTTCTAGACACTAAGTGGGAATATCTGGGAGTCAGTTCAAGGAGTCCATATCATGAACAGGCAGCCCAGGTGATGGACAGGTTCACTCAAGATTGAGGACCAATGACAGAGCAAATATTACAACTATTACTGTGTGCACAATTTTCTCTAATCATTTACTTTCTGCCTCTTCAGGAAGTGATTTTCACTATTCTCAAAATGTGATTTACATTCCTAGCCTCGCTCTCCCTGCTAAACACTTCAGTAAGAACCTCATTTCAATCTTCACAATATCGGCATGAGGCAATTCTAATATAATTTCACCTCTGTGTTGATAGGGCTTAAAATGTCAAGCAAAAGACCAAGGGGGTCACAGTTAGTGAGGGGATAGCCTGGGATTTCATCATTGGTTTAATTCCATGATAGGAAAAAATAAGTTCAACTACCATTTCAGGATGTCACATCTGCCGTTAGGAGAACCAATATCAAAAACAGTATTTAAACATGCTATGAAAATATTTTACAAAAACTGGATATGGTGGCATATCTGTAATATCCTAGCACTTGGAAGGATGAGGAGTTCAAGGCCCACCTGGGTTTCATGAGACCCTGTTTCAAAAAGACAAACCGAAAGAATGAAAGAAAGGGAGAGTTTGAAAGGGAGGGAAGGAGCAATTAAGATGGGAAGGAAGGTAGAGAGAAGACAGTAGGAGGGAGATAGAGGAAGGAAAGGAAAAAAGAATGAGAAACTGATGTGTAGCGCACACCTGGAATCCTAGCATTTAGCAGTCAGAGGCAAGAAACTGAGATCAGCCTGGGCTACACAGTAAAATGAAAACAAAAGAAAACAAAACATGAAACTTCAAGAAAAGCATCTCAAAAGCCTATACTACGAGGTGTCAGGGTGTGCAAAGGCTGACTGCCTCACAGACAATCAGGCCAGGCAGTGATGTCAATACGGGAGGAGCAGAAACAGACAAGGATTTCTTGTAAGCAAAATAGACCGGCAACACCAACTGAAGGTAAAACAGAGTGCTAAGAGGAGAAAGAACCATTTGTACACAGTGTGAACTAAAATGTCTATCCAAGAAACTATGAGAGCTCACTGCTACACAGCAAGGACTGTGTGTGCCTGAATGTGTTTGAGAAAGGGAGAAAGTGGGGAGAAGGGGAGACAGGGAAGAAGAGAGATGTAGATACTAAAAGGAAGGAGGGAGAGAGAAATAAGAGATGCAAAATTAATATAGAAAGAGATTGTCGGAAGAGCAGCTTAGGTGCAGGAAAAGTCCTGTCAGAAGCTGGAACATTAGGTGGATGTTAGGAGAGAGCTTGCAAAGGTTCAGAGCAGAGAGAAGACATGGCAAGAGCCTTCCTCAAAGTAAGGTCTAGACCTTGTCGAGGTCTGCGGCTTCAGTATCTCCTCCCACATAATTTAGTTTGGAATACATAGCAGTGTCAGACTCACACCTATGGGATCACACCTACAGACAGAATCAGACCTACAAAAACCTACAGGAATGGAAGATTTTTTTTACATGAAAGTAAAAATTTGTTTTAAAATATATGGATCCTTGTTAACATTTAAAAAATATGTATTTAGTTCCAGTGTTTTTTGTCTGAATGGATGTCTGCATATCCTGTGTCCTTGAGATATGTGGATGCAAGAAGACTGCACAAGATTCCCTAGAGCTGTAGTTCCAGATGGTTGTGAGTCACCATGTGGATGCTGGGAATGGAACCTGAGTCCTCTGGAATAACAACCAGTGTTCTTAACTGTTAATCCGTCTCTCCTGCTCTTGTCAAAGATTTTATTTAAATACATGAAACCATTTCCAAGGAAAGGATTGAAATACATTGTATGGATTTCCTAACAGATCAAATAAAAACATAGTAAACCTCTCAGTTAAGGGACTTCTTTGTTCAAAACTGCGATTGATTAAATACTTAGAATAATGAGGAATACTATTATAGGCCATTGTATAAAATAGGAACTTAGAAGATAAACATTTCCACACAGAAGGTCATGTTAGCTTCTGAAGAAACTAACACAAGAACAGAAGTTACTAATGCATGTGAAAACGGGTTGTTAGAGACAAGATAACTGGAGAATATTGGCACAACTGCCAACTGGTTTCCATGGAGAATATTAACAAGCCACAAAAGGAAAATTGCAGTTTCATATCGTATAACCCAACAACTGCCTACATGATTAAAAGATCAAGATTCAAGCCAGGGAAATGAGATCGTTCAATAGGCAAAGGAACTTGCTTCCAAGTCTAAAGACCTCAATTTAGTCCCTGAAATCCTCTGGGTGGAAGGGGAAAACCAAGTATCTGGAGTTTTCCTCTGACCTCTATAGGAATGCTATAAACACACACACACACACACACACACACACACACACACACACCATAAATAAATAAATAATACATACATAAATGTAAAATTTTTTTGAAAATATTCCTACCATGGAGGGTACACTCCCTGGTGTTGGAAACGAAGGAGAACACAACTTATCAGAGCCTGAGTCTGCTCCCAGAACACTAGGAGAAACCACAGGTAAGATGACTCCATGCAATGCACTAACACTAGCCATGAATGAGAAACAGAGATAGAGAGATGCATTCCATTTTGGAAACTGAGCAAGAACTTGATCTTAGAGTATCTTGTAGCAGGTAGGAATGGGGACAGACAGGGAAAATGGAGACACATGGGGAGTCTACAGAGTAGAAGGTGGCAAGTCCCCAGTTGTTGACTTCCTCAATGGGGAGGTATAAAGATGAAGAGATCTTGACTATGAAGTTACAGGCCAGAGTGTTTAGGGAGATGAACCATGATGTCAGAACCAAAGTACAGAGAGAAGATAAGAAAGAGAGTACAGTAAGTTCCATTTTCAGGATCGTAGGTCATGGGAATGAGTTAGCCCTTACATGGTTCTTGGAATTCTTTAGTCAGTTGGAACTCTTATTATATTTTGAAATCCTTACACTTTTTCTATAACTACTTCAGTCACAGACTTCTTTCCTTAGAGAAGAAAATGTCATTCATTTTCCTTCATTCTTCCCCAGATTCAGGGCTCAGTTCTTAGGAATCATGCCTCAGCCATCACACTCAGGGCTATTCCCACAGACAATCCTTTTCATTCTATATTTGAAACTACCCAGAATCCACCATTTTAAAGCAAAGGAACCCCCACACCTCAGGTTCCTGCTGACATCTTCACGTCCTATGGTACAACTGTACAACCTTCTCCATGATGCATTGCTCTTATCTAACTAAGTAGTGTTTCCACATGCCCGCCAAGGAAAACCTTAGTCCTTACAGTGGCCTGTGTGTTCTAGGCAATCTACACCCAACCCACCCAACCCTGGTCACTCCAATTGTGAATGTGGATGGCTGAATTATGTTCTTCCAAAGACTCTTTTGTGGAAGACCTCACATCTAAGAACTTGGAATGTGGCTATAATGGAGATAGAGTCTTTAAAGAGGTAATTAAGTTTAAATGAGATTACTAGTGTGTGCTAATGTAACTGGTGTTCATTTAAGAGATCAGAGCATAGACACATGAAGAGGGAGAGGACACCATCCACAATCAGTGACTTGGGCTTCAGGAGAAACAGCCTGTGAATACATTAATGTGTGCCTTCCCGATCTAGAACTGTAAGAAATTTAACACCACACAGTCTGTAGTGTCCTTGGCAGTTAACTAGCAACTTTCAATCTCCTCAAGTCACTGGGAACAAGTCCACCCTGTCTCTCTAATATTCTAGACACATCAAACATGCTTATTCAGAGAACCAATGAGTTTTCCCTCCACCCAGCACTCTGTTCAGCTCTCACTCACTCACGCCCAGTTCACTTGTCACATGCTTGAGTGTCATGGGGACACACTATTTAAAGCAGGGCTCTACCTTCACCACAGCCATCTTTCCCTATGCTTTTCTCTCCTTGTTCTCAATATGTATTCCTTGTTAATGGAAATTTCCTTCTAATAAACAAGGAAGAAATTGTGTTCCTTACTTCTGAATCTCCTGTACCAAAATGCACACAAGTGCCCAGGTATTGAGTGAATAAAACTAATGTTCGGTACTTACCTTCTCAGGGCTAAGATGACATCAATAGTATTTCTCAAGTCTAAGTCAGTGGTGGGGTCATCCAGGAACAAAATGGGATGCTCGGTGACCAGCTCCATTGCTATACTGGTTCTCTTCTTGAGCTCCTTAGATCTAGGCTAAAGCACCAATGACTGTCATTATCAACAGGAACAACCACAGTCATTATCATTTGGTGAACTAGCCTGTACTAGAAATAAAAGGTTTCATTATATCAATACCCTAGGAGCAGAGTGTGGGCATCTGGGATAAGAAGGAGGACTTTCCTCTTTTCTAAGGGAGTAGAAAGAGATTCAGATCAGAGTTGACATGAAGCCTGTGACAATTACTGTTTTTCTTCATCAAGTCACATATTCAAGGACAATGAGTTTGACAAACTCCCAGACTGGCACAGTAACAAGGAAGACAGGACAGGAGAAGATGAAGTATCTCTCGCAATTTAATAGTCATTTATCACCCTCCTAACAAACTCTCTCTCTCTCTCTCTCTCTCTCTCTCTCTCTCTCTCTCTCTCTCTCTCTCTCTCTCTCTCTCTGTGTGTGTGTGTGTGTGTGTGTGTGTGTATCCCCACCACACACACCTACACAAATATACACACAGTACCCAAAACAACACACACACACACACACACAAGCATTCATGAGGGTGTGCAAGGACACACACACAGAGGCCTCTTTTGAAAGTTATCATTTAAAACTTACATTGAAATTTTTGCAATCTATTACATTTCATGACTCCAAAAAGGTATCAAATACTTTTATATGTTGACCATTAAAACAAGTAATTTAAGATGATGACTGGTTATTCTTAAACATAGAAAGAAAGTATTATTATAAATATTATCCAACATTAATAAACAGAACCAAAGCACACAAAATTCCATCATTAGTGAAAATAGAAATTGTGGTAAATGTCAGCTTTTCTATTGTTCTTCCCAACAGGACAAACATCTCATAAATGACTGCCAAGGTGTATCATGGGAGTCAAGAGCCAGTATCTTTCCCCACTGTCTCTAAGGTGCAGCCTTCACAGAAGTTAATCTGTGGTGATGTCTTTCTTGCATAAATAAAGCCTGTCTGGGGATCAGAGAATGAAGTTTGCCACTAGCTAACCATAGCGGTTTGGAGGTCTGTACAGATAGGAAGCAAGTGATGTAGCTGCGCAGAAACTGCCACTAGCAGACCATAGAGGTCTGGAGGTCTGCATCGACAGGCAGGAAGTGACCTAGCTGGGCAGTAACAGTATATAATCAGGGACAAACAGGAAATCACTCTTTTCTCAGCAGAGATCCTTAGGAGGTAAGGTGTGCTGTGGCTTGCTCCCTCACTTTGATCTCTCATTATTTCCCTCTATATCTGACTCCAGTCTTTAATTATCTAGACCAATTAAGGACTCCTTTTACATATACCAATGAGAATCCTAGTCTGGGGAGACTATTTTCATCCATACTCCCACTTGTCTGCTCAGCAGACATCTACACATAATCTTCTCAATGGGTTGCTGTCATGTGACAGGCTCAGAGGACACAGAAAAAGGAAGCAATCTTGATATTCTAATCTCTAAGCATGTAACAAACACAGTGCCTATGAGATTCTACAAACAACGTAAAATAAGAACATTTGGAGAATGTGAATGGTTATAATCCTGACAGGGCTGAAGATATCAAGAATTTGTTCATCTTAGTTAAGTGGGGGAATTGTTAAGATAAACAAATGTCTTTCTTTTTTGAAAATTAAGAAAAATAGAGTATTCAGGAATTCAGGATTACATAATATTCTTTTAAAATATGTCAGTAAGAAACTAGTTATATGTGTGGTTCATATCTTGTCTATTATCCCTCCTGATTCTGCACAAATCCTCATAGGAGTCTCTAGGTCTATTTGGTGTGGCTCTTGCTCATCTGTATCATTAATACCTAACACAGAAAATGACATTAAATATTGACAAAAGATAAGGAGAGTGAAGGCATAAGGATATCCTAGGTTTCCATCTAGTTGCTAAGATAAAATGATCTTACAAAAAGTATACAAGGAGCAAAGGATTTTATTTCTGCACATTTCAAAAGTATAGTCCACCATTGCAGGGAACTCAGGGCAGGAAGTTGATGGAGCTGGTTGCATCCAGTCAAGGGCACAGAGAGTATGAATGCATGCATGCCTGACAGTGCTCAACTCACTTTCTCCATCCTCATGCCACCCAGGACCCAAACCCAAAGCATGATGTGGCCTATGATGGACTGGGTCTTTCCACATCACTTAACTTAATCAAGACAATCACATACAGAGATAGCCACAAGGCAACCTGACTACAATTCCTTCTAGACTCTTTTAGGTGATTCTGTGTGATTCTACAATGGGTCAACTTGACAGTTAAAATTAGCCACCACAGACAGGATGAGATAAAATCACAGAGAGAAAGACTACAGGAAATAACAGGCACCAAACAAGTAAAAGTAAATGCTAAAGAGGCCAGGTACAACCCTGCAGGGATATAAATGTAGAGTGAAACACAGAGCCAAAGTTCTTCAGCTCACATCCTATGTCGGTCCAGAAATATAATCTGAAACAACAAAGGAGCAAGTCTTGTGTGGGAAGAGACAATAAATGGAAGAAAGCCCTTGTCAAATTCTCTTGAGACTTGAGTTTAAAACTCAAGGAAGAGGAGGTTTATGTAAGGAACACACAGAAGTGGCCATGGGAAGAACACTTTTTCCTGCCGGATCACACTCTACTCCAGGCTTTACCATTGCTAGAAGGTTTCCCAGCTTAATTTTCTCTTTACATCAGGTAACAAGTCACTCACTCATAGACACAGAGAACAGACACCTTGACCACACACATTGTAGGAAACATTATCCACACAGGGATTTTTTTTATGCTTTGAGAATTTCAGGATTTTTCTTCACAATACCTTGACATGTGACTTCTTATCCAGATGCAGGAGTTTAAGGACATCATTAATTCTCCTTCTTTTGTCATCTCTTGTTATAGACATTGGAAGTCGAAGAGCTGCTGAGAACTCTACATTCTCTCTCACAGTCATTGTGTGCATCACTGTGTCATTCTTAAAGTGGAATTTTAATTAAATACAGTTATCAGGGAGACAACCAGTCTAACCAATGTAACTAATCCTCATACAAACAATACTCTATCTAATACTCTACTGAATAATAGTCTTTCAATGTTACTAGTTTCATTGATGCTATTTTCACCACCCTTCCATTTGCCTTCCAAGTAGAGATCAGGGATTTTGATGATGGCTACCTGCAATTTTTTGCAGAAAACATGTAAGCAGTGGAGAAAGATGGAGGAAGGGTAAGGTTGGACAACAGCAGTCCTTTGTATAATTGAATCACAGCTGCAATTACTAATACTGTACCACAGATATCACACTCCAACCTCTCCCCATCTTCCTATTTAATATTTCCAGCCTCGGGCTAATGAGGCAATAGGAAAAGCTGGTGTAGAGAAAGTTGTGCCTATACATGTATCATATGATGAACTGGAATCACACAAATATACAAGCTGAACATCTGACCATACAGAGGCAAAGGAAATCTAAAATTACAAACCCACCAACACTTACTTGTGGGACATAACCAGAAGTACATTTGAAATTAGCAGGACGAGGTTTTCCATTTATCAAAATATCTCCTGATAATCCACGGGGATCTTTCCTTGCAGCTAAGACATTTAGTAACCTACAGAAGGTTAAATATGTTGTGTAGTTTACTATCTCTCTTCAGTCACAGCTATCACCATTCAGCCACTCAGAATAAAAATTATTCATGTCAAAAGTTTAGCTGAAAAAACACACACAGCAGTCTGTTCACTATGTGCTCTAATAGAGCCCAGAATTATGAATGAAAGACACGATCCACATGAACACCCAGCCCCCTCCTGCTATCTGACCTTGGGTGCTAAAACAGGTAATGTCTTTCTGTATGTTGAAAATTAGGCCTGGTAATGCTTTGTTTTCCCCAGAAACTTCTCCTTCATTGTTCTAACTTTAATATTATCTCCCAAATTAAATACTAGTAAGACCCAGCAACATATGCCAATCGGTCTATCATTCCTCATCAGTAAAATTACCTGTTAAGAGTTTCTCTTGGTGGTAGAAAATGAGAATGCAACATCCTGCACATTATCCACAGCACATGGGACAGACTCACACGTATACACTCACACAATACTTAGATAACTCCTACAGAAGTGGTTTCATGGCATGGAAACTGGATGCAAAAGGCTTGCACTTGCTTTCCATTATACTCACAAAGATCTGCTCCCGTCCTGAGGTCCTATGATGGCATTGAGGCCAGGTTTCATGATCCCACTGCAGACACAAAATCAAACTGGGTAATTTTTCTATTTAAAAATATTACTTTAGTGTCTACACTGAATATTCTAATGAAATTGAATAAAATTATACAAAGAAAATAGAAAATACTCATAGAAAAGTAAACTATTAATAGAGGTCTATTATTCATAAAAGATGTCAATTGCTAGTGGGGACTCACCAGAAAATGCCTGACGTATCACAAAATCCCTTAATTATTATTTAAATGACTTGGTTTATTTGAAATATGTTGCATCTAAGTCAGTGTTCCTTGAAACAAGTAGTAGGTTCTCATCAAGACTCCATTACACATACATACAACCTGTATTTATCATGTATGTAATAGCCTCTTGTTAATTTTTGATGATCAGTATCTTCATATAGTCCTGCTTGCTCCCTAGTAAATCTCTTCACATGAAAACAAGAGTCAAGTGATGTCAGTGGATGTGTCCTTATTATTAAAATAGAATCAAGTCACAGTCAATGCATCTTTTTTTTTCAAGACAGAGTCTCTCTGTATTGTTTTGGAGGCAGTCCTTGAACTCGCTCTGTAGACCATGCTGGCCTTGAACTCACAAAGATCCATCTGCCTCTGCCTCACAAGTGCTGAAATTAAAGGCATGCACCACCAACGCCCATCAGTCAATGCATCTTAAGTAGACATCCAAACACTAGAAAGAAGTGCTCCACAGGACAGGAGAGCACTGCCAAGTTTAGTACTCAAAACAACAAAACAAAAAGACCTGACTCAAAACAGAAAAGCTAAATGCAGACACACAGAATAATTCCCTTCCCTGATAAAGAGATTAGAATATGCTTGGATTAGAGTTGGGAGTCATCCCTCATGGAGAGGACATTCTCTATTGATGAATAGGTACAGCACAAATACAAGTTATGTCATAAAACTGATTCAGAATAGTTAGTATCCATATTGAAAACAGATATTTTTTATAGAAAACTTAGCTCTGTTCCCATTTGGTTTTCCATATCCAGACAATGTGTCAATCATCTGCCCTGCCCATTCCCCTCTTTTTAAGAAATGATAGAGTTTGTAGATGGAGAAAGAGAAGCATTCTATGCCCAAGAAGAGAGTCAATGGTTGGGGTAGGGAGGAAGACGCTATGCTGACTGAGCTGAACAAATTCTCATTGTGTTTGCTCTGTCCTTAGATTTGGTTGAAAGCATGCCTTCTCTATTTTATGAAACAGTGTAGAATGTTGGTTTTAGCTCTTTGTACCTTCTGATGAATTTTGAGCAAATACATTAGGACCAGACTTTCTGCTATTGGGACTTCCTCATTGTTTCCATCTCATCACTTGTAACTGCACCAGTCAGCCTGTTATAAACTCTCAGGTCAGTTTTGGGAGTACATTTTAAAAATATATATGAGGGATAGCCAAGCTTGCTTGTGTTTTCAAAGAAGCATTTTTTTGTGTTATTAATCCATTATATTGTTCTTTTAGTCTCCATCTCATTAATTTCACTGTGATCTTGAATCTATATGTATGAATAACAAGGTGAGACTGGGAAATGGTTCAATGGGTGAGGAACTTCCTGTGCGAGGTTGAGAACCTAAGTTAAACATCCAAAATTCACATAATGTTGGGTACATTCATGGGCACCCATTGGCAGAGAGATGGGAGACAGAGACAGGAGAATCTCAGGATTCTTGCAGGCTGCTAGCCTGGCACATACTCTCAGCGGACAATGAGAGACTCTGTCTGTTACAGTGTAGAAGGTGCACACTAATGCTCAAGGTTGTACTCTTGTAGCCTTGTACTGGGGCGTGTCAATGTATCCACACATCTGCACATGTGAACATGCACACATGTACCTTTATACACACATACACACAGTAACACAAACACACAAATGCATATACAATATGCACAATAATAACTATAGAGAATTCTACGCTTGTTGAAAAAGTTGTTCAATATACTTGTCTCTTTAGTACATGCACATACCTGATGTTTGATAGTTTTTCTATCTCACTAGATTTTTTACAAAATGGAAAGCCACTCTGCACTGTTTCTTGATAGCTGATGTTATGAAAACTTAGCACAGCCTCTCCAGTCAATATCTTCTGGTCACTGGTCTCCATTCCAGTAATGTCATTGGGATTTCTTTCTGTCATTGGGATTGTAGCTGTGTCATTATTGGAAGACATATTGACAAGTTCTTCCTTCCTGTAGAGGGAACAGCAACAGTAAGTTGATGGTCTACATGAACAACATTATGACACAGCACAGCACAATTACAGAATGTATTAAACTGTGCAGCCACAGGCTGATTCCTTCTAAGTGATCACTACAGGTCGCTGTGATTACCTAAGGATTCAATGATAAGCAGACATAACTGAGTACATACACCCCCATTAGATATCAAATTCCTAAGAGACAAATGAGTCCAACTGAGTATAATATGAATGTTGGTATTCAGAATTAATAAAGGATGAAGGGAACAGATGGGGTCTTATTTATCTTACTTCAAAAGCATATTATTATATTATACAAGTTCAGAGTCAGAATACATGACAACCATTACCACATCTCTTATGCATATAATATATACATGACCATGAGGTGTGTGTGTGTGTGTGTGTGTGTGTGTGTGTGTGCAATGCACACAGCATATGCACATACATAGAGAGCTATTCTGGAACAGACTGGTCAAAATACACAGTTGGTTCAAGGTTTGGTGTCAGTTCTAGATATAGAGGTGGCTTAAGGGGCCCATTTCTTCAAATCACAGAGCTGATTCCAGGCATAAGGGGAGTGAAACATTGTGAGTTCAAGTGAGCCACGTCAATTTGGGCTGATCATGATAAGCAGAAAACCTGGGGACAGAATTGAGAATTTGTTGCCTTGTATCTAGTCCTGATGATGGCTCAGAGTATGATCCAAGTGAGGGCATTGTAGAGCTCATGGCTCTGGTATCTTGAACAAACACACAAGTATGTTATATTGTACAAGTTCTTCAAATATCCATGAGTCTAGGTGTTCCTGGCTTGATATGTTTATATTTCAGAATAATTTATTTGTACTAATAAGTTGTTTATTAACCTATGTTTATTGTCTATGCTATGCTAGACAATTGTACACATAAGGTAAAGTCATTTTGCCTCAGCATTTGCTTTTCAAATGAAGCAAACCACTGTTATATGAAATGGAGTCACTCATGGCAAGGCACACTCTGAAAACTACTGTCCTATACAATACAAGGAACACAGGTGGACACAGTATGACCTTTACGTGCCTCATGTCTCACAGTGCCAGGAGCTCTACTCTCTGAGTTTGAGCTATGGTGGGGATCCAAAATCATCACAAACTTGTCATGGTGCCCTGGGATGCACTGGTTGGTAGGCAGCCTGAGGGACAGTAGTGTAGGTGGGAGTGACTGACAGACACACGCCTAGCACAGGCTGTGGAGGCATGAGGACAGGCAGCCCTGCCTCCTGTGACCAGGGATGATGTGGCTCCTGTGGATGGATGACTGCTGAGCCTGAGAGCTCTGAGCAGGTGCTGGAAGATTCTTTGGCTTCTGAAGCTGCCTCATGCAGTTGTTGGTCACTGTCTTAGTTAGGGTTTCTATTACCGTGAAGACACCATGGCTGTGACAACTCTTATAAAGGAAATCATTTAATTGCATGGCTCACTGATAGTTCAGAGTTTTAGTCCATTATCATCATGGTGGGACAAGGTGGCATGCATGCACACATTTTGCTAGAGAAGTAGCTGAGAGTTCTACATCTTATGCAGGAAACAGGAAGTAGTCTGTCTCATTCATATATGAGGCTTCAAAGCCCATCTCCACAGTGATGCATTTCCTCCAACAAGACCACACCTACTCCAGCAAGGCCTTGCCTCTTACTAGTGCCAATTCCTTTGAGAGCCATTTTTTAAAACTTTCACAGTCACTGCCGAGGCTTATGTGCCACTCCTACACCCACAGGGCCATTTTACAGGCTACCATTGATGTGGTTCGTGAGTGTCATTGCTAGATAGTCTGGACTGTTGTTGCCTCTCTGCTTTGGAAGTTTCCTCATGCCTTCTAGTTCCATGAAAGATAGCCCTCAGGGCAGGGAAGGGGGGAGGGGGAACATCCAAGTCAGTTAGAGCTTAGGGACCTCTGGGCACCATGTCTGAAGAACATGGTGTCTTCAGCAATGTGGAATTAGCACCCACCTCTGAGTAATAACTAAGGGAAATAGCAATAGACTCTATGTCTTAGGAGTGTCTTACAAACCTTGTCAACAACTTAAAAGAAGACTTTTCCATGTCTGGTATTTATTTTGTGTTTTTTAGGGAGTCTTTGGGAGCTCCATCAGCCTAGATGGGAAATGGTCATTGCAACTATGTGTGTGTATGTATACACTGAATTGTGCGCTTTATGGCTTTTATTGTTTTAGGGAAATAGTTAATAGTATGATTCCTTGAGGTTATTTCATCCATCCATATTGTTATTTTGCATAAATTCATCCTTCTCCTGTGTTTACCTCACTCCCCTTTCCTTAGGAGAATACCTTTTCTCCTATCAAATAAATTGTATCTAAAAATATGAATCCTTCACCAATTTGTGTGTCATCCTTCCACAGGGGCCCTGCTAATATTCTCTATCCTTCCTGGTTTAATATCATACCACACTCCCATCAATAAAATCTCCAGGCACTCACAAGTCCACAAACTTCAGTGTTAACTGTGCCGTTTTTATCAAATGGACTCAGAAAACTTCTCCAGAATATTCTATGTAATCTATGAGCTCACATCCATCTCAACAGCTCATCCATTTTTTGCCAAGACAGATCACATCTTATGATGTAAAGCAAGTTTTTAACAAATAAAAACATTAATTTCTTGTATCCTACCAGATCATAATCTCAATAGATTGAGTCTTTGATAAACTAAACTCATTCTTGATTACAGCTTGAAGAAGCTGTTCAAACAAAGAAAGAAATAAACAGGAAGAGAAAGTTCACACCTGCACAAAATTAAGACTACTGAGATAATCTTACCAATAGCATTATACAGAATCAGGAATAATTCATATTAGGTCCTCTAAATACAGGATACAACCAAGTGCAACCTTCCCTCAACTATTATTTAATACAGGACTTGAATCCCCACAGAAATAAAACTACAGAGGTTGTGGGAGCCCACTGGTGACTCAGTTTCCACCTGGAGTCTAGTCTGATATAAGACATTAGAATCAAGCTTTCTTGTTTCAGTCTTCCAGAGAGCCGTGAGAAAGTTCTGGTTAAACCCACAGAAAGGAGCATATTATCTAACTAACAAGCTTCTGATGCCAGCCAAAAGGCACATAGAGATAGGGAATGAAGATGCTTGCGGCTAGCAGGACTCATGTGGTAGATAGTGAACCTGGCTGATCCTCAATTCAAGGACTTGTGCAGGGAGCTGGTTAACTGTGCTGCTCTTTCTTCTGCTTTGCCTCTAGTCTGTAGATAAGCAGGGTCTAAATTAAACTCGTGCTGTTCGGTGTACTGTAAGGCATGGACTGAGCAGTCCTCCCGAATCTATCCTTTGTTCCTGTCTTTGTGTCTTTACCTGGCATTTCTCAATCCTCCTGGCCCTACTCAGGTAACCCAGCTGACTAGTTGGAGCAGGCTGCGAACAGAGACAGAGAGAGAGAAAGACAGAGAGAGAGAGAGAGAGAGAGAGAGAGAGAGAGAGAGAGAGAGAGAGAGAGAGAGAGAGAAACAGGAAAGGAAAAAGTCAAAATACTCTGTAAGCGAATGAAATGCTTCTATGTTGAAAAATCCCACAAGGCTGGCAGAGTACTTCCCTAACATACGGTTTGGTCCTCTGAACTACATCCCAAGAAAAAGGCCTTGAAAGCCATTGGGTTCAGCAAGGTGTCTCTGCAGGTGAACAAGCTGGGTGAATAAGACTGGTGATCTTAATTCAATTCAGGAGCATCACAAAAAGTTGTATATAATGGCATGACATTGAATCCCAAAACAGGGGAACTGCCTGTAAGCTGAAGGAAAGCTCACCTGGCGTGTCCAGAATGGAAGAATGTCCAGGAGAGGTCATCTCAAGCTGGAATAGCAGAACTGACTTACAAAAGTTGTCCTGTGATCTACACACACAGTGTAACACATACACACACATAAACACACACACATGTGCACACACACACATGAACACACATGAATACATACACATGCATACTCACAAATGCACACATAGGAACACACACCTCATACACATGAACATACAGACATCACACACACACATGCAAACACATGCACAAACACACACACCACACACATGCATGCACACACATGTACACACACACACACAGAAACACACTGTAAAGACTGACAGCAGTTGTGCAAAAGCATTTCTGCATTTAAATAAGCGGAGTAGGTTATGGAAACCAGTTTGTATATCGCTAAATGTACACGTATTCACAGAATTGTACACTGTAAGATGGTGAGGTGTGAGATGCTAATTATACTATAATCAAGTTATTCCTGAGGAGAAAAAGTGTGATGTCAAAGTCATCTAGACTATTAATTTTTGTTTCACACCATGAAGTGAGCTGAGTAGTAATCTTCAGTGAGGAGAAATTTAATTTTCTATGTGCCATCACAACTTTGTGGGGGGTGGGGGATGGGGGGTGGAAGGGTGGATGGATGTGGGTATGGAAGATAGGATTTCCATTTCTTTAATTTTCTTAATCTATCTTAATCCTAATTAATTTTCTCAAGCACCTGATTCTGAGACTTCCTACTTCTTGCACTTTTCAAATACTATCAAACTTTAATCAATAATAGTCAATAGAATGTCTGGGGTGTCAGGAAAGCTGCCCCAACCTGGTCACACAGTGTTCAAATGCATTAGATGTCACGTGGTACTCCCAGAATATACACACAGTGGCTGTGAGGTTATTAACAAATATTTAAAGAACACAAAATTCACTTAATCCATACAAAATCTTGGTTTATCTTAAAGACCTGTTCGTCAAGAGTGTCTCTAACACTCAGGGAAGGAAATGACAACTCAGGTTACCTTGGCAGAGGCACTATGCTGGCACTATGTGATGGTTGCAGGCATAGCCTTCCTTTGAGTCTCCTCCACATCCCATATTAACACACACAAGAGTTGTTCGTTCTCAAGTAAGTCCAGGAGAAGCTTCTCTGAAAAGCGACTATGTTTCCCCTTCTTGTTTCTGAGCTGTGAGACTGATCAGCCCCTTCTCTCTATGGTCTCAAGAATGGAACTTAAGGGGCTGAAGAGAAGGCTCAGCAGTTAGGAGCACACACCACTCCTGCAGAGCACCTGGCTCCCATTGCCAGCACCTACATAGGGGATTTCCAACTGTCTGCAACTCTAGTTCCAGGGGATCCAGTGCCCTCTCTGTCCTCCACGGGCACTTGGTATACATGCAGTGAACTTACACACATGCAAGGAAACATTCATACACATCAAATAAAAATGAATAAATCACTGAAGCGTAACTGAACTTAGCATTGAGGGCCCCTAAATGTATCTTGTGCATTCCGATGTTCTTTCTCACAACAATTCTCCATTCTACATCAATTTTGTTTTTCACTTATATTTATCCTCCTTTCAAATGCTTCACAGATACTTAGGCACAGTCAAGTGCAGGAAAAAGTTCTGCTGTGTATGCATTTTAATACACATCGATGGAAGAGAACGTACTGGTGGAGAGGTACATGTCAATTCCATAAGAAGGGCTCTTCCATGGAAATGCACAGGCTTGGACACATAATGCTTCATAAATATGTTACTATTAAACTTTCCCTGTTTATGAAACTAGACAAGCCAATTTGTTTCCAGTATTGCATTTGAAAAGAAGATAGCATTATAGACACACAATTCACTGAAAGATTTACAGTATAGTTGTTTTAACTTTATTTTCTCTGTCCTTTCAAACTGTTTCCTGACTATCTGAGTAAGAGTTGTAAGAAGTTGGTGAATATCTGCATAGCAAACTAGAGACTTTTGGGCATGTTTTACATCATGAAATAAAGAAAAAGAATGAATTGTTCAGTTCCCTTAAAATACTAGTACAACAAATTTCCTTTTCACTGGTGGTAACTTCCCTGCTTGATAAAACTTTTAGCCACCCAACATCAACTTTATTTACCTTCACACATTTAGAGATCAGCTATTGTACATCTTCAACCTGCCCCAAACACCATACCCTCCCTCTACAGACAGATGACATGACCAGTAGCTTGCATTTCACACTTTCAAATTAAGCTAATAGGATTTCCCAGCCCTGTCCACCCACACTCACCAGGGTCAGATGCAGGGGCCCAGTCAGCTTGTGCACAGGATGAGGGGAGACTTGCAGCTCTGGCCTGAGGCTCAGACTTCTGCCCCACAGCTTCCAGGAGCCTCTGCTTCCAGGCCACCTCTGCTGCCAGCCTTCAGGGGGCGGGGACCTGAGCAACTCCCTAACAGAAGAGGAAGTGGAGCACCAGGACTGGCTGTGTAGGGGAGGAGGCATGGAGGAGGGGCACTTTTGGGTCAGGGAGGGGCATAGAGTTAGTATGGTAATAACAAAATGGGACAGAGTAAGAGGCTCAGAAATACATTCATGAATTAATTATCACCTGATGTATACCCAGAGTGTCAAGAACACAGAGACCAGAAAGACATCAACTTCAACAAACAGTGTTAGGGAAACAGGGCATCCACCTGAAGAAAGGATCCACGCTACACAGAAAAGTCAGTCAACAAGATCCCAATATATACAAATCATAAAAAGTAGACTAGAAGAAGCAGAATGCTGGTTGCCAGTGCCTGGAGGAGGGGATACTTCAGAAGATATTGGACAAAATCCATAAAATTCCAGTTGTATAAGAAAGGAAATGCACAGGAAGTATAAAAGACTGAGAAGAAAAAAAACAGTTTCTCAACATTTATCTTGACAATGGCATTTTTAGCTATTACACAAAAAGTACAAGAAACAAAATAAAAAAAAAACACACAAGTGGAGTGGAATCCAACTAAATGGCTTCCTGCCAGGAGAAGAAATAACCAAGGAAAGTAGAAACCAGAATGGAAGAGCAAAGTTTGCAAACCACAGGTTTTCAAAATATATAAAAATATTATGTAACTCAACAGCAAAACAACTCAAATACCCAATTAAATATGAGAAAGAACTTGATTAAATATATCTCTAAAAGAAAAGCACAAAATGGCTGGTAAGTTAACGGAGAGATAGTGAACATCATTATCTTCAGGGAACAGGAAGTCAAAATTGAAATGAAGAATCATCAGAGGTCTTTAGGTGACTATCAGTACAAATACCAAAGATAACAAGTTTTGAAGAATATAGAGCAAAAGTGGACCCTGTTTGCTATTGGATAGGACATAAATTGTTATAGACACTCTGGAGTGAATTACAGCACTTCCTAAAATAATAAAATACAAGTTCTGTATGACCCAGAGATCTTATTTCTATGCATAAGTAATGGTTAGTCTTCATTGTTGACTGGATGGAATTTTAAATCACCATGGAAACAAATCCCTGGGTATTTCTATGAGGGGTTATCTAGATTAGGTTGTGTGGGAGACCTGTCCTAAAGATGAGTGATGCTATTCCATTTGCTTTGATTCAAGCTCATGGAAAAGGAAGAAGAGAACTAAATATGGGTCTTTGTTCCTCGACTTCAGGATTGTAGATGAACCTTCACCAACTGCCTCATGGTCTGCTGTTTGCTTCAATGGTCTGTGTCCTCCTGAACTGTCAGTCAAAACAAACCCTTTCTCCTGTGAGTCAGTTTTTTGTTTTTGCTTGTTTGTTGTCAGCTATTTGGTTATAGAAACAGAATGTTGGTATGTGGTCTTATATTACTTATGATTTAATAAAGCTTGCTTGAGGGTTCATGATGCAAAGCCAGCCACAGTCTATAGAGTTTGGGCAGTGGTGATATGCACCTTTAATCCCAGCAGCCACACTAGTATAGAATCTATGCAGTGGTGGTACACACCTTTAATCCCAGGACTTGAGAGGTATACAAAGAAGAAGTAAAATCAGGGGTAGAGAATTTTTCTCCAGCCACTTTGAGGAAATATAGCATTCTGGACTAGAGTTAGGATTGCTGGAGACAGGATTATGTTGCATGGCTACATAGTGCATGTATTATGTGGCTGTGTAAGGACTCTGCATGCAGAAACCAAGCTGAGCTGAGACCATGCAGAGCTGGGCCAATGGCAGCTCCATGACTTCAGTCTCAATGGCCCCAAGTGTTGAGCTTCCTTTTTTAATTTAAATTAAAAACAATCTTATTTTACATACCAACCCCAGTTCCCTTTACCTCCTGTCCTCCCATGCCACAAAACAAACCCCCAGCCCCACCCTCCATCCACTCCATGAGGCCTCCCATGGGGAATTATCAAAGTCTGTCACATTTTTGGGGGCAGTACCTAGGCACTTCCCAATGAATCTAGGCTGAGAGAGTATCCCTCCATAGGAATGGGCTCCCAAATCCATTCCTGCACTAGGGATAAAAACTGGTTCCACTGCCAGAGGCCCCATAGACTGCCCAGGCCTCCCAACTGACACCCATGTTCAGGGGGCCTGATTAGGTTCTATGCTTGTTCACCAGCTGTCATACTGGGGTAGTAAGATCCCACTTAGTCCTGTCAGATGTTTCTGTGGGTTTCCCCAGCATGGTCTTGACCCCATTGTTATCACTCTTCCCTCTCTACAAAAGAATTCCCGGATTTTGTCTCAGAGTTTAGCTGTGGATCTCTGCTTCTGCTTCCATCAGTTAATGGGCAAAGGCTCTAGGATGGCATTTAAGGTAGTCATCAATCTCATTATAGCAGAAGGACATTTAATGTAGCTTATCCACTATTGCTTAGATTCTTATTTGGGGTCATCCTTGTGGATCTCTGGACATTTCCCTGGTGCAAGATTTCTCCTTAAATCTACAATGGCTCTCTCTATTAAGGTATCTCTTTTCTTGCTTTCCTTCTCTATTCTACTCAGTGGAAAAATACAATAAAACTTGAAATTTTCAGGCAAATGAATGAAACTAGAAGAAACCATCCTGAATGAGGTAACCCAGACACAGAAAAACAAACAAGGTATGTACTCACTCATAAGTGGATATTAGACATAGAGCAAATGATTACCATCCTATAATCTATAGCCCCAGAAGCTAGGAAACAAGGAGGACCCTAAGCGAGATGTACATGGACACCTGGAGAAGAGAAAATGCCAAGATCTCCTGAGCAAATTGGGAGCACGGGTATGGGAGATGGGAGGGAGGGTACAAAGAGGGAGGGAGATAGGAGGAAGTGGAGGGGGAGGAGAACATGAGGGGTCAGGAAGATGGAGTTCAGGGAAGAAGAGAAGGCAGAGCCTCCTTCTAAACAGCTCCCTTCCCTTCTAACTAGGCCCTTCCAGCCTTTTATTTCTCTTTCCATTTCTGTACACAATTCATAGGTTAGCTTCTAACCCTTCCTTCACTCCCTTTCCCAATAAACTCCCAGTGGTTTTGTTGAGTTTGAAGTTTCCTATTATATACCCCAAAACTGCAGCAAAGAACAACATCATGTTTCTTGTGCAATTATTCAGAACAGTCACAATATTGATTGACTATGAATGCTCCTTCGTGGCTGAATGAGTAAAGACTATGAAGAATAGGAACACAGCATTTAACAAGGACAGAATATGTATAAACCTTAGAGCCATGGGCTAAATGACATGATCCAAATACAAAAATGCTGTGCTACTAATGCCTCTCTGCAGGGAAATAGAAAACCTGTGAATTTAAACACTGCTCTCAGATGTCTAACACCCGGGGATGGAATAAAGGATGAATCAGCAGGCAAGAAGATACAGGGTGGAGAGGCTCTTACCGTACCAGCCAAACAGTTTATTTTAATCTCTGCAACCCAGATGAAGGTGGAAAGAGGTGTGGCATGTGCCTACAGGCACACAAACACAGCCACTCAGTGAGGCACACAATATCTCACATACAACAACAGTAGTTTTTTTTCTTTTTTAATCACTCAGTTCAACTACTGAAGAAAGCCAAATTCATCTAATTAGTTACTATATGAGAAACACTACTGAGTTAACTCTCTCAAGAACTTCCAGAACGCCCATGGACTGTTAAGTTTCGCTATTTTAAAAAAATGTGAACCCAAGAGGGTGGACAGATGACTCAGTGGTAAGAACGCTTGCTGATCTTCTAGAGGACAGAAGTTTGTTCCCAGCATCCACATCAGGCTGCTTCTGACTTTCTGTAACTCCAGCTCTGGGGAATCCAAAGCCTCTGAACACCAAAGATGCTTGTACTCACATGCATATACCACAGCAGACATACATACTACATAAAATAAAAATAGTCTCTCAAATATATAAACCTAACTCCTTAACCCCATCTCCAAAATGTATTGTAGGTATCTCAGGTGACAAACAGAAGTCATTCTTCATCCACTGAGATTGGCTGATGTCATCCACCTCCATCAAAACATCCATCAGCCTGACTGTTCCTAGATGATGTCATTCACCTTCTCATCAAAGCCAACTTTACCTAACTGCTCCTAGTAGAAGTAATACTGTGCTGTCTGGGTCACCTTTCAAAATGGATGACATTTTTGATCCAGTTAGGGGAGTGCTGATGGGCAACAGCTCTCATATGGCAGTACTTTGAATGACAAAGGCCTCCAGGTCAGACTTCCCTTGGTGGGTAGGCATGACACGTAGAGACTAAAACCCTTGACCCAACATAGGCTAGCTCAAAAGTTCCAGCCCAGCTCTCCTTCAGGAGTTCAGAGGTCAGAGGCTGCCATGTGACAGCTCTTCCTCTCCATCCTGCTTCTCTTCAGGTACTGGACTATATCAGAGTACACACAGGTGGGATTCTCAATGAAACTAGGAGGATTTCAGAAGGAAAACCCTTTGTTTTGTTCATTAATATCTGACTACTGTGCCTAGAACCCAGAAATTTAACTGCTAAATTAACATTTATTGGATTGAAGTCATTCACTCAAATAGGAATTATAAAAGTATGTTTTCCCTAATATAATACATTTGACTACCACATAGTAATGGTGCATGCCTTTATCCTACCCCTCAGGAGCCAGAGACAGGCAGCTCTCTATGAGTTTCAGAATAGCCTGGTCTACAGAGCAAGTTCTAGATTCTAGGATACCCAGGGCTACACAGAGAAACCATGTCTCAAAAAAAAAAAAAAAGAACTGAGTTTATCAACCTGTGACAGCCTTTGAGCTGTCAACATAATGCCAGGATACAACAAGGAGTAGGGTGAGGATCGATCACCCAGTGAAGACAGATACTGGGGCTGAGGGAAGGTCACCCAGAGAAGAGTGATCCTGTGGCAGGGAAAGAAACTGAATATTAGAGAGGGCCCATGACCAGGAAAGGTTCCCTATGGAGAAGGCTCAGGGCCAGGAGAGGGCTGGCATAGAGTGACAAGTGGGTGATGATGACAAACCACTGGGCTGGAGAAGGAGAGGAGTCAAGAGCAGGAACAGGGTCAGGTTGCCCAGGACCCGGGGGAGGGAAGAGCCAGGATATCAACACACAGATGTGCCTGGCCCTTGAAGATTGTTCCCATGCCCCTGGATTTACACTATCTTATTTATGTAGCACCAATAGTTAATACCTAGAGACTTTTATTAGGGTTCAAGCTTCAAGCTGAAAATCAGAGAAGCAAAACATCCAGGTACTAGTTCTTACCTCTACCTCAGACTGAAATGGTGGTCATGTCTCTACCAGTCATGACCCCAGTGCCAGAATGCTGCCTTTCCTCAATGTGGCTGGAGACAAATTCTCTAAGACTGACTTTTTTCCTTCTTTTTATACCTCTCAAATTCTGTGATTAAAGGTGTGTACCACCACTGCCCAACCTCTATAGCCCAGTGGGATTTTAAACATATAAGCATTTCATCCACCTATATGGTAATTTGATTTCTTTTTTCCCATTTCTCTCTCTCTCTCTCTCTCTCTCTCTCTCTCTCTCTCTCTCTCTGTATCTCTCTGTCTCTCTGTGTGTCTTTGTCTCTGTCTCCCTCTATCTCTGTCTCTCTCTCTATTCAGAGTCTGCTCCAAGGAGTCAGCTGGGTTACCTGAGTAGGGACATGTGGATTGGGAAATGCCAGATGAAGAAGCAGAGACAGAAACACAGGATAGATTCGGGAAGACTGACTCATCCATGCCTTTCAGCACAGTGGACAGCCTGGGTCTAGTCTGTTTATATACAGACTAGAGGCAATGCAGAACAAAGAGCACCATAGTCAGTTAACCAGCTCGCTGCACTGCCCTTGAATAGTAGAGCAGCTAGGTCCACTATCACATAAGTCCTGCTAGCAGCAAGCATCTTCATTCCCTATCTCTATGTGCCTTTTGGTTGGCATCAGAAGCTTGTTAGAAAATGTGTTCTTTCCCCTAGGCTTCATAGAACTTTCATGACTCTCAAGCAGACTGAAACAAGCAAGCTTGAACTCTAGTGTCTTATATCAGAATAGATTCCAGGTGCAAATTTCGTCACCAATGGCCTCCCACACTCTCTCTAGTTCTATTGCTCTGAGTATTCAAGCCCTGTATTAAATAATAGTTGAGGGAAGGTCACCATTAACTCTCTCCTGTATTTAGAGGAACTAATTTGAGTTATTCCCTAGTCTGTATAATGCTGTTGGTAGGATTATCACACTAGCCTTAATTATGTGAAGGTGAGAATTTTTCCTCCTGAATTGTTCACAGTTGTCATCGTGAATGATTTTTAGTTTATCAAAGACTCAATCTATTGAGATTATGATCTGGTAGGATACAAGAAATTAACATTTTTATTTGTTAAAACTTGCTTTACAGCATAAGATTGTCTTGGCAAAAATAAATGAGCTGTTGAGGAGGTTGTGAACTCACAGGTGGTATAGAATATTCTGGAGTCCATTTGATCTATAGCACAGTTAACTCTGAAGTTTGTGAACTTGTGGGTGCTTGGAGTTTGCATTGATGGGAGTGGGGTATTATACTAAACCTGGAAGGATAAAGAATGTTAGCATGGCCCCTATGGAATAATGACACACAAATTGGTAAAGGATTCTTATTTTTAGGATACAATTTATCTGATAGAAGAAAAGGTGTTGTCCTTAGAAAAGGGGGGGGGAGGAAATGCAGCAGAAGGAGAGATGCATGCAAAATAACAATATGGATGGATGAAATAACCTCAAGAAATCCCAATATTAACTGTTTACCTAAAACAATAAAAGTTATAGTGTTCACAATTCAGTATATACATAAATAGTTTTAGTGAATCTTTCTCATCTAGGCTGATGGAGCTCCCAAAAACCTCCTAACAAAAAACAAAAACAAATACCAGACATGAGAAGACCTGTTTTGATTTGTTGGTGATTTCTATCTAAGACATTCCTGGGACATACAGTCTATTGCTATTTCCCTTAGTTATTCCCAGAAGTGGATGCTAATTCCACATTGCTGAAGACACCTTGCTTTTTAGACACAGGGCCCAGAGGCCCCTGAGCTCTAATTGACTTGGATGCTCCCCCTCCCCATCCTATCCCATTATGAGGACTATCTTTCATGGAACTAGAAGGCATAAAGAATGCTTATAAAGGAGAGAGGCAACAATAGTTCAGACTATCTAGTAATGACCCTCAGCGATAACCTGTACAATGGCCCTGTGGGTGTAGGAGTGGCACATAAGCCCTGGAAGTGACTGTGGTGGTTTGAAAATAAAATGGTCCTCAAAGGAATTGGCACTAGTAAGAGGTATGGCGTTGTTGCAGTAGGTGTGGTCTTGTTGGAGAAAGTGCATCACTGAGGAGGTGGGCTTTGTGGTCTCATATATGAGTGAGACAAACTACTTCCTGTAGCCTGTGTTAGATGTAGCACTCTCAGATACTTCTCTAGCAAAATGTGTGCGTGCATGCCACCATGTCCCACCATAATGATAACAAAGTGAAACTCGGAGTTGTAAGAGTTGTCATGGTCATGGTGTCTCCTCACAGTAATAGAAACCATAAGACAGTGACCAACAACTGCATGAGACAGTTTCAGATTAAAAGAACAATATAATGGATTAATGACATAAAATTGCTTCTTTCAAAACACAAGCAAGCTTGACAATACCTTAAATATATTTTATAAAGTCTAAGACATGATTTTAATTCAATAAAATTATGGATGAAAACATAGTATCAAAGGTGCCCTGTTAAAACCAAAGGATAATGGATTAATATTGAAAATTTAATTCCTAGGAATTGTATATGGGCCTATATGATCATGTACTCCTCAAACTGACCTGAGTTTATAACAGGCTGACTGGGACAATTACAAGTGATGAGATGGAAGCAATGAGGAAGTCCCAACAGCAGAAAGTCTGTGTCCTCATGTATTTGCTCAGAATTCATCAAGAGCCACAAAGAGATAAAACCAGCATTCTACAAATTTTTCTATAAACTAGAGAAGCCATGCTTCCAACCAAATCTAAGGACAGAACAAGCACACCAAGAGTTTGTCCAGCTCACTTGGCATAGACTCTTCGTCCCCAAACTAACCATCACCTCTGTTCTTGGGCACTGTTGTTTCTGCTCCTCCACCGACAACTCCCATCATTTTCTTACCAAGAGGAGAATGGGCAAGGAAAAAGATTGACACATTGCCCAGATATGAAATAACAAACGGGAACAGAGACAAGCTTTTTTATTAAATAAAAAACAGCCTTTTTTCAATTTGGATATTAACTACTCTGAATCAGTTTTCTGACATAACTTGCTTTGGTGCTGTACCTATTCATCCATCAAGAATGTCCTCTCCATCAGGGATGACTCCCAACTCTAAACTGAGCAATATAATCTCTTTATCAGGGAAGGAAATTATTATTTTGGATGTCTGAATTTAGCTTTTCTGTTTTGAGTCAGGTTGTTTTGTTTGTTGTTTTGAGTGTTACACTTGACTGTGCTCTCATGTACCCTGGAACAATTCTTTCTAAGATTTGGATTTCTACATAAAATGCACTGATCTTGATTTGATTCTATTTTAATAGTAAGGCCATGTCTATTGATATTCCATGTGATGAGATTTACTAGGCAACAGCAGGGCTATATGAAGATACTGATCATTGAATGTTAGCAAGAGGTTATTACTTATGCGATACATACAGGCTGTATGTATGTGCAATGGAGTCTTGATGAGAACCTACTACTTGTTTCAAGGAACACTGAACTTAGATGCACCATGTTTCAAAACAAATAATTCATTTGTATTATGAACAAAAGGGATTTTGTGATATCTGAGCCATTTTTCTATTGACTCCCCACTAGAAATTGACATCTTTTATAAATAATAGACCTCTATTGATATTTTATTTTTCTATGAGTATTTGCTGATTTTCTGTGTACAATTTCATCCAATTTCAATAGAATATTCAGTGTGGACACTAACACCATATAATTTCTTTTAAATATGAAAATCACCCAGTTCGATTTTGTATCTGCTGTGCAATCCTGAAACCTGGCCTCAACACCATCATGGGACCTTAGGACGGGAGCGATCTTTGTGTATAATTGAAAGAATGTGAAAGCCCTTTGCATCCAGTTTCCATGCTGTAAAATCACTTCTATAGGAGTTATCTAAGTACTGTGTGAGTGTGTATGTGTGAGTCTGCCCCAGGTGCTGTGGATAATGTGCAGGAGGGTGCATTCTCATTTTCTGCCACCATCAGTGTCTTACTCTGCCACTTTCTTGATCGGAATTGGCATACTGTGTTGGGTCTTATTAGTATTTAGTGTGGGGAGATAGTATTAAAATTAGAAAGATGAAGGAGAAGTTTCTGGGGTAAAGAAAGCATCACCAGGCCTAATTTTCAAAATACAGAAGAACATTACCTGTTTTAGTTCCCAAGGTCAGATAGCATGGAGAGACTGGGTGTTTATGTGGATTATGTCTTGCATTCATAATTGTGGACTGTATTAGAACACAAGGTGAACACAAAGCAGCATGTGAGTGAGTGTGTGTGTTTGTGCAAACTTTTGACATGAATAATTTTTATTCTGAGGGGGTGAATGGCGATAGCTGTTACTGAAGTGAGAAATTATACTACACAACATATTCAACCCTCTGTAGGTTACTAGATGTCCTAGCTGCAAGGAAAGACCCACGTGGATTATCGGGAAATATTTTGATAAATGGAAAACCTAGACCTGCTAACTTCAAATGTACTTCTGGTTATGTCCCACAAGTAAGTGTTGGTGCCTCTGTATGGTTAGATGCTCAGCTTGTAGACTTGTGTGTTTCCAGTTCATTATGTGACACTTTCATAGGCCCAACTTTATTTACACCAGCTTTTCCTAATGATTCCTTAGCCTGAGGCTGGCATTATTAAATAAAAAGAAGTGGAGGGTTTGGAGTGTGACATCTGTGGTACAGTATTAGTAATTGCAGCTGTGATTTAATTCTATAAAGGACTACTGTTGTCCAACTTTGACCTTCCTCCATATTCCTCCACTGTTTAGATGTTTTCTGCAAATAATTGCAAGTAGTAGTCACGCAGATCCCTGAGCTCTACTTGGAAGGCGAATGGAAGAGGGGTGAAAAGGATTGCATCAGGCTCTGTAGTTGAAACTATTAATATCGAAAGACTATTTTTCTGTAGAGTATTAGAGTATTGTTTATATGAAGATTAGGTTACATTTGTTAGAGTGATTGTCTTTGTGATAACTACATTTAATTAAAATTCCATGTAAGCTTAAGGATGACATGGTGATGCTCACTGTGAGTGTGAGAGAGAATGTAGAGTTCTCAGCAGCCCTTTGACTTCTGATGTCTATAACAAGAGATGAAAAAGAAGGCGAATTAATGCGGTCCTTGAACTCCAGCAAGCATCTGCGTGAGAAGTCAAATGTCAAGGAAATGCGAAGAAAAATCTTGAAAGACTCAGATTAAAAAAAAATCCCTGTGAGGATAATGTTTCCTATAATGTGTGTGGTCAAGGTGGCTGTCTCTGTTTATGAGTGAGTGACTGGTTACCTGATGTAAAGAGGAGATTAAGCCCTATGGGAAACCTTGTAGCAAAGTAAAGCCTAGGAATAGAGTGCGATGCAGGATGAAAAAGTGTTCATCACATGGCCATTTCTGTGTGTTCCTCACATGACCTTTTCAGTGTTTCCTTCACATGAGCATCTTCTTCCCTCTGCCTGAAATGCTTCAGTCTTTAGAGAACTTGACAAGTGCTCTCTTCTGTTTCTTTTCTCTTCCCCTACAGCACTTTCTCCTTTGTTGTTTCAGATTGTATTTCTGGACTGACATAGGACTTGAGATGGAGAGCTCTGGCTCTGTGTTTTACTCTGCATGCATTTCCCTTCAGGCTTGTACTTGGACTCTTTAGCATTTAGTTTTACTTGTTTGCTGCCTGTTATTTCCTATAGCCTTTCTCTGTGTTTATATCCTATCCTGTCTGTGCTGGCTAGTTTCCCTGTCAAGTCGACACAGTCTAGAGTCATATGGAATAATCTAGCAGAGTCTCTATGAGGAATTGTAGTCAGGTTGCCTTGAGGGCATCTCTGTATGTGATTGTCTTGATTAAGTTAAATGATGTGGAAAGACCCAGCCCATCATAGGCCTCACCATTCTTTGTGTGTGGGTCCTGGCTGGCATGAGGATGGAGAAAGTGAGTTGAGCACTGACAGGCATGCATGCATGCATCCTCTCAGTGCTCTTGACTGGATGCAACCAGCTCATCTGTTTTCTGCCTTGTCTTCCTTGCAATGGGGGACTAAACTTTTGAACTGTGCAGAAATACAATTCTTTGTTCCTTGCTTACTTTTTGTAAGATCATTTTATCTTAGCAAATAAATGGAAATCTAGGATATCCTTATGCTCTCACTCTCTGCTTCCTTATCTTTTGTCATTATTTATGCCATCTCCTGTGTTAGGTGTTATTGGTACAGATAAGCAAGAGCCACAACAAATAGGCCTAGAGACTCCTTTGAAAATTTGTGCAGGATCAGGAGTGATAATAGACTGAACTGTACATCTAACTAGTTTCTTTGTTTCATTTTTTTATTTAAATTGGAAACAAGCTTGCTTTACATGTCAATTCCAGCTCCCTCTCCCTCCACTCATCCCCTGCCTCCCCCCATCTAACTAGTTTCTTACTCACATATTTTAATAGAACATTATGCAGTCCTGTATTCCTGAATAGTTAATTATCTTAATTTTTTAAATACAAGGACATTTGTTTATCTTAACAATTCCACACTTAACTATCAAGGTGAACAAATTTTTGATATTCTAAGCCCTGTCAGGTCTGAACCAATTATGTTTCACAAATCTTATTATTACATTGTTTGTAGAGCCTGATAGGTACTGTATTATTTATATGCTTAGAGAGTATGATATCAAGATAGTTTCCTTCTTCTTGTGTCCTCTGAGCTCTCCTACCTGTCACATGACCTCAACCTGTTTGGAAGTTCATATGTAGATGTCTGCTCAGCAGACAAGTGGGGGTACAATGAAAATAGTCTCCCCAGACTGGGATTCTCATGGAATAATTTCTATGCTGGCTGTGCCTTTGAGGCATCGAGGAATAGGAAGATCCTGGCTCTTGACTCCCATGATAATTCTCTGCAGTTGTTTATGAGATGTTTGAGTTCTATGAAGAACAGTAGAAAAGCAGACATTTACCACACTTTCTTTTTTTTTATAAGTGATGGAATTTTGTGTGTTTTGGCTCTGTTTACTAATGTTGTTTTATATTTATAATAAAATACTTTCTTTTCTATGTTTAAGAATAATCAGTCATTGTCATAAATTGCTTATTGGTTTTTAATGGACAAGATATAAAGGTATTTACTAACTTTTTGGAGTCATGAAAAGTAAGAAATCGCAAAAATTACAATATAAGTTTTAATGATAACTTTCAAAAAAGGTCTGTGTGTGTGTGTGTGTGTGTGTGTGTGTGTGTCCATACCTGAAGGCCATAGCACACACATGGAGGGCATAGGACACCTTTCTAGGGTCCATTCTCTCCTCCCCCACTTTATTCAGGCAGGGTCTGTCCTGTTCTGCTGATGCCCTACACATGTCTGGTGCTCCTGATCCACCTCCAATCTCACTGTAATCATGGCTTGATGTAATACAGATCCTTGCCACTGCATGTGGTTATTATATGTGAGTTCCAGGAAATGAACTCAGGCTTCAGGCTTGTGTAGGAAGTGCTTTTCCTGCTAAATCTTCTCTTCAGCCTTTCCTAAAATTTCCTTTTAAGAAATGTAGAGGGGCCTTCCAGACTCATCCTCCAGCATCCCCAGGTTCAGGTGAGCTTGGGTACCCCTGGGACGACCGCCCTGATGCCCATCACCCACTCCCTCAATCTTCAGGGGGACCGCTCCTGGCATCCAGAGGACCTGCCCACACAGGAAAGGCATCAGTCCTTCCAGACACCAACCTCTGAGTGCCCAGCCTCAGGTGAGCTTGGGTCCCTCTGGGAATACTCCCCTGGCCATCACCCACTCCCTCAATCTTCCAGGGGCCTGCTCCTGGCATCCAGAGGACCCACCCACACAGGAAAGGCATCAGTCCTTCCAGACTCCACCCTCCAGCATCACCAGCTTCAGCTTCAGGAACGAAGGACCAGTGAAGACAGAAAGACCCACTGGAAGAAGAGATGGGAAGAAGACAGAATAAGAGCCCACTCAGCAATAGAAAGACCAACATGACTCCACCAGAATCTGGAGAGCCAACACCAGCAAGACCTGAAAAGCACAACATAGATGAAGCAGAAGAGACAGACCTTAAAAATTATTTTATGAGGATGATAGAGACCCTCAAAGAGGAAATGAGGAAATCCCTGAAAGAAATGGAAGAAAAAACAAACAAAAATACATGAAATGGAGGAAAAGACAAACCAAAAATTCAAGAAATAAACAAATCTCTTAAAGAACCTAAAGAGTACCAAGGAAAAACAACTAAACAAATGAAGGAAATGACTCAAACAGTTGAAGGATTGAAAGCTGAAATAGAAACAATAAAGAAAACACAGAATGAGGAGATGCTGGAAATAGAAAAGCTGGGTAAACGATCAGGAACCAATAGAATACAAGAGATAGAAGAGAGGATCTCAGGTGTTGAAGACTCCTTAGAGGATATACAGTCATCAAACAAAGAAAATCTCAAAACCAACAAATCCCTAACACAAAATATTCAGGAAATATGGGACACCGTGAAGAAGCCAAACCTGAGAATAATAGGTATAGAAGAAGGCAAAGAAATACAGCTCAAAGGTACAGAAAACAAAATCATAGAAGAAAACTTCCCTAACCTAAAGAAGGATATGCCTATGAAAATACAAGACTTTTACAGAACACCAAATAGGCTGGACCAGAAAAAGGTCACCTCTCCATATAATAATCAAAGCAGCAGACCTACAGAATAAAGAGAAAATATTGAGAGCAGCTAAAGAAAAGGCCAAGTAACATATAAAGGCAGACCTATCCAAATTACACCCGACTTCTCAATGGAAACTATGAAAGCCAGAAGATCCTGGAGAGATGTCCTACAAACACTAAGGGAACAAGAATGCCAGCCCAGACTACTATATCCAGCAAAGCTTTCAATTACCATAGATGGAGAAAACAAAGTATTCCACGACAAAGACAGATTTAAACAATATGTATTCATGAATCCAGCTCTACAGAAAGTGCTAGAAGGAAAACCTAGACCCAACAAAGATAACTACACTCACAAAAACATAAGCAATAGATAATCCCACTTTACCAAACACCAAAAGAAAAAGGGAGGAGAACCTACACACAATAACAGCACTACCAATAAATCAAGCGCAAACAGGAATCATCAATCAGTGGTCATTAATATCCCTCAACGTCAATGGTCTCAACTTGCCTATAAAAAGACACAGACTAGCAGAATCGATACAAAGACAGAACACATCCTTCTGCTGCATACAAGAAACACATCTCAATGTCAAAGACAGATGTTACCTCAGAGTAAAGTGTTTGGAAAAGACTTTCCAATCAAACGAACCCAAGAAACAAGCTGGTGTAGCAATCCTACTATCTAACAAATTAGACTTCAAATTAAAATCAATCAAAAGAGATGAAGAAGGACATTTCATATTCATCAAAGGAAACGTCCATCAAGATGAAGTCTAAATTTTGAACATCTATGCCCCAAATACAAAGGCACCCACATTCGTGAAATAAACACTACTAAAGCTCAATTCACACATAAAATTTCACACTCTAGTAGTAGGAGACTTCAACACTCTGTTCTCACAGTTAGACAGGGCCTCCAGACAGAAACTTAACAAAGAAACAAAAGAACTAAAAGAAGTTATGACCCAACTGGGTTTAACAGACATCTATTAGAACATTCCACCCAAACACAAAGGGATATACCTTCTTCTCAGCGCCACATGGAACCTTCTCTAAAATTGAACCCATAATAGGATACATAGAAAACCTCTACAGATACAAAAAAAATGGAATAATCCCCTGTATCTTATCAGACCACTATGCATTAAAATTAGAATTCAACAATAACACCAATCGCAGAAACCCTACAAACTCATGGAAATTGAACATTGCACAATGGGTCCCTGCTGTAGGAATGGGACAGTCTCCTGACCATGAGAAAGTATTGGAAGTCTACCTACAGGGATTATGCCTCTAATCTAGTACCAGGAAGGCTGATGCAAGAGGATTACTCTGAATTTGTGGTTAGCCTGGGTTTTAAAGTGAGTTCCATGCTAGCCTGGTCATGCGGAGTGAGACCCTCTCTCAATGAAACAGAACAAGACAAGAACAAAAAGAATCTACCTTCGGTCATTCCACTTGGGTACAGGCTTCTAGTGATCGTAGTTTCTCTCAACTCTGAACCACACTGCAACCCAGTGTGTCAGTTTGCCTTACCAGAGACATTTAGAAGAAATATTAAAATGCAAAAATAACTTCTGCTTCAGCAAATACAATGAAGAGACTGCAATTCTACTCAAGCTCCATTCAGTGGGTCAAGAGGCCAAATGTCTGCTGGGCCACCTCTGTTCCGGGTGATGACTACCCCCTCCTGGTAGTTTATGGAATGTAGTTCTTTTCATGTGGGTGTGTACACATGAACATGTTGGTGAGTATACTTGTGTCTGCATGTGGAGGTCAGACATTGATGCCAGCTTGTCCTTGACCACCCTCCAATCTCTTTTTCAAGGCAGGTCCCTCACTGAATATGGAGCTCATTTGCTGGGCTGACTGGCAAATGAGATGCAAGCATCCAAGTGTGTACCCTTCATCACCAGAGTTACAGATGTGACATGCTGTGCCTGGGTACATTAACATGGGCTCTAGACATCTGAACTCAGGTCCTCATGGCTGCATGGTAGACACGTTTCTGAAGGCCAGCTCCAAATCCCCACAAATCTGTTTTGATGTGTGGAAAACACCAATTAATTTTGGAGAAAAGAATAAACATAAAAATCCCTTCTTCTGTGAGTTTCCTTCTATGTGGATCAGAAGTCAGTCTGCAGTGAGATGGTTGTTGCAGCTGTTTCCAGTCTGCTGTCTTTTCTCCTTCCATGGAGACCAAGATCTGAAAGCTTCCCAAGTCTTCTAGTACTTGGTTTGCATCCTGTGTAGATGGTACATCCTAACCTAGCACAGCATAGACAAGAAGATAGATGGTGTAGACACTGTCACAGGATAGATGGTGTAGACACTGTCACAGGGAAGATGGTGTAGACACTGTCACAGGAGAGATGGTGTAGATACTGTTAGAGGAGAGATGGTGTAGACACTGTCACAAGAGAGATGAAGTAGGCACTGTCACAGGAGACATGGTGTAGACACTGTCAGAGGAGAGATGGTGTAGACACTGTCAGAGGAGAGATGGTGTAGACACTGTCACAGGAGAGATGGTGTAGATACTGTTAGAGGAGAGATGGTGTATACACTGTCACAAGTAGATGGTGTAGACACTGTCAGAGGAGAGATGGTGTAGACACTGTCACAGGAGAGATGG
Organism: Mesocricetus auratus; assembly: GCF_017639785.1. Lineage (NCBI taxonomy): Eukaryota > Metazoa > Chordata > Mammalia > Rodentia > Cricetidae > Mesocricetus > Mesocricetus auratus. The sequence goes on from NW_024429190.1 coordinate 78,698,692, forward strand.
TGTAGGCACTGTCACAGGATAGATGGTGTAGATACTGTTAGAGGAGAGATGGTGTAGACACTGTCACAGGAGAGATGGTGTAGGCACTGTCACAGGGTAGATGGTGTAGGCACTGTCACAGGATAGATGGTGTAGATACTGTTAGAGGAGAGATGGTGTAGACACTGTCACAGGAGAGATGGTGTAGGCACTGTCACAGGGTAGATGGTGTAGGCACTGTCACAGGATAGATGGTGTAGGCACTGTCACAGGAAGCATTCAGACATAAACTCTGAAAAATGTGATGTGGAAATATTCTTGAAAAATGCAGATGTAAAGAAGAGCTTTATTAACTGCTTCTTCATATTCTTTTTGGAAATGGTGAAAAGTTCTTAATTTGCATTTTTCACTTCCTCTATGACTGGTATTTTACAAGAAGTTGGACTGTGTGACAATGACCTTTGTGTGTGGTTTATTTTAGTTGTTCTTATTAGTGGTTGATTCTTTTGGTCAGTGTGCTGGTTAGTTTTTTGCCAACATGGCACCAGCAAGAGTCATATGGGAGAAGGAACCTCAATGGGAATTTGGAATAATATGGATAGAACTGAAGATTTGAGGAACATCATGTAAAATAAAGTAATCCAAACACAGAAAGACACATATGTGTCACTTACATGTGGATTATAAGCAATTGACCTCCAGGCAGCATAGAGTACACTAGTGATTTCCAGGGCAGTGGAGGAGAGTGAGGAGACACATATGACTAAGTATAAAATCTCTTAAACATGAGAGGTAAGATTTTATTCATTTGAGATAAATAGTACACCACATTCAATCCAGCAAATATTAATACGCATTTCAAAGTTTCTGAGAATATATTTCTAATTTGTTACCATAAAAATGATGTGTATTTCTAGCGAAGGACATCACCTAATTTAGTTTGATACAATTATTTCAAAAATTGTTCATGAATTATATTAGTTTTATACATTAAATGTGTAACTGTAGGTTGTCAATCTACAATTTTAATATCTAAAAATTCAGATCAGAGAGTAGATGTGGCATATAAGGTTAAGTATAGCCAGTGCCACAAGATCCCTTGTTTTGTTGATAAAAACATATGAAAGTAAGTACAGATGGAACTTGGGAACAATATTGGAGACAGAAAGATGGAGAATTCTCTGGTCACCAGGGAATGGATGTATGTGTGGGAATGAAAGAGTGGAGAATGACACAGCTGTGTATTTAGTAAAGTTAAACAGATGATCCTTGAAAGCAAGACAGGCTCATTAGGAGAGGAGGAGGAACCCAGGTCTTCTGCTTTATGGTTGGTCATGGGGTGCCCAGGTCATCTGTTCTATGGTTGGTCATGGGGTGACCAGGTCATCTGTTCTATGGTTGGTCATGGGGTGCCCAGGTCCTCTGCTCTATAATTGGTCATGGGATGACCAGGTCATCTGTTCTATGGTTGGTCATGGGGTGACCAGGTCCTCTGCTCTGTTGTTGATTATGGGGTACCTACCTCCTCTGCACTACAATTGGTCACATGGTACCCAGGTACTCTGTTATTTTGTTGGTCATGGGTGCCCATGTCATCTGTTCTATGTTTGGACCTTTGAACCAGGTACACATTTGTGACCTGACAGTCCCAGAACATTCCATGTAGCCCAGGCAGTCCTCATGCCTCTGTCTCCAAGTTCCAGGAGTCCTACAGTTCAGACTTTCTCATCTTCTCAGAGACTTACCCATTCTTAGGTTGTCTTTTCCTTTTCCATCCTTTCTCTTTAATCTGGCACTGGGTAGAATATAACATGGAATTTTTCTTTGATGCAGGAGGAAACTACTTTCAAATATGGCCCTCCCTCCTCTGATCTGATGTCTGACCACCACTATTTACCTAGATAAAGTTACTGACTCCTACTGTCAGTTGAAAAGTTGTTATGTAGAAAGTTGTTAGACTCCAGTCATGCTGACTGTCTTAGAGGAAACTGACATGTGTCCAGGAACAGATAACTGAACATAGAAGTTTGTTCCCCCTCCTGCTGCTTACCATGCCCTATCCCATGGACACAAATAATTTCTTCACAAGTAAGCATAACTGAATTAATTTTTGAACTCTTTGGAAACAATGTAGGAATTTGTCTGTCTATATTAGGGATAATCAAGGCTTTAAAGATGTTTCCACAGTCCATGACTACAGTAAGCTGTTGGGTGGGGATTCCTCTACTGTTCCATATTTTCATTCTTACCCTTCTGTAAAATCAAAGTGGCTAACACAATATGAAAACCCCTGGGAGTTTTATTTGTCTTTATGTTTCTCTCTTTATACATTAGAAAATTGCTTCCCAACTTTGTTAGTTAAATTGAAGTGAAGGGTTGGGATGTCATGACTAAATACCATAGATCAGTGGATTTATTTATTTTTCTTTTTATTCAAATTATTCCTTTATTTTTTATTTAAATTAGAAACAAGCCTTCTTCACAAAAATCTATCAATGTAATCCACCATATACAGAAACTGCAAAAGAAAAACCACATGATCATCTCAGTAGATGCTGAAAAAGCCCCTGACAAAATCTAACACCCCTTCATGATAAAGGTCCTAGAGAGATCAGGGATAACAGGAACATACCTGAACATAAGAAAAGCAGTATACAGTAAACCAACAGCTAACATCAAACTAAATGGAGAGAAACTAAAGGCAATTCCTCTCAAATTAGGAACAAGACAAGGCTATCCATTCTCTCCATATTTCTTCAATATTGTATTTGAGGTTCTAGCGAGAGCAATAAGGAGATTAAGGGGATACAAATTGAAAAGGAAGAAGTCAAACTTTCACTATTTGCGGATGATATGATAGTTTACATAAGTGACCTGAAAAACTCTACACAGGAACTCCTATAGCTGATGAACACCTTCACCAAAGTGGCAGGATACAAGATTAACTCAAAAGGTCAGAAGATTTAAAAGTAAAAGTGTCTCCCCACTGCAGGGTGAGAGTCTGAGTTGATGACTTTCCCAGGTCTTCTTGTGTGGTCACCTTCTCTCAGTCCTCTCCTGGAAGACACTACATTTCTGTTTCTTCTCATGATGAGGACACAGATGACATCATGGGTCTCCACTCTCAGGATTTCATCTAAATCAATTAATCTATGAATTGCATACTCTAGGATCATTATATTAAGGGTTATTATCAAACTGTTAGGTATTAAGGAACGCACTTCAGTATACCACTGTGGAGACAGAGAGGAAAGGAATCATGGGACTCATACCACCTGGCATTTTAACCAGAAAAGTTCCACATTTTACTTCTTTATTTTTAAATACTTATTTTATTTTTATGTTTATGAGTGTCTAACCACATGTGTGTCTCTGTGCCATGTGGGTGCCCTAAGATGTGTGTCTATCAGAGGGGTCATTGGATCCTTTCTTAGGATTGGTATTGATCTGATGAAATTCATAACCAAAAGACAAGTTATGGAGGAAAGTGTTTACTCAGCTTACATTTCCATATTGTAATTCATCACTCAAGTAAGTCAGGACAGGAACTAAAACTAGGCAGGAGTCTGCAGAGCCCATGGAGAGGTTCTGCTTACTGGTTTGCTCCCCCTGGCTTGCTCAGCCTGCTTTCTTATAAAACTCGGGAACACCAGGTCAGGGATATGCTGTGTGGGATGCCTTGCTGTATGCTGTGAATATGTATTTCTCTCAGTTGTTGATAAATAAAGCTGCTTTGGCCTATGGCGGGGCAGGATAAAGTGAGAAAGGAAATCCAAGCAGAGATACAGGAGAAAGGCAGAATCTACAAGTCACCCCCAGCTGCCCAAGAAACAACATGCCAGCAGACTGGTAATGCCATGGTCAGGTGGCAATACGTAGATTAATAGAAATGGGATAACTTAAATGTCTTTAATAATAAGCCTGAGCTAATGGCCAAGCATTTATAATTAACATTAAGCCTCTAAGTGTTTATTTGGGAAGTGGGTGGGGGTGGGAGAGAAATGTTAATTTACATCATTTACAGGGATGCACCACACACAGTGGACTGGCCACATCCCCATCCATCAGTAACTAAGAAAATGCCTTACAACTGGATCTTATGGAGACACTTTCTCAATTGAGGCTCCCTCCTGGATAACCCTAGATTGTGTCAAGTCGGCATAAAGCTAGCTAGCACAGGCTCTCTTGAACTGGAGTGACAGATGACTGTGACCCACCCATGTGGGTGCTGCCAATCAATCCTGGGTCCTTTGCAAGAGCCGCCACAAATCTTTACTGCTGAGTCATCCCTCCAGTATTGTTTTTTTAAAACTAGATCTGTGTTATGTTAGTCAATCTACAAAACAAGGTGTGTTACAAAGAAACCATCCCAATGTTGAATTTACTGTTGCTTTTGCTTCCATTCTCTCCTGGCAGATCAGGTCAGCTATTCTGCCTGACAGTCTCCCAGTGTGTCGTAGCATGTCTCCCGGGGCGCCTTTGTGATCAACAAGGATCATTTTTTTTAGTATCTTCTGCCCCAGGCACAGGCATCAAGGGCTAGTGTTCAAATTGATTAAGTTCATAATTGGGCCTAGCATGTTACCTCATGAATTATCAGTAATTCCCCCGTTAAGTATTTATTTAGTTGAAAAAGTACGCTTAGGAAACTTTGTGTTTATCATGTGATATTATGATTTCTGATGTGTGTAAAGAGATTAATGAAACCTGGATAGACAATCAGGAGCAGAAGTGTCTGTTGCTCAGAGAAAGTTTCAAGTTTAGAGTGTGGTCACCAGATCTCACTGCTGCAGACAACACAGCTGGAGGGAACTGAAAAATCACAGGAAATTCATGACCCCCACAAAGAAGATGTCAGGGATTTCATGGACTTCCTTATAGAGGGTTCAACTGCACATTGGAGCTGGAGAGTTGCAGCTGTGTAATAATGAGAGAGTGCACAGCCTGGGGTAGAGGGGTGGAAAGAGTCAGACAGCAGCTGTGCAGAAAGAGCTGTTTATTGCCTGTGTTTTTCACACATGAAGAACCTGTGCCCAGTGGCCTGTGCTTAGGATTCACTGCTCACAAAGATGGCCAAGATTTGCCCCAAGTACATGCCAAGTAGTGTAGATATCAGAGAGGAGCTGAGGGCTTCGAACAGTTGGTAGGGTGTATACTTTTTGTACATGAAGCCCTGTGTTTAGATTCACAGTACCACATAAACTTGAGCATGGCCATATGGGGGTTGAGTAGAGGCAGGAGAATGGTCATTTTTGGATACATATGGAATTTAAGGTCAGCAGGCACTGGTGATCCTGTATATAAAAAAATAATCAGAATTACAATGAACTCACTGGGAGGGGAAGAGCTTGTGACTTGGAACGGCCAGAAAGGGAAAGGTTTAGGTTTGGTATCTGGTAATGATTCGTGGTTACCAAAGAGCCTATTGAAGGAATACATCTGTCCTAAAATGAGTGCAGTCAAAGATAAGGATGTAGTGTCCTGAAGTTTCACTGTGACCTCAGAGTGAGAGCATCGAATTCTTCATGAGAACTGGAAGGACACAAGTCTCCGTGAACACTGTCTGAGGTGAGGTATGAAGGAGATTCTCCTTAGGGAGCCAGTTTCAGAGGGGAAGAGACTCTGAGGAGGGAGGGCTCATCAGACTGTTTCCTGGAGGGGCTCTTGTGTGGCCAGAGTGGACAAAAGAGGGGAGAGTTTTCTTATGGGGAGAATCATAGTGACAATGTCATAAGGATGATGACCTGAGATGCTAGTCCCTAAGATGGGGACTTGTATGGGAGTCAGCCTGGAAGATAGGGGACACTATCCTGTTAGGATCCCTGTGGTAGCATACGTCAGTGTAGCCAGCATCTCACCTGTGTCTTCTGGATTAATCTAAAGATGAATAACATGATCTTTGTCTCTGTCGACATGAGCACATCAGTGCCATATTTCTTTGGGAAATTGCTGGCTGAGCTGGTACCCCGGAGGTTATTCCCAAGTATTATATTCAATGTTGTGGTATTCAGCATAACAGGTAAGTGACAAAGCCAGAAAATGCATCTTTACTCTTGGGTGAGCATGTTTTGGTTTGTACAACTGTGGAAAGCCTAAAGTAGAGAAGGATTTAAGTAGAAAAATATTTCTCCACCATGTGCCGTCTCACACAGTGTTAAGTGAGAAGAATGTCTCCAAGACTTGTTCACAAAATACTACAAATGCTGTTTGTGAAACTGTGATTTAATTAAGAGAGTCTGTGTAGAATAATGACTGAACAAATAACATACATTTGAGACAATGCCAATGGAATAAGTCAATTATTACATATTCATCCATATACATTTTACATGCTTACTGGTTTGCTCCTAATGGCTTCCTCAATCTGCTTTCTTACAGAACCCAGAACCACCTGCCTAGTGATACCGTCATCCGCAGTTGTCTAAGACTGCCCACATGAATCATTCATCAAGAAAATGCTAGCACAGGCTTGCCTAAGGCCCAATCTAATATAGGTTTTTTTCTTAATGAGGTTGGATCTTCCCATAAAACCCTAGTTTGTGTTGTTGTATTGATAAAACCTACAGGTAAAGGCCTGATTCTAATTTCATTACTAATGCAATTATACAAACACAAGAAATGTGGACATGAACATGTTCTACTGCTGATTTCTCCTGTAAGAAAATGCAGTAAACTTTTAGTCATTTTGTGGCCTGTAATTCTCCATACCAGGATCCCATAAATTGCTCATAATATTGTATGGAGGAGAACAGGTAATATAAGGAAAGTTATTTTGTGGCAAGAACAAAAATAAAGCCATGTGATGGGGCTGTATTGAGGAATATTAAGCTAAGCAGGCTAGGGATGTCATATGATATTTTGTTGCGGAGAAGTCACTTACATGAGAAACCAGGAAACTAAGGTCGGTGCTCAGCTGCTCTCCGAGACTCGACCAGAACCCCAAGAGAGTTGTGCATCTCCCCTGCACAGCCCTTTATTTCCCAAGTCTGTATGCACCTGTAGCCATGCCCAAAGTGGGCATGGTCAGCGGCACAGGTACCTAAGATCCCTCCTCACAGGGCTGGAGAAACGTTCATTGGATAGGAGAAGGTGTGGTCCTCCAAAGTCCCCAAATTTGGCTCCACTTTGGCTTTTGGTACAGACTCGGAGTGCCCCTAGTTCTTCCTGCTGGTCCTTTTCAGTGTTCCTTCTAGTCCATCTGTATTTCTTTGAGACTCTGTTGACCCCAGAATCTCTCTAGCAGGGACCCATGTCTGCCACACTAGGCTAGTACCCCAGGTAGGGAACCTTCATTCTCATTTCTTTCCTCAATTCTGGTCTCTCTGCATTTACCCTCTGTAGGGAGAGAGCTTACATACACATAGCAATGATCACGCCTGCTTGTGTGTGTTCACAAGTACATAGAACGTACAGGGGATAAAAAAAGCTAGGGGGAGGAGGCTCTTTCTCTTTGGATTTGGTTTTGGCCTGGAGAGAAGCATTGGCTTCTCATGTATGTAATTTCTCTTTTAATAAATTATCATAGGTTATCCCTATTTTGTATATCATAATATTTCTGCATTATCTGGTGTCAGTAAGTAAGCTTACCTCTGCCTCCCTCCCTGGCCAGGTGCGGGCCCTGAGTCTAGATGATCCTGCTGGCTCTCCTAAGTCATCTGGGTTTCCAACTCAGTCCTGTTCTTCTGCTCGGTGCTGTTTTCTTTAGCCGAACCAGATTCCATCCCTTTTGTTCATCCAGCCGCACCAAAAGACCTCTGGCGTTCCCAGAGACCGCACATCTCTGCAGCCCTCTAGCCCGCCCAGAAAGCAACACTTCTGCTGCACCAGCCTTACAAGCCCTGGTCCCCAGGGAACTTGCGGAATGGGTGCCCTGAACAGCTGCTAAACACCGAGGCTTTTCCTGGCAGCAAGCTATACCTCTCTATAGGCAGTCGCCAAAACGAGCTTCATGAAAGCCATGCAGCGTCACTTTCCTTCCTGCCCATAAGGTTCCACAGCACTCCATATTTGCAGGTTCCCACAATCTGCACGGGCCTCTTTCCCTTCCTTTAATAATATCCTCCTTGCTAACTTTGCAAAAGCTACTTAGGATTTTTCAGATTCCATGGGAGAAAATACAGAGCACCAGCGGTGGAGCTGTTTGGTGGCACACATGCACCACCTGCTGGCCAGGCATAATTATTGCAGGTAAATATCCTTTCCCTAATGGGAGATCATTGGAGATAAATTTTACATTCTGGTAGTTTAAGTTTGGGATAAGATTGCCTACTCTATACCATGGCAGATAATCTTATGATGCAGAATGTTAGCGATCTCATTGCATATTACATGAGTGACATCATGGGAGAAGATTATAACATGTCCTAAATATATTTATGTCTAATGCTAACAATTAGCTTCATAATCCTTATAATATCTTGGAAGAGAGGGCTTGATCATAGGGCAGGAAGGAGGGAAGTTGTGCAAACTATTGGTAAATTAGAGAAAAATTCTAAATCTTCAGGTCAATGGGGGAAATGTCTAACATAGTAAAACATAACAACTTACAAGACAGAGTTGATTCCATGCCCACTACCCTTATGGCCAAAATATAATCAATTCAACAGGACATTATCAGGCTTGCAGAAACAACTCGTTCCATGTCTGATCACTCGACTAATAAAACTCAAAATCTGAAACATCAGATTGGTGAACTTACTGAAACAATTCATTCCATGTCTGAGGCTAATGAGTGGCTAACAGATAGAACACTGTTCCTAGAAGGCAACTTACATGCCATTCAGATAATATCTAAGGATGAAAACATTAAATGCTTGGAATCATGTATAAATGGTGAATCCAAGAAACTTACAGACCCTATGAATCCTTAGGAAACATTTTGACCCAGGAAGTTCAACCACTCAGAGAAACAATGGTTAGTAGGCTGCATGTCAAAAGTCGTCCGGTCATTCCCAGTCACTGTGGAAGACAATCTCTCCCAGGACAATTAAAAGATCCACTGCCTATTGCAAAGAATAATACTACTCTGGATGATAGATTAGCTACTGAAGATAAACCAATTGTAACTGGAGGAAACAAAAAACATAAATCTGCTGGTGTATTTCAAGGATGTCATGACCTCAGGATATGTGTTACAATGGGGAAGGGCCTTCACCTTTGTTTCCACAGGGGAAGAAAAGCTTTGGATTCCATCAAAATTGATCCTCAGGAGGAGAAAAGATGACAGCTCATCCACAAAGTCATATTCTACTATGAATAAAGAGACCTCATAAAGGGAAAGAGAAGTGTTTTGTTTTTGTCTTCACTGGAAAACCTATCTCCAAACAACAAGAAATACTGAACATATGGTTACCTGAAGAAGAGAGGATAGCTACCCCAAGGACCATCAAACAAACAAGAATCTAATGTTTGGTATCAATGTCTGCCTCTTTCAACTTTGTTCTTATAATATCTATTTCTCCTTACTTCCTAATGCCCTTTTAGTCCCAATTCACTTAAACCGAAGCTGGCTTTGGAGTTGGATTTGGCTCTCCTTCTCTAAATGCAAGCATATGAAATGCAGAATTTCTGTATTATATCAAGTAGTCATTGATGTAAGGCAGAAGAAAACAAAATATAGGGACTATCATCTGTTTATACTCAGTTCTTTCTCTGAAAGTATAATTTTCCTCATACTTACCACTTTCCTTATTGTTGACTTTCCCAGTATGAACGCATATAAAAGTTGAAATTTCTCTGTTGACATTAATATTTGAGTTTCCACAGAGAACAAGGACTTTCCTAACAGCAATCTTCAAAAACTTTGGAAAGAAAATGGAACCCCACATCATCGACTCTACCTGACAAGTACAATCCTGAAACCGGTTTGGGACTACATCGCTTGACACAATTCTGGACCAATGAACTGATATGATTCACCTTCTACATTCTGGTCAGATATTCAGACAAGAACTTCAATCAACATAAGAACTTCAATCAAGAACTTCAGTCAAGCGTCTCCCACCAAACAGAGACTGAGTGCAAATTTTGTAGCCCGTCCACTTGAGACTTTCTCTACACTAACATTTTCCTCTCACAGGATCCCATGAGGGTATTGTCATCCCATTTCAGCAGGAAGTAATGTTGAGAATAATACTTTCCCTACTGTTGATATTGCAGGATAGTTTACACCTGATAGGGTCAGTTTTCAATTATTTAGGGTTGGAATTGGAAGGAGGTGTTCAAACTTGGGCATCTCTTTCAGATAAATTTAGGGATTATATGGGATAGATATGCTTAGGGTAGGATATCTTCTATGTACATATGCTTTATATATGCTTGAGACGTTTTGTACATTGACACATTTAGTTTTGTTTCAAGTCTAAATCTTTTCTTTAGACTAAAAGAGGAATTGTAGGGAGGGAGCTTATGTACCCATAGCACTGACCACACCAATGTGGGCGTGTTCACAGCTACATAGAACATATGGGGGATAAAAAGAGCTAGGTGGAGGAGACACTTTCTCTTTGGGTTTCAGTTTTGGCCTGGAGAGCAGCATATGGACCTTTGGTTCTCACCTTTCTTGGCTTCTCTCGTAAGTGATTTCTCTTTCAATGAAATATCATAGGTCATCCCTATTTTATGTAGTTTAATATTTCTGCATTAACCCTCAGTCTTGCTACAGCCTGTCAATACTAGCCAAACCCAGCACAAAGCCTATCTCTACATGCTAGGGACCCAGTTTTTTTATGATGACCCAAACAACTCCTAGATCTTTCATGCCACCTTGTCAGTATTTTCTTCTAGCCAAGCCCTATTCCTCTATGAGTATCTGCTGGCCTGCAGAACAACTCTCCAAATAGACTGGAATTTAGGACCCACACATCAACAGCAACCAAAAACAGAACATCCACCCAATGAGGACAATACTAGATAGTTACACAACGAAATGCTTCAAATATCCTAATTGCAGATGCCTAGGTTCTAGTGCAGAAAAATACAAACATAACCAATCAACACATTATGCCTCTCATAGGATCAAGCAGCCTTATCAAAACTCTGAAAAATAACCTAATGTAAGATCCAGGTAGAGCACTCCTTGTCCTAATCAACTTAACAGGGATTGAAATATTGATAATTATCATTTTGACAATCTTTCTTTTTTGGTTTGACACTTCTTGGTTTACTCTAAAAAGTTTTGTTTATATGAGTGCTAAGATGCAGGCCTTAGAAAAACTTATTAAAGTATATTTTAGAGATATTCAGACCCAGACAGAGGGATTACATGAAGAAACAAATTCAGCATTACATTTCATATGTCCAGTAACCTTACAGTAAGTGCCACATGAAGGATGTTTTAGAAAAGCTACTGGGAAGCCTGTGACAATGTTAGATTTAGGGAAATCCAAGTATGCAGTAGCTTCATATGGCATACAATCACATTTGTGAGGAAGATGATAAACACGTGGGCAGTTTGTAATAGGGTTATCCCTATAGATTGGATAGATTTGTTTAAAGTTGCCCTAGAGCCTAGACCACAATTACAATGGATTTCCTGGTTCAGAGAAGAGACTGAGAATATTGAACAAAAGGATAAAGCAAGAGGTATGGATATCTCCCAAGATCAAATTCTTGGAGAAGGAGATTTTGCTACTTTAGAAAGGCAATGTCTGTATGATGACTCTTGAGATTATACCATACAGCAGCTTTGAATGCTTGAGACAGAATTGGAGAAGCAGAAAAGAAAATTGAAAATAAAAATGCTATACAGGACCCAGAGGAAGCATTCACAGATTTCTTTCAAAGGCTGCCATTAACAGTCAGTCTAACAATATCAGACAGAGAAGATAGAAAAACAATAATTGAAACTATGGATTTTGAAAATGCTAATGCCCAAATGCAAAATGATAACTAGGCCTTTAATAGCAATGTCAGCACCATTGGAGGATTGGATCCCAGATATAATTTATATAGATGCTCATGACCATGATAATGATACATAAATAGGTGAGGTGATTTCAAGATTTTAAAGAAAAATAAAAATGTCAAATGTTTTAATTGTGGCAAACAGGGCCACTTGAAAAGAGATTGTAAACAGGCATTTCTAGAAACAATGATTTTTCTAAAAGTAATCCAAACAGAATGCACCTCCTTTCTGGATTATGCAGAAGGTGTATCAAATTCAGGCATTGGACAAATGAATGTACATCAACAAGAGATTATCAAGGTGATACTGTGCCTTGGGGAAATGACTTGAGGGGCCTCTCAAAACCCCCTATGCCAAAATCAGTCATTTCCTATTATCATGGGAGAAACTCCCAATTAAAGAACCTGATGCCTAATGTAAAAAGCCATGCTGCTTTGGATGATAGAAGAGCTTTAGAAGACAAAAGAAAAATTTCAGGAGAAATCATAAATCAAAGTTGACAAATATTACATTTGGAATACCCCCAACCTCCAAAACAAACATTTTGACAGATTTAAAGACCTTTGGACAAAGAAGAAGGGAGAACTACCTGGAAAAAATTACCAAGAAAAGAAATAATTTGACCTAATGAGATCTCTGAAGTCTCCAAAACAAGATTGATTCCAAGGCTGGCAGAGGTCATATATGCCTTTAATCCCACCACTTCGGAGGCAGAAGCGTTAGGATCTCAGTGAGTTTGTTCAAGACTGGTCTACAAAGTGAGTTGCAGGACATCCAGGACTGTTAACACAGAAAAACCTTGTCTCTAAAAGCAAACAAGCAAACAAACATACAAAAAAACATAAGCAAAAAGATGCAGCCTCACAATGACAATTTCACCAGGACTATGACAACACCATAGAGCTGAACAATTCCAACTTAAAGAAGATTTAGAGGATTGGGAGGGGGAGTACACATAATCTAAATACATTGTATTCATCGATGCAATAGGAAGAGTCTTTGAATATCTTCACTCATAAGGCCCATTGTCAATTTTGACAGGATATTCCTTTAAAATTATTTCAGTAAGTGTATGTGGGAGTCAGGGATATGTGATGGGAGTGTTGGTGCCCTTGGTGGTGAGAAAAGGAAGTCAAAACCCCTGGAGCTGGGATTATGGGGAGCTGTGAGCCAAACCATGAGGATGTTGTGTGGTGAGTGTCTCTGAGAGCAGTGTGCATGCTTGACCAGTGGGCCATGTCTGAGCTGCCAGCTTCTCATTTTCCCATGTGTTCTGTTTCTCTGCACTAGCATTTCTCTGTGAATACAGTTTCCTTCCAGCTTTGCAAATAAATAAACTTAACATTAAAATGGTATGCACAAATTAGATTGACTGCTTGTGGAAATAATATTTTGATATATTGGGTTACATAAGATTATTTTTTAAATTATCTTTAAAAGCTAGTAACAAAAAACAGTATTGAGATGCCAACATTTTGCTTCCTGGAACTCAAGTCCTCATCTTAGTGGTTTTCTAAAAGTTTCTGCAATTTCTAGAAACAGAAATGGCATCATGTAATAGTGAATTTTAACTAATTGCTCTTAAAATGTAAGTATATTGTTGTCCTAGCATTTTTCATGAAACCTATAAGACTGTGTACATAATGAAATGCATGCATCCCTTCAACTTTTGATTCCAATTTGTTCTCCCTAGAGGAAGCCAAAGGATCAGTTTTTCCATTAATATTCCAGAAGGCACCTCATCTGTGTTCCTGGACATGGAATAGTAGCGTTTTTAATAATAATTACACTACTATGTGGAGTTTTGACTTTATTTTATAAGAAACCTTGGAACTCAATTTACATTAGTACATAGAAATCTTGACAGACATTTGTTTCTTAACTATATAGCACTCCAGGATCAAGACACACTAAAATGTTATCAATCATAATCAATGATGTTTAAGTAGTTTCCAAAGTTATCACCATTACAATGATATCAGTGACTTTTCTTCTTGCTGTGACAAAATACCTCAACAAAGTAAACTTAAGAAAAAAAGGATTTGTTCTGGTTCCTGATTCCACATGATACATTTAGCATTGTAGAGAAGGCATAGGAAAGAAGCTGAGGCTGACTGATCACATGGCATCCACAGTAAGGAAGTCACATGTAGTAGATGCTACTGCCCAGCTAGCTTTCACTGTGTAAGTATGTCCCCAGCCCACAAGAATGGTGCTGTCCATGTTTGGGATGGGTTTCCTACCATAGTAACCTGATGTGATCCCCACAAGCTAACCTAGAGCAGACAAGGCTCACAGGATGCAGGAGAGCGAGTGTCCTGAATGATTCTATATCCAGTCCATTTGACCAACAGTAACTGTCAGAATATACAATGACTAGTCACACATATTCCATATGAACGGCTCTAAAAATTTGTTCCCTAAAGTAAAACACTGCCTGTGCAAACATGTATATATGTGGTCTGTCTAATTTGGGCAAGGCATAGATGTTCTCTCATCAGTATTTTTGTGTTTAAATATGCTGAATGAAAATATGAAGCTTGAAAATAAGACAAAGTATATATTCACAGTCTCTCATTTCATCAAAAGAAGTGTGAGTCTTATTTAAACATTGAACAAAAGACCCTTTTACAGCTGCCACAACTAAAAATGCAGGAGCACAAATTACTGTATCAAATCCTTTTATAATATCCTCTAAAACAGAACCATGGTTTCTTTTCATATCATTGACATTGCCCTTCAATTGCTATATTTCTCCATTTATTTCCACAGATTTCTTCCCAAATCTTTCTTTAAGCAAAGCCTTTGGATTGTGAAAAAATGAACACAAGAGAGAATTAAACATTGTAAAATCCCAGCATCTACAAGTTTTAGTTTCAAACCTTTAGGAAGCAGTGCTTGGTATCCTCTAAATGATAGTCCTTACCATGAAGAACATTCTCTGAGGTAGGCTTACCTATTGTAGGGAAGGATAGTTGAAACTTCAGTGATGCTAACCCATAGTGTCTCTTTGGCTGTAGTTCTAGCAGAGGTGTGCAGACATTCCTATACTAATGCCCACTGAAATGCCACTGGTTGGGTTGTGCCGACCTCAAACAATGGAGAGAGCATGGCAACCATACCATACAGATGGTGGCAACATACCCATTGTTTTAGATATCTGTTACCATTTTGCTTGTAGATGGGCAATGAGAGACTCACTCCAACTGTTTCAGTTTTAAAAAGCACACATGAGATAAAGATGCCATACAACAGGTTCAAACAAAGGAATTTTTATTAGGGAAAGGGATCATAAAAGGGGAAACGGAAGAGGGAAGACTGGCCTCTGGAGACAGGAACAGTAGGAGATAGGAGAAAGCAAAGAGGGGTGAGAGGAAAGAGGAGTGAGAGGAAAGAGGGGGAGAAGAAGGGACAAAGAGAGGGGGATGGATAGAGAGAGGGAGAGAAAGAAAGAGAGAAGGGCGGGAGGTAGGCAGGGTCCTTTTAAAGCAGAACATAGTGAATGTGTATGGGTGGTGCTCTTAGTGGCTGCAGCTGAGGGCATTTCCTGTCAGAACCCCAAAGAGAATCCAGTACAGACGCCTGAATACTGACAGCTATGCCATGTGCTGCTTCAAACAAGCTGTGCACTCTGGAGACAGCTACGCAACAAGCAGAAGCTGCTAATTACCTGTGCTTTTTATCTGGACATTTCTTTCAATTTTATGTCAGCATAGACCATCTTTGGATTGGGAGGGGGTGGGGTGAGTTTTCAGGTGCCTAATAAATGGGCCTGGAGAACCTAGATCATTACTGGTCTTATGAAACTGCCTGTTTGGGGAGTTTGTTCACTGATCTTCATGAGATCATTTTTAAATATCCTGACAGTAAATCAAACTATTATAGTCACTAAAACCCCAAAGGAGCAACTGAAATCCTAAAGGGGTAACTCAATAGCAACCATACATTTTGGTGGTGCTTCCTCTCATAACCTGGCTACAAACTTTCTCCTGCTCCCCAGGGGATGAGGACCACTTGGGGGATGAGGAGTCCCACCTGAAGCTGCTTCTCCAGCATAACTTTCTGGTCTTTGATGAGCTGCTCTCTCTCTTGCTCCAGCTTCGTTCTCAGTTGCTCTAGGTTTTCCTTGTGACTTCTCTCCTGAGCCTCCATCATTTGCTGCTGCTCCTTCTGCTTCTGTCTCAGCAGCTCCTGCTCCTTCTCAGCTGCCTCCTTCTGAACCCGCTCCTCTGCCCCAGGAAGATCAGGGAGGGCAGAAGTGATGGGAGATTCAGGGAGGATGAGGGGAAGAAAGTGATGGGTCAAGTATAATGTCTACATTCCAGAACCCAGAGAGCAATTCAAACCTGAAAAGAAACAACAGACTCCACACTGGTCCACACCATGGAGAGAGTTTCTGGAGGTGATGGAGGAGACCCTGCCTATGTGACTGAAACACATATGGACTTCCTGTTGCTCTCAGAGTGGTGATCCACAGAAGGATAGAGGGCTGCTAATCTGGGGATGAGTTTACTGTGGCTTCTATTAGGAAGCCATTGTGGTTATCTGACCCCCCTGAAAGCCAAGAGGCATGCACTGTACCTGCAATGGCCTTCTCCCCATCAGTGAGGGCTGTATCTGCCTGCAGGATGGAACTCTTGATTGTGGTCTGTGACTGCAGAAAGCTCTGGAAGAATTCACTTGCCTGCAGAACCAAGGAGCAAAGAACCCTGATAAATCCTGGAAGAGTACCTGTGTGAGTCTACACAGTCTTCCCTGTACCTCACTGTTAGAATGCTATGGTGCATCCTGCAGATGCCCATGCTCTTCAGTTGGACTTCATATTTCCTGGTCCATGGGTCCCCGAGTCATCCTTGCTAGTGCCACCTGCCTCCAATTCTCCCAGATCCAGTCCGCCCTGATCGTGTGCAAAAGTGCTCACTGCAACCTCTAATGCTCTCAAATATTGTATTCCCAAGTAAAATACTGCATAATTGCATGGGCTAAGCTTATCTCTGCTCTTGTTGTATGTATTCATAGGCCATGAACAGATGTGTAAACTGTCCACAATAGTGTTGGACATCACCCATAGTATATAAGATAAGTAAAGAAATTTCTAAGGAAAAAACTTACCATGCTGTTATTAGCAAAATGGAGTAATATGTTAGGTGTTCTTAAATTTACTAGCACCCCATAGATAGAAGAACCTGACAGACTCACCAAGTGATAAATCAGAATATTTTCGTTAATATTACCAAGAATTAATAGTAACTAACAGCATATTTAGCTGATCATGGCTCTGGTGATGGGACTTGAGGGTAAAGCACTTGCCTTGCCTTGCAAAGCAATGGTTTTGGCCGAAAACATGGACATGAAACTAAAGCTGCCCTGCTATCCTCATGTTTTCTTATTCCTCTTAGGCAGTGCTGTGTGCTCATGTTTTATGACACCATCTTTTCTCTGTGCTTAGCATATGTGCTCCCTACTCCTCACCCCTTTCCCGTGCTCCCTAATCCTCAGTCATTTCCTGTACTCCCTGTTCCTCACCATTGTCCTATGCTCTCTGCTCCTCACCTTCACCCATTTCCTGGGCACCTGCCAGTCATCGTGTTCAATCTTCCCCATCATTTCCGTGTAGAGTCCGTATGCTCCAGGAATAGAAAATGTTGACATATTTTTCCACAAAAGCCTTTGAAAGTTGACTCAGTTCTTCCTGGCTGTATTTATCTGATGTGTCTTCAGTTTTCATCATAAAAATTCTTTTCTTCTCACCTATCAATTTCCACAAGGGAAATATACAGAGATCTGACCCTTGAAGGAACAGAAGAGATAAAATTCCAAGAAACTGGACAAGAGTATTCTATTTCCCAAGATAAAGCATTCTAGTGTAATAAGACCTCAAGTGAGTGTGAAATGCTAAAGCCTGAGTTAGGATTCCAAAAAAAATCTATGTAAGTCCACAGTAAATGTCCTTTAGGCTCCTAACCCTCCTAACCTTCTGTAAAAAGATGGATCTGCATCTTACATCTCTGGTTCCTTGTGGATGTCACATCTTGTAATTCTACCTTCAGTGGCACCATGATGTAACAAGGAGCTATAGATGAGCAGTGGCCTGCAGTGAGACTCTAGTGAGAAACAGTTTCATAGAAACATAAGAATACAGGAAGTTCAGGGATGAGCTATAGGTGTCCTGGGCAGAACTGCAATCCATAGACATCATCTGGGTGAAGGATTTAGGACAGTATATACTCATTGTTCCATCCTTTATAGATTTCTTGGGGGAAAATCAGGTGAACTGTAGAAGAGGACATGCAGTCTTTTACAATTGTACTCACTATGAACACACAGAATACTTATCACTGAATGAGACAAGCACCCATGGTCAAAGAAGTAGCAGTCTCACTACAGTCATGAAGTCGTACTGGAGTCATACAGTTAATGACACAAACATTAGCAACAACTTCTTCTGGAATTGCTGGTTTTCATCCTTGAAGGAGTGCTCCATGAAGACAGCAATGGCCTCCTTCTCACAGGCTGTGTGCTCTCCAGCAGCTCCTGGAGCATGTCTGTGGGAGCCTCAGTCACTGGGACATCTGCTCACTGTAGTGGTCAGCTGCCTGCTGCACAGCTGCTGAGTTCTCACGCTGGGCCAGAGTTGTCAAAGCATCATCCAGACAACACACTGCTCCACTGTTGATGGCCTCCACGTAGGTCATCATCAGGAGTTTTAGGGGATTAATATAATATTATAAGTGAATGGCATCCAAGACTGTAAGACTAGATTACATTTCTAAATCTCTCATAGCTACATACTCTCTCATACACACACACACCTCCTTCAGCAAACCATCAATGTCTTCCACATTGTCCCTTTGTATTTGTGGTTTTCTAGTTCATAATGCCAAAAGTTAATATCTATCTTCACCTAATAAATTCCAGAGTATAAAAAATATAATATAATTTTGCATTTAAAACTTTAAAGGAAAATGGATTGTATGAACTAACAAAGAAAACATATCACATTATTTCTTTTTTCCATATATTTTTTATTTAGCTTTTTACGCATGTCACTTTCAGTTTCCTCTCCCTCCCCTCCTTCCCCACCTCCCCCAATCCTCTCAACCTCTCACCCCCACTTCATCCCCCCTCCATTCCCCAGGTAGGGCAAGTGCCTCCATGAGGGATTTTCAGGGTCTGTCATTTCTTGATTGTATCAATTTGCACAGTTTAATCACTAGTGTTTATATTCAAACTACTTCAATTTCCAAATTACATTTCATGTTGTCATTCAAAAAATAATATAGAAATAATGAAAATATCCCCTATGAAAATAGAATATATCAGGTTTATTTGTTTAAACACTGATTTTATAGGTGATTAAATCACCTTTCACCAGTGACTTATCATTGGTTTTTGTTTTTTTGTTTTGTTTTGTTTTTGTTTTTTGTTTTTTATGAGACAGGGTTTGTCTTGGAGGCTTTCGGTCCAACCTGGCCTGGAACTCATAGAGATCCGCCTGCCCCTGCCTCCCGAGTGCTGGGATTAAAGGCGTGCGCCACCCCGCCTGGCTATCATTGGTTTTTAATGCTGGATTAGTTATGGTGTGAGCAAAACAGCTGTGTTCAAAGTAACGACAGATGTGTCTTCTTATATCAATGTTGTGTAAACTATTTGGATGGACGTTACTAGCCCAAGTGGAGTTGATGAGTGAAGCCTTGTGAGGAATGTAATTCTAATGTTGCTATTTATAATACTCTATTATTCTTCTATTAGCTCTTATTTTGGGTCCCACAGCTCCTTTGCTACAAAGGAATGATTGGGACAGAAATCAAATCTAGCCTTTTGCTGTTCAGTCAACAGTACACAACTACAGTATGCTTGATGCCATGGTCAGGTGTATGGATTTCAGTCATATGCACTTCCAGGAAGCCTGTGTAGAGGAGCAGTATAGACACGTCATGCGGTAGATCTCATTTAGTCTTCTGAGAGTTCTCTGCACCGATTTCTACAGTGGCAGCACCAGTTTGCAATCCCATCAACACAACAGTGAATGAATGTCTTCTAGAACTGATCTGAATGCTGAACCCCATGAAATCACAGGATATGGTTGCCTAAGCAAGGCTAGTACAATGACAATAGCAGTCCAACATTTCAACAAATGTCTCGACCTAGATGAACAAATACAATCAATGCTGTTAAGAGGGAGAGTCCGTGTCCTCCAAGTAGGAGCCCCTGATAGACTGTCCAATCTAATTGGTCAGCTCTAAACACGTATACATACAGCAATACTGAATCAACTTGGTAGATCATATACACACATGTGCATGCACACACAAACACAAAAATACACATGAAAGAGATAGAGATAGAGAGAGAGACAGAGATCGAAAGAGAGAGAGAGCTGTAACAATATTTATGAAAGAGATCATGATTTTGAGAGGATGCAGGAAGACAAGAGTTTATTTGGAGGGGGACGTGGAGGGGTGGAAATGATGTGAATGTAGTAGTCTTGCATGAAACTAAAAAACAAATCAAATAAACAAACAATAACAACAATCTTCCACCCCTATGAATCAGTGTTGAACTCTCCAGGACTCCTGTTTGGCACAGGGCTCTTCCCTCCTGAGTTCTCAGCACCTGAAGCTTGTGCTGGACCCCTCAGCAGGAACTCTTTATGCAAATCCTAGACAGATGGATCAGTAAAACCAAGTGTTTTCCACCCCTGATGTTGCTTCTAACACCAGGCTCTAAAGCACTCCTGACTGTAGCTCTCAAGCTTTAGGCTCCTCAGCCCCCAAGTTTTCCCACCCAGACTCCTCTGTGAACACTTTGCCCTGACTTTCACCTCCTGAACCCTAGGCTGGACATCTCCTCTGGAGTTCTCAGCCAGAACTCTAACCCTTGTGCAGAGTTTCACCTCACCTCAGAAACAGGATGCCTCCTTCATGCCCAGAGAGAACTATGCCTGCTTGAATGTAACCTGGCCTCTTCTGGAGTGACTTCTAGGTGGGCCTCCTCCAGTCTGTATCCACACAACTGGAGTCTCTTTACTTGACTCAGTGTGAACAGAGCATCCAAGTTTGGTGTTGACTCTTCAGCCTGACTCCTAGGTGGTAAGTCTCTCAGCCCACTTTTCAGTGCCAAAGAGTTTAGTGGCCAACTCTTTTGTCTCAATTAGCAAGCACCTATCTCTACAAGTCTCTAGTTATTGGTAAAGTCACAAACAAAATGGGAGACATTTGCTTGCAAAGACAGGAAGTATCAGAGAGACCCAGGAAAGGGAGCAGCAATGCAAATTAGGCAAGTGTGAGTAAATGTCTTTGAAGTGACTGGGGATGTGAGTGTTGGAGGAAGTGAGAATGGTGCTGGAATTGTCATGTTGGGCCACAGTTGTTAGGTGTTTGGTCTCTTCTCTTGGTATTGTAACATGAAAATAGAAGCATGGGTATTGGAGCTGGACTCTTCTCTATGGAGCACTGAGAGAGATGCTACAGCGTCTAAGGGGCGTTCATCTGCCTCTGTCTCCTAAATCCTGGTATGGGTGGTGTGTGTCCTCATTGCCAGCCTCTATGCCGTAGCTAGCTTTGCATTCTCATATGCAGACAAGCTTTATTAGATCATAAACAACGTATTACTGCTTATTATTTTCCCAGCATTTCATGGAATCTATAAGACTGAGTTCGTAATGAAATGCATGTGTCTCTTCAGATTTTCTTTCCAATTTGTTCTCCCTAAAGAAGTCAATCTTTCCCTGGTCCCAAGACTCCCTTTCCTTATCTTGGGGCCCTATTGGTAACCCCTTCCTCATCTTATGATCCTCTGCCCATCAAGTACCAGGACTGAAGAAAAAAATTCCAAACTTGGTCTTGTCCACTACATCTTGCCAGATCTGCAAAGAAGCCAGAGTTCCATACAGCCTGGACTGCAATGAAACAAACAGTTACCCCAGGATGTGCTAGAACCTCAGATTTCTCAGGTTCCCCAAAGATGGTCAGTGTCCCGCAGATCAGCAGGAAGAAGTCTTGAGAACTTGACACCCTTATTCCCTAACCTGCCAAACCTAACTCCCCACCTTTTTCATTCTAAGAGGTGAGATTGTTGGAACCTCAGCATTATGCTGACCCTGCTCACTGACAAATGGCCAGACACACATAGCTATATCACCGTTATGGGGCTGTATAAGGACTCTGTACGCATGTGCAAGCTTCCCTTTTTAATCGAGCACCTCCACATGTCCGCCCTCTCTCCCTTTTTCTCTCTCTCTCCAACCCCCCCATGCTCTCCCTTCTCTGTCTCATTCTCTGCTTCTTTCTCTCTCTCCCTTCCCCCTTCACTTCCCTTTCTCACTAATAAACTCCACGTGGTTAATGAATCTCTTGGTTCATGTTCCATCACGCTCTGTAACTTAAACAAAAGAACAACAAGGCCTATATATTGTGGAGAAGGATAGTTGACACTTCATTGATGTTGACACATAGTGTGTGTTTTTGATGTAGTGCTAGCCCAGGTATGCAGACATTCCTATACTTGTGCCCACTGAAATGCCACTAGTTGGACTGTGCAGACCTCAGACCACAGAGTGTGGAAACTATATAAAGTAGATGGTGGCAACATGCCCATTGTTTTAGACATCTGTTACCATTTTATTTCCAGATGGGCAATGAGAGAATCACTCCAATGCCATGGGCTGCTTCAAACAGGCTGTCCTCCCTGGAGAGAGCTACAGTTCCTGTGGAAGTTGCCAATTCCCTGTGCCTTTCAGGATGGACATTTCTTTCAGTTTCATGTCAGCATAGATCATCCTCAGACAGAGAGAGTTTCTGGTGAGTATTCAAGTGTCTGATAAACTAGGATTGAGAACCCAGACCCATTGCTGGCCTTATGAAACTGCCTGTTTGGGATGGTGGTTTACTGAGTTACCATGAAGTCATTTTGAAACACCTTGACCTGGTAAATCAAGCTACTACAGTCACTAACACCCCAAAGATACAGTCTTATAAATAATCTGTGATAATTGAGACCTATAGGAACTCCTTTGACAAAAGGTTCAACATGATATAATCCATTAATTGCACTCTAGGTGACATAAAATGTCTTGTTGGGGCCTTGTCTCTTCCATTATACTGTGACTCCACTTAAATTTCTTTCTTATGTGTATATATATTTAGGGTGCTTCTATGGTAGTAAGTATGTATATGACTTTGCAAATAGCCTTTACTGTTAGGTATGCCTTCTGTTATTCCCTCCTTTACCTTGTCCCCCCATATCCCTCCACATGAAATTGTCCTATTATGGTTTTCCATTTACCTGTTTTTAACACTATACTCTTATTTCTCTTTTTTCAACGATGCTCTCATAACCCCTGGTCCCTTACAAGCAACTACCTAATGTCTGTTCTTATTCATATTGAAGTACACATGCCTGAAGCATAAAAGCTAACACTCACATTTAAAGGAAAGCATGTACTTCTCGTTCTGTGGTTTGGGTTAACTCTGTCAGATAAATTGCTGCTACATGAGTTCATTTATCTGGAAATTCATTTTTGTTAATGTCAGAATAATGTTCCATTGTGTAAATGTATCACAGCTTCAGTTTCTCTTTACCAGCTGATGGACATTGTGTCTGTTTTCAACTTCAGGTGTTATGAATAGAGAAGCAGTGAGCATGATTGATAAACCTGTATCTCTGGAGTAATATGTAGTCCATAACCAAGAGTATTCTAGCTGGATCTTACTTTAGTTCATTCTTTAGAATTTTGACAGGGTTGCTGGATTCTGGAGGATGCATGATGTCTTGGTTGGTCATGTTTCTATTTTATGCACTGGGACCTAGGCATCTGGAATTATAGTATTTGATGTGTTTCATTGTGTAAATATCTGGTATTGTCTTCATTGGGTAGATGTTCTCTTTGTGGTTGCTATTGCCCACTCTGCTCCGAGCCAAGTGTGGCCAATGTGTGGGTCCTAAATTCCAACCTATTGGGAGAGCTGTTGTGCAGTTCAGCAGATACTCCTAGAGGAATAGAGCTTGGTTAGAAGGAAATACTGACAGGGTGGCAGGGAAGAGCTAGGAGTTCTCTGGGTCATTAACAAAAGATTGGGTCCCTAGGGTCATGGGGGAATGTCTGCTGTACATATGTTTCTCTTATTGGTTGATGAGTAAAATTATGATTGGCCAGGCAGGAAAGACAAGCAGGGCTACTAGATGAGGAGAATTCTGGTGTATGTAGGCAGATAGGAATCACCATGTAGCCAGCAAAGACTTAGCAGATTCAGGAGTTCTACAGTAATCCAAGGCCCCATGGAAATACATAGATTAATAGAAATAGATTAATAATTAAGACAGAGTTAGCCAATAAGAAGTCCTAGGCATTGGCCTACACTTTTATAACTAATATAATATCCATGTGTGTACTTGGGGCTCAAGGGCGGCAGGACCCAGAAAACTCATGCTACACTAGTGGGTGGAGACAGGCTCATGGTAGCTCATGTGTGTGGTAGCTCATGTGGACAGGCTGCACCAGAACTGAGGATAAGTTAAGAGAGACCTGAATGGAGAACAGGAAGATGGATGAAGGTCCCCTACCTGAATACTAGCTAATTGTGGCAGCTGTGGGTCCCTGCTAGAGAGAGGCTGGGTCAACAGAGTCACAAGGAATACAGATGGGCTAGAAGGAACACTGAAAGGGCCAACAGGAAGAACTAGGGGCACACTGAGTCTGTATCAAGAGCCAAACTGGACTTTTTGTTCCATTGTGCATCAGATGTAAGAAGCTTAAAAACACCCATATTACTTTCCTTTTATGCAAAAAGACTGAATGAAGAATTTATGAATGTAAATTATAGAAATCCAAGGGAAATAACGAACTGTGACGGTGCAGATACAGCAGCATAGTCATAATCTCCAGGGCTACAAGGATCTTGGAAACCAGAAAATATAGGAAAGGGCAATTATTTTGAAATGCAGTTTCTACAGATGCTGATGTGCAAGGCAGGGCCCCAACATTTGTGTCTCTGCAATGTTCCTCAGGAGAGCTGCTTGCACAATTATGCACCACTGAGTTAAGCACGAAAAGATCAGAGCACCCCTGAAAAGTCACAAGAACCATTTCATAACACAAGGACCCTATGTCTTTACTGCAGTTGTAGCCAAAGGCCCCAGTCAAGACTCCTGAGCCATTACATCAGCTGGTTTTATGACAAATTGACACAAGCTAAAGTCATCAGAGAGGAGAGAGCCTCATGTGTGGAAATT
The DNA here is from genome assembly GCF_017639785.1 of Mesocricetus auratus. Classification (NCBI taxonomy): domain Eukaryota; kingdom Metazoa; phylum Chordata; class Mammalia; order Rodentia; family Cricetidae; genus Mesocricetus; species Mesocricetus auratus. The sequence continues at coordinate 78,723,809 of NW_024429190.1, forward strand.
CCTACTTGAGAATCAGCTGTAAAGCATTTTGTAATTAATTATCAGTAGTGGAGGGCTATGGAACCGTGAGTGGGGCTAGCTCTTGGATGATGATCCTGGCTTGTATAAGGAAGAGGCTGAGCAAGCTATGATGACCAATCCAGTAATCATTACCCTTCCATGGCCTCTGCATCAGCTCCTTCCTCCAGGTTTCTGCCCTGTTTGAGTTTCCATCCTGACTTCCTTCAGTGGAGAACAGTGATGTAGAACTGCAAGCCAATTTAACCCTTTCCTCCTCAACTTGCTTTTAGGTCCTGGGGTTTCATTGCAGCAATAGATACTCTAACAAGACACCATCCATAAATCTTATATAATGAGCTCATCAAAGATGTTTTTATGGTCACTCATTGTTGAGGGAAGTCCTGTTATTTGTCAATAAAGTACTGTTGAGCCTATAGGAATCTAGATAGGTGGGGCTAGGAGTCCAGGAGGATTCTGGGAAGGAGAAATACAAGAGAGTCACCATGTAACGCCATGGGGGTAGGAAGCCTGGAACTATTCTCCGGTAAGAAACATACTTAGATTAACAATTATGGGGTAATTACTTAAGTCAGAGCTAGCCAGTAAGAAACAAGCAAGGCCAACAGCTTCATAATTAATATAGCCTCCTGTGTGTTTATTTGGGGACTACAATGTGGCGGAGCTCAGGCGACTGGCGGGTGATATACCAAAGCGGCTAGCAAGAAAAAGCTTCTCTTAACATAATGGTTGTCAGAAGCGGGATATTCAATGCTATATATGGAAAACAATATATTTATTTACCAGAGAGAGAGAGAGAGAGAGAGAGTCACACAGGCCAGGAGTTAGAAGCATGGCTGGCTTCCCGGAGAAAAAGGGAGGTTCCTTCCTCTTTCACTTCCTTTTATATCTACCTGTGTCAGTTTACATGTCTCCGCCCTCATGGGTGGATAGCTTTGTGGGGTTCACACCTACACTCAATAAATCACCTCTTGCATTTGCAGCCAGTGATCTGGCCCTGGTTCTTGGGCAGAGGGTTCGGTTCAGTGCCCGGCGCTTTGATGCCGAGGTCTTTCAATGGTAGCCTCAAACATACCACCTAGCAGAGGCTGACCCTGAACTCCTGTCTTCCTCCTCCCAAGTCATGACAGCAAGTATGGACCTCCACACCAAGTTGATTATTTTTTATTAATAAAAGTAACATAGTCTTTATATCATGTTTTAGAGAGTTGATGCATTTTTTATGGTGTAGGAATTATTGGCTATTACATTTGGAGGATGATACTTTATGTTCTCACTGTAAAGATGAGAACAACTGATACAAATGATCTTAACAACATAAGTTTTTCTTGGACAAGTTCTCCTTTTCTAAGTCAAATAATTTGATTGATTGCATCTCGTGATTATTATCGATAACATTAATTTGAGCCTAGGATTCTTTTACTTATAATTTAATGTGTTGCGCTTGTAAACTTAAAAAAAAGTCATTGCTGAATTATAGTATAATAGAAAACAAATAGAAAAGGTCTCAATTAGATAATTTACATAAAAGTTCCATTTTATATTTATAATATTTTTAAAATTTGACAATTCCATATATGTATATAATGCATTTCAGCCATGCTCACTCCCTCCCACCTTTCTTATTTCCCTTTCAAGCTTTTCAAATGCCCCTCTTTATGAGTCCCTTTCTCACATTAATATCTGGGAACTATCTTGGGATCCACTGAGTTTAACCAGAGCTGTCTTTGGGACACTAGACTTTAGACTATCCACTGGAGCAGTGCTGCTCTCCTGTGAGTATTAGAGTGAAACCAGAGACTGCCTATTTTCCATAATCTACCAGTAGCAATAGTTCAGCACAAGGAAGTATGGTCCCACTGAGTCCCTTTCAAACACTTGCCATGCTGATGAGAGACTATGTCTTGTGCAGGTAGCAGTAGGTATTGTGAGACAGACCATGGTTGCAATGGCTGTGTGTGCGCGTGCACACATGAATGTGCAATGGCTGTGTGTTTCATGCACACAACATAGCATTTCCCATCTTTCTTTTGATCTTCTGGCTCCTGTAATGTGACAGCCCTCTTTCTCACAGCTCTAAGCTTTAGAGGGGGTGACATAGTTGTCCTGTTTAGGGTGAAACACTTATTCTGGTACCTTGAGATGCCATGAGTCTCTGTACTCACCACAGGTCATTACAATGGGAATTTTTTCCTGGTAATGTTGGCGGTAGCCTTTGTCCATGAGTATACATAGTTAGAATAGTTTGGAATCACATCTCTTAAAACAACTGTTGAAACTTCCTCCAACAAGACTTAAGAACTTTTACTTTGTTCTGTGCTGATAACCGCACATAGGTAATTGATAAGAAGATAATCATTATACAAACTAAGGCCACATGATTCTGCCAGAAGCCCCATGGTGAGAGATCAATGCCCTGGATCATCAAGAATTCTTCACCAGTACATCTGTAATTCAACACACACAAAAATAATGTCAAAGCTCATTCAGCACATTCACTTTCTTCTACATATCATTAAAATTTCTTATTTTTGAGAACAGTAATAATGAAGTTACTAGTTATGAAATCTAAACTGCTTGAATCAGGTCCCTTTGTTAATTTCAAAAACCATTCCAAAGAGGTGTAGCTGTCACATTTATTTAGAATCATAGAGAAAGAATGCTTGGTGAACTTGGGCAAGTTTAGAGAGTCATGCTAAAATCCATCTTTGTTTTCTTCACTATGTCATTCATTTTTCAATCTACAATGCTGCTCTCTCTTCAAAGGACAAAGGCATGGATGAAGGTCTTGTTTCTCCTGAAGGGAAAAACCTTAGCTTCCTAATGACACAGACACTCTAAGAGAACAAAGCTTTGTGCAGTTCTGCTGACTCAGTAGAGCCATGCAAAAGAACACACAGCTTCAAAATCTAGACTGAGGACCAGAGGAGAATAAGGGTTTCTGACAGGAGTCAGTCAATTCCTGTCAGCTGCTATATTAAGTCAGCAGTAACAACCATAGATACTCAGCTATGGAACATTCCCAGCTGCACATGGCTACAGACAGCCTTAGTAGCTGCTGGAGCACAGCAGGATGCAGAAGCCCTGATACAGGATAGAAAAGCAGCTTCTGCTAAAAATTCTGGATAAATTACAATTATTGCTGTGTATCTCCATCCCTGTGTATACACATCCTGTGTGTTTTAATCCCTGTGTGTATCCATCCCTCTGTACATCCATGCCTGTGTGTGTCCATCCTTGTGTCTCCATCCTTTGTATCTCTTAGGATTTAACTGTTCTAAAATCTGCCGAAAGGTCAGATTTCTTCCTCTAGTGAGGATGAGATTGGTGATTCACTTTACCCATCCCCATCCTTCTGACAAGAAAATGGTAATGATTTTGTATTAGAAGGTTGCCAGACTACACTAGCAGAGAGGAGATTTGTGAGAGCACAGAGACTATAGTCATAAAGCTGGGGAACCAGCACTGGACCTAACCAAGTCCTCTGAAAGTGGGTGCCAGCTAGGAGACCTGGGAAGTTTATGGGGCCTCTAAAAGTGGAGCCAGTGTTTATCAGCAGCCCAGATACAGAAAAGAGTGCATAGGTCCTTCCCCAAATGATATGACAGACTTTGATGCTCCCCCATTGAGGGCCTCACTATCCTTGGGGAGTGGGGATGTGGGGGAGTGGGTGGGGATGGGTTGGGGGGTCTGTTGGTAGCATTGGAGGATGGGGAGCAAGGGAATGGGTGGATTGATATGTAAAAATAAGATTCTTTTGAAAATAAAATAATTTAAAAAAGATATTCCTTCTATACTTGTTTTCCTATCAGTAATTCAAACATAAGTTTGCTTTGCTATTTTTCATTATTATTTTAAACATCCATGAGAGATTTAACTTGTCATCATGTTCTTCTCTCATTGATATATCAATATCAAATCAATGAGAACAATCATAGAGAAGGCTGTACTGTAATGTTAAAACAATACACTTTAATTTTATAAACCTGTGTTTCTATTTTAATGGCATTAGACACAAATAAGATTTCCTTCTCAAAATACTGAAATATGTGTTTCTTTCATCACACACACACACATACACACACACACACACACACACACACACACACACACACACACACACTGGCCTTTGCTTTCTTGAAGTCTCCCAGAGAGTGAGCAGAGGGAAGACTCTGGAATCTGGCAGGCACAGCTCAGCCCTTGCTGCCCTTGCTGCCCTGACATTCTTGGGCTCTGCTCACAGGAACCATAATCTACACATGTACAAACTGTGTGCCCTGTGATTTATCAGAGCAGCCTATGTCAGACTCAAATGTTCTGAATCAAGGAACTCAAACCCACAATCAAGACACCAAAACCATTTTTAAAGGCCCAAAGAACCCTTTCTGCACATTGTCTACACCACTGAACAGTAGGATGGAAACACAGCTATATGTGTATTGGTTATAATGACTCACTGTGGGGAATGGGCAAGGGACAGAGTGTTAATCATGAATGGATGGGTTTCCCTTGTAAGTCTAGAAGCATTCTATGTCCCCATTGTGACCCAGAACTACAGCTTACATTACATAGTTCTCACAGCTACTTATTTTTGCTGTTTTGTGCTCTGGACAGAAGTTTTGCCCCAAGAATTCATTGTGTAGCAAAGCCTGTAACACAAACAAAAACAGGACAGACAAATAGTTTAATATTTTTATAGTTTTCCAAAGAATAAACACAGCAATAACTTCAAATACAATCTTGACTGTAATTTCGTGTGTGTGTGTGTGTGTGTGTGTGTGTGTGTGTGTGTGTGTGTGTGTGTGTGTTTCCAGACAGGGTTTCTCTGTCGTTTGGCCCTGAAACTCCCTCTGTAGATCACTCTGGTGTTGAACTCACAGAAATTCACTTGCCTCTGCCTCTCAGGTGCTGGGATTAAATGCTGGAGCCACCACCATCAGGCTCAAAAACATTTAAACAACAAAAACCCCACCAAGTTCAGTCTGCCCAGCAAAGCAGTGCTCCTTCCCCTCTTGGGAGGTTTAGGATTGAAATGAAGGAACTTCCCAACTACTAAGAGGTGGACTCTAACTAGATTACCTCAGGCACCTACTTCTCTTCCCAGTACATAACCATGTAAACATGGTAATTAAAACAATACCATTGATTTATAGTAACAATATTTCTTGTTGCTTTCATCAAAACCAGTTGTGATTATGGCAATAATGAAGTCTGTTAAGATACACTTTACTGCAGAGAAAGCTTGACAATGCCAGTATGGCTGTGGGAATTGTAGGCATTTTGAACGGATCAGATAGGACAGGTATTCTGGCACTCGGGAGTCACAGAATACTGTGTTACACAGCTCAGATGGAAAGGTATCCTGGAGCTCGGGAGCCAAGGACTACCACAGGCTGCAGTAAGCATAGCAGCTTACAGCCCTGCTTCAGGGAGAGTCTTCCCCAGTGTTATCACCTCTGCTCCAGCAGGAGAGGGCCTTCCAGCTGGGCATGTTTGCCTGGTGTACATTTTTACTCCAGCAGAAGGTTCCCGAGTGAAAAGTTGCTACAGTTCAGCTCTGCTCCAGGGAGAGTGGAGAGCAGAGTGTAACAACTCCACTCTGCCAAGGCAAAAGTCTTGCAGCCCTGCTTACTCTGCTCTGCCCAGGGTCACCTCTGCTCTGCTGCAAAAGAAGGTCTTCACCCAAAGCTCATTGAAGGGGTTTATTGGGAGGGAAGAATCCAGGAGAGTGGAGGACAGCCGGGCAGAACCAACAGCCACAAGCTGAACAAACACAGGGTTTATGTATGGCATCCAGGGTGGGGATTGGTCAGATTTAAATCTCCTGCTCAGGGATTGGCTAGTTTTCTGCACAGGGTTAGGGTCAGATTTGGCTCTGGTTTCAGGGCCAACGTGTGTTTCCTTCTCTGGTCCTTTTTAGTCTTTGGCTCTAGTTTTAGGGCCAGGGTGCATTTCTTTCACTGGCTCTGATTCCAGGGACAAAGTGTGAGTCTTCAACACTGGTTTCAGGGTCAGGGTACATTTCTTTGGTTCTAGCTGCAGGGCCAAGGTATGTTTCTTTGGCTCTGCTCTGGGTGTGTTTCTTTGGCTGGTCCCTTTTCCCTACAGATATCACATGTTTCTGTTTCTTTCATCTTCCTGATGTAAACTATGTATTATAGTCCCTAATCCTTTCTTTATTTCCTTATTGGATAGAATCACAACTGTATACTTTTCATAATGTCATCTATCTTTCCTGTTTATCCTGGGATTTTTCTCACCATTTATTTCCCCAAAATAACACATGACTGGGGAAAACCCAACATGACTCACTGGCCTTTGGTAAAACCAACAGGAAAGTTCACATCTTTAGCTCCTGGAAGGAGAATCCTGGGAAGGATCTGGTTAGAGATTACAGCTGGGAAAAGGACTTGGTTTGGAATCATTTCAGGTGCTACATTTGGAGAAGTCAAGTGCAGTAACAGACATAACAACTTACTGTGAATCCATAATGAGGAATGTTAATGTATTGAATGGGAGAAAGTCCAGGTAGTAAGCTTCCTGAATATATTTCCAGAGCTGAGAAAAACTGTGAAGAGCAAAATCAGGAATTAGAACCAGTATGTTGACTAAGAATTCGAGACAAGATCCTCCTCTTCAAGACCCCCTAATCCTTCTGGTCATTTTTGCTGAGACCAGCTCTTTAAATCATTCTTTCAGTTAACTCTAAACAGAAACAGGATTCTTCACTCTACAGAGCCAAGCATCTTTGTGTTTTTAAAAGGAAATCCTGACACCCCTTTGAAGAAGCCAAACCTACAGAAATGACATTATCTTTAAAACAGCATACAACCTATGAACATTCTTTTAATTTTAAATACACCCATCCTACATAGTTAAAATTATCTTTAGATTCCTTATAATATCTAATTTATGTAGTTATATAGTTTATACGGCATAATTCAGGGGATGGTGATATTCCCAGCAGAATAATCATTTGTATCATATATTTTCAACATGTGATTGATTGAATCTTTGACAAGCTGACAGACCAACTGTAGTGATTATTCTAATAAAACTGCTGCCATCCCGGAACCCATGTTAGAAGAAAACTGTCTTGGAACATCATATATCAATTGGATACTAGCTAAATTCACTGTAGAGCAGGGAATGGAAATTCTCTAGGGAGGGCCTCAATCCTTCCTCAACACACTGTGCCTTGCTTTGTTCAGGCCCATGAGGGACCTGCCCCTTTCTGAATGAAGACAGAGAAGGGGTGGGTAGGAAGAGGGTAGATGATAGTCAGGGTTAGGAATAGGAGGAGAGGAGGGAAGGGAAACTGTAATCAGCTTGTAAAATAAATAAAAAACATTAAGTAAATTAAATTAAAAAAACTCTCGATAGTATCATTTTAGGCAAGCCAGTGAGGCATTTCCTAAATTACTGATTGAGGTGACAAGGCCAAGACCAATTGTGTGTGTTTCCTTCCCTGGTCTGGCCATCCTAGGTTCTAGAAGACAGAGGACTGAGTGAGTCACTAAAACAAGCCAGTAAGCAGCAACCTCCATCATCTCTACATCAGCTCCTGCCTCCAGGATCCTTCCTGTTTGTGTTCCTATTCTGACTCCCTTCAGTGATGAGCAGTGATATGAAAGTGTAAGCTGGATGAACCCTTTTCTCCCCACTTGCTTTTTGGCCATGGTGTTTCATCACAGCAATAGAAACCCTAAGTAGAAAAAACACTGAACCTCACATACCCATTTCTACTTCCAAGAATCAATAAGTCTTGTTACTTATGAGTTTTGATTCTCTATTCATGACATTAGGAGTAATATTGGATTCAATTAAAATACTACCTTCAGAAAAACTCAATCCTAGAACTGATAAACCACACAGTGTGGTGAAGAGCAGCACAGAAAGTGACAAATCCCCATTTAAAAAGCTGCCAAACCACAGAATCACATGGAGATGCCAGAAAGCACTGATGGGGATGGACAAGGGGCAGCTATGGAGTTCACAATGAACTTGTCCTATCTACTCAAGTACACCAGAATAAGCAAAACAGTGACTGTGTGTGCATACATTCAGACTGCACCTGACTGTAACTTGCAGTCTTCCCGCCAGCTGCCTGTGTCCCAAGCTGTCTCAGTCACCAAATAACACACAAAACACTATATTAATTATGGATCTGTTAGCCATTTTCTTGGTTTCTTATTGACTAGCAATGACTTAATTATTAAACCATAACTGCTAATGAGAATATTTCCACTTAATCTTCTCTTACCGGAGAAAAAGGTCCAAACCTCTTACTTCTTCTGCATCCTACATCATGACAGACTGTGCTTCTGTTTCCCAGAATCCTCCTCGACTCCTAGTCCCACCTATCTTGCTTCCCTATTGACCAACAGTGCTTTATTTAATAAATCAATAAGACAACATATACACAGAAGGACTTCACCATCACCTGACCAAATGTTTATATAGAAAACATTTGGTTTCATAAGGTCCCACATAGAAACTTTATACAATAACCTGTTGTCTTAGTTCCTTTCCTTTGGCTGTGATAAAACACTATGGCACACAGAGAAGTTGGGAGCTTTTCCAAGTACAAATTACAAACATAATGGGAAAGAAACAAGGTGGGGATCTTGAAAAAATGTAGCCAAATAAAATACTTGAATAATAAAAACTTTAGGATGCTTAAGAGAAAACTGAAGATACCAGGTGATAGGCAGACCTCCCATGATTATAGGTTGGTAGTATAAATATAAAAATAACCATCCTACCAAAAGAAATCAACAGATTCAATGCAATTCCCAAGAAAATTAGAATACAATTCACATAAATTGAAAAAATACTAAATTTTACATGGAAATACAAAAGTCCTTGATTAGCAGAACAATTCTGAGCAACAAAACAGTGGTGAGAGAACCCATCCCCCTTTTGTGTAAGGAATGATTCATCTCCTCTATTGATAAGTGACTTTCATTAGGCCTGCCTGCATATCTGGGAATAAGCACAACGGACTCTGGCACATTTTACCACCCCATACAAAGGGCATCATGCCATTTGCTCTGGTCATACCAAGGTCCCACAGAAAGGAAAAGGACATCAGTCTGGAGATGTCCTACTGCACAGGAGTAATACTTGGGCACATGCTGACATGCTGTACAATTAACACAGTTTACCTAAGTACTCAATCTCTACATCAGTTTTGCAATCACACTTATCAAAAGTAGAAAAAATTAAACTCTATCAACAATATGCATGTCCTTTAGGGAATGAGGTATTGTTAGATTCCTTTTGAGAATCCCCAAAGTGGACAACATGGGACACATTTACTTGTGTATCCAAGAAAGCTTTCTTTCTTTCTTGTTTTGTTTTCTTTTGTCTTTCTTTGTTTTCTTACTCATCAAACTGACATCAGAGCAGTAGCCACAAAGCCTTGAAGGAAAGGCTGTTCCTTCTCTCCTAAAGACCATAATAAGCTTTAGCAAAGGGCCTCATGTCTCAAATCCAGATGTGCCAAACATGTACATGTTCAAGAAGGAACACAAGGAAAATTTTCCTTTCAGGAAAACACAATTCACACTCACCAGCATGAACACAAAGTAGGTCGTCATAAGTACTGTTGGTGTTGTCACTTTATTATTCCTTGTTCCTATAGAGAGCAGCAGGGAACTGGCAGAATAAGCCAATATCATGATGGTAAACAACATAGTGAAGAATCTCTTCAGATCTTTTATGATTCCTTAGAAAGTTAAAAGTGGGGTCAGTTCTTTTACCTAAGTCAAGGGAATTGTACATATTCCAGATAATACTTTAATAACCAACAAGACCAGTAACAGCTTCACAGTCATCCAACTTCTCTGAGTCTGAATCTACTACCTGATCATGTGGATGCTTAGAACAAAACTAGGGGACTTTGGAGGAGCAGCATGTTTTCCTAACCATGTGCATTTCTCCAGTGCTATCATATGGTTTTATTTTTATACTTGCTACAAAATACCTTTCATATATTACCTATTCTCCTCTACACATAAATATGAACAATTTATGGGATCCTGGAATGGAGGGCTACTTGCAACACAACTGGTTAAAATTTTACTGCATTGTCTTACAGGAGAAATCAGCAGTAGAACATGTTCATGTCCACATTTCTTGTGTTTATATAATTGCATTAGTAATGAAATTGGAATCAGGACTTACTGGTAGTTTTTTGTCAGTATAGCACAAGCTAGGATCTTATGGGAAGAGCCAACCTCATTAAGAAAATGCCTCCTTTAGACTGGCCCTAAGGCAAGTCTATGCCAGCATTTTCTTGATGAATAATTCATGTGGGCAGTCTTAGACAACTCTGGATGATGGTATCACTAGGCAGATGGGTCTGGGTTCTATAAGAAAGCAGGATGACTCCCCAGGATCTCCTGGACTGGGAACTGCAGCAAGCTTTACTGGCCCCCTGAAAACAGAGCTACCAAGAGCCTTCTGAGAGAGCCTGCCTTAGCCTACCCCCACTCAGGGCAGAGGGTAGAGTGCAGAGTGCAGAGAGCAGAGCTCCCACCCACTGAGAGAGGGAGTGTCTGAGACCCATCAGTACCCATCAGTGAACTGGACCTGCTTGCACACACCAGAAGAGAACCTTGTACCCATATTAACCAGGAAAGGAAGAGATCACATCTGTACCCATTGAAAGAATGTATGGGAAGATGACAAGAACAAATTCAACGACAGAAAAAACAATATGATGCCACCAGAGTCTAGGGAATGTACACCAGCAAGATCTGAACATCACAACACAGACAAAACAGAAAAGAATGACCTAAAAACAACTTCATGAAGATGATAAAGACCCTTAAAAAAGAAATGAGAAAGTCTTTTAAACAAATGGAAAAAAGACAAACCAAAAATTACAAGAAACAGTTCAAACAGTGCATGGCTTGAAAGCTGAAATAGAGACAATTAAAAAAAACACAGTCTGAAGCAATGCTGGAACTAGAAAACGTGAGTTAACGATCTGAAACCACAGATGCCAGCATAACCAACAGAATAGAGGAGTTAGAAGAGAGAATCTTAGGTGTTGAAGATTCATTAGGAGAAATAGATTCATCGACCAAAGAAAATGTTAAGTCCAAAAAATCCCTAACAGAAAATATCCAGGAAATATGGGACACTGTGAAAAGGCCAAATCTAAGAATAATAGGTATAGAAGAAGGTGAAGAAATCCACTTCAAAGGTACAGAAAACATATTCAACAAAATCATAGAAGAAATATTTCCAAAACTAAAGAAAGACATGCCAAAGAAAGTACAAGGAGTCTACAGAACACCAAATAGACTGGACCACAAATAGAAGTCCCCTCACCACAAAATAGTAAAAAGCCCGATCATACAGAATAAAGAAAGAATATTAATAGCAGCAAAGGAAAAAGGCCAACTAACATATGATGGGGGAAGTCCTATGTATATGTCAATAAAGCACTGTTGGGCCAATAGGGAACCAAGATAGGTGGGGCTAGGAGTCCAGGAGAACTCTGGGAAGGAGAAACACAGAGAGTAAAAGAGTAATAATAGATAAATAAATAAGCCACGTAAAGATGGAAAATACACAGAGTCTGGTTACTGTACGCTATTGTGTTTTTCAGTTTTTTGATTGCTCAGGAAGGAACAACTGCTAAAGTACACTTGATTATAAATGCTACTGAATTAATTCAACTTATATCTTTTGAAAATGCCTTGACTTCAAAATTTAAGTATAAGAATATGTTATTTGGGAAAGGAGTTTTTGTTTATGTTTCTACAGAAAATGAAAAGCTGAGGATTCCTTCCAGGCTTCTGTGGTTTGATGAACCAAGACCTCCAGAAACAGTGGACCAGGTGTTCCAACCACTAAAACAGCTAAGATGATGGAGCTTTACAGACCACGGAAATAAGGACTTGTACAGGTTTCTGAGTTTTGTCATGATCCCCATGGTATGAACAGCACCCCCTTCCAGCATGAAGCAGTTTGGAATGAGCGACATCCTAATTCCCATCTTGTTTATAAACCTTTGTTTTCACTTAAATGGAATTGTTTATAATTGGTTAATGATCACAACCAATCTCTTTTTAATGGTAAAAAGGGGAATTATGGAATGGGTATGGTTTTTCATTTACTGATACAAACTCAAGGTCAGTTTTGTGATGTGTATATTTTTCCTCTTGATTAAGTATTGTGCTCATACTGATCTTTTAAAACATAATGCATAACTGAATACAGACTATAGATATTTACTTATAATAGAATTTATAGTTAGGTAAGTTAGGTTTTCTAGATATACAGAAATATATTTGAGATAGATAGACAATCTTCAAACCTTTAAAAGACCTTCAGAAAATGGCATTTAAAATGGTTTAGGGTTTTTCTTGACAATGAGAAATGTCTGCTCCTGGCAGCGCCAATTACATCTGAGAGGAAGATGGGCATCGAAGAAACTTGTTACGGAGTTTGCTTTCAACATGGCAAGATTAGCCATTTGGGCAAGAAACTGCTCTTGCCTAGATTGTTTGACTGTTGCTGTATAAACTGGACATACAGGACCCACAGGAAAGTGACTACTGAACTCAGTCTTACAGGGTTCCTACTTCATGGATGAGTCTACAAGACTTTCTGCAGGACAAAGAAAAATGACTGATAGACTGCCAATGCAGATGGACAGTATGAAATTTCCTGCTTTGTTGAGAAATCTTCTGGATACATTGTGGCCTATGGGCTGAAGATGGATGCCCCAACGTTACAGAGGAACTTCGGGTGACTGTCCTGCAGTAAGATGTCTCTGTCAATCCTAGTGCTTATATATTATCCTTCTGTGGTCTTTGATGGAGTTGAAGACAGATTGTTATAATTATAGTTTTCCTTAGTTATGATAAAAGATAAGCTACATATTGGACTTTTGGACTCACAAGGATGAGATAGATAATATTTTCTTTAAATCTTGCTTAATGTTGATAGACAAAATATTGTAACTGTGTTATTACTTGATAACTGTTCTTTTATATATAATTTGACAATGTTAAAGTTAAGACCTTTCTTTTTGTTTAGACAGAAAAGAGGAGATGATGGGGGAAGTCCTATGTATATGTCAATAAAGCACTGTTGGGCCAACAGGGAACCAAGATAGGTGGGGCTAGGAGTCCAGGAGAACTTTGGGAAGGAGAAACACAGAGAGTCGAGATGTAACGCCATGGGGTAGGAAGCCCGGAAACTTCTCCAGTAAGAGACATACTTAGATTAACAATTATGGGGTAATTACTTAAGTCAGAGCTAGCCAGTAAGAAACAAGCAAGGCCAACAGCTTCATAATTAATATAGTCTCCTGTGTGTTTATTTGGGACTGATGTGGCTCTAGAACCAGGCTGGTAGGAAGGCTTCTCACAAGGAAAAAGCTTCTCTTTACAAACATACAAAGGCAAACATATCAGAATCATACCTGACTTTTCCATGGAAACTCTCAAAGCCAGAAGGTCCTGAATAGATATTCTGCCAACACTAAGAGAGCACAGATGCCAGTCCAGACTACTATACCCAGCAAAGCTTTCAATGACTATAGATGGAGAAAACAAGATATTCCATGACAAAACCAGATTTAAACAATACATACCCACAAATCCAGCCCTACAGAAAGTACTGGAAGGAATACTTCAATTTAAGGAAGGTAACTATGCTCACAAAAACATACGCAATAGATTATCCAACTTTACCAAAAGACAAAAGAAAAAGGGAGGTAAATCCACAAACAATTACACCACCAATAACAAATCAAAAACAAACAAGAATTAACACTCAATGGTCCTTAATTTCCCTCAATATTAATGGTCTTAATTTGCCTATAAAAAGACACAGGCTAACAGAATGGATACGAAGCATACTACATCCTTCTGCTGCCTACAAAAACACACCTCAACTTCAAAGACAGACATTACCTCAGAGTAAAGGGTTGGGATAAGATTTTCCAGTCAAATGGATCCAAGAAACTAGCTGGTGTAGCTATCCCAGTATCAAACAAATTAGACTTCAAACTAAAATCAATCAAAAGAGATAAAGAAGGTCATTTCGTATTCATCACGGGAAAAATCCATCAGAATAAAGTCTCAATTCTGAACATCTACGCCGCAAATACAAGGGTGCCCACATTTGTAAAAGAAACATTACTAAAATTCAAATCACACATAAGACCTCACACAATTATAGTGGGAGGAGACTTCAACACCCCACTGTCACCTCTAGACAGGACTACGAGACAAAGAAACAAAGGAACTAACAGAAGTTATGACCCAGTTGGGTTTAACAGACATCTATAGAACATTCCACCCAAATACAAGAGAATATACCTTCTTCTCAGCACCAAATGGGACCTTCTCTAAAATCACCCACATAATTGGAAGCATGGCAAACCTCAACAGGTATAAAAAATTGGAATAACTCCCTGTATCTTATCAGACCACCATGCTTTAAAGTTAGAATTCAATAACAACACGAATTGCAGACACCCTACAAACTCATGGAAATTGAACAACGTGCAATTGCACCATTCTTGGGTCAAACTTATAGGACACTTTGAAGGCAGTACTAAGAGGAAAGTTCATAGCACTAAGTGCAAATATGAAAAAACAGGAGAATAGTCATAGGAAGAACTAACAGCACAACTGAAAGCTTAAAACAAAATGAAGCAAACTCACCCAGGAGGAGTAGACACCAGGAAATAATCAAATTGAGGGCTGAAATCAATAAAGCAGAAACTAGGAAAACAATACAAAGAATCAATGAAACAAAGAGTTGGTTCTTCGAGAAAATCAACAAGATAGACAAACTTCTGTCCAAACTTACTAAAAGACAAAGAGAGAACATGCAATCAACAAAATCAGGAATGAAAAGGGGGACATAACAACGGACACTGAGGAAATCCAGAGAATCTTCAGGTCATACTTTCAAAAACTGTACTCCACAAAATTTGAAAATTTAAAGTAAATGGACAATTTTCAGGACAGATACCACTTACCAAAATTAAATCAAGAGCAGATAAGCAATCTAAACTGACCTATAACCCCTAATGAAATAGAAGCAGTCATAAAAATCTCCCAACCAAGAAAAGCCCAGGTCTAGATGGCTTCAGTGCAGAATTCTGCCAGAAATTTAAAGAAGAGCTAACTCCAATACTCCTCAAAGTGTCCCACACAATAGAAGCAGGAGGTTCAATGCCGAACTCTTTTTACGAAGTTACAATTACCTTGATACCCAAGCCACACAAAGACACAACTAGGAAAGAGAAGCACAGACAAAATTCCCTCATGAACATTGATGCAAAAATACTCAATAAAATATTAGCAAATCTAATCCAAGAACATAAAAGAAAAATCATCCACCATGATCAAGTAGGCTTCATGCAGGGATGTAGTGATGGTTCAACATAAGAAAATCTATCAATGTGATTCACCATATAAACAAACTGCAAAAGAAAAACCACATGATCATCTCACTCCATGTGGAAAAAGCCTTTGATAAAACCAAGACCCCTTCATGATAAAAGTCCTGGAGAGATCAGGGATAACAGGAACATACCTGAACATAAGAAAAGCAATATACAGTAAACCAACAGCTAACATCAAACTAAACAGACAGAAACTCAATGCAATTCCTCTAAAATCAGGAACAAGATAAGGCTGTCTTCTCTATATATATCTCTTCAGTATTGTACTTGAAGTTCTAGCTAGAGCAATAAGACAAGAAAAGGAGATCAAAGGGATACAAGTTGGAAATGAAGAAGTAAAACTCTCACTATTTGCAGATGATATGAGTTTACATAAGTGACCTGAAATACTCTACAAGGGAACTCCTATAGCTTATAAACCCCTTCAGCCAAGTGGCAGGATACAAGTTTAACTCAAAAAAATCAGTAGCCCTATTATATACAGATTATAAATGGCCTGAGAAAGAAATCAGAAAAACATCACCCTTCACAATAGCACCAAACAACATAAAATATTTGGGGATAATGCTAACCAAACAAGTGAAAGACCTGTACAGCAAGAACTTTGAGTCTTTAAAAAAAGAAATTAAAGAAGATACCAGAAAAATGAAAAGAACCCCCATGCTCTTGGATTGGTAGGATTAAGATAGTAAAAATGGCAATCCTGCCAAAAGCAATCTACAGATTCAACGCAATTCCCATAAAAATACTGGCACAAATTTTCACAGACTTTGAAAGAACAATACTCAAATTTATATGGGAAAAAAAGACCCAGAATACCCCAAACTACCGTGTACAATAAAGCAGCTTCGAGAGGCATTAGTATCCCTGACATCAAGCTCTATTATAAAGCTATAGTCCTGAAAACAGCTTTGTATTGGCACAAAAATAGACATGTAGAACAATGGAATCAAATTGAAAACTCTGATACTAATCCACACACCTACAAACACTTGATTTTCGACAAAGAAGCTAAAATAATACGTTGGAAAAATGATAGAATCTTTAAAAAATGGTGCCAGCATAACTGGATGCTGGCATGTAGAAGACTGCAGATAGATCCTTGTCTATCACCATGCACAAAACTTAAGTCCAAATGGATCAAAGACCTCAATATAAATCCAACCACACTGACACTCTTAGAAGAGAAAGTGGCAGGCACCCATGAACGAGTTGGTACAGGAGACTGCTCCCTGAACATAACACCAGTAGTACAGACACGGAGATCGCCAATTAATAAATGAAACTTCCTGAAACTGAGAAGCTTCTGTAAGGCAAAGGACACAATTAATAAGACAAAAAGGCAGCCCACAGAATGGGAAAAGATATTCATTAATCCCACATCTGATAGAGGGCTGATCTCCAAAATTTACAAAGAACTCAAGAAGCAACTCTCCAAAACACCAAAGGATCCAATTATAAAGTGGACTACAGAACTAAATAGAGAATTCTCAATAGAGGAGTCTAAAATGGCTGAGAGAAAGTGCTCAACATCCTTAGCCATCCGGGAAATGCAAATCAAAACAACTCTGAGATACCATCTTCCTTCTGTCAGAATGGCTAAAATAAAAAACATCAATGACAATTTATGCTGGAGAGGATGTGGAGAGAGGGGAACACTCCTCCACTTATGGTGGTAGTGCCAACTCGTACAGCCACTTTGGAAATAAATATGGAGATTCCTCAGAAAAATGGGAATCAGTCTACCACAAGACCCAGCAATTTCACTCTTAGGCATATACCCAAAAGATGCCCATTCATACAACAAGGGCATCTGTTTCACTATGTTCATAGCAGCATTATTTGTAATAGCCCGAACCTGGAAGCAACCTAGATGCCCCACAACTGAAGAGTGGATAGAGAAAATGTGGTACATTTACACAATGGAGTACTAAGTAGGGGAAAACAACAATGGAATCTTGAAATTTGCTGGCAAATGGATGGCACTAGGAGAAACCATCCTGAGTGAGGTAACCCAGTCACAACAAGACAAGCATAATATATAGTCACTCATATATGGGTTTTAGGCCTGAAACATGGGAGTGACGGCCTACAATCCCCAGCCAGAAAATCTGGGAAACAACAGGACCCTAAGGGTGATATGCATGGTAACCCAGAGAAGGGAAACAGGACAGAATCTTCTGAGGGGCTTGGGAGCCTGGGTGGAGAGGTGAGGAAGCTGGGAAACAGACAGGGGTGAAGAGGAGGAGAGAGGAGGACATGGGGGAGCAGGAAAATTGAGTAGGAGGAAGAATAGAGGAGAGAAAAATGAGAAATACCATAATAGAAGGACCCATTAAAGGTCTGAAGAGAGATTTGGTACTAGTGAGATGTCCAGATGTCCAGAGGCCTACAAGGATGACACCAACTGGCAACCTAGCCAATAGTAGAGAGGCTACCTTTAATGCCCTTCTCTATAATGTGATTGATGACTTCCTTGTATGCCATCCTAGAGCCTTCATCCAGTGGCTGAAGGAAGCAAAGGCAGACACCCACAGCTAAACACTTAACTGAATCCCTGGAACCCAGTTGCAGAGAGGGAGGAGTGATGAGCAAAGGGGTTACGACTTGGCGGGTGAAACCTACAGAATCAGCTTACCTTAACAAGGGGGAACTCATAGACCCCAGACTGATGGCTGAGAGGTCAGCATGGGACTGATCCAGATGCCCTGAGTGTGGGTGTCAGTGAGGAGGCCTCAGAATCCTTTGGTGCCTTAGGCAATAAATCAGCATTTAACCCTGTTATCCAGATGGACTTTGGGAGCCCATTCCACCTGGAGGGATGCTGTCTCCACCTGGACACATGGGGGAGGGTCTAGGCCCTGCCCCAGATCTTTTGACAGACTTTCCAGATCTTCCAAGAAGGGCCTCAACCTCCTTGGAGTGTGGAATTGGGATTGGGAGATGGTTGAAGGGGGTGAGAGAGGAGGGGAGGGAGAAGGAGCTAGGATTGACATGTGAAGAAAACTTCTAATTTAAATTAAATTTTAAAAAATTTTAAAAAGATAGCAGACAGAGGAAGTCATTAGGATCAAGGTAGTAACATTGCAAAAGGTATGGATAGATATGTAATAAGTTAGATGGCATATGGTGGAAACATGTTTTTCTACTTATGCTTCTCTACTTTAAGCTTGCCAGAGTTGCACAAACCAAAACATAGTCCCCCAAGAGTAAAGATGCATTTTCTTGCTTTGTCACTTACCTGCTATGCTGACTACCACAACAGTGAATATGATACTTGGCAATAACACCCTGGGTACCAGCTCAGCCAGAAATTTCCCAAGGAAATATGATGACACTCTGTAGTATCCACTGGTATGCTCGTGTCTACAGAGACAAAGATAACATTATACATCCTTAAATTAGTCCAGAAGGGACAGGTGAGATGCTGGCTACACTGACCTCTGCTACCACAGGGAACCTAACAGGACAGTGTCCCCTATGCTCCAGGCTGACTCCCATACATGTCCCCATCTTAGGGACCAGCATCTTTGGGCCATCATCCTTATAACA
This sequence comes from Mesocricetus auratus, assembly GCF_017639785.1. Lineage (NCBI taxonomy): Eukaryota > Metazoa > Chordata > Mammalia > Rodentia > Cricetidae > Mesocricetus > Mesocricetus auratus. The sequence continues at coordinate 78,742,824 of NW_024429190.1, forward strand.
TTGTCACTTTGATTCTCCCCATCAAAAAACTCTCCCCTCTTTTGTCTACTCTGGGCACACAAGTGTCCTTCCATGGAAACAGTCTGATGAGCCCACTCTCCTCAGGGTCTCTGCCCCTCTGGAGCTGTCTCCCAGAGAAGTTCATTTGTACCTCATCTCAGACAGTGGTCATCTGTCACTCTGAGGTCACAGTACAGTTTCAGGACACTACATCCTTTTCTTCAGCTACTCTTGTTTTAGGACAGATTTATTCCTTCATTACTCTCTTTTATAACCACAAGTCTTTACCAGATACCAAACCTAATCTTTTCCCTGCTGGTCCTTCTGAATCCCAAGTTCAGAGTGGTTTTAAATTCTATATGTATCCAAGAATGACCATTCTCCTACCTCTACTCCACCCCCATATGGCCATGCTCATGGTTTTGTGTGTGTGAACCTACACAGGGTTTCATGCACACAAAGTAAACACTCTATCAACTGAGTGAGGTCCTCAGCTCCTGTCTGAAGTCTCCTCTCCTTGGCATGTACTTGGGGCAAATCTTGGCCATCTTTGTGAGCAATGAATCCTAAGAATAGGCCATCAGGAAAAGGTTCTTTCATGTGTGAAAAACACAGGAGATGAACAGCTCTTTCTACACAGCTGCTGTCTGGCTCTTTCCACCTCTCCATCCCCAGGCTGTGCACACTCTCATTATTACACAGCTGCAACTCTCCAGTTCCAGTGTGCAGCTGAACCCACTACATGGAAGTGCCATGAACCCCTGACATCTTTATTGGGGGGAGGAGATCACAAATTTCCTGTGATTTTTCGTCCCCTCCTGCTGTGTTGTCTGCAGCACTGAGATCTGGTGACCACACCCCAAATTTGAAACTTTCTCTGAACAGCAGACACCTCTGCCCCTGATTTCCCATCCAAATTTCATTAATATCAGTAATCTCTTTTATATTTCAAAAATCATGATACCATATGATAAACTCAAATTTTCATAATGTGTTTATTTTCAACTAAATAAGTAATAAATGGCAGAATTACAGATAATTTATGAAATGACATGCTAGGCACAACCATGAACATAATCAGCTTGATCACCAGCCCCTGATGCCTGTGCCTGGGGCAGGAGCTACTCACAGAAAGCGATTCCTGTCGATCACAAAGAGGTTCCTGGGATACATGCTTATCACACACTGGAAGACGGTGAGTGAGAATAGTAGGCTGGCTCTGCCAGAGGAGAATGGGAACAAAAGCAACAGTAAATTCAACAGTAGGTTGGTTTCTTTGTAACACATCGTGTTTTGTAGATTGAATAACATTACACAGATCTATTCTTTAAAAAAATGAGTACTGGAGAGATGTCTCAGCAGTAAAGAGTGCTTGTTGCTTTTGCAAAGGACCCAGGAATGTTTGGCAGCACAATCATGGTGGGTCACAGCCTTCTGTCACTCCAGTTCTAGAGAGCCTGTGCTTCCTAGTTTCTAGTTTTATGCTGACTTGACACAAGCTAGGGTTATCTAGAAGGGAACCTCAATTGAGCAATTGTCTCCATAAGGTCCATTGTAAGGCATTTTCTTAGTTACTGATGGATGAAGAATGGGCCAGTCCACTGTGGGTGGTACATCGCTGTAATTGAACATTTTTCTTCACCATGCCATTTCCCGAGTAACCACTCAAAGGGTTAATATTAATTATAACTGTTTGGCCAATAGCTCAGGATTATTATTAGCTGCTGGCATGTTGTGTCTTGGGCAGCTAGAGGCCGTCTTGCAGATTCTGCTCTTCTTCTCCTGTATCTCTGCTTAGATTTCCTGCCTGGCTTTATCTGACCTTGCCAGAGGCAAAAGCAGTTTTATTTATAAACCAATAAGAGAAATACATATTCACAGCTTACAGAAAGTCATTCCACAGCACATCCCTGACCTGATGGTCCTGGCTTCTGTAAGGAAACAGGCTGAGCAAGCCATGGGGAGCAATCCAGTAAGCATAACCTCTCCATGGCCTCCTTTCTTCCTAGTTTGAGTTCCTGTCCTGACTTCCCTCAGTGATGAACTACAATGTGGAAACAAAAGCTGAATAAACCATTTCCTCCACAACTTGGCTTTTGGTCATGTATTTAATCTGATCAATAGTAACCCTAACCAAAACAGGATCCAATGCCTCCTTCTGATAGCCACACAGACATGCATGAAGGCAAACACTCATACACATAAAAGTAAAACAAGTATTTAAAGAATAAAGAAGGAAAATGTGGAAGTGTTCTGGTTAAAAGGTCAGGTGTTATGAGTCCCATTATTATTTTACTTTTTGTCCCCTCAGTAGTGTCTATTAATTTAATTATTCCCTTGATATCTAACAGTTTGATAATAACCTTTAATATAATGTTCCTAAAGAATGAAATTTATAATTTAATTGGTTTAAGTGAAATTATGAGAGTGGAGCCCCATGATATAATCTCTGTCCTCATCATGGGAAGAAACAGAAATGCAGTGGCTGCCAGGAAAGGGCTGAGAAGAGGTGACCAGACAGGAAGACCTGGGGGAGAGTCCTCACCTCAGACTCTCACACAGTGGTGTGATTTACTTTTAAATCCTCTGACCTGTGGTATGTAGTTATGGCAGCCTAACCCATCACTTCATTTTAACTAACAAAGTTGGTAAGCATCTTTCCTAATGTATAAAGAGAGAAACATAAAGACAAATAAAACTCCCAGGGATCTTTATATTCCATTGGCCACTTTGATTTCACAGAATATGAAAGAGTGGGGGAATTCCCACCCAGCAGCTTACTGTAGTCATGGATTGTGGAAACATCTTTAAAGACTTGGTTGTCCCTAAAATAGGTCAACAACTTTCTGCATAGTTTCCAAAGAGCTCAAATATGAATTCAATTATATTTTCTTATGAAGAAATTGTTTGTGTCCATTGCATAGGGGATGGTAAACAGGAGGATGGGGAACAAAAGGCCCTCTGCAGCTGTTTCCTGGACACACATGTCAGTTTCCTCTAAGACATACAGCATCACTAGCATCAGTGGGGCCTAACAGCTTGCTATATAACACCTTTTCAACTGATAGTCAGGGGTCAGTGACTATCTAGGTTCACAATTAGACATCAGATCAGGTGAGGGAGATCTTATTGGAGAGAGTAGTTTCCTCCTGCATCAAAGAAAAATTCCATTTTGCACTTTAGCAAAGTCAGATTAAAGAGAAAGTATTGAAAAGAAAAGACAACCTAAGAATGGGTAAGACTCTGAGAAGATCAGAAACCCTGAACTGTGGGACTCCTGGAACTTGGAAGACAGGGGCACGAGGAATGCCTGGGCTATATGACAAGGTCTGGAACTGTCAGTCACAACTGTGGCCCTGCTTCCATGGTCCAAACATAGAACAGAAGACATGGGCACCCCATAACCAACAACTGAGCAGAGGACCAGGGCATCCCATAACCAATAACAGAACAGAAAACCTGGGCACTACAAGCCAAAAACAGTGCAGAGGGCCTTGGCACCCCATGACCGACCCACAGAGCAGAGGACCTGGGTTTACCCTCCTCTCCTAATGAGCATGTCTTGCTTTCAAGGATCATCTGTTTAACTTTACTAAATACACAATTTTCACTCTCTCCACTCTTCCATTCCCCCACACACACACCCATTCCCCGATAACCAGGGAATTCTCCATCTCTCTGTCTCCAAAAGTTGTCCTCAAGTTCCATCTGTACTTACTTTCATGTTTTTATCAACAAAAGCAGTAACATTGTGGCCCTGGCTATACTTAGCCATTTATATAACATCTACTTTCTGATCTGTAGTTTTAGATATTAAAATTGTAGGTTCACAACCTACAGCTACACATTTTATGTATAAAACTAATATGATTCAGGAATAATTTTGTGAAATAAATTATATCAAACTAAATTAGGTGCTGTCCATCATTAGAAATATATATCATTTTTATGGGAACACATTAGAAATATATCTCAAAAACTTTGAAATGTATATTAATATTTGCTGGGATTGAATGTGCTGTATAATTTATTTTAAAAGAATAAAATCTTAATTCTCATGTTTAACAGATTTTATACTCTTAACCTATATGGAAAATTGTAGTGTACAGTATGCTGCTTGGAGGACAATTGCTTGTAATTCACATGTAAGTGAAACATGTGCGTCTTTCTGGGTTTGGATTATTTTACTTTACATGATGTTCCTCAAATCTTCAATTCTATCCATATTGTTACAAATTCTCATTTTAAAGATAAGCAGCATTCCAAATCACATTTTCTGTACCAGCTATCTGTTGGAAGACAGTTAAATTCCTTAACTGGGTTACTGTGTCTAAAACTCCAATGAAATTCAGACATCACAAGCATTTTGGATAAATGATTTTCAACAGTCATATAAGTATGCACAGGATAAATGTCTGTGTCTAATTATTTCTTTTTATGTTTTTATTTAAATTAGAAACATGCATGCTTCAAATGTCAATCCCAGCTCCCTTTCCCACCCCTCCTGACTTGTCTCTCCACCAGCCCCCTCCCTCCCCTCTCCTAGCCCAATCCCCACATCATTCCCCAGGGAGGGTGAAGCCCTCCTTAAGGGGATCTGCAGAGTCTGTCATTCCATTCAGGGTAGGACCTAGGCTCTTCCCCATGTGTCCAGGCTGACAGAGCATCCCTCCATGTGGAATGGGCTCCCAAAGTTCATTTTTTACACCATGGTGAACACTAATCTACTACCCAAGGCCCCAGAGATTTCGAGGCCTCCTCACTGACACTACATTCATGGAGTCTGGATCAGTCCCTGTTGGCCTCTCAGTCATCAGTATGGGGTTCAAGAGATCCCCCTTGTCCAGTAAGCTGTCTTTGTCGGTTTCACCAGCATGGCCTTGACCCCTTTGATCATCACTCTTCCATCTCTGCCACTGGGTTCCAGGGGATCAGTCAGTGTTTAACTGTTAGTATCTGTCTTTGCTGCCATCAGTCACTGGATGAAGGTTCTAGGATGGCATATAAGGTAGTCATCAACCTTATCATCAGGTAGGGACTATTAATGTAGTCTCTCTATTGTTGCTTAGTTTGCCAGTTGGTGTTGTCCTTGTAGATCTCTGGAAATCTCACTAGTGTCAGCTCTCTCTTCAAAGCTATAATGACTCCATTTATTATGGTATCTCATCCTGCTCTCCTCTATTCTTACCCTGACTTACTCCCCCATGTCTTCTTCTCCCCTCCTCTTATCCCCCTCTCTTTTTCTGGTTCCTCTCCCCTCCCCCATGTTCTCAATCTGCTTAGGAGATCTTGCCTCATTCCACTTCTCTGGGGTATAATACATATCTCTGGGAACCTCCCTGTTTCACAGACTCACTGGCCCTGGGATTATAGGCTGACACTCCCCTGATCCATGTCTAAAATCCATATATGAGTGATTACATACCATGTTTGACTTTTTGTGACTGGGTTACCTCACTCAGGATGGTTTCTTCTAGTGCCATCCATTTGCCTGCAAATTTCATTGTTCCATTGTTTTTTTTTCCAATGAGTAGTACTTCATTGTGTAAATGTACCACATTTTCTCTATCCACTCTTCAGTTGTGGGGCATGTAGTTTGCTTCCAGGAACTAGCTATTACATACAATGCTGCTATGAACATAGTGAAACAGATGTCCTTGTTGTATGAATGGGCATCTTTTGAGAATATGCCTAAAAGTGGAATTGCTGGATCTTGTGGTAGAGTGATTCCCATTTTCTTGAGGAATCTCTATACTGACAAGAAATTCTATACTGATTTCCAAGGTGGCTGTACAAGTTTTCACTCCCACCAGCAATGGACTAGTGTTCCCTTTTCTCCACATCCTCTCCAGCATAAGCTGCCATTTTTGTTTTTGATTTTAGCCATTCTGACAGGAGTAAGATGATTTCTCAGGGTTGTCTTGATTTGCATTTCCCAGATGGCTCAGGATGTTGAAAAATTTCTCAAGTGCCTCTCAGCCATTTTAGACTCCTCTGTTGAGAATTCTGTATTTAGTTCAGTCCCCAACTTTTTAATTGGGTCCTTTGGGGATTCTTCTTTCAGATCTATGGGGTGCCATTCAGGAAGATGAAGAAATGCCCTACATTTAGACTGTGATGATGGTCGCATAATATGAAGCTTCTCCATATACTACAACTAATAAAACGTGAAATGTGTGGTGTTATAGATTCATATTATCTACACAGAAACATTTGTGAAAAGGTGAATTCCTCCACTCAGTCTTCAATATATGAACACATTCTATCACATGGTAAGGTGTTTACTCTGTTCTTGTTACAGATTCCAATTCTTTTTTTTTTTGAGACAAGGTTTCTCTGTTTTGCTTTGGAGCCTGTCTTGGAACTCACTCTGTACCACAGGCTGACCTGGAACTCATAGAGATCCACCTGCCTCTGCCTCCTGAGTGCTGGTATTAAAGGTGTGCTGGCATCACTGCTCGGAAAATCCCAACTTTTAATGGATTTATATAAGTTTGCAAAAAGTAACAGCATTTTGTTATCTGCTTACCTCCTCTGGACTTCAATACAATCATCTTGTAGGAAATGGAAGATAGTACCCACAATTATGGCCACCATGACTGAGTTGATTGCCTTTCAAAACAATACAGGGGAAAATTTTCCATTAGGAGTAGAAATTGTTTTACACATTGTCCATTATTTTCAGATACATAGTTTCTTAATCAGATCTCTCCAGTAAGATAAACACTATGTTTTGGTCAGGATACTGGGAGAATAGAAAACACATATGTCAATAAACTGCTTGGAAGTCAAACTGAAAATTCAGGTCTCTGAAATCTGAGGCTCTGACTGGACAGACCCTGGGAAGCTTAGACTTCTCCCAGTCCTCCACCGGGAAGGGCCAGTGAAGGGCTCAGTTCGGGCACTGAAACACGGATGACACAGGCAGAAAGAGAAGGCAGGCACCTGGGAGGTTAGGAAACACACCAAATTAAGTGACAAAAAGTGTTCACAAAAACTGAGATATCAACTCTGATGCCAGTGAGCATGGGCAACTTTCTACTTCAAGTGACTGAAAAGACTTCAGGCTCTTTTTACTCTTGTAGTTAGAAACAAATACACCCCAGGCCTGGAGGACAGCTTGGGGGCAGAGCCCTGAACAATATACAGGAGATTCTGATCCCCTCAACTGCAAACCAAATAAGGAAATTAAAAATGACTCGCGACACAGTTCCTAGCAATGGGATTTTGTGTGCTAAGAAGGGGTCAGTTGGTCCTCACCTTTGTCACCTCTGGGAAATCTGTGCCTGTGTGGGAAGGAAAACTATTGTTGTATTGCTGCCACCAATGTATACACACAGCGTCCTTTGGGTCACTTGATGGTCCCTTGCCCATCGTCTCTGTCACTGCTGCTCCATCAACCTCCGCTGGAGCAGTCTGTGCTAAGCTGTCAACTCTTCCAGCCTCTCATCTACCTCCATTGACTCAATCTGTGCAGATAGTCGCTGCTTTGGTTTTGGGTTAAAATGGCTTTAAAAGGTGCTGCACTTACCAGAGGTGTAAGGATACATGATGCAGTAACTTATTTGAAAGATTCTAAATATTATTCCTCTACTACTGTTTAGAAAATTATTATCTAAGGGAAAGCATCCTACCATTTAACTTGATAATTTAGAAACTCAAATCCCTGGACTTGGAGATAGGTCTCAGCAGTTAAGAACACTTGTTCTTGAAGAGGACCTAGAATTCAGCTCCTAGCACCTGAATGGCCCCTAGCAACCTGATGCCTTTGTGTATGCATATGATGGAAAGTTATACATGCAGACAAAACACCAACATGAAATAAATAAATAATTAATTAAAATTATTCCACAATTTCTAGCATTGCCAACACACATATTTTTATCTTATGATACTGCTCAGTGTTAAACAAAATGAATAACCCTTTTTGATGAGTGAAACTCACCTAATACAAATCATATCAAATCTTTGGTTGTCAAAGAAATCAAACACAAAAATACCCCTTTTATTATATAAACGTACAAGATTAAAACCAAAGTATTTGGAGCAACAGACAGTATAACTCAAATGGAAAGAATATTCACATACACTGCGGGAAAGCAGAAATATTTAAATATGAAAACGCTGGTAATCATATGTAGAACAGTCCTCTATTACAGTCAACAACATCCAACCTTTCAGTATTCGGCAGAAACTAAATGCCTGAGAATAAAATAACAAGACACTAAAAGAAGAACTGACTCCATGCTCTGGTTGGACAGGGCCAGGGATGTAGGTCCAGGGAAGAGTGTTTGCCCTCCAGTGGCTAAAGCCCTGGGATCAATAACTAACACAGTAGAATCATTGACCTCCTGAATAAAAATGAATGAGTAAGTGATGGCCCAATGAGCTGGAAAAACTTCATATCTGTGTGTCATTCAGTTAAAATAACAGATATGATGATGCTTGCTATAGAGCCAGTTTAAAGAAAGGAAGAATGTCACTTCCTCCCAGTTCTCAGTTATCTGACAGGGGAGAGCAAAGTTCAGTCCAGTTACTTTCTGTATGTGAACTGCACTCTGTGAGTAGCTACTGCTTTCACACCTTAGACTCCAATAAGGGAAAAGCATCCCACAGAAGACTCATCTGTAAGGCAGTAGATGTACAGACTCCTCAAAGTGGTCCAATGGCCCTGTTTCCTCACCTCACAATTTCAACTACAGATCAACTCTCCTTCCTCTCTCCAGTCATCTCCACCCCTTCTTTACTTTAACTTTCTCCAAGTCCATTCTCCCATCTGACACTCTACAAATCCATCTATTTATCCAGTTACCATCCATCCACCCACAGGAACAGTTGCATCAGGAAAAAAAGCCTTTTTCTCCCTTATTCAGCCCTGGACTTGAACTTGTAAGATACACAGTGAATTAAAGTAAACAGATGCGAGGAACTCTCAAGTGGGATGAAATACCATTTGTACTCCCTGAATTAAATTTCCTACTTGAATTAGTCACTATAGTTCCTCTAAATAAAATCAATCACTAAAAACATTCCAAAAGTAAAAAGTTAATTAGGTTTTGCTTGCTTTATTGAAAATTTCTATGAGCCAAGTAGATATGAGAGGACAAATACATGGAAGGGAGTAGAAGGTAAGTGTGACTGAAGTAGACTCACTCAGAGTCAAATTGCTCCCAATGGAGTTTTCCACAACACAATTAAAATAATTCATCTGATTACCTGAATTGTAGTGAACCATGAAAAATCCAGGAAGTTTTTGAATGAACGACAGATAATCCACCAGAGCTGATGCCAGAAAGGGGTGACACACGTGACCTCCTCCAAGGCTGAGCTCCTCCCGGCCTTCTGTTCCCCCAAGAGTGGATCCAGTTCAGTTCTCACTTCTTTGTATAAGGAGGACTGGACATACATATTGGCTAATTGTTCTGTGACTTGGTGCTGTCTCTCAGAAAGTTCTTTATGATTGTTGGCTTTAGGATAAAAATGGATAAAGACAAGAAACAGACAATATTTTAACTGATTTTTCTGAGACACTTTTCATGAATATCACATAAATTATGTATCAGTTTTTTCTTTGAAATAATCTCATGTACCCTAGAGTGGCCTCAAAGTTGCATGAAGTCAAGGGTGACTGCAAATCTTCAGGTCCTCCTGTTTCTATCTCAAGCATTATGATTGCAGGCATGCACCTTCACACTGTATTATGTGCAAGGAAAAAAAACTGAAGGCTTTGTGTGTGCTATGCAAGCATTCCATCAGCCAAGCTACATCTTCAGCCCACTGCATTTGAACATAATAAAATTACTCCCGTGTAATTCCCTTACAGATTAGGAAATTGTTCCTAATTTACTTGACTACTGTCATTATCTCATGGACACAGATAACTAAATGGCCTTTTCCTATCGTTGATTCTTAACAAAGTCGTCCTTCCTTGATGGATCTATGCTTCTTAACATTAAACTCTGGTCCCTCCTTTCTGCTTCAACTGAATGTACAAGTAAGTGTTTATGCAAATGCATAAATTGCCAAGTGTCTTGTTTTAGCATGTTATAAACAAAGCCAGGCAGGGTGACATAGCCCTGTGTGTTAGTTAGCATTTCTGTTGCTGTCATGGACCACATGAACTAAAGCAAGTTGTGGTGGTGCAGGGTATTTCACTTTCAATTCCACACTGTGTTGCATCACTGAAGGAAGTCAGGAAGGGAAGTCATACAGGACAAGAACATGGAGGCTGTTTCTATGACTTCCTCCCTGAGGCCTGCTCTTCCTGTTTTCTTATAGAAGTTAGGACCACCAGTCCATGGGACAGCCCTACACACAATGGACTGGGCCCTTCCCTATCAGTCACTAATAAAGAAAATGCCCCACAGTCCAATCTCAAGGAAGTATTACCTTAACAGAGGTTCCCTCATCTCAGGACTTTAGCTTGTGTCAAATTGATGTAAAATTAGCAATTTACCCTGTATACCTGTGCTTGAAAATGAGTGAGAAGGGACACACATTCAAGCCAGTCTGGCTATAATAATCAAATTATCTAAAACAATATAAAGAACAATAGGGCAAACAATGAGTACATTTACTTTCATAAGTTAAATAAAAAACACAAAGCACAGACAGCAATGGCTATTATCTGATTTGAGGACACTGAATTCACATAAAAAGCTCAATTCTAATGAACCACAGTTGTGTTTTAATGAAATCAGTTAGGCAAAATTCTGACTCTAGAAGACTCACATACCTTCATGGTCATCTTCTTCTGTGTCTAATATAGCAGAGAAACCTCCAGTAATGATGTCCAGGAGGAAGTTTCCAGGGTGGTTAAGGAAGACATAGTTAAGACCTACAAAGAAGGTAGGCCATGAACACAAACCTGAGGCCCCTCTTTCAGAGAGTGGGAAAGGGGAGGGGAGACAAAATCTAACAACTTCCTCTGCTTGTCCCTGTTCCAATTACTGTATCCTTTCCTATTATTATATGCACTCATAATATTTCAAAAATATCTGATTCCCAGTATATATGCATATATACATATATATTATATGTTTAAACACATTAAAGAATATATGTTTATGTGTATATTATACATACATATGTGACCTCTTCTTATGAAAGTATTATTTGAATGTGACCTACATTTTTATAGGACTCCAAAAAAATCACAAATGTTTACAAAATTTTAAATGACAAAGATTAATCAAAAACAAAGAGTGATAGACAGCAAATATTTAAATTTATATTTAGAGTCAAGGGAATGATCCATAAATCAACTCATATTTCAATAAGATGAAACTGATAGCACCTACCAATAAAAAATATGTCATCATTGGATCTGACTCTGAACAAAAGAGGCAGACAAAAAACAGGAGTCATAAAATCCAGTCTTTTGCCTCTATAGCCTCCAGCATAGCCTAAATGTAAAATGCAAAGTTACTGCAAAATACAGTAAGGTATCCATAGCTCCTCAGTCTGATCAAGCTAAGGGAAAACTCAAAGCCACAATCTGCTAAGTGAGTAACAACATGAGGACACAGGGCCTTTCCAAAGCTGTCCCATGCCTGGTGCCAGCATGTTAATCGAGAGGGTCACCTGACCAGGAAGCAGAACAAGTGGCTCAGTAAACACTGTGACACAGGTGACACAGGACAGGAGAAAGAAGAGAGACATGATCAACAAGCTCAGGCCTTGCAACTATCAGAATCCTGTCACCACATTAACCAAAGGTCTCAAAATGGAGAAACACACACTGCATGTCTACAGGAGGGTCAAGCCACATTCCTGAGAACCCCTGTCCTCCTCCCAGATTGTGTGAATGAAGGAGCTCTCACAGCAAAAGTCAGCCATACCTGTAGATGCGAAGTATTCCAAAGCCTTGTGTGCAGGGCCATGAAGTATGAGTTTTCCTGAGGCCACTAAGGTGACGCTATCAAAATATCTGAAGATGGAGTATGGGGGCTGATTAATGGAGAAGATGATTGTCTGTCCCCTCGTAGACATCCTAAGTTTAAAGAGGGAGAAACTGTAAGTCACTGCACAGAGGAACCTTGAGAGTCTCAGCAAAATGTTTCAGTCCTGAATTTATACTCTTTGTTCCAATTTCAGCTTGAATTGTCCTTAGAAACACCTCATCTCACTTGTATTGACCACCTGATAGGAAACCAGGCTAAAGCTTTTATTTAAAGATTTAGACTAAGCTGGACTGTAGTGGCTGAAGCCTTTAGTTCCAGCACTCAGGAGACAGAAGCAGGTAGATCTCTGAGTTTGAGGCTAGCCTAGTCTACAAAGCTACAAAGAGAAATCCTGTCTTGAAAAATGAAAAATTATATAAATAAATAAATGGAAGATTAGGACTTCCAACAGGTGAAGTGTCAGTAGTCCAGGGTTCAGTTGAATGTTACTGACAAAGAAAATCCCTGGCAGTCTTCTAGACACTGAATGAAACTATCTGGGAGTCATTTCAAGGAATCTATATTATGAACAGGCAGCCCAGGTGATGGACAGGCTCACTGAAGCTTGATAACCAATGATAGCGCAAACATTACAACTATGGCTGTATGCACAATTTCCTCTAATCATTTACTTTCTGCCTCATCAGGAATCAGTTTTCACTGTTCTGACAATGTGATTCACATTCCTAACCTTGCTCTCCCTGCTAAACACTTCAGCAATAACCTCATTTCAATCTTCACAGTATCAGCATAAGGCAATTCTAATATAATTTCACCTTTCTGTTGATGAAGCTTAAAATTTCAAGCAAAAGACCAAGTGGTCACAGTTGTGAGGGGCAAACCTGCTATTTAATCATTGTTTTAATTCCATGATAGGGAAAAATAAGCTGATCTATCATTTCAGGATGTCATATCTTCTGTTAGGAGAACCAATATCAAAAACGGTATTTAAATCTGTTATGAAAATATTCTATAAAAGATGTGTGTGGTGGCGCATCTGTAATATCCTAACACTTGGAAAGATCAGGAGTTCAAAGCCCACCTAGGTTGCATGAGACCCTGTTTCAAAAAACAAACAGAAAGAATGAATGAAAGAGAGGGTTTGGAAGGGAGGGAAGGAGCAAGTAAGAAGGGAAGGAAAGAAAGGAGAGAAGGGGGAACAAAGGAGGGAGAAAAGGAAAAGAGAATGAGAAACTGATATGTAGGACACAACTTGAATGCCAGGATTTAGCATTCAGAGGCAAGAAACTGAAATCAGCCTGGGCTACACAATAAAATGAAAAAACAAAAAAACAGGAAACCTCAAGAAAAGCATCTCATAAGCATACACTATGAGGTGTCAGTGTGTCCAAAGACAGAGTGCCTCAAAGACAATCAAGGCAGCTAATAATATGATGCAGGTGGAGCAGAAATAGACAAGGATTGCTGGAAAGCAAAATAGACTTGCAACCCTGACTGAAGGTAAAGCAGAGTACTAAGAGAGATAACCAGCTGATAACAGCTTCCAAAACAATACAAATGAAATCCTGTCTCATAAAACCAAAAAAATATTTATTTATTGTACACAGTGTGAACTGAAATGTCTATCCAAGAAACTATGAGAGCTCACTGCTACACAGCAAGGACTGTGTGTGCCTGAATGTGTTTAAGAAAAGGAGAAAGTGCGGAGAAGGGGAGACAAGGAAGAAGACAGAGGTAGATAAAAAAAGATGGAGGGAGAGAGAAATAAGAGGTGTGGAATTAATATTGAAAGACATTGTATGAACAGCTCAGGTGCAGGAAAAGCCCTTCTGTCAGAAGCTGGAACATTAGGTGGATGTTAGGAGAGAGCTTGCAAAGGTTCAGAGCAGAGAGCAGACATGGCAAGAGCCTTCTTCAAAGTGAGGTCTAGACTTTGTCGAGGTCTGCGGCCTCAGTATCTCCTCCCAGAGCCTTCAGTTTGGAATCCTTGGCAGTGTCAGAATCACACCTATGGGATCGCACCTACAGGATCACACCTACAGGATCACACATTCAGACAGAATCATACCTACAGAAATTGAAGATTTTTTTACATGAAAGTAAAATTGTGTTTTAAAAATATGTATCCTCATCAGCAGTTTCTTTAAGAAATATTTATTTAAGCTGGATGGCTTTAATCCCAGCACTCGGGAGGCAGAGGCAGGCGGATCTCTGTGAGTTCGAGGCCAGGCTGGACCGACAGCCTCCAAAACAATACAAATGAAACCCTGTCTCATAAAACCAAAAAAATATTTATTTATTGTACATCGTGTTTTATCTGAATGAATGTCTGCATATCCTGTGTCCTTGAGATATGTGGATGCGAGAAGACTGCATAAAATCCCCCAGAACTGTAGTTACAAATAGTTGTGAGTCACCACATGGATGCTGGGAATTTAACCTGAGTCTTCTGGAACAGCTGCCAGTGCTCTTAATCCATCTCACCAGCTCTTGTCAAAGATTTACTTTAAACATTATTATTTTAAATATGTGAAACCATCTCCAAGGAAAAATAGAATTGAAATACTTTGTGTGAATTTCCTTAAAAACATAATAAACCTCACAGTTAAGGGACTTCCTTTAGCCAAACTGAGATTGGTTTAATACTTAGAATAAAGAAGAATAATATTACAGACCATTGTATAAAAAAGGAACTGAGAAGAGAAACATTTCCACACAGAAGGTCATGTCAGCTTCTGAAGTAACTAACACAAGAACAGAAGTTACTAAATCATGTTAAAACTGGTTGTTAGAGAAAGATAACATCAGAATATTGACACAACTGCCAATTGTTTTTCTGACAGAATATTAATAAGCCACAAAAGGGAAAATGGCAATTTCATATCATATAACACAGCAGCTGCCAGCATGATTAAATGATTAAGATTCAAGCCAGGAAAATAATAAGATGGCACAATAGGTAAAGGAACTCGTTCCAAGTCTAAAGACCTGAGTTCGGTCCCTGGAACCCACTGGAAAAGAGAAAAAAACAAGTCTGTGGAGTTTTCCTCTGACTTCTGCAGGAAAGCTATAAACATATAGATACACACACATACCTACACACACACGCACACACACACACACACACACACACACACAAAGCAAACAAATAAATTAAAAAATTGGAAATATTTCTACCGTAGAGGGTATACTACCAGGTGTTGGAGACGAAGAAGAAGACAACATATCAGGGCCTGAGTCTGCTCCCAGAACATGGGGAGAAACCACAACTAGGATGACCCTGTGCAATGCACTAAGACAAGCCATGGAATAAGACACACTGACTGAAAGAAGTGTTCTATACTGGAAAATGAACAAGAACTTGATCTTAGAGTATACTGAAGCAGACAGGAAAGGAGACAGACAGGGAAAGTGTTGATGCCTGAGGAGTCTACAGACTAGAAGGTGGCAAGGTCTCGTTATTGAATTCCTCACTGGGAAGGAACAATGATAGAGACATCTTGACTATGGGGGTACAGGGTGGAGTGTTTAAGGTGATGGACCATGATGCCAAAACCAAAGTACAGGGGGAAGAAAAGAAAGACATAGATCAGTAAGTTCCATTGCCAGGAACATATGTCATGGAAATGAGTTAACCCTTATATGGCTCTTGGGGTACTTCTTATTATATTTTAAAATGAAAAAACCTAATCCTTACATATTTTTGTATCACTACTTCAGCCACAGACTTCTTTATTGAGAGAAGGAAATGCCATATCTTTTCCTTCATCCTTCTCTAGATTCAGGGCTCAGACTTTAGGAGTCATTCCTCAACCATCAAACCCAGGGCTATTCCTACAGACAATCCATTTTATTTTTTATTTGAAACTATCCAGAACCCATCATTTTAAAGCAAAGGAACCCCCACACCTCAGGCTCCTGCTTACATCTTCATGTCCCACGGTGCAACTGCACAACCTTCTCCATGATGTATTGCTCTGATCTAAACTCAGAAGCCTTTCCACACCATGAAAAACCCTAGTCCTTACAGTGGCCTAGCTAGTCTAGGCAATCTACACCCAACCCACCTAACCCTTCTCACTCCTATTATGAATGTGAGGGCTGAATTGTGCCCATCCAAGGACTCATTTGTGGAAGACCTCACATCTAAGAACTTAGAATGTGGCTATAATGGATACTGAGTCTTTAAAAGGTAACTAAGTTTAAATTAGATTGCTAGTGTGTCCTAATGTAACTGGTGTCCCTCTGGAGATCAGGACATAGACACATGAAGAGTGAGAGGACACCATTCACAATCAGTGACCCAGGCTGCAACAGACACAGTCTGTGGAAACTTAATATCTGATCCAGAACTGTAAGAAATTTAACACCACCCAGTCTGTGGTGTCCTTGGCAGTTAACTAGCAACTTTTCTTTTCCTCAGGTCACTGGGAACCAGTCCACTCTGTCTCTCTAATGTTCTAGACACACCAAACATGCTTATTCAGAGAACAAATGATTCTTTCTCTGCCCAGAACTCTGTTCAGCTCCCACTCACTCATCCCAGCTCACTTGTCATGTGCTTGGGTGTTATGGAGACAACACTATTTAAAGCAGGGCTCCACCTTCACCACAGCCATCTTTCCCTATGCTTTTCTCTCATTGTTCTCAGTTTGTATTCCTTGTTAATTGAAATTTCCCTCTAATAAACAAGGAAGAAATTCTCTTGCTTTCTTCTGAATTTCCTGAACCAAAATGCACACAAGTGACCAGAGATTTATTGAATAAAACTAATGTTCTTTAGGCACTTACCTTCTCAGGACTAAGATGATATCAATAGCAGTTATCATGTCTAAGACAGTGGTGGGATCATCCAAGAACAAAATGGGATGTTCGGCGACTAGCTCCATTGCTATACTGGTCCTCTTCAAGAGCTTCTTAGATCTAGGCTAAAACACCAACAGCCATCAATATCAAGGACAACCACAGTCATTATCATTTGGGGAACTCTCCTGTCCCAGCAATAAAAGGATGTTTTATATCAATATCCTGAGATTCAGAGTTTGGGCATCTGAGAGAAGAAGCAGGACATTCCTCTTTTCCAAGGGAGTAGAAAGAGGATCATGTGAGAGTTGACATGAAGCCTGTGACAATTACTGTTTATTATTTATCAAGTTACATATTCAAGGGCAATGAGTTATCAAAATCCCAGACTGGCACAGTGGAATCATTGTCTAAGGAACAGGGATGACAGGACAGGAGAAGATGAAGTATCTCTCGTAATTAATATTCAATTACCACCCTCCCAACACACACACACACACAAACATACACACACACTCAAGCATTTTGAGGGGTGTGTAAGGACACACACACACATACCTTTTTTTTAAGTTATATTGAAATTTTGAAATATATTGCATTTCATGACTCCAAAAAGTTAGTAAATGCCTTTATATGTTGTCTATTAAAAACCAATAAGCAATTTAAGACAATGATTGCTTATTCATAAACATAGAAAAAGTATCTTATTATGAATATAAAACAACATTATTAAATAGTGCCAAAACACACAAAATTCCATCACTTGTGAAAAAGGAAAGTGTAATGAATGTCAGCCTTTCTATTGCTCTTCCCAACAAGACAAACAAGTCTCATAAATGACTGCCTAGATGTGTCATGGGAGTTAAGAACCAGTATCTACCTATTCCTTACAGTCTCTAAGGTGCAGCCAGCACAGAAGTTAATCAGTGGTGATATCTTTCTTGTACAAATAAAGCCTGTCTGGTGGTCAGAGAATGGACATTGCCACTAGCTAACCATAGAGGTTTGGGGATCTGTAAAAAATGATGTAGCTGGGCAGTAATGGGATATAAGCAAGAACAAACAGAAAATGGCTCTCTTCTAGGTGGAGGAACTTAGGAGTTAAGGTGTGTTGTGGCTTGCTCCTTCTCTCTGATCTCTCAGAATTTCCCTCTATATCTGATTCAGGCTGTTTATTATCTATACCAGTTAAGGACTCCTTTTACATATATCCATGGGAATCCTAATTTTAGGAAACCATTTTCATCTGTACCCCCACTTGTCTGCTCATCACGCATCTACATATGATCTTCTCAATGGGACACAAGGACACAAGAAGGAAGCATTCTTGATATTATAATCTCTAAGCATGTAACAAAGACAGTACCTATCAGGTTCCACAAACAATGTAATAATAAGAACATTTGGGGAATGTGAATGATTATAGCTCTGACAGGGCATCTTGATAGTTAAGTGTGGGATTGTTAAGATAAACAAATGCCCCAAATACAAAGGCATCCACATTCATAAAAGAAATATTACTGAAACTTAAATCACATATAAAACCTCACACATTTGTAGTGGGATACTTCAACACCCCACTCTCACCACTCAACGGGACTACAGAAACTTAACAAAGAAACAAAGGAACTAATAGAAGTTATGACCCAATTGGGTTTGACAGACATCTATAGAGCATTCCATCCAAATAAAAAAGAATATACCTTCTTCTCAGCGCCACATGGAACCTTCTCAAAAATTGGCCATATACTTGGCAACATAGCAAACCTCACCAGGTACAAAACCATTGAAATAACCCCCTGTATTTTATCAGACCACCATGCCGTAAGTTAGAATTCAACAATAACACAAATTGCAGAAACCCTACATATTCATGGAAATTGAACAATGTGTATTTGCACCATTCCTTGGTCAAAGAAGAAATAAAAAAAGAAATTAAAGTCTTCCTAGAACCCAATGAGAATAAAGAAACAACATACCCAAACTTGTGGGACACTTTGAAAGCAGTGCTAAGAGGAGAGTTCATAGCACCAAGTGCCCACATGAAGAAACTGGAGAATACTCACACTAGAGAATTAACAGCACAACTGAAAACTCTAGAGCAAAAGAAAGAAAACTCACCCAGGATGAGCAGACACCAGGAAATAATCAAATTGAGGGCTCAAATCAATGAAGTAGAAACTAGGAAAACAATACAAAGAATCAATATAACAAAGAGTTGGTTCTTTGAGAAAGAAAGAAAACAAAATAGACAAACCTTTATCCAAATTTATGAAATGGCAGAGTGTGAACATGAAAATTAACAAAATCAGAAACGAAAAGGAGGACATAACAACGGACAGTGAGGAAATCCAGAGAATCATCAGGTCATATTTAACACAGAAGATGGCAATAAATTTTGACAAAAGATAAGGAAGCAGAGAGTGAAGGCAAAAGGATATGCTAGGTTTCCATTTCATTGCTAAGATAAAATAATCTTACAAAGAGTAAATAAGGAGCAAGGGGTTTTATTTCTGCACATTTCAAAAGTACAATCCGCAACTGCAGGGAAGTCAAGGCAGGAAGCTGATGGAGCTGGTTACATCCTGTCAAGAGCACAGAGAGGATGAATGTATGCATACCTGTCAGTGTTCAAATCACTTTCTCCATCCTCATGCCACCCAGGACCCAAACCCAAAGAATGGCCTATAATGGACTAGGTCTTTTCACATCACTTAACTTAATCAAGGCAATCACATACAAAGATACCCTCAAGGCAACCTGGCTACAATTCCTCCTAGAGACTCTGCTAGGTGATTCCATGTGATTCAAGACTGTGTCAACTTGACAGTTAAAACTAGCCAGCACAAACAGGATGAGATAAAAACACAGAGAGAAAGACTACAGGAAATAACAGGCACCAAACAAGTAAAAGTAAATGCTAAAGAGGCCAAGTACAACCCTGAAGGGAAATGAATGCAGAGTGAAACAAAGAACCAGAGTCCTCCATCTCACATCCTATGTCAGTCCAGAAATACAATCTGAAACAACAAAGGAGTAAGGCTCAGAGAGGAAGAGACAAGAAACAGAACTCACTTGTCAGGTTCTCTAAAGAGTCTTGAATTTAAGGCTGAAGGAAGAGGAGGCTCATGTGAGGCACACACAGAAATGGCCATGTGAGGAACACCTTTCCTGCAGGATCAACTCTATTCCCAGGCTTTACCATTGCTTGAAGGTTTCCCAGCTTAATCTTCTCTTCACATCATGTAACCAGTCACTCACTCACAGACACAGAGAACAGCAAACTTGACCACACACATGCACACACACACACACACACACACACACACACACACACACACACACTCACACACACACACACACACACACACACTATAGGAAACATTATCCACACAGGGATTTTTTTTTCCTCTGAGACTTTCAGGATTTTTTCCTCATATTACCTTGACATTTGACTCCTCATCCAGATGCAGAAGTTCAAGGACCTCATTAATTCTCCTACTTTTTTCATCTCTTGGCATAGACATTGGAAGTCGAAGAGCTGCTGAGAACTCTACATTCTCTCTCACAGTCACCGTGTGCATCACCACATCTTTCTTAAGAGTAAACATAATTTTAATCATAGTTATCATGAAGACAATCAGTGTAACAAATGTAACCTAATCCTCAGACAACTGTACTCTAATACTCTACTGAAAAATAGCCTTAGCCGGGCTTTAATCCCAGCACTCGGGAGGCAGAGGCAGGTGGATCTCTGTGAGTTCAAGGCCAGCCTGGTCTACAAAGCAAGTTCCAGGACAGCCTCCAAAACAACACAGAGAAACCCTGTCTTGAAAAACCAAAAAAAAAAAGAAAAGAAAAGAAAAGAAAATTAGCCTTTCAGTGTTACTAGTTTCAACTACAGTGCCTGATGCCACTTTCACCACCCTCCCATTTGCCTTCCAAGTAGAGCTCAGGGATTTGGGTGACTGCTACCTGAAATTATTTGCATAAAACATCTAAGCAGTGGAGAAAGTTGGAGGAAGGGCAATGTTGAACAACAGCAGTCCTTTGAAGAATTAAATCATAGCTGCAATTACTAATACTGTACCACAGATGTCACACTCTATCTCTCCACATCTTCCTATTTAATAATGTCAGCCTCAGGCTAACGAGTTATTAGGGAAAGCTGTTGTAGAGAAAGTTGGGTTTATAAATGTGTCATATAATGAACTGGAAATACAAATCTACAATCTGAACATCTAAATATACAGAAGCAGAGGAAATCTAAAATTACAAACCCAACACTTACTTGTGGGACATAACCAGAAGTACATTTGAAATTAGCAGGTCGAGGTTTTCCATTTATCAAAATATCTCCTGATAATCCACGTGGGTCTTTCCTTGCAGCTAAGACATCTAATAACCTACAGAGGGTTACATATGTTGTGTAGTTTACTTTCTCCTTTCAGTAACAGCTATAACCATTCAACCACTCAGAATAAAATTTATTCATGTCAAAAGTTTAGCTGAAAACACACACACACACACACACACTACTTTCTGTTCACTGTGTTCTCTAATACAGCCCAGACACATGAATGCAAGACATGATCCACATGACCAGGAGTCCCTCTCTGATATCTGACCTTGGGGACTAAAACAGGTAATGTCCTTCTGTATTTTGAAAATTAGGCCTGATGATGCTTTCTTTTCCCTAGAAACTTCTACTTCATCTTTTCAATTTTAATACTATCTCCCCCACATTAAATAATAATATGTCCCAATAGCAAATGTTAATTGCTCTATTATTTCCCATCAGGAAAGTGACCTAGTAAGACTTTCTCTTGGTGCTAGAAAATGAGAATGCAACATCCTTCACATTATCCACAGTACATGGGACAGACTCACACATATACACTCACACAATACCTAGATAACTCCTATAGAAGTGGTTTTACAGCATGGAAACTGGATGCAAAGGGCTTGCACATGCTTTCCATTATACTCACAAAGATCTGCTCCCGTCCTGAGGTCCTATGATGGCATTGAGGCCAGGTTTCATGATCCCACTGCAGACACAAAATCAAACTGGGTGATTTTTCTATTTAAAAGAAATATTAAGTAAGTGCCTACACTGAATATTCTAATGAAAGTGTACAAAGAAAATAAGCAAATACTCATAAAAAGTAAAATATTAGTAGAAGTCTATTATTTATAAAATATGTCAATTGCTAGTGGGGACTCATCAGAAAATGGCTGACATATCACAAAATCCCTTGATTATTATTTAAATGACTCGTCTGTTTTGAAACACGGTGCTTCTAATTTCAGTGTTCCTTGAAACAAGTAGCAGGTTCTCATCAAGACTCCATTACACATACATACAACCTGTATGTGTCATGTATTTAATAGCCTCTTGCTAATATTTGATGATCAGTATCTTCATATAGCCCTGCTTGCTCCCTAGTAAACCTCATCACATGAAAACAAAAAGTCAAGGGATATCAGTGGATGTGTCCTTACTATTAAAATAGAATAAAATCAAAGTCAATGCATCTTATGTAGGCATCCAAAAATTAGAAAGAAGTGCTCCACAGAACAGGAGTGCACTGCCAAGTTGAACACTCAAAACCGGAAAACAAAACCACCTGACTCAAAACAGAAAAGCTAAATACAGACACACAAAATGATAATTTCCTTCCATGATAAAGAGATTAGAATATGCTCAGTTTATAGTTGGGAGAAATCCCTGATGAAGAGGACATTCTTAATTGATTAATAGGTACAGCACAAATACAAGTTGTGTCAGCCAACAGATTCACAGTAGTGAGTATTCAGATTGAATACAGATAAACAGGCATTTTCTTATAGAAACTTAGCTCTGTTCCCATTTGTTATTTCATATCAAGACAATGTGTCAATTATTTTCCCTGCCCATTCCCCTCTTGGTAAGAAAATGATGGAGGTTGTAGGTGCAAGAGAAGAAACAATCAGTGCCCAAGAAGAGGGGCAATGGTAGGGATAGGGAGGAAGAGGCTATGCCAACTGAGATGGACAAATTCTCATTGTGTTTGCTCTTTCCTTAGATTTGGTTGGAAGCATTCTTTCTCTATTTTATGAAACAGTGTAGAATGTTATTTTTCTCTCTTTGTAGCTCTTGACCCAGACTTTCTGCTGTTGGGACATCTTCATTGTTTCCATCTCATCACTTGTAACTGCCCCAGTCAGCCTGTTATAAACTCTGAGGTCAGTTTTGGAAGTACATGATCACATAGACCCATATACAGTTCTTTTACATATTCAAATTTCTAGGAATTAAATTTTCATATCTGCATAATCCTTTGGGTTTAACAGGACATCTTTTATATTATGTTTTCATCCATAATTTTATTGAATTTTTAAAAGTATATTTGGGGGATTGTCAAGCTTGCTTGTGTTTTCAAAGAAGCAACTTTTAGTGTCATTAATCCATTATATTGTTCTTTTAGTCTCCATCTCATTAATTTCACTGTGATCATGAGTCTATCTGCATGTATAACAAGTGAGACTGGGAGATGTTTCAATGGGTGAGGAACTTCCTGTGCGAGGGTGAGAACCTAAGTAAACATCCAGAATTCACATGAAGTTGGGTGCAGTTGTGGGCACCTGTAACATCACTCTCTATGCCAATGCTCAAGGTTTTCCTTTCATGGCCTTGTGCTGGGGTGTGCCAATGCACCCACACATCTGCACATGTGAACATGCGTACATATAAAATTATACAAACATACACACAGTAAAACATACATGTACACAAATGCACATACAAGAAACACAGAATAATAATAGTAGAGAATTCTATGATTGTTAAAAAAGTTGTTCAATATACTTTATTTCATGCACATACCTGATATCTGATAGTTTTTCTATCTTGCTAGATTTCTTACAAAATGCAAAGCCACTCTGCACTGTTTCTTGATAGCTGATGTTGTGAAAACTTAACACAAACTTTTCACTCAATGTCTTCTGGCCACTGGTCTCCATTCCAGTAACATCATTGGGATTTATTTCTGTCATTGGGATTGTAGCAGTGTCATTATTGGAAGACATATTGACAGGTTCTTCCTTCCTATAGAAGGAACAGCAATAGTAAGTTGATGGTCTACATGAACAACATTATGACACAACACATCACATTTACAGGTTGTTTTAAACTGTGCTGCCACAAGCAAATGGTTTCCAAATTAGTACTACATATTTCTGTGATTACCTAATGATCCAATGAGAAGCAGACATAACTGAGTATATACACTGCCCCTGAGATTTCAAATTCCTAAGAAACAAATGAGTCCAACTGAGTATAGTATAAATGACGGTATTCATAATAAATAAAGGATGAAGGGATGTCAGATTTCTCTTACTTCAAAAGCATATTATGATATTATGTAAGTTCAGAATTAGAATATTTGACCACCATTACCACATCTCTCTCTCTCTCTCTCTCTCTCTCTCTCTCTTTTTTTTTTGTTTTTACGAGACAGGGTTTCTCTGTTTTGGAGGCTGTCGGTCCAGCCTGGCCTCAAACTCACAGAGATCCGCCTGCCTCTGCCTCCCGAGTGCTGGGATTAAAGGCTACCACATCTCTTATGTATATAATGTATGCATGATCATGAGGTGTGTGTGTGTGTGTGTGTGTGTGTGTGTGTGTGTGTGTGTGTGTACATGCACCTACAGAAAAAGCTGTTCTGGAACAGGCTGGCCAATATACACAATTGTTTCAAGGCTTGGTATCAGTTCAAGATATAGAGATAGCTCAAAGTGCAGATTTATTCAAAGCATAGATTTCAGGCATAAGAGGTGTGAACAATTGTGAGTTCAAGTGAGCCACTTCAATTTGGGATGAACATGATAAGCAGAAGACCTTGGGACAGAGTTGAGAGTTCATTTACTTGTAGCTAGTGATTCATATACCCAGTGGCCTGATGATGGCTCAGAGTATGAGGCAAGTTAGGGCATTGCAGAGCTCATGGCTCGCGTGTTTTGGACAAACACACTAGCTTGTTATCTTGGACAAGGTTTTCAAATATCTGTGAGTCTAGTTTTACTTTGTTATCATCATGGTGGGACATGGTGGCATGCATGCACACATTTTGCAGGAGAAGTTGCTGAGAATGCTACATCTAACACAGGCTACAGAAAGTAATCTGTCTCACTCATATATGAGACCACAAAGCCCACCACCTCAGTGATGCATTTCCTCTAACAAAACCACACCTACTGCAACAATGCCATACCTCTTACTAGTGCCAATTCCTTTGAGGACCATTTTTTCAAACCACCACAGTCACTGCCAAGGCTTATGTGCCACTCCTACACCCACAGGGTCATTGTACAGGTTATCATTGATGTGGTTCGTGAGTGTCATTGATACATAGTCTGGACTGTTGTTGCCACTCTCCTTTGGAAGTTTTCATTATGCCTTCTTGAACTATGAAAGATAGTCCTTGGGGTGGAGTAAGGTGGGGAAGGGGAGCATCTAAATCAGTTAGAGCTCAGGGGCCACTGGGTTCTGTGTCTGAAGAGCATGGTGTCTTCAGAAATGTGGGATTAGCAACCACCTCTGGGGGGTATCTAAGGGCCATAGCAAGAGACTGCATGTCCTAGGAGTGTCTTAGACAGACCTCACCAACTCAAAAGAGGGCTTCTCATGCCTGGTATCAGTTTTTGGTTTTTGTTAGGGAGTCTCTGGGAGCTCCATTGGCCTACATGAGAAAGGTTCATTATAACCATATATGCATACACTGAATTGTGGACATTATAGTTTTTTATTGTTTTAGGTAAATAGTTAATAGTGAGATTCCTTGAGGCTATTTCATCCATCCATATTGTTATTTTGCTTGCACCTCTCCTTCTCCTGTGTTTACTTCCCTCCCCCTTTCCTAAGGAGAACACCTTTTCTCCTATCAGATAAGTTGTATCCTAAAAATATGAATCCACCAATTTGTGTGTCCTCCTTCCACAGGGGAAATGATAATATTCTCTGTCCTCCCAGGTTTAGTATAATACCCTGCTCTCATCCATACAGTCTCCAGGCACCTACAATTCCACAAACTTCAGAATTATAGACCAAATGGACTCAGAAGACTTCTCCAGAATATTCTACACAATCTGTGAATTTGCATCCTTCTGAACACTTCATTCATTTTTGCCAAGACAGATCACATCTTAAGCTGTAATTCAAGTTTTAACAAATAAAAAGGTAATTTCTTGTATCCTACAAGATAGTATTCACAATAGATAGTTTTGAAAAGCTAAATTCATTCTTGATTATAGCCCTGAACAAACCAGGAAGATAAAGTTCATACTTGGACGAAATTAAGGCTAGTGTGATAATCCTATCTACAGTATTATACAGATTAGGGAATAACACAAATTAGTTCCTCTAAATACAGATAAAGCCAAGGGCAACCACCCCTCAACTATTATATAATACATGGCTTCAATCCTTAGAGAAACAGAACTAGAGAGTGTGGGAGCCCACAGGTGACTCAATTTCCACCTGGAGTCTATTCTGACATAAGACATTAGAGTTAAAGCTTGCTTGTTTCAGTCTCTTTGAGAGTCATGACAATTCTAGTGAAGCTCATGCAAAGGAGCTTATTATCTAACCAACAGGCTTCTGATGCTAGCCAAAAGGCTCTTAGAGACAGGGAATGCAGCTGTTTGCTGTTAGCAGGACTCATGGGATAGACAGTGAACCTGGCTGCTGCTTGATTCAAGGACAGTGCAGAGAGCTGGTTAACTGACTTTGATGCTCTTTGTTCTGCTTTGCCTCTAGTCTGTATATAACCAGGCTCTAAATTAAAATCAGGGTGTCTGGTGTGCTGAAAGGCATGGACTGGGCAGTCTTCCTGAACCTATCCTGTATTTCTGTCTCTGTTTCTTTATGTGCCATTTCTCAATTCTCATGTCCCTGCTCAGGCAACCCAGTTGACTCCTTGATGGAGGATTTGAAGAGAGAGAGAGAGAGACAGAGACAGAGACAGAGACAGAGACACAGAGACAGAAAGAGAGACAGAGAGAGACAGAGACAGAGAGACAGAGACAGAGAGAGGAAGAAAGCAAATTACCCTATAAGTGGATGTGGATGAAATGCTTCTATGTTTAAAATTCCACTGGGCTGGGAGAATACTTGCCTAACATACAGAAGTCTCTGGATTGTACTGCTGAACCTCAGAAAAAGTCCCTGAAAACCATCCTGATCATACAGTGTTCAAATGCACTGAGATGTCACCTGGTTACATGCAATGTGGTTGTGAGGTAATTATTTCAAGAGCAGGAATTTCCCATAACGCATACTAAACCTTGATTTATGTTTAAGTAATACCTGTTTATCAAGGGTATATGTAACAGTCAGGGAAGGAAATGACAGCTACAGGTTACCTTTGCAGAGGCACTGCTACTGGCATTATGGGATGGTTGTAGGAATAGCCCTCCTTTGATCTCATCACCATCTCATAAAATACACAGAAGAGATGTTCCCTCTCAAGCAAAGGCCAGGAGAAGCTTCTCTGAAAAAGCTACGTTTCCCCTTCTTGCTCCTGAGCTGTGATTCTAATCATCCTCTTCTGTCTATGATCCCAAGAAAGCAACTTAAGGGGCTGGAAAGAAGGCTCAGCAGTCAGGAGCACACACCACTCCTGCAGAGCACCTGACTTCCATTCCCAGCACCTACAAAGCAGATATCCAACTGTCTGCAGCTCCAGTTCCAGGGGATCCATTGACCTACATGAGAAAGGATATCTCTGTCCTCCACGGGCACCAGGTATGCATGCAGTGGACTTACACACAAGCAAGCAAAACACTCATACACATCAAATAAAAACGAGATCACTAAAAATGTAACTCAACTCAATGAATGTAGCTGCTTGTGTTTTCTGATATTCTTTCTCACAACAATTCTCCATTCTACCTTTTATTTTATTTTCCACTTATCATATTTATTCTTCTTCCAAATACTTTACAGATACTGAACCACAGTTAAGAGCAGGAAAAAGATCTGCTTATGTATACATATTACTACATGTTGATTGAAGAGAATGCACTGTTGGAAAGATATATGTCAATTTCATAAGAAGGACTCTTCCATGGAAATGCCGAGGCCGAGACATATGGTGCTTCATAAATATATGTTACTATAAAATTTTCCCTGTTTATAAAACTAGCAAGGTGATTACATTTCTAGTATTGCAATGGAAAAGAAAAGAAGCTAGCATTTCAGACACACAATACACTGAAAATTTTACAATGTAGTTGTTTTACCTTTAATTTCTCTGTCTGTTCAAACTGTTTCCTGACTATCTGATTAAGAGTTGTAAAACATTCATGAATATCTGTATAGCAAATGAGAGATGTTTGGACACATTTTAAATCACCTGATAAAGAAAAAGAATGAATTGTTCATTTCCCTTAAAACACAGGTGGTAACCAATTTCCTGTGCACTTGTGGTAACTTCCCTGTTTGATAAAACTTTTAGTCACCAGCTTTATTTACCTTCATACATTTGAAGAACAGCGATTGTACATTTTCAACGCACCCCAAACACCATACCTTTCCTCTACAGACAGATGACATGACCATTAGTTTGCATTTCACACTTGCAAATGAAGCAAACAGGATTTCTCAGCCCTGTCTACCCACACTCACCAGGGTCAGAAGCAGGGGCTCAGTCACCTTGTGTACAGTATGGGAGGAGAGTTGCAGCTCTGGCCTTATACTTAAGACTTCTGCCCTATAGCTTCTAGGAGCCTCTGCTTCCAGGCCACCTATGCTGCCCGCCTTCAGGGGGCGGGGACCTGGGTGACACCCAAAGAAAAGAGGAAGTGGAGCTCCAGGATTGGCTGCTATTGAGGAGGTTCTGTGGAGGAGGTGCTCTGTTGGGTGGGGGAGGGGCATAGAGTTAGTATGGTAATAACAAAACAAAGATATACACCAATGGATCAGAATAAGAGACACAGAAATACATCCATGAATTAATTATCACCTGATGTGTGCCAAGAGTGTCAAGAACACATAGAAGGAAGAAAACAGTGTCTTCAACAAATAGTGGTGGAGAAATGGCATCCACATTCAAAGAGGCAGAATTAAATCCTATGCACACTATACACAATGACAGCAAACAGACACAGAGTTAAGTGCTACGATGTGAAACTGGACACAGCAATCCACCAGTGTGCATGTGCAAAGGCATCAGACCAGCACAGGACAGGAAGAGCTGCATCTTCAACAGCCAAGGAAGACTCAGCATGGAGTAATGAACAGAAAAGAAACCATGCCATACATTTGCAAGGGACACTGATACAGACATACAAAACAAGAAATCCTGTGATATAAACATGTAGATGAGCACAGCAAGCAGCTAGGTAAGTGGAATACCTGGACACAGAAAGGCAAATTCCACAAGATCCCAGGAACATACAAATCTTAAAAGGTTGGCTAGAAATAACAGAAGCCTGGCTACCTGTGTCTAGAGGAGGGGATATTGCTCTCTCAGCCTGGACTCTTAGAGGAGTGCCTGGACCCTGCCCTGAGTGAAATGACAGACTCTGGATATCCCCTATGTGGAAGGAAGTGGGGACAGGGTGGGAGGCTGAGGGGTATTTGGGGGATGTGCGGGAGGAGGGGAGGGAGAGGGACCTGGGATTGACATGTGAAGCAAGCTATTTAAAATTAGAGTAAAAAAAAAAAGAAAAAAACTTTCTCTTTTGCAAAAGATATAGCTAAAAACAAGCAAAAAACCAAATTCCATAAAATTCCAGTTGCATAAAAAAGGAAATGTACAGAAAGCATAAAACCATGAGAAGAAAAAACATAGTTTCTAAGCCTTAACCTGGACAATGGCATTTTTAGCTATGACACAAAAAGTACAAGAAACAAAATAAAAAATACAACTAGGACAAAATCCAACCAAAAGGCTAACTGCCAGGAGAAGAAATATCTAAGAAAAATACAAACCAGTATGGGAAAGCAAAATTTGCAAACCACATGTTTTCTAGGAGATATTCAAAATACATAAAAATATCATATAAGTCAACATAAAAAATCAAATACACAATGAAAAATGAGAAGGAATTTGAATACGTATATCTAAAAGAAAAGCACACAATGACTTTTAGTTTATTGGCAGATAGAGAACATCATTGGTCTTCAGGGAACTGTAAGCCAAAATTGAAATGAAGAATCATCAGAGGTCTTTAGGTGATTTTCAGTAAAAGACAAGAGATAACAAGTTTTGAAGAAGGTAGAGAAAATGTGAACACTGTTTGCCATTGGATAATATAAAAATTAGTATAGACACTCTGCAGTGTATTAGAGCATTTCCTAAAATAATAAAAATACAAGTTCTGTGTGATCCAAATATCTTATTTCTATTCATTGTTGTCTTGATGGAATTTTAAATCTCCATGGAAACAAATCTCTGGGTATTTCTATGAAGGGTTGTCACATTAGGTTGTGTGGGAGACCTGTCCTAAAGATGAGTGATGCTGTTCAATCTGCTGTGACTCAAGCTCATGGAAAAGGAGGAAGAGAACTGAAAATGAGTCTTTGTTCCTCTACTTCATGAAACTTCACCAACTGCCTCACGGTCCTGCTGTTTGCTTCAATGGGCTGTGTCCTCCTGAACTGTCAAACAAAACAAACCCTTTCTCCTGTGAGTCAGGTTTTAGTCTTTTGTTTTTGTTTGTTGTCAGCTATTTGGTCAAAGAAACAGAAAGTAGGTATGTGGGTTTATATTACTTATGATTTAATAAAGCTCGCGTGAGGGTTCATGATGCAAAGCCAGTCACAGGTTATAGAGATCTGGCAGTGACACACCTTGAATCCCAGAAGTCATACTAGTTGTCTATAGAAGGTAGGCAGTGGTGGTACACACCTTTAATCCCAAGATTTGGGAGCTATATAAAGAAGAAGCAAAGTCAGACTTAGAGAATTTGTCTCCAGTCACTTTGAGGAAAGACAACATTCTGGGACTGGAGTCAGAACTGCTAGAGACAGGATTATGTTGCATGACTACATAGTACAAAGTATTAAGCGGCTGTGTAAGGACTCTGCATGCAGAAACCTTGCTGAGCTGAGGCCATGCAGAGCTGGGCCAATGGAAGCTCCATGACTTCAGTTCCAAAGGCCCCAAGTATAGAGCCTCCTTTTTTAATTTAAATTAAAAACAATCTTATTTTGCATGCTAATCCCAATTCCCTCTCCTTCCTGTCCTCCCATGCCACACACCAAACTCCCATCTGAACACCCCATCCACTCCCCAGGGAAAGTGAGACCTCCTATGGGGGATCATCAAAGTCTGTCACATCATTTGGGGCAGTGTCTATGCCCTCCCCAATGTATCTAGGCTGAGAGAGAATCCCATAGGGATGGGCTCCCAAAGTCCATTCATGCAATAGGGATAAATACTGGTTCCACTGTAAGAGGCCCCATAGATTGCCTAGGCCTCCCAACTGACACCCATATTCAGGGGGCCTGATTAAGTCCTATGCTGGTTCCCCAGCTACCATACTGGGGTAGTGAGCTCCCACTTGGTCATGTCAGCTATACCTGTGGGTCTCGCCAGCATGGTCTTGACCCCTTTCATCACTCTTCTGTCTCTACAACAGGATTCATGAATTTCAGCTCAGTGTTTAGCTGTAAATCTCTGCTTCTGCTTCCATCAGCTACTGGATGAAAGCTCTAGGATGGCATTTAAGGTAGTCATCAATCTCATTATAGGGGAAGGGCATTTAATGTAGCTTATCCACTATTTCTTAGATTCTTAGTTGGGGTCATCCTTGTGGATCCCTGAATATTTCTCTAGTGCAAGATTTCTCTTTAAACCTGCAATTCCACCTTCTCTTAAGGTATCTCTTTTCTTGCTTTCCTTCTCTATTCTACTCAGACAAAAAAACACAATGAAATCCTGAAACTTTCAAGCAAATGGAGGAAACTGAAAGAAACTATCCACAGCGAGGTAACCAAGACACAGAAAGACAAACAAGGTATGTACTCACTTATAAGTGGATATTAGACATAGAGCAAGTAATTACCAGCCTATAATCCACAGCCCCAGAAGCTAGAAAACAAGGAGGACCCTAAGAGAGACATACATGGACCTCTGGAGAAAGGGGAAAGGGACAAGATCTCTTGTGCAAATTGGGAACACATGGTGGGGGTGGGTCACAAAGAGGGAGGGAGATAGGAGGAAGCAGAGGGGGAAGGAGGACAAGAGGGATCAGGAAGATGGAGTTCAGGGATGAACAGAGAAGGCTGAACCTCCTTCTAAACAGCTCCATTTCCCCTTTAAGCAAGCCTCTCCAGCCTGTTATTTCTCTTTCCATTTCTGCACCTAACCCTCCCTTCTCTCCCTTTCCCAATAAACTCCCAGTGCATTTGTTGAATTTGAAGGTTTCTGATACATCCCCTGAAAATGCAGCAAAGAACAACACCATGTTTCTTTCCCAAAAATTCAGAACAATCCAAGTGTTGATCTACAAAGAATGCTCCTCAGTGGCTGGATGGGTAAAGACATGTGGAATAGGAACATAGCATTTAAAAAGGAAAGAAAGCCTGCCATTGGAAACAATACATATAAACCTTAGAGCAGTGGGCTACATGACATGAACCAAATACAAAGACACTGTGCTACTAATGCCTCTCTGCAGGAAAATGGAAAACCTGTGAATTTAGACACTGCTCTCAGATGTCTAAAACCCGGGGAAGGAATAAAGGATGAATCAGCAAACAAGATGACACAGGGTGGAGAGGCTCTCACTGCTACAGCCAGTTTATTTTAATCTCTACAACCCAGATGAAGGTGGAAAGAGGTGTGGCATGTGCCTACAGGCACACACAAACACAGCCACTCAGTGAAACACACAACATCTCACATACAACAACAGTAGTTTTTTGCTTTTTGTTTTTTTAATCACTCAGTTCAACTACTTAAGAAAACCAAACTCATCTAAGTAGTTATTATGTTGGAAACAATATAGAGTTATCTCTCTCAAGAACTTCCAGAATGTCCATTGACAGTTGAACAGATGACTCAGTGGCAAGAACCCTTGCTCCTCTTCCAGAGGACAGAATTTTGTTCCCAGCATCCACATCAGGCTGCTTCTGACTTTCTGTAACTCCAGCTCTGGGGAATCTAAAGCCTCTGAACACCAAAGATATCTGTATTCACATGCATATACCACAGCAGACATACATACTACACAAAATAAAAGTATCTCTCAAATATAGAAACCTAACTCCTTAACCCACCCCAAAATGTATTGTAGGTATCTCAGGTGACAAGACAGAAGTCATTCTTCATCCACTAAGATGGGCTGATGTCATCAATCTTCTTATCAAAGCATTCTTTCACCTAAGTGCTCCTAGATGATGTCATTCACCTTCTCATCAAAGCATCCCCTAGTAGAAGTAACACTGTGCTGCCAGGGTCACATTTAAAAACGGAAGTCCTTGTTCCTCCAGTTATGGGAGTTCTTATGGGCAACAGCTCTCATTCTCTTTGAATGACAAAGGCCTCCAGGGCAGACTTCCTATGGTGGGTAGGCATGACAGATAGAGACTCAACACCCTTGACCCAACACAGGCTAGCTCAAAAGTTCTGAAGTTCAGAGGTCAGAGGCTGCCCCATGACAGCTCTTCCCCTCTGCATCCTGCTTCTCTTCAGGTAATGGACTATATCAGAGTACACACAAGTGGAATTCTCAATGAAACTAGTAGGATTATCAGAAGGAAAATCCTTTGTTTTGTTCACTAATATCTAACTACTCTACATAGAATCCAGAAATTTAACTGCTAAATATTTATTGGATTCAAGTCATTCACCCAAATGGGAATTATAAAAGCATGTTTTCCCTAATATAATACATCTGACTACCACATAGTAATGGTGCATGCCTTTATCCCAGAACTCAGGATGCAGAGACAGGCAAATCTCTATGAGTTTGAGTCCAGTTTGGTCTATAGAGCAAGTTCTAGGAAACCCAGGGCTACACAGAGAAACCCTGTCTCAAAACAAGCAAAAAAAAAAAAAGAACTGAGTTTATCAACTTGTGACAGTCTGTGAGCTATCATCATAATGCCAGGATATCAACAAGGAGTAGGGTGAGCAGCCATCACCCAGTGAAGACAGATACTGGGGTGGAGGGAAGGTCACCCAGAGAAGAGCAATCCTGTGTCAGGGAAAGAACCCGAGGATTAGAGAGGTCCCATGACCAGGAACGGTTCCTGCACATTCAATTCGATGTCCACTACATTTATGGCTAAGATGGAATCTAACCAGGAGGAATTTTCAAAATTAGCAGGGTCGATTCAATCTATGTCTGATAATAATGGCAATCTAGTGGATCGAATGTGTTTTCTGGAAGGAAAAATAGATGCCTTTGGAGTTTTTAGGGAGGATGGTATGAAAAGCTTGGAATCTCGTTTAAATGAACAATCCAAAGAGTTAAAACAATCTTTAATGCAGAAAATCCAAGACCTTAATGAACAATATGAGGACTTGGGACAATTTTTAATGGAGGAAATA
The DNA here is from genome assembly GCF_017639785.1 of Mesocricetus auratus. Lineage (NCBI taxonomy): Eukaryota > Metazoa > Chordata > Mammalia > Rodentia > Cricetidae > Mesocricetus > Mesocricetus auratus. The sequence continues at coordinate 78,777,076 of NW_024429190.1, forward strand.
GAAGACCTCAATGAACAGTCCAAGGAATTGGAACAATTTTTAATGCAGGAAATACGAGACTTAAAGGATGACATGGTTGCAAAATTTCAATCTTTAGAAGATACATCCTCTGAAATATCAGAAGTGGAGTCAATGGATGCTAGGCCACTAGGAAATAAACGAAATACGGCTACTAGACATCCTAAGGTGGCCTTTCCAGTAACTGTAGTAGAAAGGTCATCATCACGGAGGCACCAATCTGGTTCCACTACACAGAAATGGGAACCTATTCCCATAAAAGATATGAAAACAATTAAAAATGCGATCATGACTTTTGGGGTCCACAGTACTTATGTAAAACAGTTACTAAGCACATGGGCAACTACTAATAAGATAACTCCCTCAGATTGGAATGATTTAATATCTGCAGTGTTGGACCAGTCTACTCAAATACAGTGGAAAGCTCTGTGGAGACAGGAAGCCAAGGCCCTTGAACTTCAAGGTTTGAAGGATGGCTTTGATGCTTCTGAAAGTAAGATTATGGGAGAGAAGCAATTTTCTGACCCGCAGGTCCAAGCTGGTTATGATGAGCGTACATTTGATTTATGCAAAACAGCAGCACTAAATGCTTTGGATAAGGTTCGTGAACCAGGGGAAAGAGTTGAAGCATATTCGAAAGTGATACAGGGTCCGAGAGAAAGATTCTCTGAATTCTTACAAAGATTATCCAGAGCAGTAGATTTACAAATAACTGATCCTAATATTAGGCGACTTCTTACAGAATCGTTGGCTTATGAGAATGCAAACCCACATTACAAACAGATACTGTGGCCATTAAAGGTAAGATCAGCACCATTGGAGGAATGGGTCTTATATACAACTAATGTTGAGTATGACAATCCAGAGGCAGGAACTTGGATAGGAGAAGCCATTTCTAAAGGATTTAGGAGGAATCAGGATGAAATATGGCCTACCCAAGAGGAGATACCAAATTGGGTTGGGCAAGCAATCTCTAGAAATTTTAAAAGACATCAAAACTTTAGATGTTTTAATTGTGGTAAAATGGGACATCTGAGTAGGAACTGTAGACAACACATTCCTAGGAATAATTCTTCTACCAGAAATGTGTCAAACAGAAGGCCTCAACCTCCTGGTCTCTGCAGGAGGTGTGGAAAAGGCCGGCATTGGACAAATGAATGCAGATCCACAACAGATAGACAAGGTAGATCTTTAAAGCCAAAAAACGGATCTCAGGGGCTCAACCGAGCCCCAAAAAGAGAGATTATCCGGTCATTCCCAGTGACAGTGGAGGACAGCCTCTCCCAGGACAATTAGAAGATCCACTGCCCATTGTAAATTATACGGCACTGGACAATACATTAGCTCCAGAGGATGAATCAATTACATCAGGAGGAGATACAAAACATATATTTTGGCAAACTTCTATACAATATCATAGACCCAAGCTGCCAGTTAAGGTAAATAATAGGGTAATTTACGGTCTACTGGACACAGGAAGTGATGTCACTATCCTTAATCAGCAGTCCTGGCCACATAACTGGGCTTTAAAAGAGGCTAATGTTCAATTCTTAGGGATTGGAACCCTATCTGAAGTTAAACAGAGCGTTAGATGGATTGACTTTATTGGGCCAGAAGGACAGAGAGGAAGGTTAAAGCCATACGTTGCAGATATTGCTATAAACCTCTGGGGTCGTGATCTACTCCAGCAATGGAATACACAGATTAACATTCCTCCTGTATCAACTAGGAATTATAGACAAGCTTTTAGTGGTACAAAGAATAAAGTAAGGCAGTACAGAAAACAGATGCCAAATGTACAGGCTGTACAGATGCAAGATGCTAGTGCCAAACCAACAGAGCAACCAAAAGCTCTACCCTTAAAATGGCTGACAGATGAACCCGTCTGGGTGGGTCAATGGCCTATGACATCTGAGAAGTTAGAGGCTTTGGAGAAGTTAGTTCAGGAACAGCTAGATGCTGGACATATTGAGGAATCAACTAGTGCATGGAATTCGCCTGTTTTTGTTGTCAAGAAGAAGCCTGGTAAGTGGAGAATGGTTACTGATCTTAGAGCCATCAACAAGGTAATTCAGCCTATGGGGTCTCTACAACCTGGGATGCCGTTACCTTCTCTAATTCCTAAGGATTGGCCAATTATAATTATAGACTTAAAAGATTGTTTCTTCACCATACCGTTACAAGAAAACGACAGAGAAAAGTTCGCCTTCACGGTACCTACCTATAATAATTCCCGTCCAGTACAGAGATTCCAGTGGAAGGTACTACCTCAAGGTATGTTAAACAGTCCAACTTTGTGTCAATATTTTGTGAATAAACCTCTAGAAATAATTCGTAAAAAATTTCCACATTCGTTAATATATCATTATATGGATGACATATTATTGTCTGATTCAAATAAGGATACATTGGAAAAGATGTTTGAAGCAGTAAAAGAAACTTTGCCTCGCTGGGGATTACAAATTTCCCCAGAAAAAATACAAAGAGGAGATTCTATTAACTATTTAGGTTATAAAATAGATGCTCAGAAAATTAGACCACAGAAAGTACAGATTAGAAGAGATCGTTACCGGACTCTTAATGATCTTCAAAAACTATTAGGTGAAATCTCTCAATTACAGACAATTATCGGTGTAGAAGGGCATGATTTGAAACATTTGAAAATGGCTTTAAAAGGAGATAAAGATCTAAACAGCCCACGAGTACTATCAGCTGAGGCTGAAAAAGAATTAGAATGGGTAGAAAAGAGAATATTAGAAGCACATGTGGACCGTGTGGATCCAAACCTGGATTGTTTTCTAGTTATTTTACCATCTAGAGAATACCCCTCAGGAATATTAATGCAGAGGGAAGACATCATACTAGAATGGGTATTTCTGCCACATAAACAGAATAAAAAATTGAAAACATATGTAGAAAAGATCTCTGATTTGATATTAAAAGGTAAGTTAAGGCTTCGTCAATTGACTGGGAAAGATCCAGCTGAAATTATTGTACCATTAACAAATGACGAAATTTCCTCCTTATGGAAAGATAATGAGTATTGGCAAATAGCTTGCAGTGACTTTTTGGGAACTATTAGTAATAACTATCCCAAAACAGAGAGAATCAAATTCATAAAGAAAACAATTTGGATTCTTCCACGTATCGTGAGACAAACACCTATTTCTGGAGTTCTTACCTTCTACACGGATGCAAACAAATCAGGTAAGGCAGGGTATAAATCAGGAAATATAAGTAAAGTAGTTCAAAGCCCTTACAACTCCGTACAAAAGGCAGAGTTATATGCCATTCTCATGGTACTTAAAGACTTTACAGAGCCTCTCAATATAGTCACAGATTCTCAGTATGCGGAAAGAGTTGTCTTGCATATTGAGACTGCAGAATTTGTTCCTGATAGTACAGAATTAACCTCATTATTTTTACAATTACAGGAAACCATCAGAAACAGGACTCATCCTATATATATAACACACATCAGGTCCCATACAGGTTTGCCAGGTCCTCTGGCACAAGGCAATGATGAAATTGATCGTTTGTTAGTAGGTAATGTGTTGGAAGCTTCAGAATTTCACAAGAAACACCATGTCAACAGCAAAGGCTTAAAGAAGGATTTTTCTATCACCTGGCAACAAGCCAAAGAAATAGTAAAAAATTGCCCCAGTTGCTCCTTCTACAATCAAACTCCATTACCAGCAGGTTGTAATCCTAAAGGTATTCATAGAAATGAACTTTGGCAAATGGATGTATCTCACTTCCCAGAATTTGGCAGTTTAAAATATGTACACCATACCATAGACACGTTCTCAGGATTCCAATGGGCTACTGCCCTCAGCTCTGAAAAGGCTGACTCTGTTATTACACACCTCTTAGAGGTGATGGCTGTTATGGGTATACCTAAAACGATAAAAACTGACAATGCTCCGGCATATGTCTCCAGTAAATTGGAACAATTCTTCAAATATTATAATATAAAACATGTAACTGGTATACCTTACAATCCCACAGGACAAGCAGTGATTGAAAGATCTAACCGAACCTTAAAAGAGATGCTCCATAAACAGCCGGGGAGAACAAAGACCCCTAAACACAGGTTACATAATGCTTTACTAACATTGAATTTTCTTAATGCTGATGAAAAAGGACAAACTGCAGCAGAAAGACACTGGACTAGAGAGAAGACTTCTGAATTGAACCAACCAGTGTATTTTAAGGATGTTATGACCTCAGTCTGGAAACCAGGATATGTGTTACGTTGGGGAAGGGGCTATGCTTTTGTTTCCACAGGAGAAGAAAAGCTTTGGATCCCATCTAAATTAATTAAGATTCGATCAGAACAGAAAACGTCTCAGGAGGAGGAAGGATGACAGCTCATCTACAAGGTCTGCTAAGCATAAGGAGACCTCATAAAAGGAAAGAGAAGTATTCTTTTTATGTCTTTACAGGGCAATTAGAAAACCCTAGGTATATGGATACCTAAAGAAGAAAGGATAGCTACTCAGAGGATCACCAAACATGCAATAATGTGATGTGTTATCAATGTCTACATCTCTGTATTGTGTTATTATAATTTCTATTTCTTCCACTTCTTAATATGCCTGAGTCCCAATTCATTTAATTATTGCTGGCTTTGGAGTTGGATTGGCTCTCCTGCTTTAAACCCAAGCATATTGTTAAAATGTAATTCAGACTTTCTGTATTATATCAAAGAGCCATTGATATAAGACAGAAACAACATCAAAAAAAGACATACATATATGGGGACTGTCATCTGTGTATATTTGATTTTTCTAAAACTCTAATCTCCTTCATGTGTATTATCTTCCTCAGGGTTGCCTTTTCCAGTATTCATACACATAGAAGTTAAGAATTTCTGTGCTAACATTAATATTTCAGTTTTCTAGAGACAAAGGGATTTCTTGACAGTGATCTTCAACTGCTTCAGAAAGACAATGTGGATTCACTTTCCCAACTCTGCCTGATTCGACTGGATACATCTAAACTGCCCCACATCATCGACCCCACCTGACAGGCACCATCCTGAAACCAGCTTGGAACTACATCACCCGACACATCGTCAGGCCAAGAAACTGATACAGTGCATCTTCTACAATCTGATCAGAGCTTCAGACAAGAGCTTCAATCAAAATCAGAAATCTAATCCGGAACTTCAGTCAAGCCTCTCCTGCAAAACGACCTATTTAAGACTCTTGTTATACTAACAATTTTTTCCCACAGGTCCCCATGATTGTCATCGTCCCACTTCAGCAGGAAGTAACTTTGAGAAATTCCACGTCCCCTCTCCCTACTATTGACATAAAGGATAGTTTACCCCTGTTAGTGTAATTTGCAATTATTTAGTGTTGGAACTGGAAGGAGGTGTTCAGACTTAGGCATCCTTTTCAGATAAGTTTAGAATTTAGGTGGAATGGATATGTTTAGTTTAGGATAAGTAGATTATAACTTAATTATCACCCTCTATGTATATATGTTGTATATGTTTGAGTTTGTATCAAATTTAAATCTTCTATTTAGACTAAAAGGGGAATTGTAGGAGTGAACCCCACAAAGCTACCTGCCCAACAGGGCGGGGTCAAGGTAGAGATAAAAGGTAGTGAAAGAAAAAGGGGCCTCCCTCTTTTCTCCTGGAAGCCAGCCACGCTTCTAACTCCTGGTATGTGCGACTCTCTCTTTCCCTGATAAATAAATATATTGTTTTTCCCTATATAGCCTCGATTATCATTATACCTATGGAGAAGTCTCAGGACCAGGAGAGGGCTGGCATAGAGTGACAAGTGGGTGATGATGATGATGATGAGAAACCACTGGGCTGGAAAAGGAGAGGAGTCAAGAGCAGGAACAGGGTCAGGTTGCCCATAACCTGGGGAGAGGGTGAAGTCAGGATATCAACACACAGATGAGCCTGGCTCTTGAGGATTGTTCCCTCGCCCCTGGATTCACACTATCTTATTTATGTAGCACAAATAATTAGCATCCAGAAACCTTTATTAGGGTTCAAGCTTCAAGCTGAAAAATCAGAGATGCAAAGCAACCAGGTACTAGCTTTTACCTCTACCTCAGACTGAAATGGTGGTCATGTCTCTACCAATCCTGATTTCAGTCCCAGAATGCTGCCTTTCCTCAATGTGTCTGGATACAAATTCTCTAAGCCTGACTTTGCTTTTTCTTTTTATACTTCTCAAACCCTGGGATTAAAGTTGTGTACAACCATTGCATAGCTTCTATAGATAACTAATATAGCTGCTGGGATCAAAGGTGCATGTCACCACTGCCCAACCTCAGTGGGACTTTAAACATAGAAGCAGTTCATCCACTTACAGGGTAATAACTCTCTCTCTCTCTCTCTCTCTCGTCAGTCTAGTCAGAGCCTGCTACAAGGAGTCAGCTGGGACGTGAGGATTGAGAATTGCCAAATAAAGAAACAGACAGAAACACAGGATAGGTTCAGGAAGACTGCCCATTCCATGCCTTTCAACACAGCAGACAGCCTGAGTATAATTTAGACCCTGGTTATATACAGACTAGAGACAAAGTAGAACAAAGAACAGCATAGTCAGTTAACCAGCTCCCTGCATTGTCCTTAAGTTAAGGATTAGCCAGGCTCACTATCACCCTGCTAGCATCAAGCATCTCCATTCCATATCTCTATGTGCCTTTTGGCTGACATCAGAAGTTCGTTAGTTAGATAATATGCTCTTCTCCATGGGCTTCATCAGAACTTTCTCAGGGCTCTCATGGAGAATGAAACAAGCAAGCTTGAACTCTTGAACTCTAATGTCTTCTGTCAGAATAGACTCCAGGAGGAAACTGAGTCACCTGTGGGCTCGCACACTCTCTCTAGTTCTATTTCTCTGAGGATTCAAGCCCTGTAATAAATAATAATTGAAAGAGAGTCACCCTTGACTCTATCTGGTATTTACAGAAACTAATTTGAGTTATTCCCTACTCTGTATAATGCTGTTGGTAGGATTATTACAAAAGCCTTAATTTTACCCAGGTGTGAATTTATTCCTCCTGGGTTGTTCAGGATTGTAATCAAGAATGAATTTAGTGTTTCTTTTTCTTTCTCAATATAATTTTTTATTTAAATTAGAAACGTGCTTTCATCACATGTCGATCCCAGCTACCTCTCCCACCCCTCCTCCCTAGGCCCTCCTTCATGAGTCCAGGCTGAGAGAGGTTCCCTCCATATGGAATGGGCTTGCAAAGTTCATTTGTACACCATGGCAAACACTGATCCACTACCTAAGGCCCCAGAGATTGCCGAGGCCTCCTCACTGACACCATATTCAGGGGTCTCTGGATCAGTCCCATGCTGGCCTCTCAGCTATCAGTCTGGGGTCGAATAGCTTCCCCTTGTCAGGTCCACTGTCTCTGTGGGTTTCACCAACACGATCTTGACCCCTTGGCTCATCACTCCTCCATCTCTGTCACTGGCTTCCAGTTCAGTTCAGTGTTTAGCTGTGGATATCTGCCTCTGTTTCCATCAGTTACTGGATGAAGGTTTGGCAATGGGATTGTAGGGTGGCACTCCCCGATCCATGTCTAGAATTCATATATGAGTGAGTACATATCATGTTTGTCTTTATGTGATTGGATTACCTCACTCAGGGTGGTTTCTTCTAGTGCCATCCATTTGCCTGCAAATTTCAAGATTCCATTGTTGTTTTCCCCTACTTAGTACTCCGTTGTGTAAATGTACCACATTTTCTCCATCCATTCTTCAGTTGTGGGGCATCTAGGTTGCTTCCAGGATCTGGCTATTACAAATAGTGCTGCTATGAACATAGTGGAACAGACATCCTTGTTGTATGAATGGGCATTTTTGGGTATGTGCCTAAGAGTGGAATTGTTGGGTCTTGTGGTAGACTGAGTCCAGTTTTCCTGAGGAACTGTCATACTGGTTTCCAAAGTGACTGTAAAAGTTTGCACTCCCACCAGCAATAGAGAGTGTTCCCCTTTCTTCACATCCTCTCCAGCACAGGCTGTCATTGGTGTTTTTGATTTTAGCCATTCTGACAGGAGTAAGATGGTATCTCAGAGTTGTTTTGATTTGCATTTCCCTAATGGCTAGTGATGTTGTGCACTTTCTCAAGTGTCTCCTCTATTGAAAATTCTCTATTTAGTTCTGTAGCCCACTTTTTAATTGGATCCTTTGGTGTTTTGGAGACTTGCTTCTTGAGTTCTTTGTAAATTTTGGAGACTAGCCCTCTTTCAGATGTGGGGTTAGTGAATATCTGTTCTCATTCTGTGGGCTTTTTGTCTTGTTGACTGTGTCTTTTGCCTTGCAGAAGCTTCTCAGTTTCAGGAGGTCCCATTTATTAATTGTTGATCTCACTGTCTGTGCTACTGTAGATTGCTTTTGGCAGGATTGCCATTTTTACTACATTGATTCTACCTATCCAAGAGCATGGGAGATCTTTCCATTTCCTGGTGTCTTCTTTAATTTCTTTCTTTAATGACTCAAAGTTCTTGTGATATAGGTCTTTCACTTGTTTGGTTAGCATTACCCCAAGGTATTTTATGTTGTGTGGCAATTATAAAGGATGATATTTCTCTGATTTCTTTCTCAGCCTTTTTATCATCTGTATGTAGTAGGGATACTGATTTTCTTGAGTTGATGTTGTATCCTGCCAATTTGCTGAAGGTGTTAATCAGCTGTAAGAGTTCCTTGGTAGAGTTTTTTGGGTCACTTATGTAAACTATCATATCATCTGCAAATAGTGAAAGTTTTACCTCTTCCTTTCCAATTTGTATCCCCTTGTATCTCCCTTTGTTGTCTTATTGCTCTAGCTAGAACTCTAGTACAATATTGAAGAGGTATGGGGAGAGGGGACAGACTTGTCATGTTTCTTATTTTAGAGGAAATTCCTTGGGTTTCTCTCCATTCAGTTTGATACTGGCTGTTGGTTTGCTGTATATAGCTTTTATTATGTTTAGGTATGTTCCTGTTATCCCAGATCTCTCCAAATCCTTTATCATGAAGGGTGTTGGATTTTGTCAAAGGATTTTTTGAGTGAGATGATCATGTGATTTTATTTCTCAGCTTGTTTTATATGGTGGATTATATTGATGGATCTTCATATGTTGAACCATCCCTACATCCTTGGGATGAAACCTACTTCATCATGGTGGATGATTTTTCTGATGTGTTCTTGGATTCAATTTTCCAGTATTTTATTGAGTATTTTTATGTTAATGTTCATGAGGGATATTGGCCTGAAGTTCTCTTTCTTAGTTTTATCTTTATGTGGCTTGGGGATCAAGGTTATTGAAGGCTTGTAGAAAGAGTTTGGCAAAGACCCTTCTGCTTCTATTGTGTGGAATACTTTGAGGAGAATTGTTATAAGCTGTTCTTTAAATTCTGGTAAAATTCTGCACTTAGGCCATCTGGCCATGGACTTTTTTTGGTTGGAAGACTTTTGATTACTGCTTTTATTTCCATAGGGGTTATAGGACTATTTAAATTGCTTATTGATTTAAATTTGGTAAGTGACATCTATCCAGAAAATTTTCCATTTCCTTTAAATTTTTGAATTTTGTGGAGTATAGGTTTTCCCAATATGACCTGATGATTCTATGAATTTCCTCACTGTCCATTGTTATGTCCCCCTTTTCATTTATGATTTTGTTAATTTGCATGTTCACACTCTGCCGTTTCATAAATTTGGATAAAGGTTTGTCTATCTTGTTGATTTCCTCAAAGTACAAACTCTTTGTTACTTTGATTCTTTGTATTGTTTTCCTAGTTTCTAATTTATTGATTTTAGCCCTCAATTTGATTGTTTCCTGCTGTCTACTCCACTGGAGTGACTTTGCTTCCTTTTGTCCTATAGCTTTCTGTTTTGCACATTATTCAATTTCCATGAGTTTGCATGGTTTCTACAGTTTGTATTGTTGTTGAATTCTAATTTGATCATCATGGTCTGATAAGATACAGGGGGTTATTCCACTTTTTTTTGGTACCTGTTGAGATTTGATATGTTGTCAAGTATGTGGTTGATTTTTGATAAGGTTCTATGTGGCTCTGAGAAGAAGGTGTATTCTTTTGTGTTTGGATTGAATGTTCTATAGATGTCTGTTAGATCCAATTAGGTCATATCTTCTATTAGTTCCTTTGTTTTCTTGTTAAGTTTCTGTCTGGTAGTCCTGTCAAGTGGTGGGAATGGGGTGTTGACATCTCCCACTCTAAGATTTGAATTTTAGTAATGTTTCTTTTACAAGCATGGATGCCTTTGTATTTGGGGCATAGATGTTCAGAATTGAGACTTCATCTTGATTGATTTCTTCTGTGGTAAGTATGAAATAACCGCTTTCATCTCTTTTGAATTGTTTTATTTTAAAGTTTAAGTTGATGGGAATTAAGATTGTAACACCAGCTTGTTTCTTGGTTCCATTTGATTTTAAAATCTTTTCCCAACCATTAACATGAAATAGCATCTATCTTTGATGCTGAGGTGTGTTTCTTGTATGTAGCAGAAGGATGGATTCTGTCTTCGAATCCATTCTGTTACCATGTGTCTTTCTATGGGCAAGTGAAAACCATTAATATTGAGGAATATTAATGACCATTAATTGCTCATTCTTGTTTGTTTTGGAATGGTTGTTGTTGGTGGAATTGTATGTGGATTTCTACCCATTGTTCTTTTGCCTGTTGGTAAAGTAGGATTATCTATTGCCTATGTATTTCTGGTTGTAGTTAACTTCCTTGGATTGGAGTTTTCCTTCCAGAATTTTTTGTAGGGCTGGATTAGTGCATATGTATTGTTTAAATCTGCTTTTGTCATGAAATATCTTGTTTTCTCTGTCTACAGTGATTGAAAGCTTTGCTGGGTATAACAGTCTAGGCTGGCATCTGTGGTCTCTTAGTGTTGGTGGAATATCTATCCAGGACCTTCTGGCTTTCAGAGTTTCCATGGAAAAGTCAGGTTTAATTCTCTTAGGTTTGCCTTTATATGTTATTTGGCCTTTTACCCAAGCCACTCTTAATATTCTTTCTTTATTCTGTATTTTTGGGGTCAAGATTATTATGTGGCAAGGGCAATTTTTTTGTGGTCCACTCTATTTGGTGGTCTGTAACCTTCTTGCACCTTCATTGACATGTCTTTCTTTAGGTTGGGAAAGTTTTCTTCTATTATTTTGTTGAATATGTTTTCTGGCCCTTTGAGGTATGTTTCTTCACCTTTTTCTGTACCTATTATTCTTAAGTTTGGTCTTTTCATGGTGTCCCATATTTCCTGAATATTTGTGCCAGGAATTTGTTGGACTTAAAATTTTATTTGGTCAATTAATCTATTTCTCCTATTGTAGCTTCAACACTTGAGACTCTCTCTTCCATTTCTTGTATTCTGTTGGTTTTGCTTGCATCTGTAGTACCTGACCATTTGCCCAGCTTTTCTATTTCCAGCATTTCTTCAGACTGTGTTTTTTATCATTTCTATTTCATATTTCAGCCCTTGCACTGTTCGAAATGGTTTTTTTGTTTTTGAAATTTTTGTTTTGTCTTTTCCTCCATTTCTTGCATTTTTTCTATTGTTTTTTCTTCCATCTCTTTAAGGGATTTTCTCATACCCTCTATCACTTTCATGAAGTATTTCATTTGCGTTGGGGTGTTCAGGTCTTGTTGGTGTAGGGTCTCTAGACTCTGGCAGCGTCATATTGGTTTCTGTTGCTGTGTGTATTTTTATATTGTCTCTTTCCCATTCCTTCTTCCAGTGGGTGCAGAAAGAGCATCTTCCTCTCCTGGTGGGTACGGGACCAGAGTTTTCTTCAGGCAGGTGTAGGCAAGTCCAATGCTCTGGTAGCTCTGCTCTGCCTGGTATTGTGGCTGGAGAAATGGACTAGGGTGCTAGGTTCGTTTGTGTCCCTCCAGGATGGATAGAAGTCCCAGGGGTAGACCCCAGGCATAGGAGGGCGGCCTGGATACAGGCCCTGGTTGATTTAGTCCCTTGGGTTGAGCAGGAGACTAGGATGCTGGGGTGTGTTGTCTCCTTCTGCTGCAATGGAAGCTGCAGTGGCAGACCCCAAGCCCAGGCAGGTGGCCTGAGAATGGGCCCAGTTTACTTAGCCCCATAGGTAGAGCAGGAGACTTGGATGGTGTTGTGCATTGGCTCCGTCTGCCCGGATGGAAGCCAGAGTGGCAGACCCCAAGCACAGGCTTGGGAAAGGGGGAGGGAAATAAACACAATAGAAGGAGAAATTCATGCAAAAATAACAATATGGATGGATGAAATAGCCTCAAGGATTCACACTATTAACTGTTTACAGAAAATAATAAAAGCTATAATGTCCACAATTCAGTGTATACATAAATACTTTTAGTGAACTTTTCTCATCTCTCATCTAGGCTAATGGAACTCCCAAAAACTCCCTAACAAAAAACAAAATAAGTACTAGACATGAGAAGACCTCTTTTGAGTTGTTGACAAGGTCTGTAAGACACTCCTGGGACATACAGTCTATTGTTATTACCCTTAGTTATCCCCCAGAGGTGGATGCTAATTCCATATTGCTAAAGACACCATGCTTTTCAGACACAAGACCCAGAGTCCCCTGAGCTCTACCTAACTTGGATGCCCCCCCCCCGCCCTGCCCTGTCCTGAGGACTATCTTTCATGTTACTAGAAGGCATAAAAACTCCAAAGTAGAGAGGCAACAACAGCCCAGACTATGTAACAATGACACTCACAAACCACATCAATGATAACCTGTACAATGACCCTGTGGGTGTAGGAGTGGCACATAAGTCTTGGCAGTCAGTGACTGTGGTTTATTGAAAAAAAAGTCCCTCAAAGGAATTGGCACTAGTAAGTGGTATGGCATTGTTGGAGTAGGTGTGGTTTTGTTGGAGTAGGTGCATCATTGTAGAGATGGGCTTTGTGGACTCATATATGAGCAAGACAAACTATTTACTGTTGCCTGCACAAGATGAAGAACTCTCAGTTACTTCTTCAGCAAAATGTCTGCCTCAAGGAACCATGTCCCACCATGTTGAAGATGGACTAAAACTCTGAACTGTAAGTGAGCCAACAGTTAAATGTTTTCCTTTGTAAGAGTTGTCATGGTCATGGTGTCCTTCACAGTAATAGAAACCCTGAATAAGTCATTGACCAACAACTTCATGAGGCAGTTTCAGAAACCAAAGAATCTTCCAGCACCTACTCAGAGTTCTCCGACTCAGCAGTCATCCATCCACAGGAGCACTTGTGAAAGGTCTGCCTGATTTCAAATGTCCATGGTGAAGACTAAAGTACGCAGATAGCATATTTCATTTTATGTTTTTATTATTCAGTTGATATAAAGTCCAATTAGACACCTGTTGACCACCCCAAGATATAAGTGCTGCTTATTGCAGCATTGGTGTTCTGCAGCCTGGTGCCTGCTACCTGGTTACTGGTGCATGCCTTCCTTCAGTAGTTCAGTGGTTTATTTCTTCTGCTGTGGCTATGGCTGCTGCTGCTACTCTAAAGCTAGGCTATCTGCAGTACGGTTGAGGAGCTGGAGCCTGCCAGATGTAAGGAAGCTGTCAGATAGGTTTGGGTAGGACTACTGATGGCTTTTCTCCCTGGCAGCTTACACAGCACCTTCTGATACCATGAGAGCAAATCCTCATGGAGCAGGCTGCAAGGTGAGCTCCAGGTCAGTCCCTCTAAGTGTGGTGTCTGAAGCATGGACGTCTTATATTCAACTTTTAGAAGGCATCGAATGCCAACGATAGCAGCTGTGATTATTTTGTGAGACTCTTGGATCCTTCCTGATGAACAATTTGAGGGGAGGTTTCTCATTGGCACTTAAGGCCCATTCCATAGGCGGGACTGCCTTAGTAATACTAGCACATAACCTGTGGCTGGAGTGGTCATGGACCCCAGAGAGACTCTACCATTGTCATTTCCTAAACCAATATAATTTCTAATTATATATATATATATATTCAGACAGATTATCTGTTAATTTACAACACAGTGTTTCCTTATAGCTTCTTCAAACATCTTTAGTGCCATTTCTTTCTCCATGCTATCTCTCCCACTTGTATTACCCTCCCCTCCCTTTCCCAATTAAAGTCCACACACCATTTCTCCTATTTCTCTCTTTATATCACCTGTTCCACTATCCCTTTCTCTATAGCTAGAGTGTAGGAGGAAGTCTGATGCCGCCATTAAACATGTGACTTATTAGAGGCGCATACAGATGAGGTAATAAAAGGGCGGTTTACCACACCGCTAACCACACCCACTTTAGGCAGGACTAAAGACGTATATGTACGTAGGCGGAACTATGTCACTAGCCAGGCCCACTTCTGGGCATGGCTAGGGGGCGTTACGGGGGAAGGTATAAAAGACAGCACACAGGAAGTCTCAGTCTCTTTTCCTGGAGTTCGGCTTCCAGTTCAGCGGCTGAAGACTGCTTGGCTCCTCTGGGTTTGGTATCTTCGTCCGTTGAAGCCTACACTAGAGCACTTGCCTCTGCAGCATCCTTTTATTTATCTGTCTGTTTATTTGTTTATGTATTTTGGTTTCTGCAGTTACTTTACATTATATATTCCCAAAGAGCTGGAACCTGAGTTAACAAGTGAGAGAGAATGTGTGGCATTTGTGTTTGTGGATATGGATTACCTCACTCAGTGTAATGGTTTCCAGTTTTATCCATCTATCTGTGTTTCACTTTTTTGCAGCTAATAGTGTTTCACAGTGCACGTGGACCACATCTCTATTATCTAGTCCTCTAGGCTGATTCCATCTCCTAGCAATTGTAAGAGGGCAGTAACGAGCATGGCTGACCAAGTACATATGCAGTAGGATATTGATTCCAGTGGGTCTGTGCAGAGGAACAGTATAGATCATGTAGTAGATCTAATTTGGTCCTCTGAGATTTCTCCACACTGATTTCTACAGTGGAAGAACCAGTTTGCAATCCTATCAACAGCGAATAAATGTCTTATAGAACTGATTGGAATGCTGAACCATGAAATCACAGCAACATGATTGCCTAAGCAAGACCAGTAAGTATAATGACAATGGCAGTCCAACATTTCAACAAAAGCCACCACCTAGATGAAGAACTACAGACAATCAATGCTGCTGAGAGGGAGAGTCAGTGTTCTCCAAATAGGAGCTCCTGATACATTGTCCAAACTAATTGGTCAGTCCTAAATAAGTATACATACAGTAACATTGAATAACTTGGTGGATCATACACCCACATGTGCATGCAAATACACAAACACACATGAAAGAGAGAGAGACAGAGATAGAAAGAGAGAGAGTTGTAACAATATTTATAAAAGAAGTCATGACTTTGAGAGGATGTGGGAAGACAAGAGTTTATTTGGGGGGACATGGAGGGGTGGAAATGATGTAAATGTAGTAGTATTTCATGAAACTAAAAACAAATTAAATAAACAAACAGTAACAACAATCTTCCAGTCCTAAGCCTCAGTGTTGAACTCTCCAGGACTCCTGTGTGGCACAGGGCTCTTCCCTCCTGAGTTCTCAGCACTTGAAGCTTGTGCTGGACCCCTCAGCAGGAACTCTTTCTGCAAGTCCTAGGCAGATGGATCAGTGAAACCAAGGGTCTCCCACTCCTGATGTCGCTTCTGACACCAGGATCTAAAGCAGGAACACAAAGTTAAACAAATGTGAGTAAATGTCTTTGAAGTGTCAGGGGAGTGGGAATGTCGGAGGAGGTGAGAATGGTGCTGGAATTGCTATGTTTGGCCATAGTTGTTGGGTGTTTAGTCTCTTATCTTCTCTTGGAAGAGCATTTGTGGTATTGCAACCTGAAAGTTTCATATTGGAGCTAGTCTTTTCTCTATGGAGCACAGAAAGAGATGCTACAGCATCTAAGGGATGTCTTTTCTCCCTCCTGAGAAAGATGTCCGGTCAAGAAGCTATGGAAACTACTTCAATTCACTTTTTGAGTTGCAAATTTCTGAGGAAATATAAATGAGTTTGTTAAAGGGTGCCAAATTCTATGATAATATTTTAGCAGTGTGTATCAGGGATCAAACTATGGCCTAATCAGACCATATCTTTCTTCCTTACTCCTTGTTGTTTAGAAGCTATTCTGGCCACATTTGGATGTAAGTTTTGAATATACTAGATTATTTTTCAAGATAAACCAGTAATTTTCTCAGCAGCGAGGATGGTGAGTTCTCAAGTTACTAGAACATGTACAACTTTAACTATATTTCAAACCATTGACTTTCTTCATAATAAATATACCAAAATATCAACTCAGTTCTTCCTGAAGGTATGTCAAACTCCATAGGTAATTATTCGACCATGTCAAACAATTCCTGCTATTCACAAGTTTAAATATCAGGTCACATGCATACATACATACATGCATACATACATACATACATACATACATGCATACATAGTTCACATAATTATCTTAAATATCATGTATATAACCATAGCATGTAACATAAAAACCCAGAGAAGTCATTAGCTCTTACATTTACCTGAGGCTGAAATGGATGCTCCTGTCTCCATGGCCTCTCATCAAGCCTCAGACTGCTAACTTTCCTCAATGTGGCTGGAGAATAAGCATCTTCCTATCCTCAATGGGCCTGGAGAATAACTGCCAGCTCTGAGATCCTGTTCTTGTCTTAAACTTCTCTCATGATGCCTTAGATTAAAGGCTTGAGCTCTGTTACTCTTTTAGACTGATTCAATCTTGTATAGCCCTGGGTGTCCTTTAATTCAGAGAGATCTATCTGCCTTTGTCTCCTGAGTCCTGGGAGTAAAGTTGTGTGCCACCAGTGCCTGGGTTCGATGCTTAACTAGTATGGCTGCTTTGCTATTTTGATCTCCAGTGGCTTTAATAAACCATAAATAATATATCACCACAATTCTCCTCTTTAGTCTAATAGAAAAAAAAGGCTACAGCTAACCAGCTAACATAAGAGAATATATAAACAATAAGTATAAGCAATGTATACAAGCAATAAGTACATTAGCAATATATATTTACTTACATTTGCCAAATCCAGAGAAAATATCTAGTCCATTTGCAGTTGTCAAATTCAGAGAATAATACTTCATTATCTCTCTTATTGTAGTTAGTCCAAAGTCTTGTACCTAGTCTACTTTCCAGTCTAATTTGAATTATCAAATTATCTTTTTATGTCTTTCAAACCTTATATACTGTACATTTCTTTAGTGAATTTCTTTTCTGAGTTTGGTAAACAAGGAAAACTATAAATATAACTATTTAGTTTTCGACTCCCTCAGAGACAGAAGAAGGGAAAAATATTAACTGAGTAAGCAGGAAATTCAACTTCCAGAATATGTGAGAAATGCTAAAACAGCTAGCCGCATAGACCATCACTCAAGGTTCCTCTGCTACTTTGGGCATCCATCTTCAGCATGTAGGTCTAGCATGGCAGAGTTTTCTGTGTAGCAGAATTTTGGAAAGTCTGTTCAACCGTATTTTGGCAAGGTTTGGCAGTTACTCTCATTCATGTCCTACTTGTACAATTTGGATCACATATTGTCAGCTGTCAAGGCAAGGGCACTTTCTTGTCTAGTGGCTTACTTTTGCCACAAGCAAAGTAAACTCCATATGGGTTTCTTCAATACCTATCATCTTCCCTGTAGTTTCTTTGATGCATATCATCTTCTCTGAAGTATATTGGGGCTGCCAGCAACAGACATGTCCCATTGTCATAAAAAAACCTATGTTATCAAGACATTTTAAATGCCATACTCTGTAGATCTCTGAAGTGTTTGAAGATGACTTGTCTTTCTAAAATATATATGTGTTTGATGTTGAAAACATATATAAGGTTGACTACAAGTTCTATAGTAAAAGATGACTGATTACTAACCCGCATTTCCTTATTATCCTATGTAGTTGCTAAAAATAGCTATCAAGGACTAGATATTTACATTACATTGATAAATGAGCTGTATAGGTACAATACCTTGAACAACATTAGAAATGTATGCACAGTATGTTTTAACCAATGGATTTCAAATTTGCATCAATATACAGTATGTGTAGACAATATTCAGAAGTCTAATCCAATGGGAAATATTTAAAATTAGTAGAGACTTTTTAAAAGTAGATTCAGTAATCTACCTTTTTGTCCAACATCTGTATTCTTCTACTTTCAGGACAAAATACTCGAATCTAGTCCCCTTTGTTCAACGTTCTTCCTGACCACAACCAATAACATTTTGTAGCAAATTCCCAAAAACAATGACAAATACCCATAACCCGATGAGTGACCAAAAAACACCCACCCCAACTTTTAGTAATATGGATGTTATGTTCTTAAAGTTATTTCCTGCTGTCTGCGGGCAATGACATACTTAGTGGATCCTGAGTTAACTGTCAAGCTGTATCATTTTTGTCCAGTCTGCATAATGAGAAAGCGGAGGGCTTATTTCAAGCCCTGGCTAGAGTAGTCTGTGAGGCTGAATCACCTAAACTGGCTACCTGAAATGTTTTTGAGCCGAGTCTGTGATGCAAAGCCAATCTATAGTTAGAGTTGTTCAGTTTAATGTTGTTGTCACAGTCCTCATGAAATTGTCATTGTGTGGCTCCATCTTTTTTGTTTGGTTGTATGTTTTGTTTTTAGAGACAGGGTTTTTCTGTATTAACAGTTCTGGACGTCCTGAAACTCACTTTGGAGACCAGACTTGACTGAGGTCACTGAGATTCTAATGCTTATTATTCCTGAGTGGTGGGATTAAAGGCATACATGACCTCTGCCATGCTTGGATTCAATCTTCTTTTTGGAGACGTCGGAGATCTCATTTGGTCAAATTATTTCTTTTCTTGGTAATATTTTCCAGGTAGTTCCCCCTTCTTCTTTGGATGTTTATTTGTCCAAAGTTCTTTAAATTTGCAAGAAGTTTGTTTAGGATGTTGGGGGTGTTCTTAATCTATTATCTATTTATCAACTTTGATTCATGGTTTCTCCTGACATTTTTCTTTGATCTTCTAAAGCTCTTCTATCATCAGTATGGTTCCTTACATTAGGCATTAGGTTCTTTTTTTCTGAGACAGGGTTTCTCTGTGGCTTATGAGGTTGTCCTGGAACTAGCTCTTGTACACCAGGCTGGTCTGGAACTCACAGAGTTCTACCTACCTCTGCCTCCTGAGTGCTGGGATTAAAGGCATGCTCCACCACCACCCAGCTGGCATTAGGTTCTTTAATTGCTCTGTGAAGAAGTTTCTTCCATGATTATAGGAAATGACTCAATGTGATTTGGCATAGGGGCTTTTGAGAATCCCCTTAAGGCATTTCCCAAAGGCACACTATCAACTTCATAATCTCTTGTTGATATGCATTCATTTGTCCAAAGCCTGCATTTGACACACCTTCTGCATAATCCAGAAGAGAGGTGCACTCTGTTTGGATTACATTTACAAAAAGCATTGTTTCTAGAAATGTCCTGTTTACAATCCCTTTTCAAGTGACCCTTTTTTCCACAATTAAAATTTTGACATTTTGATTTTTCTTTAAACCTCTTGGAATCACCTCACCTAACCATGTATCTTCATCATGGTTATGAGCATCTATGTTAATCTTATCTCAGGAACCAATCATCCAAAGGTGCTGATCTTGCTTTTAAAGGCCTATCTATAGAGATAACCCTGTTACAAACTGATCATGTGTTTATCATCTTCTTCGAAATTGATGAGACTATCACTTCCTTGAATTTCCCTAAATCTAACACTGTTACAGACTTCCCAGTAGTTATTATAGAACCTGATTCATTTGGCCTTACTGTAAGGTTACTGGATATATTAAAGTTGTCTCTCTTAAGACCTTAGAGTATTCCTTTTTTACCTGAAAATGTAATGCTGAACTTGTTTATTCATGTAATTCATCTGTCTAGGTTTGTAAATCTCTAAAATCTATGTTAATAAATTTTTCTCAGGCATGGATCTTAGCACACATATAAACCAACTTTTATAGAGATAAACCAAAAATTATCAAAACAAAAAGAAATAATATCAAAATGATAATTAACAGTATGTAGTTCCCTGTTAAGGAAGTCAATGGATCAGGTTCTGCGTTCTTGTGCATTTGCATAGAATAGTAAGTAGAGTTGTTTATAAAAGTCACACTACTATATGGTGTTTTGACTTTATTTTATAAGAAATCATTAAGCTCAGTTTAGACTAGTATACAGAAAGCTTAACAGACATTGGCAGCCTAAAGGCTCTTTTGTTCAAAACATTTAATGGGACCTTTCCAATTACTGCCAGTGGACAGGTAAATGAAAGGAGTTACCTTATATCTAAGCTTTCTTCTGCCTCTCTGTGAAACAAACACTTTCTTTAAACTAGTCTACTTCCCTATTCTTCCCTGCATGATAAATCTCCCTCCCTCCAATGGCAACCTGCCACCTCCCACAAGCCTGTCTCAGGGCAGGAACCTCCTTCCACCCGGGATTGTCCTGTTTTGCTATAATTCTTATGCTCCTGTTCAAAATGTCTCTCACTCTCCTGCTTGTCCTATCTCTGCTGGCCTTCTACTGTGTTTCTTCTCCATGCAAATGCCAGCGGCTCACATTGGCCTGGCCTGGGCAGCATCTGCTCAGGATGCTCTGAGAGTTTTGTAACTTCTGTTGGATGGGAACATGTTTATGGAAGTAGTCATCTTGACGATGTGGCCTAGCTGTAGGCCTGCACACTCCCTCCCATCGGCCTATGCAGAGGGACACTATAGCCAGCTTATGCCAATTTTTTTGCCTTTTATTTTTTGTCTTTAATTTCTTCTTTCACTGACTCTTTTGCACATGGCTTGTTTTCTTAATGATGTGCCTTTCCATTCGTCTGTGTCATATTCGGCAGATCTGCTTTCTCGTCACTGGCAGTTTTAAGTCTTTTCTGTCTCTTTAAATTTCTTGTCTGTTTGCTACAACGTGCAAATCAGAGATTACACTCTGGTCCTCCCTTTTTACTTTTATCCAGTCCTGTTTGATATAGTTGCTTGTCTCTGTACATATAATTTAAATTTAACTTTATATATGTCAATGTAAGCTAACTCTATACAACCTAAATTCATCTGTGCTGAGTCTCAAATATTTCTAAAATTGTTGTATATCTTTAAATGATGGTAAACATTTAAGGTTATAAAAGTCTATTTCAACTTAACAAAATATTTATACTACCCAGTCCTTCCTTTTAGCAGTTTGTAAAGGTTAAGCTTCTATTACAAAATGAAACTTATCTCTACTTCTTTGTCTCTTAGAGGTGTAAATTTAAGCTGCAAGGTTAAAACTAGTTACAATCAGACTAAGGGCTCTGAGTAAACCATTCCTCCACAGCCTCTCAACTTCAGACAGATCCTAATCTAATGTCATTGTAGCCATACTAATCCATAGCCATACAAATTAATTCCCAGGATAAAGCCTTACGTAGCCACCTATGTGCTTAAGGTAAGTAACTAAAGACAAATTTTGTCTGCTAAAATATACTGAACAGACAGACACCCTCAAATGCTCAGAATCTAGAGAATATGGCATTTTAAATGTTTTATTAAAAAGCTGTCCATAACAGAGAGACAGGCCAACTGGTGGCATCAGCCCATTTCCTCCAAATAAGACTGAACACTGAAGAAACTCCACCCAAAAAAGTGGCAATGCTAGTCACTGAGAAATCCTGCCTTTTACCTCAACTGCTGCAAAGAACTCTTTGGACCATGGACAAAAGGACAGTGGAATCAACTTTCTTCACATTGCTTGGGCCAACAGTAGGCAAGTCTTACTAGAGCTGCTAATCCACAGGTCTCACACTATCAGCAGAAGGCAAGTGTCCTTAAAGCCACTGCTCTCAACTATGAAGGACATTGGAGGTGGCTGTCCATGAGGCCAGATAGCAATTCTCTGTCATTCTCTAATAACTTAGGCAAAATTTTATCCTTCTCTGGAACTCAGATACAGTTTGATGCATGGTAGTTAAAATTCTGATAAGCTACTAATCAAAACTGGGAAGAGTACTAAACACTTTATTACACCCCTATATGATAACTACAAGGTCAAAACTAAGGTGCTTTTCATTATCCTAAAGATATTTGTCAGTTTTTAAAATGTTAATGCCTTCAGCCAAGCCATTTCTAACATGAATGTGCTGCTAAATTGTCTAATACTTATGTTTTCACAAACTCAAAGGATTCCTGTAAGTTCCAGGGAGTCGAATTAGACCCACCCAAACAGGTCAGATTCACTCCACATAAATATTATTCAATCTCTCCCTGGTCCCGAGACTCCCTTCCCTCATCTTGGGACCCTCTTGATGACCCCTCCCTCATCTTATGATCCTCTGAACCTCAAGTACCAGGACCTAAGAAAAAATTGTTTTCTAAACTTAACCTTATACTCTACTCTGCCAACATCTTTCCACATCTACAGAGAAGCTGGAGTTCCTTACAGCCTGGACTGAGGTGAAACAAGCAGTTACCCCAGGACGTACTAGAACCTCAGCTCTCTCATGTCCACAAAGATGGTCAGTGCCCCCCAAATCAGCAAGGAACAGTCTTGAGAACTTGACATCCTTATTTTCTAACCTGCCATGCCTACCTCGCCACCATTTTAATACTAAGAAGAGGTGAGATTGTTGGAACCTCAGCATTATGCTGACCCCACCCACTGACAATGGGTAGGACACACGATGTGATGTGGCCACATCATAGCTTCATCACGCATTTCCAGGCTATGTAAGGACTCAGTACTCATGTGCAAGCTTCCCCTTTGAAGTGAGCACCTCCACGTGTCTGCTCTCTTTCCCTTTGTGTCTCTGTCTCTCTTCACCCCCCATGCTCTCCCTTCTCTGCCCCTCTTCTCTGCTTCTTTCTCTCTCTCTCTCTCTCCCTTCCCCCTTCACTTCCCTTTCTCACTAATAAACTCCACGTGGTTAATGAATCTCTTGGTTCATGTTCCATCGAGCTCTGTAATTTAAACAAAAGGAAAACAAGGCCTACACATTGTGGAGAAGGATAGTAGACACTTCACTGATGCTGACAGATAGTGTGTGTTCTGGCTGTAGTGCTGGCAGAGGTGTGCAGACATTCCTCCACTCATGCCCACTGAAATGCCACTGGTTGGATTGTGCAGACCTTCAGATCACAGAGAAAGTGTGGAAACCATATCATGTAGATAGTGGCAACATGCCCATTGTTTTAGACATCTGTTACCATTTTATTTCCAGATGGGCAATGAGAGAATCACTCCAATGCCATGGGCTGCTTCAAACAGGCCATCCTCCCCGGAGAGAGCTACAGTTCCTGTGGAAGTTGCCAATTCCCTGTGCCTTTCAGGATGGAAATTTCTTTCATTTTCATGTCAGCATAGATCATCCTCAGACAGAGAGAGTTTCTGGTGAGTATTCAGGTGCCTGTAAACTGGGTCTTGAGAATGAAGACCTATTACTGACTGACCTTATGAAACTGCCTGTTCAGGAAGGTGGTTTACTGAGTTCCTGTGAGGTCATTTTGAAATATCCTGAACTGATAAATCAAATTACTATAGTCACTAAGTATAACACAAAGGTATAACCTTTTAAATAATCTGTGATGTTTGAGACCTATAGGAACTCCTTTGACCAATGGCTCAGCATGATATAATCCACTACTTGCACTCAAGGTGATACATTACTTGGTAACATAAAAGGCATTCTTGGAGCATTGTCTCCTCAATTATATTGTGACTCCACTTAAATTCATTTTGTATGTGTATATATTTTAGGGTGCTTCTATAGTAGTAAATTTGTATATGACTTTTCAAATAGCCTTTAGTGTTAGGCATCCCTTCTCTTATTCCCTCTCTTACCTTGTCCTTCCACATCCCTCCACATTAAATTCTCCTAATCTAGTTTTCTATTTATGTCTTTATAACACGATACTCTTATTTCTCCTTCTATGAAAGATCTTATCACCTCTGGTCCCTTACTAACAACTTAATGTCTGTTGTTAGTCATATAGAAGCACACATGCCTAAAGTTTAAAAACTAATATCCTCACTGAAAAGAAAGCATGCAGTTTCTGTATTATGTGGTTTGGGTTAACTCTGTCAGAATAATTTGCATCTTCATGCATTGATTTACCTGAAAATTCATTTTTCTTAACATAGGAATAATGTACCGATGTGTAAATGTACGATAGTTTCAGTATCTCTTTACCAGTTGATGGACATTGCAGTTGTTTTCAGTTTCAGGAACTATAAACAGAGAAGCATTGAACATGATGGATGAACCAGTATCTCTAAATTTACATTTCGTGCTCCTTGGGTCCGTAGCCAAGAGTATTCTAGCTGGATCTTACAGCAGATCAATTTTCAGAGTTTTGATAGGTTTGCTGGATTCAGCAAGCATAATGTCTTTATTGGTCATCTTTGTATTATCTGCACAGGGATTGAGGCATCTGGAATTAGGATATTGGAAACATTTCTTTGTGTAACTAACTGGTCTTGTCTTCATTAGGTGGATGTTCGCTTTTTGGTTGCTGTTGCCCTCTCTTGTCATAGCCAAGTGTGGCCAATGTATAGTTTTAAATTCCAGGCTATTTGGAGAGCGTTTCTGCAGGTCAGCAGATACTCACAGAGGAGCAGAGCTTGGATAGAAGGAAATACTGACAGGGTGGCAGAGAATAGCTAAGAGTTCTCTGGGTCATTAACAAAAGACTGAGTTACTGAGTGTAATGGTGAAATGTCTTCTGTATATATGTTTCTCTTTTTGGTTGATGGATAAAATACCAATTGGCTAGGCAGGAAGGATAGGTATGGCTACTAGGTGAGGAGAATTCTGGAAAGTGAATGCAGTCAAGAGTCACCATGTACCCATCAAGGAAGTAGTAAATCTGGGCGTTCTCTGGTAAGCAAAGAACACTTGGAAATTCATAGATTAATATTAATGGATTAATAATTAAGACAGAGACAGTCAATACAATGCTCTAGTCATAGGCCAACAGGTTCATAACTAATACTAATATTTGGAGCTCAAGGGTGGTGGGACACAGATGAACCAGAAAACTCATGCTACACCAGTGGGTGGAGATAGGCTTGATGTGTGTGGTGGCTCATGTGGACAGGCTGCACCAAGACTGAGGGTAAGTGTAGAGAGACCAGATGGAAGACAGGAAGAGGATGAAGGCCCCCTACCTGAGTACTAGCCTAGTGTGGCAGCTGTGTGTCCCTGCTAGAGAGAGGTTTGAGTCAACAGAGTCACAAGGAATATGGATGGGCTAGAAGGAACACAGAAAGGGCCAACAGAAAAAACTAGGGGCACACAGAGTCTGCACCAAGATCCAAACTGGACTTTTTGTTCCACTGTGCATCAGTTTGTAAGATGAGTACTTTCCTGTTATGGAAAAAGACTGAAAGAAGAATTTGTGAATGTAAATTATAGAAACCAAAGGGAAATATCAACCTGTGAAGGTGCAGACACACCAACATAGACGTAATCTCTAGGGCTGCAAAAGATATTGGGAACTAGCAGATCTAGAAGTGGGCAATTATTCTAAAAGGCAGTTTCTACAGATGCTGATGTGAAAGGCAGGACCCCAGGTCTCTCTGGTATTCCTCAATAGAAGCATTTGCAAAATTATTCACCACTGAGTTACCCTTAAAGATCAGAGCACCCCTGAAAAGTCACAAGAGCCATTTTATAAGACAAGAAACTTTTTACTGCAGCTATAGATAGCCAAAGGCCCCATTCAAGACTCTTGAGTCATTACATCACCACAGGGATGTATCTATCTACCTGTCCTGGGTAGTTTTATGACAAATTGGCACAAACTAGAGTCATCAGAGGGGAAGAAGCCTTATGTATGGAAATTCCTTCATAAGATCCAACTATAAGGCATTTTTAAGTTAATGATCAGTAAGGGAGGGCCCAGGAACTGTGAGTGGGGCTAGCCCTTGGATGATGATTTGGCTTGTATAAGGAAGAGGCTGACCAAGCTATCATGAGCAAGCTAATAATCATTACGTCTCCATGGCATCTACAACAGCTCCTGCCTCCAGGTTCCTGCTGTGTTTGATTTCCTGTCCTGACTTCCTTCAGTGATGAACACTGATGGAGAAGTGCAAGCCAATTTAACCCTTTCCTCCCCAACTTGCTTTTAGGTCCTGGTGTTTCATTGCAGCAACAGATACTCTAACAAGACTCCATTCATAAATCTTATATAATGATCTCATCAAAGATTATTTTAAGGTCCTTCGTTATGATGAGTTTTTTGTTTTGTTGCTTGAGGTAGAGTCTTTTGTAGTCCATGGTAGCCTCAAACATGCTTTCTAGCAGAGGTTATCCTTGAACTCCTGTCCTCCTCCTCCCAAGTGATGACAGCAAGCATGAACCACCACCACAAGTTTGTTGATTTTCTTTTTATTCTTAGAAGTAGCATAGTTTTTATAATATGTTTAGAACCATGTTTTTAAAACAGAATTGATATATTTCTTATGAACAGATAACATCTGGTGCAGGATTTATTAGCTATTACATTTGGAAGATGATACTTTATGTTCTCACTGTAAAGGTGAACAAAATGATACAAATTATCTTAGCAATGTGAGATTTTCTAGCATAAGTTCTGCTTTTCCAGATAAACTGATTTGATTGATTGCTTCTCATGATTATTATCAATGAGATGAAATAACATGTAATACTTAATAACATTAATTTGAGCCTATGATTCTTTTACTTTAAATTTAGCATGTTTCATTTGTAAAGTTTTTAAAAAAATAGTCATTGCTGACTTACAGTATAATAGAAAACAAATAAAAATTTCTAAATTAGATAATATACACAAAATTTAATTTTTATATTTATAAAAATATTTTTTAAACTTTACATTTCCATATATAATGCATTTGATCTATTATCACTCCTTGCCCATTTTCTTATCTCCCTTCCAACCCCATCAGACACCCCTCTTTATGAGTCCCTTTCTCACATTCATATCTGTGTATTATATTGTGATCCACCGAGTTTAATCAGAGCTGTCTATGGGAACCTGAACTTTAGACTACCCACAGGAGTCTAACTGCTCTTCTTTGAGTGTACATGTGAAACCAAAGACTGCCTGTTTTTCATAATCTACCAGTAGCTGGTTCAGCAGAAGGGTGTATGATCCTGTTGAGTTCCTCTCCAACCCTTGCTGATGAGAGACCCTATCTTGTGCAGGTAGCTGTAGATGTTATAAGATTGACCATGGCTGCAATGGCTGTGTGTTTCATGCCCAAAATGTAGAAGTTCCAGCCTTTCTTCTCATCTTCTGACTCCTGTACTGCTACACCTCTCTTCCACACAACTCTAAGCTTTAGAGGGGGTAGCATAGTTGTCCTGTTTAGGGTGAAGCACTCAAGTGCCACTTACTCTAGTACCTTGAATAGCCATGAGTCTGTACTCACCACAGTTCATTACAGTGGGGATCTTTTTTGAGTATTGCTGGCTGTAACATTTCTCCATGAGTATAAGTATTAGTATTTAGAGTAGTGTGGAATCCCATCTATTTTAACAACTGTTGAAACTTCCTCCAACCAGACCTAAGAACGTCTACTTTCTTCTTCTTTGCTGACAACTGCATATAAGTAGTTGAAAAGAGGATAATCATTATGCAAGCTAAGGCCACGTGATTCTTCCAGAAGCCCCATGGTGAGAGATCAATGCCCTGGTTTGTCAAGAATTCTTCACCAGTACATCTGTAATTCAACACAAACAAAAATAATGTCAAAGCTTATTCAGTACATTCACTGTTCCTTTCTTTTAAAAACTGATAGTTTCAACACAACACTAAAATTTTCTTCTGTATATTTGAGAGTAGTAATGATGAGCTTACCATTTTGCTATATATTATGAAATCTAACTTGTTTGAATCAGGTACCTTTGTTAATTTAAAAAATGATCCAAAGAGGTGTAGGTGTCACATCTATTTAGAAGCATAGAGTAAGTAGGCTTAGCAAACTTGGGCAAGTTTACAAAGTGACAGTAAGATCCTACTTTGTAGTCTTCACTGTCTTTACATGTCTTCCATTTCTCAACCTATAATGATGCTCTTTCATCAAAGGACAAAGGCATGAATGAAGCACTTGTTTCTCCTAAAGTAGAAAACCTCAGCTTCCTAATGACACACACAGACATTCTAAGAGAACAAAGCTTTGTGCAGTTCAGCTGACTCAGTAGAGTCATGCAAAAGAAAACAGCATCAAAATCTAGACTGAGGGCCAGAGGAGAATAAGGATTACTGATAGAAGTCAGTCAATTCCTGTCAACTCCTGTACTAAGACAGATGATACCATGTATGGTCAGCTATGGAACATCCCCAGTGGCCCATGGCTACAGAGAGAGCCTGGGCAGTGGTTGGAGAACAGCAGGATGCAGAAGCCCTGACACAGGATAGAAAAGCAGCTGCTGCTAAAAATTCTATATAAATTACAATTATATCTTGTGAATCTCCTTCCCTGTGTGCCTCCATCTGTATGTGTCTCCATCCCTGTGTGTCTCCATCCCTGTGTATCTGAATTCCTATGTATGTCCATGCCAGTGTGTATCCATACTATGTGTCTCTATCCTTTGTATCTCTTAGGATTTAACAGTTCTCAAATCTACTGAAAGGGCAGACTTCTTCCTCCAGTGAGGATGAGACCAGTGGTTTACCCTCCCCCTTGTTTCACTTTACTCATCTTCATCCTTCTGACAAGAGACTGGTAAGGAATTTGTATGAGAAGGATGCCAAACACCAGCAGAGAGGAGATGTGGGAAATAAGATATTCCCTCTATGCTTGTTTTCAAACATTAATTTGGGTTACTATTTTTCATTATTATTTTGAACATCCATGAGGGATTTAACATATCAGCATGTTCTTTTCTCATTTGAGATATCTAAATCAAATCAATGAGAGCAATCATTGAAAGGGATGCATTGTAATGTTAAAACAATACACTTTAATTGCATTATAAAACTGTTTTTATTTTAGTGGCATTAGACAGAAGTTAGATTTTCTTCTCAAAATACTGAAATATGTGCTTCCTTCATTGCAAGACATATCCTATGGTAAAACATTTTACACACACACACACACACACACACACACACACACACACACACACACTGGCCTTTGCTTTATTGAAGTCTTCTAGAGTGTCAGGCAGAGGGAAGACCCTGGAATATGGCAGCATAGCTCAGCCCTTGCTGCCCTGACTTTCTTGGGTTCTGCTAACAGGAACCATAATCTACACATGTGCAAACTGTATGCCTTGTGAACTATCAGAGCAGCCTATGTCAGACTGAAATGTTCTGAAACAAGGAACCCAAATCCACAACCAAGACATCAAAATCATTTTAAAGTCCCAAAGAACCCTATCTGCACATTGTCTACACCACAGAGCAGTAGGATGGAAACACATCCACATGTGTATTGGTTACAATGACTCACTGTGGGGAATGGGCAGGGGACAGAGTGTTAATCATGAATGGATGGGTTTCTCCTCTATGTCTAGGAGCATTTTAGGTCCCCATTGTGATCCTGGACTCAAGCTTACATTACGTAGTTCTGACATTTATTGACTTCTGCTGTTTTGTGTTCTGGACAGAAGTTTTGCCCCGAGATTTCATTGTGCAGCAAAGCCTGCAATACAAACAAAAACAGGGAGAGACATATAGTTTAATATTTCTATAAGACTCCAAAGAATAAACACAGCTATGGCTTCAAATTCAATCTTTATGTAGTTTACAAAAAGATTTTTAAGAAACAAAACCCCAAGTTCAGTCTGCCCAACAAAGCAGTGCCCCTCCCTCACTTGGGTAGTTTAGGATTGAAATGAAGGATCTTCCCAACTACTAAGAGGTGGACTCTAACTAGATAACCTCAGGCACCTACTTCTCTGCCCAGTCCATAACCATGTAAACACTGTAATTCAAACAATAGCATTGATTCATAGTAACAATATTTCTTGCTTCTTTTCATCAAAAACTGTTGTGATTATGGGAATAAGAAAGTCTGTTAAGACACACTTTATTACAGAAAAATCTTGGCAAAACCAGTATGGCTGTCAGTATCACATGGTTTCTGTTTCTTTCAGTTTCCTGATGTAAACTATAAATCAGTCCCTGATCCTTCCATTATTTCCCTAGTGGGTATAATCACAATTGTTTGTTTTTCATATTATCATCTAGCTTTCCTCTTTACCCTGGCATTTTTCTCACCATTTATTTAACTCAAATAACACATGATTGGCAAACACAAGATGACTCACTGACTTTTAGTAAAACCAACAGGAAAGTTCTCATCTTTAGCTCCTGGAAAGAGAATCCTGGGCAGGAGCTGGTTAGAGATTACAGCTGGAGAAAGCACTTTGTTGGGAATCATTTCAGTCGCTACATTTGGAGAACCTAGTACAGCAACAGACAGGACAACTTACTGTAAATCCATAATGAGGAATGTTAATGTATTGAATGTGTGAAAACCCAGGTAGTAAGTTTCCTGAATATATTGTCAGACCTGAAAACAACTGTGAAGAGAAAAACCATGAATTAGAACCAGTACATTGACTAAGAATTCTAGACAAGGTCCTCCTTTTCAAGACCACATCATCCTTCTGACCATTTCTGGTCAGAACAGTTGTTGAAATAATTTTCTTAGTTAACTCTAAACAGAAAAAAATCTTCACTTTGCAATGTCAAGGGTCTTTGTGTTTTTAAAAGGAGGTCCTTTCACCCCTTTGCAGAGCCAAACCTACAGAAACTACATTATCTTTAAAATGGCATGCAACATATGAACATTCTTTAAATACACCCATCCTACATATTTAAATTTCTTTAATTTATGTAGCTATCTAGTTTATACTGCATAATTCAGGGGATGGTTATATTCAGAGCAGAATAATCATTTGTTTCATATATTTTCAAGATGTGATTAGTTGAATCTTTGACATGATGACAGTACAACTGTAGTGACGATTCTAATAAAACTGCTGCAATCTAGGGACACATGATAGAAGAAAATTATCCAGGATCATTTAATATCCACTGGAAACAAGCTAAATTCACTGTAGAGGAGGGAACTGCAAGTAAAAAATGTCTCTAGGGAGGGTCTTGGTCCTCTCTCAACTTCATGTGTTCAAGCCCATGGGAGGCCTACCCCTTTCAGAATGAAGACAGAGAAGTAGTGAATGAGGAGAGGGCAGATGTTAGTCAAGGGGAGGAATAGGAGGAGAGGAGGGAGGGGAAACTGTGGTCAGTGTGTAAAATAAATAAAAAGTGTTAAGTAAAATTAAATTTTAAAAAAGAAAGTTTCTCTATAGGATCATGTGTAGGCAAGCCAGTGGGGCATTTTCTTAATTAGCATTTGAGGTGACAAGGCACAGACCAGTTGTGTGTTAACTGTCCCTAGGTTGGTGTGTCTGGCCATCCTAGGTTCTAGAAGACAGCAGACTGAGTCTCCAAAACAAGCCAGTAAGTGGCACCCTTCATGGTCTCTGCATCTGTTCCTGCTTCCATGATCCTGCCTGTCTGTGTTCCTATTCTGACTCCCTTCAGTGATGAGCAGTGATATGAAAGTGTAACCCAGATGAACCCTTTCTCCCCACTTGCTTTTTGGCCATGGTGTTTCATCACAGCCATAGAAACCCTAAGTAGGACAAACACTGAACATTACATATCCACTTCTACTTTCACGAATCAATAAGTCTTGTTACTTATGAATTTTGACTCTCTCTTTATGACATTAGGAGTCACAAAGACAACTTCAAGGCAAGAACTGATTAACCACACAATGTGGTGAAGAACAGCATAGAAAGTGACAAATCCCCATTCATTTAAAAAGCTGCCAAACCACAGAATCATGAAGGAGATGCCAGAAAGCACTGATGGGGATGGATAAAGGACATCTCTGGAGTTCACAATGAACTTGTCCTAACTACTCTTAAGTACACTAGAATATGTGAAACAGTGAATGTGTGTATGCGTTCAGACTGCACTTGGCCAAATACTTATTCAGAAAATACAATATTTGGCTTCATAAGACCACATATAGAAACTTTATAAAATAAACTGTGGTCTTAGTTCCTTTGCTGGGGCCAAGGTAAAACACCATGACAAACATACAGAAGTCTGGGGCTTGTCTAAGTACAAATTACAAACATAATGGGAAAATATCTCAAAAAAGCTGGGGGAGAATAGGGATCTTGAAATAAATCTAACCAAATGAAATACTGGAATAGTAAAAACTTTAAGATGCTGAAGATAAAACTGAAGATACTAGATGATACACATACCTCCTATACTTACAGATTGTCAGGATAAATATGAAAATATCTATCCTACCAATAGCAATGAACAGATTCAGTGCAATTCCCATCATAAGTATAATTCGCAAAAATTATAAAAAATACTAAATTTTGCATGAAAATACAAAAGACCCTGATTAGCAGAACAGTTCTGAACAACAAAACAGCTAGGGGTACCATCAGCCATTCAGGGTATCACCACCACTGGGGAGAGAACCCATCCACCTGTCATATGAGGGATAATTCACCTCCTCTGTTGATAAAGCGTTTCAGTGAACCTGTCTGCACACCTGGGAAAAAGAGCAACAGACTCTGGCACACTTTACCACCCCATGTGTCCTCCGCTCATACAGAGGTCAACAACATGCCATTTGATCAGATAGGACAGGGTCCCACTCAAAGAAAAAAGATACTTGAGCCTGGGAACGTCCTGCTGCACAGGAGTAGCAAGCTCTCCTTGGGTACCTGCTGTACAGTTAACACAGTTTACTCAAGTATTCAATCTCTACATAAGTTTTATAAGCACATTTATCAAAAATAAAAACAAAGTGAGCGCTACCAACACTATGGATGTCCTTTAGGGAATGAGGTGTTTTTAGGTTCCTTTTCAAAATTAATTTTAAAGGCTGCCTGGATGATCCAAAGGGGACAACTTGGGACGCATGTACTTGTCCATCCAAGAAAGCTTCCTTCCTTCCTTCCTTCCTTCCTTCCTTCCTTTCTTTTTTTCTTTCTCTCCATTTGCTTTTTGTTTCATTGTGTCTTTTTTGTTTTGATTTTTACTCATCAAACTGACATCAGAGCAGTAGCCACAAAGCCTGGGAGGAAAGACTGCTCCTTTTCTCCTACAGACCATAATAAGCTTTAGCATAAGGCCTCAAGTTCCAAGTCCTGATGTGTCAGGCATGTACAAGTTCAAGAAGACAACTCAAGGAAATTTTTCCTTTCAGAAAAACACAATTCACACTCACCAGCATGATCACAAAGTAGATTGTCACAAGTACTGTTAGTACATCCGCTGCTTTCTCCCCTGCTCCTATAGACAGTGGCAGGGAGCTGGCAGAATAAGTCAACATCATGATGGTAAACAACATAGTGAAGCATCCCTTCACATCTGTTATGATTCCTTAGAAAGATAAAAGTGGGGTCAGTTCCTCTGCCTACGTCAATTGCATTATACATATTTCAAAATATACTTTAATAACCAACTAGATGAGTAACAGCTTCACAGTCACCCAACTTCTCTGCATCTGCGTCTGCTACCTGATTGTATGGATGCTGGGAACCAAATTTGGGGACTTTGGAGGAGCAGCACCTTCTCCTAATCAATGAGCCTTTCTCCAGCCCCATCAGGTGGATTTATTTTTATGCTTGCCACAAAATACCTTTACTTATAGTACCTGTTCTCCTCTATACATAATTATGAGCCATTTATGAGATCCTGGCATGGAGAGCTAAAGGCAACACAACTGGCTAAAATTTTACTGCATTCTCTTACAGGAGAATCAGCAGTAGAACATGCACATGTTCACATTCCCTGTGTTTATATAATAGCATTAGTAATGAAATTGGAATCAGGGATGTACTGGTTGTTTTTTGTCAATATAACACAAGCTAGGATATTATGGGAAGAGTCTACCTCATTAAGAAAATGCCTCCATTAGATTGGCCTGTAAGTTAGTAAACCTGTGCCAGCATTTTCTTGATGAATGATTTATGTGCAACATCTTAGACAACTGTGGATTAAGCCATAGCTAGGCAAGTGGTTCTGGGTTCTGTAAGAAAGCAGGCTGAGGAAGTCAGTAAGCATCACCCTCCAAGACTTCTGCTTCACTTCATACCCTAGGTTCCTCCTCTGAGTTCCCTCCCTAACTTCTGTTTATGAAGTACATTGAACCGTAAGATCAAACAAACCCTTTCCTCCCCAACTTGATTCTTCTCATGGTGTTTATCACAGCACTATATACCTAAGTAATACAAGGATTAAACAACCTTGCAGTGGTTTTAATATCCAGACGACAGGATAGTTCCTCCAACTTTAGATTTCCCTAGGAAATCACCATGTAACTGCTATGGAGGAAGGCAATGTGTTCCAGAAGCTGGTTTGTAATCTTTATGGAGCTCATGCTATGAGACATCCATAGTCCTGTTTTATCTAATAGTCACAAGGACACAAGTTAGGGTCTAGGCAAGCTGAGTTCCATGCTTAATTGTTCTCAAAATTATTGTTATCATTATATGGTGTGTATAATACATGTGTGAGTATAGGTGTTCATGTATCATGGTGTGTGTGTACCACGGTGTGCATGTGCCATGGTGTGTGTATGTGTGCGTGTGTGTGTGTGTGTGTGTGTGTGTGTGTGTGTGTGTACCATGGTGTGCATGTGTCTTGGTGTGCAACTGTCATGGTGTATATGTGCCGTGGTGTGTATTTGGAGTTGAAGCACATCTTTCTGGAGTGAGTCTCTCTTCCCATGTGGATTCTGAGGATAAAATTCAGGTTGCTTAGCTTACAGGACAGACACATTTGCTCATAGACATCTCGTGACCTGAATGATAAATCTCTTATAAAACAAAGTCTAAGCTTTATCAGTGCTTATCTTTGTGTGTGTGAGTCTTTTCATGTGTGAGTGTGTGTGTTCTTGATGGTGTGTATGAGTGTGGGAAAAGTATGGAAATTCTGAACAACTGGTCTAGGGTAAAGGCTAACCATAATGTACAAAGGAGTCTATGCATATATTTCAAATAATTACTAGTATTGTGGATTTCAACAAACTTCCAATTAAGTATTCTTCTCTTTGTAATATTAGAGAGCATAAGACACCATATCCATTTAAGATTTTACACACATATATGTTTATGATATATTATCCTCTTATCTATACTATATTCACATAGAGAGACACAGAAACATAGAGAAAATACACAGCTGGAATAGGGAGATGACTCATTGATTAAGAGTGTGTGCTGTTCTTACAGAGGTTCTGGATTTCGTTCCCAGCACCTACACAGCCCCTCACATTCTCCTGTTATTCCATCTCAAAGGGACCTGATGTCCTCTTCTGGCCTCCCCAGGCATTGCATCCACATTGTGTGCACACACATGCACATATACTCCCATCCCACACACACACAAGGAAATGAAAAAATAAAAGAAAAACCTTGTACAAGACCTATAGATAGATATGTAATAATTGATTTTGCTCCATTGGCACTGTCTTAAATGTGTAAGTTATTTATTCAGTCATACTACTCAGAATCTCTTAATTAAATCATGGTTTCACAAACAGCACTTGTAGTATTTTGTGAACAAGTAAGACTTTCCTCTTACTGAACACTTGTGTTAGATGGCACATGGTGAAGACATGTTTTTCTACTTATGCTTCTCTACTTTAGGCTTGCCACAGTTGTACAAATCTAAACATGCTCACCCAAGAGTAAAGATGCATTCTCTTGCTTTGCCACTTACCTGCTATGCTGAATAGTATAGAAGTGAATAAAATACTTGGTAATAACCTCCTGGGTAGCAGCTCAGCTAACAGTTTCGCAAGGAAATATGGTGGCACTCTATAGTATCCACTGGTATGCTCATGTCTACAGAGACAAAGATCAGGTTATACATCCTTAGATTAGTCCAGAAGACACAGGCGAGATGCTGGCTACACTGACTTCTGCTAACACAGGGAACCTAACAGGACAGTGTCCCCTATATGTCAGCCTGACTCCCATAGAGGTCCCCATCTTAAGGACCAACATCTCTAAGCCATCATCCATATGACATTCTCACTATGATTCTTCCCATCAGAGATCTCTGTCCTCTTTTGTCAACTCTGGCCACACAAGAGACCTTCTAGGGAAACAGTATGATGAACCCACTCTCCTCAGAATCTGCCCCCCTTTGAAACTAGCTCCCTGAGAAGCTCATTCGTACCTCACCACAGACAGTGGTCATGGAGACTTGTCTCCTTCTACTTCTTATGAAGAAGGTGACACTGTCACTCTGAGGTCACAGTGCAGCTTCAGGACACTACATCCTTCTCTTTGGCTACTCTCATTTTAGGACAGATGTATTCCTTCAATAGGCTATAACCACGAATCTTTACCAGATACCAAACCTAATCATTCCCCTTCCTGTCCCTTCTGAATCTCAACCTCTTCCCCTCCTGGTGAGTTCATTGTGACTCTGCTATTATACATATATATGATCACCAGTGCAGGCTGGGCTTAAATTCCATATGTATACAAGAATGACAATTCTCCTGCCTCCCCCCTACTTCCATATGGCCATACTCAAGGTTTTGTGTATCACAGTGTTTCATGCAAACAAAGCAAACACTCTACCACCTGAGCGAGGCCCTCAGCTCCTCTCTGGTAACTCTGTACTTGGGGCAAATCATATGATTTTCAGTCTCCTCCTGCTGTTTTGTCTGCAGCACTGAGATCTGGTGTTCACACCCCAAATTTGAAACTTTCTCTGAGCAGTAGACACCTCTGCTCCTGATTTCCCATCCAGGTTTCATTAATATCAGTAATCTCTTTACATACTTCAAAAATCATGATGTCACAGGATAAACATAAAATTTCATAATGTGCTTATTGTCAACTAAATAAGTAAGAAAAGGTGGGAGTGACTGACAATTCATGAGATAACGTGCTAGGCTCAAGTATGAACATAATCAACATGATCACCGGCCCCTGGATGCCTGTGCCTGGGGCAGGAGCTACTCACAGAAAGCGATTCCTGTCAATCTCAAAGAGCTCCCCAGCAGACACGCTTGTGATACACTGGAATACTGTTAGGAAGTATAACAGGCCGGCTCTGTCAGAGAGAATGGAGGCAAAAAGAACAGTAAATTCAACGTTAGGATGTTTTCTTTGTAACACATCATGTTTTGTAGATTGAATAACATTACACATATCTATTCCTTTAAAAATATCAGTACTGGAGAGATGGCTCAGCAGTAAAGAGTGCTTGTTGCTCTTGAAAGGAACCCAGGTTTGGTTGGCAGCACCCACATGGTGGGTCACAGCCTTCTGTCACTCCAGTTCAAGAGAGCCTGTGCTACCTAGTTTTATGCTGACTTGACACAAGCTAGGGTTATCTAGGTGGGAACCTCAACTCAGAAAGTGTCTCCATAAGATCCACTTGTAGGCATTTCTTAGTTACTCATGGTTGGGGAGAAGGTCAGCCCACTGTGGGTGGTGCATCCCTGTAATTGGACATTTCTCTCTCTCCTGCCATTTTCTGAATAAACATTCAGAGGCTTAATATTAACATAAACGTTTGGCCAATGGCTCAGGCTTATTATTAGCTATATTTAAATCAACTCATTTCTATGCATCTAAATAATGCCACCTGACCATCGCATTGCCAATCTGCTGGCATGTTGTTCCTTGGGCGGTTGGATCGCATCTCTCAGACTTCATCCTTTTTCTCTCATGTCTTTGTTTGGATTACTTACCTGGCTCTATCCTGCCTTGCCATAGGACAAAGCAGGTTTATTTATCAACAACTGAGAGAAATACAAATTCACAGCTTACAGAAAGACATTCCACAGCACATCCCTGAGCTGGTGGTTCTGAGTTCTATAAGAAAGCAGGCTGAGCAAGTCCTGGGGTGCAAGCCATTAAGTAATACCCCTTCATGGCCTCTGCAGACTCCTGCCTAGTTTGAGTTCCTGTCCTGACTTCCTTCAATGATGGACTGCAATGTGGAAATATAAGCTGAATAAACCCTTTCCTCCACAACTTGGCTTTTGGTCATGTATTTAATCAGAGCAATAGTAACTCTAAGACAGGATCCAATGCCTCCTTCTGATAGTCACACAGACATACATGTAGGCAAACTCTCATACACATAAAAATAAAATAGGTATTTAAAAAAGAACTAAAAATATGGAACTGTTCTAGTTAAAGAGTCAGGTTGTATGAGCTCCATGATTATTTTCCTCTTTCTCTCCATATTGGTATTTATTATGTGGAGTGTTTCCTTTAATATCTAACAGTTTGATAACAATGTTTAATATAATGATCCTAGAGTATGCAATTTATAAGTTAATTGGTTTTAGATGAAATCATGAGAGTGGAGCCACAAGATGAGATCAGTGTCTTCATTATGGGAAGAAACAGAAATGTAGTGTCTGCCAAGAAAGGACTGAGATAAGGTTGCTAGACAGGAAGACCTGGGAGAGGATCCTCACCACAGACTCTCATACTGCAGTGTGGAGACACATCTAATCTTAAATCCACTGACCTGTGGTATTTAGTCATGGCAGCCCAACCCATCACTTCAATTTCGCTAACAAAGTTGGTAAGCATGTTTCCTAATATATAACGAGAGAAACATAATGACAAATTGAACTCCCAGGGGTTTTCATATTCAGTTCACATCTGTAACTCTGGTTATGATGTGTACAGAGGTGGACACTTGAAGCTCATCGGCTAGTCAGCATAGACAAGTCAATGAACTTCCCTTGTAAAAGAAAGTGGAAGGTGGTCAAGGAAAATGAAATCAATCTCTGACCTCCATATGCAGACCACATATGCTCACCAACATGCACATGTGTAAATGCACATATAAAGAGTGCATCCCACACAAACAAG
This sequence comes from Mesocricetus auratus, assembly GCF_017639785.1. Taxonomy (NCBI): domain Eukaryota; kingdom Metazoa; phylum Chordata; class Mammalia; order Rodentia; family Cricetidae; genus Mesocricetus; species Mesocricetus auratus. The sequence goes on from NW_024429190.1 coordinate 78,815,962, forward strand.
GGCATATAAACTGTCTCTGTTTCTGCCTGTTTGTCTGTCTGTCTGTCTGTCTGTCTCTCTCTCTCTCTCTCTCTCTCTCTCTCTCTCTCTCTGTTGGTCTCTCTCTCTGTTTTCTGAAGTTCTTAATCACTTTTCCTTAGTAGTCAAGCCTCTCTGCCCATTGGCAGGATACCCTGAGGCTGTCAAGTAGAGAGCCCAGTTGAACAAACACTACTGTACCACACATGAATTACAGTGAAAATTCCAAAAAATTTGATTCTCATGTTAAACTATGTTTGGAACATGCTATAGTCATTAAAAAGATTTATCATGGAAGCATATATTTAAAGTTACATTATAGCTCAAATTAAACAAGGACTACAAAAGTGACATTCATATAACAAGTCAGGAAAAGCTGAGTCCCATCCTATTACCCCACACTCACACACATTCAAACAATCCAAATAAATTCAAGAAAATTGACACCTGAGCAACAAAAAAAGAATAAACAGGTAAACTAAAAACATTCATGCACCAAGGAATTACAATCAGAATAAAAAGGCAACACAGAGAAAGGAAGAAATGACTATGGATCATGTATCTGGTGGGGGATTCACATCTTAGAAACGAAGTAACTACAACTCAATAGCAGGGAAAATTTAGGGCCAAGGAAAATTAAGAGCTGGTTCAGTATGTAAAATGACTGCCACCAAGCTTGATGACCTTGAATACAAATCCCTGAAACCCATATAGCAGAGGAATCAACACTTATGATTGTCTGCTGACCTCCTCGTGCATGCTGTAGGACACACATGCCCATATATATATATATAAATATATATATATATATTATATATACTAAAAAATAAATAATTTTAAGTGAAAAGTAAGCATTTCTATCTAACACAGGAAAATGGGTTCTATACACATTTCATTCAGCAGATCACAAATTATCATTCTTATACATCTTATTCCAAAGAAGAAAGAATATAGGTTGGGTGAGGATTTGGACATACTGGAGCCCCTGTGTTCTACTGATGAGGATACAAATATTACAGTGGAGTTGGAGACAGGAAGGCAGTTCCTTAAATGATTAACACAGTAGCCTATGATTTGTCAACTCCTGCTTTCTACCTTAAAGAGTAAAGTCCTGGCCTCAAATAGATGTGCTTGCACATTCAACATTATGGCTCATAGCAGCCAAAAGTGAGAGCAAACCACATGTCCAGTCACAGACGAATGGGAAGAAACATAGAAATACACACAATGGACCATTATTCTGCCTTACAGAGCCCAAGAAATCCCCATACAGGCCACATTTTGATGAGTCCTGAGGGCATTACAGCAGACAAAACGAGAACAAAACCAAAACAATACAAAAACACAGATAATTGTGTGACTCCAATTCAAGGTTCCCACATTAGTCACATTCAGTGGCAGAAAGTAGAATGGTTGATGCCTGGAATCAGGAGTAGGTAGTATGGGGATTCTTTTTTCAGATCTATGGGGTTCCATTCAGGAAGATGAAGTATGGTCATGGTTTCATAACATGAAGTGGCTCCATACACTAAAACTGGTAAAATGTGAAATGTGTGGTGTGTACAGATTCATACTATCTACACACAAACATACGTGAAAAAGTGAGTTTTCCCACTCAGTTTTCAATGTACCAACATATTTTATCACATGGTGAAGTGCTTACTCTGTTCTTGTCAGGAATTCCTGTTCTTAACGGATTTATATAAACTTGAACAAAGTAACAGCTTTTCTCATTTGCTTACCTTGTCTCGACTTCATTACAATCATTTCTTAGAACACGTAAAAAGGTCCCCAAAACTATTGCCAGTACGGCTGTGATACTTGCCTTTCAAAAAGAAAATGGGGAAAATAAATATAATTTCATTAGGTGTAGAAAACATTCTACACATTGTTCATTATTTTAAGATGTATTTTTCACTCTTGGGCATATACCCAAAGGAAGCACTTTCATAGCACAAGGGCATTTGCTCAGCTATTCTCTTAGCACCATTGTTTGTAATAGCCAGAACCTGAAAACAACCTAGATGCCTATCAACAAAAGAATGGATAAAGAAAATATGTCACATTTGCACAATGTAGTATTACTCAGAGGATAAAACGAAACAAAACAAAACAAAAAAACAAAGACATCTTGAAATTTGCAGGCAAATAGATGGATCTAGCAAAAAAACATTCTGATTGAGGTAACCTAGATGCCAAAAGACAAACACAGTATGTTCTAACTCATAAGTGGATATTAGAAATAAAGCAAAAGATAACCAGGCTACAGTCCACAGCCCCAGAGAAGCTAGGTAAAAAGGATGGCCCTAAGAGGGACATACAAGGACAGAAGTGTGGCCCTCTGTCCTGCACAATAAAGTTCTGAAGTTCACTGAAAAAAAAAGATCTCCTGGGTAAACTGGGAGGGAAGTAAAAGGGAGGAGTTGGGGATGGGGGCATGAGGGATGGAAATGGCTAAGTTGGGGGAAGGACAGGAAGGAAGACCAATGAAAAAGATATTGTGATATAGGGAGTCTTTATGGGATTAGGGGAAAACTTGATGCTTGGGAAACTCCTAGGAATCAACAAGGATGACCTCAGCTAAGGCACTTAGCAATAGTGGAGAGGGTGCCTGAACTGGCCTTCCCCTGTATTCAGATTAGTAACCACATAACTCCCATCATAGCATTGGCATCCAGAAACAAATGGATGCCACAGCCAGGCACTGGGCTGAGCTCCTGGAGTTCAGTAGAATAGAGGGAGGAGGGATCACATGAGCAAGGGAGTCAATAACATTATGAGGAAAACCACAGACACAGCTGACCTAAACTAGAGGTAACTCACAGACTCTGAACTGATACCTGGGGAACCTGCATGGGACCAAACTAGGACCTCTGAATGTGGGTGACAGTTATGTGGCTTGATTTGTCAGGGACTGGGAGGCCCTGGCAGTAGGAACAGAAATTATTCCAGGTGCATGACCTGGCTTTTTAGAGCCCAATACGTATTGTGGGATACCTTGCCAGGGTGATGGGGGAGGGGGGGCTTGGTCTTGTCTCAGCTTGGTATCTCATACTTTGGTGACCCCCAAGGAAATTCTTATCCCCTCTCAGGAATAGACGGGGAGTGGGGGGAGGTGGGGAAATAGAAGGAGGGGGGAGGATGGGGAATGTAAAAATAATGAAATAGAAGAAACTTTTAAAAAGATATATGGTTTCCTAATCAGATCTCTCCAGTGAGATAAATAGTACATTTTAGTCAGAATCCCTGGGAGAATATAAAACACACATGTCAATAGACTGCTTGGATGTTAAACTGAAAATTTAACTGCAATCTGAGGCTCTGATAGAACAGAGCCTAAAAAAGACTTCTCTCAGTGTTCCACCAGGAAGGGCAGTGAAGGGCTCAGGTCAGGTACTGAAACATGGGTGACACAGGGGGAAAAGACTACAGGCCCCCTGGGAGGTTAGGGGACACACCGAACTGTTCACCTAAACTGAGATCTCAACTCTGGTGCCAGCGAGCATGGGCAGCTTTCTACTTTCCGTGGTTCAAAAGTGGATGCACAGGCTCCCTCAGAGCTGTTCCATGGCCCTGTTTCCTCCCCTCACAATTTCAAATACAGATCAACTCTCCTTCCCCTCTCCAGTCATCTCCACCCCTTCTCTACTTAAACTTTCTCCAAGTCCATTCTCCCATCTGACACACTACAATTTCATCTATTTATCCTGTTATCATCCATCTACCCACAGGAAACGTTGCATCAAGATAAAAAGCCTTTTTCTCCTTTACTTGGCCCTGAAGTTGAACTTGTAGGATGCACAGGTGAATTAAAGTAGACAGATGTGAGGAAATACCAGGTGTACTGAGTTATCATTTGTACTCTCTGAATTAAATTTCCTACTGGAATTAGACACCATAGTTCCTCTAAATAAAATCTATCACTAAAAACATTTTCTGAAAGTAAAAAGTAAATTGTGTTCTGCTTGCTTTATTGAACATTTTATATGCCAAGTAGAGAGGAGAGGACAAACACATGGGAGTAGAAGGTAAGTGTGACCTTGAAGTAGACTCACTCAGAGTCAAATTGCTCCCAATGGAGTTTTCCACAATACAATTAAAATAACTCATCAGATTACCTGAATCATAGTGACCCACAAAAAGCCCAGCAAATTTTTGAATGAACGAGAGATATTCCACCAGAGCTGATGCCAGAAAGGGGTGGCACACGTGATCTCCTCCAAGGCTGGGCTCCTCCCTGCCTTCTGTTCCCCCAAGAGTAGATCCAGTTCAGCTCTTATTTTGTTGTATAAAGAAGACTGGGCAAACATATTGGCTAATTTTTTTGTGACTTGTTATGTTTTCTCACAAAGTTCCTTATATTTGTCAGCTGTAGGATAAAAGTGGATAAAGACAAGAAAAAGTGATTTAGCTCCTTTCTCTGAGACACTTTTTTGTGAATAACACATAAATTATGTATCAGTTTTTCTCTGAGACAGTCTCATACACCCTAGACTGGCCTCAAAGTTGTTATGAAGTCAAGGGTGACCTTAAATTTCTTCAGGTCCTCCTGTTTCTGTCTCAAGCCCTGAGATTATAGGCATGCACTTTCACAGTTATGCAGTGCAAGGAACCAAACTCAAGGCTTTGTGTGAGCTAGGCAAGCATTCCACCAGCTGAATTACATCTTTAGCCCACTGCATTTGGCATAATAAAATTGCTCCTGTGTAATTCCCTTACAGAATAGGAAAGTGTCCCTAATTGACTTGACTACTGTCATTATCCCATGGACACAGCTAACTGAACGGCCTTTTCCCATCCCTGATTCTTAACAAAGTCCTCCTTCCCTGATAGATGTATGTTTCTTAACATTAAAGTCTGGTCCCTCCTTTCTGCTTCAACTGAATGTGTACTCATATGTATACACAAACGCATAAACTGCCAAGTGTCTTGTTCGTAAGATGTTATAGACAAAGGCAGGCAGGGTGACACAGCCCTGTGTGTTAGTTAGGGCTTCTATTGCTGTTCTGGACCACATGAACTAAAACAAGTTGGGATGATGCAGGGTATCTCACTTTCACTTCCACACGGTGCTGCATCACTGAAGGGAGCCAGAACAGGAAGTCACACAGGGTCCTGGAGGCAGGAGCTGATGCAGAGCCATGGAGGGTGTTGCTTATATGACCTGCTCCCTGTGGCCCCATCTTTCTGTTTTCTTATAGAAGTCAGATGGCCATCTCAGGGACAGCTCTACACACAATGGGCTGGGCCCTTCTCCATCAATCACTAACTAAGAAAATGCCCTACAGGCTTTTCTACAGCCCAATTTCATGGAAGCATTACCTTAACAGAGGTTCCCTCATCTCAGGACTTCAACTTGTGTCTAATTGATATAAAATTAGCTAATTTACCCTGTAATACCTGTACTTAGGATGTGAGTGAGAAGGGAAACCCATTCAAGGTTAGTCTGGCTAAAATAAGCAAACTATCTAAAGTAATACAAAGAATAATAGGACAAACCATGAACACATGCACTTTTACTTTTGTAAGTTAAATAAAAAGCACAAAGCACAGACAGCAATGGCTATTATCTAATTTGAGGACACCAAAGTAACATAAAAAGCTCTATCTATTCTAATGAACCACAGTTGTGTTTTGATGAAATCAGTTAGGCAAAAATCTGACTCTAGAACTCACGTACCTTCATGATCATCTTCCTCTGTATCTAATATAGCAGAGAAACCTCCAGTAATGATGTCCAGGAAGAAGTCTGCAGGGTTGTTGTGGGGATCATAGTTGTAGCCTAGAAAGAAGGTAGGCCATGAACACAAACCTGAGGACCCTCTTTAAGAGAGTGGGAAAGGGGAGGGGAGACAGAATCTAAGAACCTCCTCCTCTTGTCCCTCCCCCCACTAGTTTATCCGTTCCTTTTATATATATACTTACACTATTTCAAAAATATCTGCTTCCCAATCTAATAAACATTCTTTCTCTGGAAGAATCATTTGAATGTGGACTCCATTTTTATGGACTCCAAAAAAATCACAAATGTTTACATTTTAAATGATGAAGATCAATCAAAAACAAGTACTCTTGGACAGCAAATATTTTAAATCTATACTTAGAGTCCAGAGAATAATTAATAAATATTCATATTTCACAAAGATAAAACTGATAGCATGAACCACTAATGAACATGTCATCACTGAATCTGACTCTGAACAAACCAGGCAGATGAAACACTGGAAGACAGACTAAGGCTGCTATAGCTGCCAGCATTGTCTGAACCTGAACTGAAAAGTTACTACTAAGTCAAGTGACATCTCCAGTTTCTCAGAGTCAGATCACACTAAGGGAAAACTGATAACCACCATCTGCTACATGAGCAAGAACATGATGACACTTGGCCTTTCCAAAGCTGTCCCATGAGGGATAACTGTGCCTGGTGCTGGCATGTTAATCACGAGGGTCACCTGACCAGGACACAGAACAAGTGGCTCAGTAAACACTGTGACACAGGTGACACAGGACAGGAGAAAAAAGACAGACCTGATCAACAAGCCGGTATCTCACAGCTAACAGAATCCTGTCACCACATTAACTAAAGGTATCTAAAACAGAGAAACACACACACAGCATGTCTGCAGGAGGATCAAGGTGCATTCCTGACAACCCCTGTTCTCCTCTGAGATCCTGTGTATGAAGGACCTCTCACAGCGAAAGTCAGCCATACCTGCGGATATAAAGTACTCCAAGGCTTTCTTTGCAGGGCCATGAAACATGACTTTTCCTGAGGCCACTAAGGTGAGACTATCAAAATATCTGAAGATGGAGTACGAGGACTGATTAATGGAGAAGATGACTGTCCGTCCCCTCATAGACATCCTAAGTTTAAAGAGGGAAAAACTGTAAGTCACTGCACAGAGGAACCTTGAAATTCTCGAAAAAAAATGTTTTATTCCTGAAGTTATACTCTTAGTTCCCACTTCAGCTTGAATTTTCCTTAAAAACACCTCGTGTCACTGTATTATGCACCTGCTAGGAAGCCAAGTTAAAGCTTTTATTTAAAGCACTAGAACTACTAACACGTGTGATGTCAGTAGTCCACGGTCCACTCAAGTGTTACTGCATAGATCCCTGGCAGTCTTCTAGACATTGAGTGGGAAAATCTGGGAGTCAGTTCAATGAGTCCATATCATGAACAGGCAGCCCAGGTGGTGGACAGGTTCACTCAAGCTTGAGAACCAAAGACAGAGCAAATATTACATCTATGACTGTGTGAACAATTCTCTCTAATCATTTACTTTCTGCCTCTTTGGGAACTGGTTTTCACTGTCCTAACAATGTGATTAACATTCCTAACCTTGCTTTCCTGGCTAAACGCTTCAGCAATAACCTCATTTAAATCTTCACAATATCGGCACAAGGCAATTCTAATATAATTTACCCTTACTAATGATTAGGCTTAAAAGCTCAAGCAAAAGACCAAGGGGCCAGAGTTACTGAGGGACAGTCCTGGGATTAGATGGTTAATTTAATTCCATGACTGGAAAAATAAACTGAACTACCATTTCAGGATATCATATCTTCTGTTAGGAGAACCGATGTCCAAAAACAGTGTTTAAAATTGCTATGAAGATGTTTTATAAAAGCTCGGTGTGGTGGCATATCTGTAATATCCTAGAACTTGGAAGGATCAGGAGTTCAAGGCCCACCTAGGTTACATTAGACACTGTTTCAAAAAGACAGGCAGAAAGAATGAAAGAAAGAGAGGGTTTGGAAGGGAGGGAAGGAGCAAGTAAGAAGAGAAGGAAAGAAAGGAGAGAAGGGGGAACAAAGGAGGGAGAAAAGGAAAAGAAAATGAGAAACTGAAATGTAGGCCACAACTTGAATGCCAGGATTTAGCAGTCAGAGGCAAGGAAGTGTGGCCACCCTGGACTACACAGTAAAATCAAAACAGAAAAAACATGAAACTTCAAGAAAAGCATCTCATAAGAATATACCGTGAGGTGTCATTGTGTGCAAAGACAGACTGCCTCAAAGACAATGGGGCCAGGTAGTGATATCGATACAAGTGGGGTAGAAACAGACAAGGATTGCTTGTAAGCAAAATAGACTCACAACCCGGACTGAAGGTAAAACAGAGTGCTAAAAGGAGAAAGAACCAGCTGTACACAGTGTGAACTGAAATGTCTGTCCAAGAAACTATGAGAGCTCACTGCTACACAGCAAGGACTGTGTGTGCCTGAATGTGTTTGAGAAAGGGAAAAAATAGGGAGAATGGAGGACAGGGAAGAAGACAGAGATATAAAAAAGATGGAGGGAGAGAGAAATAATAGTATGGAATTAATATAGGAAGAGATCGTCAGAAGAGAAGCATAGGTACAGGAAAAGCCCTTCTGTTAGAAGCTGGAACATAAGGTGGATGTTAGGAGAGAGCTTGCAAAGGTTCAGAGCAGAGAGCAGACATGGCAAGAGCCTTCCTCAAAGTAAGGTCTAGACTTTGCTGAGGTTTTCAGCCTCAGTATCTCCTCCTACAACATTAGTTTGGAATCTTTGTCAGTGTCAGAATTACACCTCTGGGATCACACCTACAGGATCACACCTATAAAATCACACCTACAGAATCAACTTACAGAATCACACAGAAACTTAAGGGTATTTTTTACATGAAAGTAAAATTTTGTTTTAAGAATATGTATCCTTGCCAACAATTTCTTTAAAATATATTTATTTATTATACAGGGTATTTTGTCTGAATGAATGTCTGTATAGCTTGGTTCCCTGGGACATGTGGGTCCAAGAAGACTGCACAATATCCCCCAGAACTGTAGTTCCAGATGGTTGTGAGTCACCACGTGGATGCTGGGAATGGAACCTGAGTCCGCTGGAACGGCAGCCAGTGCTCTCAACTGTTAATTCAACTCTCCAGCTCTTGTCATAGATTTAATTAAAACATTTTTATTTTAAATGCCTGTAACATTCTCCAAAGAAAGAATAGGATTGAAATATATTGTGTGAATTTCCTGAAAAACAAATAAAAACTGGGATTGATTTAATACTTAGAATAATTAAGAATAATATTACAGACCATTGTACAAAAATAGGAACTGATAAGAGCCATTTCCATACAGATGGTTATATCACCTTCTGAAATAATTAACACAAGGACAGAAGTTACTAATTCATGTGAAAACTGGTTGTTAGAGACAAGATTACTGCAGAATAATGGCACAATAGTGAACTGATTTCCCTGAGAGAATATTAATAAACCACAAAAGGGAAAACTGCAGTTTCATATCATATAACCCAGCAGCTGCAAGAATGATTAAAAGATGAAGATTCAAGCTGAGGAAATGATATGGCATCATGGGTAAATGAACTTGCTGCCAAGTCTAAAGACCTTAGTTTAGTCCCTGGAACTCACTGGAAAGGAGAAAACCAAGTCTCTGGAATTTTCCTTTGACCTCTACAGGCATGCCATAAATACACACACACACACACACACACACACACACACACACACACACACACACACACACACACAGAGAGAGAGAGAGAGAGAGAGAGAGAGAGAGAGAGAGAGAGAGAGAGAGAGAGAGAGAGAGAGGGAGGGAGGGAGGGAAGGAGAGAGAGAGTAAAAATAAATGTAAAATTTTTTAAAAAATATTCCTATCATAGTGGGCACTCCAAGGTGTTGGAGACCAAGGAGAACACAGCATATCAGGGCCTGAGTTTGCTTCAAAAACCCTGGGAGAAAGCACAGGTAGTATGACTCCATGAAATGCACTAAGAGTAGCCATGGGATGAGAAACAGAGATAGAGAAAAGTGTTCCATACTGGAAAATGAATAACAACTTGATCTCAGATTTTCTTGAAGCAGACAGGAAAGAGTGATTACACATGAGAAGTCTACAGGCTAGAAGGTAGAAACTCCCCAGTTGTTGACTTCCTCACTGGGAAGGTACAATGATGGAGAGGTCTTGACTATGGAGGTACAGGCAGGAGTGTTTAGGGCAATGGACCATGATGTTATAACCAAAGTAGAGGAGGAAGAAAAGAAAGACAGAGAGTGCAGTAAGTACCACTGCCAGGAGCATAGGTCATGGAAATTGGTCAGCCCTTACATGGTTCTTGGGGTCCTTCAGTTAGTTTGGAACTTAATTATATTTTAAAATGAAAAAACCTAATCCTTACCCTGATTTCTATAACCGTTTCTGTCACAGACTTCTTTCTTGAGAGAAGGAAAGGCCTTTTTTTTCCTTCATCCTTACCCAGGATCAAGATTCAGACCTTAGGAATCATTCCTCAGCCATCACACTCAGGGCTAATCCCACTGATAATCCTGTTCATACTATATTTGAAACTACCCAAAACCCCCCATTTCCTAGCACAGGAATCCCCACACCTCAGCCTCCTGCTGACATTTTCATGTCCCATGATGCAAATGGACAACCTTTTCCATGAGGCACTGATCTGATCTAAACTCAGAAGCCTTCCCACATCCCCACCATGGACAACCTTAGTCCTTATGATAGTGCAGATGGTCTCGGCAATGTGCACGCAACCCACCCAACCCTGCTCATTCCAATAGTGAATAGGGAGGGCTGAATTGTGTCCTTCCAAAGACTCATTTGTGGAAGACCTCAAAACTAAGAACTTAGAATGTGGCTATAATGGAGACTGAGTCCTTGACAAGGTAATTAAGTTAAAATGAGATTACTAGTGTGTCCTAAAGTAACTGGTGTCCATTTAAGAGATCAGGGCATAGACACATGAAGAGGGAGAGGACACCATCCACAATCAGTAAACCAGGATTCAGGAGAAACAGCCTGTGGATACTGGAATGTCTGACTTCCCGATCCAGAACAGTAAGAAATTTAACTTTTATTGTCACCCAGTCTGTGGTGTCTTTGGCAATGTGCTAGGTACTTCCCATCTTGTCAGGCCACCAGGTTCTAGTCAACTTGGTCTAATTAATGTTCGCAACACACCAAATGTACTTTGCCTCAGAACAAATGGGTTTTCCCTCCATCCTGCACTCTATCCAGCCCTCTCTCACTCACTCCCAGCTCACTTGTCACGTGCTTGGGTGTCATGGGGACACGCTGTTTAAAGCAGTACTCCATCTTCACCACATCCATCTTTCCCTATGCTTTTCTCTCATTATTCTCAGTGAGTATCCCTTGTTAATGAATGTTTCCCTCTAATAAACAAGGAAGAAATTCTGTTGCTTACTTCTGAATTTCCTGCACCAAAATGCACACAAGTGACCAGGTATTGAGTGAAAAAAACCAATGTTCTTTCGGCACTTACCTTCTCAGAACTGAGATGACTTCAGTAGTAGTTCTCAAGTCTAAGTCAGTGGTGGGGTCATCCAAGAACAAAATGGGATGCTCGGTGACCAGCTCCATTGCTATACTGGTCCTCTTCCTGAGCTCCTTAGATCTAGGCTAAAACACCAACAACCACCATTATCAACAAGGACACCACAGTCATTGTCATTTGGTAAACTAGCTGGTTCCAGCAATAAATATCATTATCCTGAGGAGCAGAGTGTGGACACCTGGGAGAATAAGGAGGATATTTCTCTTTACCAAGGGAGTATAAAGAGGCTTAGGTCAGAGTTGACATGAAGCCCATGCTAATGACAGTTACTGTTTGTCCTTATCAAATCACATATTCCAGGGCAATGAGTTAGCAAACTCCCAGACTGGCACAGTGGAATCTCTGTCTAAAGAATGAGGAAGATGGGACAGGAGAAGATGAAGTATCTCTAGTAAATCAGTAGTCATTTAACACCCTCCTGGCACACATTCTCTCTCTCTCTCTCTCTCTCTCTCTCTCTCTCTCTCTCTCTCTCTCTCTCTCTCTCTCTCTTTCTCTCTCTCTCCCCACACTAAACACACGAATATACACACACCACACAACACAACACAACAAACACACAGAGAGAAGCACACAGAAATACCTACACATACATTTTTTGGCAAAAATTTCACATTGTCTTTTTGGGACTTTTTAAACTGTCTTACAATTTTGGAAATTGACATCATTTACACTGCACTGTATCACAGACAAATCCTTGTAGGCAAATCCAAAGTGCAGTATGTTCTACAGGTCAAACTGGCACAGTCCTTGTACCAGTCAATATCACTGAGAGGGCAAGGTTTAGGGGGGACACAGAAACAGGGAACAGTTTTCTCCAAACAGGATAACCAAACCAGAGTGAAACCCTACTGACAGCATACAACAAAGGAAGTTAGAGGAATGTGGATGTGTGTGGTCAGGACAAGGCAGAGGATATAAATGAATTTTTCATTTGGATAGTTAAGAATAGGCTCTATAGATAAGCACATGTCCTTATTTTTATGGCTGAAAAGTAATTAAGTCTCAGGAATAAAATACTACCTAATGTTATTTTTAAACGTGACAGTGAGAAACAGCTTTAGAGAGTTGCTATTGTGAAAACTCAGAAGCCCAATAGGCTGGTATTAGCAAGTGTACTATTGTGCTGGCCACATAACAGTCACACTTTTATAGTAACCACATATTGCCTCTACATTTCTTAAATCAAACTCTTATGAAATTTTGAAGAGAAGTTCTAGCAGGGAAAAGCACTTCCCACACAAGCCTGAAGCCTGAGTTCAATCCCTGGAACTCACATATAAAAGCTATATGCAGCAGCAGGAATCTGTATTCCATCAAGAAGTGATTACAGTGAGATGGGAGGTGGATCAGGAGCATCAGGCATGTGCAGGGCATCAGCAGAATGGACGGACCCTGCCTTAAAAACAGGGTGGAAAGAGAGTGAAGACCATTAATAATGGTGTCCTATGTTCTCTATGTGTATGCTATGGCCTTCTGGTGGGGGCACAAACACACACACACACACACACACACACACACACACAGTGAGAGACAGACAGACATAGAGAGACCATGCTTTTTTGAAAGATATCATTTCAAAGCTATATTAAAATTCTGCAATCTATTACATTTTATGACTCCAAGAAGTTACTAAATAACTAATAAGCGATTTAGGGCAATAACTGGTTATCCTTAAACATAGAAAAGACAGGATTTTATTATAAATATAAAACCACATTAATAAACAGAGACAAAACATAAAATTCCATCAGTCATGAAAAAGAGAATGTGGTAAATGTCATCATTTCTATTGTTCTTCCCAAGAAGACAAACATCTCATAAATGTCTGTGGAGAATTATCATGGGAATTAAGGGCAAGTATCTTCCTATTCTTTCGCTGCCTCTAAGGAGGACCCAGCACAGGAGTTAATCCATAAGAATCCTAGTGTGGGTAGACCATCTTCATCCATACCCCCCATTTCTTTGCTCAGCAGACATCTGCATATAATCTTCTAATGGGTTGGTGTCGTGTGACAGGTAGGATGGTTCAGAGGACTCAAGAAGAAGGAAACAATCTTCATATAACAAATACAGTACCTATCAGGTTGTACAAACAACATAATAATAAGAACATTTGGGCAATGTGAATGGTTGTAGACTTGACAGGGCTGAGGATATCAAGAATTTGTTCATCTTGATAGTTAAGAGTGGAATTGCTAAGATAAGCAAATGTTCTTAGTTTTTTGAAAAATTAAGTATTCAGGAATACAGGATTGCATGATATTCTCTTAAAAATGTCAGTAAGAAAGTAGTTAGACGTGAGGTTTACCACTTATCTATTATCCCTCCTGATCCTGCACAAATCCTCATAGGAGTCACCAGGTCCATTAGCTGTCACTCTTGCCAATCTGTATCATTAACACCTAACACAGGAGATGGCAATAAATGTTGACAAAAGATAAGGAAGCAGAGAGTGAGGGCAAAAGGATATCCTAGGTTTGCATCTACTTGCTAAGATAAAATGATCTTACAAAAAGTAAACCAGGACCAAGGGGTTTTATTTCTGTACAGTTCAAAAGTAAGCCCCCCCATTGCAGGGAAGACAAGGAATGTAGCAGATGGAGCTGGTTGCATCCAGTCAAGAGCACAGAGAGGATGAATGCATGTATGCCTGACAGTGCTCAACTCAACTTTCTCCATCCTCATGCCACCCAGGACCCAAGCCCAAAGAATGGTGCTGCCTACGATGGACTGGGTCTTTTCACATCATTTAACTTAATCAAGACAATCACATACAGAAACACCCTCAAGACAACCTAACTAAAATTCCTCATAGAGACTCTGCTAGGGGATTCCATGTGATTCCAGACTGTGTCAACTTGATAGTTATAACTAGCCACCACAGACAGGATGAGATAAAAACACAGAGAAAGGCTATAGGAAATAACAGGCAGCAAACAAGTAAAAGTAAATGCTAAAGAGGCTAAGTAAAACCCTAAAGGGAAATAAATGCAGAGTGAAACACAGAACCAGAGTCCTCCATCTCACATCCTATGTCAGTCCAGAAATACAATCTGAAACAACGAAGGAGCAAGTAGGGAAAGGGACAATAAACAGAAGAAAGCACTTGTCAAGTTCTCTAAAGACTCAAGAGTTTAAGGCTGAAGAGTGGGCTCATGTGAGGAACACATGGAAATGGCCATGTGAGGAGCACTATTTCCTGCTGGATCACACTCTATCCCCAGGCTTTAGCATTGCTAAGATGGCTTCCCAGCTTAATACAGACAATAGCCACCTTGACCACACACATTATAGAAAACTGATGAAAATGGTCATATTATCCACACAGGGATGTCTTTCTGTCTCTGTCTTTCTCTGTCTCCCTCTCCCTCTCTGTATCTCTATCTTTATCTCTGTCTCTGTCTCTTGGTTCTTAGTCTTTCAAGACTTTTCTTCACATTACCTTGACATTTGACTTCCCATCCAGATGTAGAAGTTCAAGGGCCTCATTAATTCTCCTTCTTTTCTCATCTCTTGGCATAGACATGGGAAGTCGAAGAGCTGCTGAGAACTCTACATTCTCTCTCACAGTCACTGTGTACATCACTGTGTCATTCTTAAGATTAAATGGAATTTTAATTAAATATAGCTGTAACCAAGACAATCACTCTAACAACTGTAACCTAATCCTCATATAAACAATACGCTCTCCAATACTCTAAGGAAAAATAGTCTTTCAATGTTACTAATTTCTGTTGAATGTAATTTTCTGACCAGGCTGGTTCCCACTGTGGCTTTAGTCCCAAATAAAAACATGGAAGATATATTAGTTATGAAAGTGTTGGCAGGTATCTGGGGCTTCTTATTGGCTACCTTTTTCTTAATTATTAACTCATTTCTATAAATCTGTTCATTTCCCTGTGGTCTTATCTTACCAGAGAACACCTGCTGCTTCCTCTCTTCCTGGGCTCAAATGGTGACTCCCACTGGCGGGTTCTCCTGCCTACTTTTCCCAGAATTCTCCTCCCCTAGTGCTTCCTATCTCCCTGCCTCTACTGGCCATAGTGTTTTATTCATCAACCAATAAGAGAAACATATATGCAAAAGACCATTCCCCAACAAATTTCAACTATAGAGCCTGATGCAATCATTTTCACTCCCACTTCCATTGCCTTCCAAGTAGAGCTCAGGGATTTTGATGACCGCTACCTGCAATTATTTGCAGAAAACATCTAAGCAATAGAAGATGAAGGAAGGGCAAAGTTAGACTTTGTAGAATTAAATAACAGCTGCAATTACTTATACTGTACCACAGTTATCACACCCCAATTCCTCCCCATCTTCCTATTTAGTAATGCCAGCCTCAGGCTAGAAAGTCATTAGGAAAGGCTGGTGTAGAGAAAGTTGGGCCTATAAATGTGTCATATAATAAACTGGAAACACAAAAATCTATAAACTGAGCATCTAATCATACTGAAATAGAGGAAATCTAAAATTACAAACCCACAAACACTTACTTGTGGGACATAACCAGAAGTACATTTGAAATTAGCAGGTCGAGGTTTTCCATTTATCAAAATATCTCCTGATAATCCACGTGGATCATTTCTTGCAGCTAAGACATCTAATAACCTACAAAGGGTTATATGTTTTGTGACTTACTTTCTCCCTTCATTAACAGCTATCACCATTTAGTCATGCAGAACAAAATTATTCATATCAAAAGTTTTCCTGAAATCACACACACACACATACACACACACACACACACACACACACACACACACACACCTTTCTTTTCAGTATGTGCTCTTATACAGACTAGAATTAGTAATGCAACACATGATTCACATGACCACCCCTCCCTGCTAGCTGACCTTGGGGACTAAAACAGGTAACATCTTGCTGAATTTTGAGAATTGTGCCTAGTGATACTTTCTTGTCCCCAGAAACTTCTCCTTCATCTTTCTAATTGTAATACTATATCCCCACATTAAATAATAATATGATCCAACAACAAATGCCAATCGCTCTATCATTTCCCATCAGGAAAGTGACCCAGTAAGACTCTGTTGGTGTAGAAAATGAGAATGCACCCTCCTGCACATTATCTCCAGCACATGGGACAAACTCATACGTATACACTCACACAGTACTTAGATAACCCCTATAGAAGTGGTTTACAGCATGGAAACTGGATGGAAATGGCTTGCACATGCTTTCCATTATACTCACAAAGATCTACTCCCATCCTGAGGTCCCATGATGGCATTGAGGCCAGGTTTCATGATCCCACTGCAGACACAAAGTCAAACTGAGTGATTTTTCTATTTAAAAGAAGTTATATTACCTTAGCATCTACACTGAATATTCTCTTGAAGTTGGAGAAATTGTACACAGAAAATAAGTACAAACTCATAAAATTGACATATTAATAGAAGTCTATTATTTACAAAATGTGTCAATTTTTTAGTGGGAACTCATCAGAAAAATGGCTCAGATATCACAAAATCCCCTTTGTCACTATTTAAATGACTTATTATTTTGTAATGTGGCACATCTAAGTTCAGTGTCCCTGAAACAAGTAGCAGGTTCTCATAAAGACTCAATTATGCATACATATGGTGTCAAGTAGGTAACAGTTTCTTGCTAATGTTTACCATCAGTGTCTTCATATAGTCCTGCTTGCTACCTAGTAAATCTAACCAAGTGAAACTAATGAGTCATGGGATATCAGTGGATGTGTCCTTACTATTCAGATAGAATCAAATCAAAATCAATGCTTCCTAAGTAGAAATCCAAACACTAAAAAGAAGCACTCCAGAGAGAGGAGAGCATTACCAAGTTTAATACTCATAACAACAAAACAAAACCATCTGAAACAAAATAGAAAAGCTAAATGCAGACACATAAAATGATAATTTCCTTTCCTGATAAAGAGATTAGAATATGATCAGTTTAGAGTTAGGAGTCATACCTCAAGAAGAGGATGTAATCATTGATGAATAAGTATAACAAAAATACAAGTTATGTCAGAAAACTGATTCAGAGTAGTTAATATTCCGATTGAAAAAAGGCATTTTCCGATAGAAAACTTACCTGAATTACCATTTGTTATTTCATATCTGGACAATGTGTCAATCCTTTGACCTGCCCATTCCCCTCTTGGTAACAAAATGATGGAGGTTAGAGGTGGAGGAGCAGAAACGACCAGTGACCAAGAACAGAGAGGATGATTGGGGTAGGGAGGAAGAATATATGCCGACTGGAAAGGAGATGTTGATCTGTGTGCTCTGTCCTTAGATTTGGTTGGAAGCGTGGCTTCTCTGTGTCTTGGGACAATGTGTGGATCATTGTATTTATCTCTTTGTAGCTCTTGGTGAATTTTGAGCAAATACATGAGGACCCAGACTTTCTGCTGTTGGGACTTCCTCATTGCTTCCATCTCATCACTTGTAACTGCCTAGTCAGCCTGTTATAAACTCAGGTCAGTTTTGAGAAGGAACGTGTAACAGATGTGTACAAAATTCTTTTAAACTTTAAATTTGTAGCACATAAATTTGCAAAATTCCCTTATATAACTTGACAGTATGCCTTTTATATTACATTTTTGTCCTTAGATTTATTGAATTACAATCATTTCTCAGAATTGTTTTTCTTGTTTTGTTTTGTTAATTTTCTTAAGAGTTTTTCAAGCTTGCTTGTATTTTCAAAGAACAAATTTCTCTGTCATTAATCCATTATATTGTTCTTTTAATCTCCATCTCATTAATTTCACTGTGATCATGGGTCTATCTGTATGTATAACAAGGTGAGACTGGGGGATGGTTCATTGGGTGAAGCACTTGCTGTATGAAGACGAAGACCTAAGGGAAACATCCAGAATTCACATAATGTTGGGTACAGTCGTGGGCACCTGTAACAACATGCTCTATGGAGAGATGGGAGAGAGAGACAGGAGAATCCCAGGATATTTGCAGACTGCTAGCCTGGCATACACCTCAGTGGACAATGAGAACTCTGTCTGCTACAGGGTGGAAGGTGCACACCAATGCCCAAGATTGTCTTCTTATGGCCTTGTGCCACAGTGTGTCAACACATCCACTCATCTGCACATGTGAACATGCACACATATACAATTATACACACAGTAAGACATACATATACATTAATGTACACACCCATGCACACAGATTATTAATAATAGAGAAAGTCTATGCATGTGTGTTCAATGTACTGGTCTCTTTAGTTCATGCACATACCTGACATTTGATAGTTTTTCTATAACCCCAGTCTTTTTACAAAATGGAAAGTCACTCTCTGTTTCTTGATAGCTGATGTTATGAAAACTTAACACAGCCTCTCCAGTCAATGTGTTCCGGTCACTGGTGTTCATTCCAGGAAGGTCATTGGGATTTCTTTCTATCATTGGAATTGCAACAGGGTCATCTTTGGAAGACATCTCCAGAGGTTCGTCCATCCTGTAGAAGGAACAGCAATAGTGAGTTAATGGACAGCACAGAACACTTAGAGATTGTATTAAACATTGGGATCACAGGCAGATTCCTTTCAGATGAACACTACATACTGCTGTGATTACCTAACAACCCAATGAGAAACAAACATAACTGAGTACATAAACCCCCCTTACATATCAAATTCCTACGAAACAAATGAGCCCAATTGAGTAGAGTATAAATGTTGTTGTTCACTATTCATTCATAGAGGATGAAGGGAACAGATGGGGGTTAGAGTTCTCTGACTTAAAAAGCATATTATAATATTATATAAGCTCAGGGGTATAATACATGACTACCATTACCACATCACTTATGCATATATTCATGAGCATAAGGTATGGGGGGCCATGGGTAGGTGGGTGTGGGTGTGCATACCTGTGTATATATGTGGATTTGTGGAAGGCAAAATCATATAGCATATACACACAGAGAGAGAGAGAGATCTGTTCTGGAACAGGCTGGCCAAAATACACAGTTGGTTCAAGGTTTGGTGTCAGTTCAAAATATAGAGGTGGTTCGAGGGGCAGATTTCTTCAAAGCACAGAGCTGACTCCAGGCATAAGGGGAATGAACAATTGTGAGTTCAAGTGAGCCATGTCAATTTGGGCTGATCATGATAAGCAGAAGACCTGGAGACAGAGTTGAGATTTTGTTGCCTTGTATCTAGTGATGCATATATCTGGAGTCCTGATGATGGGTCAGAGTATGATTCAAGAGATGGAATGCAGCGCTCATGGCTCTGGTGATTTGGACAAACATATAAGCTTGTTATCTTGGAAAAGGTCTTCAAACATCCATGAGTCTAGGTGCTCCTGGCTTCGTATGTTTATATTTCAGAATAATTTATTTGTACTAGTTAGTTGTTTATTAACCTTGTTTATTCTCTATGCATGACACTTGCACACATAAGAGAAAGAGTCATTTTGCCTCAGCATTTGCTTTTCAAATGAAGCAAGCCACTGTTATATAAAATGGAGTCACTCATGGCAAGGCACACTCTGAAAACTACTGTCCTAT
Source organism: Mesocricetus auratus (assembly GCF_017639785.1). Taxonomy (NCBI): domain Eukaryota; kingdom Metazoa; phylum Chordata; class Mammalia; order Rodentia; family Cricetidae; genus Mesocricetus; species Mesocricetus auratus. Next base: position 78,835,866 of record NW_024429190.1, read on the forward strand.
ACAATACAAGGAACGGAACACAGGTGGACACAATCTGATCTCTATGTGCTTCATGACTCACAGTGCTAGAACCAGGAGCTCTGCTCTCTGAGTTTGAGCTGTGGTGTGGATCCACAATCATCAAAAACTTGTCATGGTGCCCTGAGATGCAAGGTTGGTAGGCAGCCAGAGGGACAGTAGTGGAGGTGGGAGTGACTGACAGACACACGCCTAGCATAGGCTGTGGAGGCATGAGGACAGGAAGCCCTGCCTCCTGAAACCAGGGATGATGTGGCTTCTGTGGATGGATGACTGCTGAGCCTGAGAGCTCTGAGCAGGTGCTGGCAGGTTCCTTGGTGTCTGACACTATCTCATGCAGCTGTTGGTCACTGTCTTAGTTAGGGTTTCTATTACCGTGAAGAGACACCATGGCCGTGACAACTCTTATAAAGGAAATCATTTAATTGGGTGGCTCACTGACAATTCAGAGTTTTAGTCCATTATCATCATGGTTTGACAAGGTGGAATGCATGCACACATTTTGCTAGAGAAGTAGCTGAGAGTTCTACATCTTATGCAGGAAACAGGAAGCAGTCCGTCTCAGTCATAAAGGAGGCCACAAAACCCACCTCCACAGTGATGCATTTCCTCCAGCAAGACCACACCTACTCCAACAAGGCCTTACCTCTTACTAGTGCCAATTTCTTTGAAGGCCACTTTATCAAACCACTACAGTCACTGCCAAGGCTTATGTGCAACTCCTACACCCACAGGGCCATATTACAGGTTATCATTGATGTGGTTCTTCAGTGTCATTGCTAGAAAGTCTGGACTGTTGTTGCCTCTCTGCTTTGGAAGATTTCCTTATGCCTTCTAGTAGCATGATAGTCCTCAGGGTGTGGTAGGGCGGAGAGGGGGAGCATTCAAGTCAGTTAGAGCTCAGGGACCTCCGGGTTCTGTGTGTGAAGAGCATGGAGTCTTTAGCGATGTGGAATTAGCATCCACTTATAGGCTAAGGGAAACAGCAATAGACTCTATGTCTCAAGAGTGTCTTGGACAGACATTGCCAACAACTCAAAAGAGGTCTTCTCGTGTTTGGTATTTGTTCTTGATTTTTTCTAAGGGTTCTTTGGGAGCTCCATCGGCCTAGATGAGAAAGGTTCATTTCAACCATATATGTATATGTATACACTGGATTGTGGGCATTATAACTTTTACTGTTTTAGGGACATAGTTAATAGTGTGATTCTTTGAGGTTATTTCATCCATCCATATTGCTATTTTGCATGCATCCATCCTTATTCTGTGTTTACCTTCCTTCCCCTTTCCAAAGGAGAACATCTTTTCTCCAATCAGATAACTTGTATCTTAAAAATATAAATCCTTTACCAATTTGTGCATCATCATTCCATGGGGACCATACTAATATTCTCTATCCTTCCAGGTTTAGTATAATACCCCACTCCAATCCATACAAACTCCAAGAACTCAAAAGTTCACAAACTTCAGAGTTAACTGTAGAGTAGATCAAATGGACTCAGAAGACTTCTCCAGAATTTTATATACAATAGAAATGATATACATACATATACAGTAGATATAAGTTCACATCTTCCTCAAATCTCATTCATTTTTGTCAAGACAGATCACATCTTAAGCTGTAATGCAATTTTTAATAAATAAAAAGGCTAATTTCTTATATCATACCAGATCATAATCTCAATAGATGGAGTCTTTGAAAAACTAAATTCATTCTTGATTTCAACCCTGAACAAAGCATGAAGAGAAAGTTCATACCTGCACAAAATTAAGGTTACTCGGATAATCCTACCTACAGCATTATGCAGAATACGTAATAACTCAAATTAGTTTCTCTAAATAGAGGGTAGAGCCAAGGGCGACCAGACCTCAACTATTATTTAATACAGTGCTTGAATCCTCCGAGGAATAGAACTAAAGAGAGTGTGGGAGCCCACAGGTGACTCAGTTTGCACCTGGAGTCTATTCAGACATAAGGCATTAGAGTACAAGCTTCCTTGTTTCAGTCTCTTTGAGAGCTGTGAGATAGTTCTGATTAAGTCCACAGAAAAGAGCATATTATCTAACTAACAAGCTTCGGTTGCCAGCCGAAAGGCACATAAGAGATAGGGAATGAAGATGCTTGCTGCTAGCAGGACCCATGGGATAGATAGTGGACCTGGCTGCTCCTAGGTTCCAGGGTAGTGCAGGAGGGAGCTGGTAAACTGACTATGCTGCTCTTTGTTCTGCTTTGCCTCTAGTCTGTATATAACCATGAAAGGCATGGACTGAGTAGTCCTCCCGAATCTATCCTGTGTTTCTGTCTCTGTTTCTTTATCTGCCATTACTTAATCCTCATGACCCTACTTGGGTAACCCAACTGACTCATTGGAGAAGGCTGCAAACAGAGAGAGAGAGAGAGAGAGAGAGAGAGAGAGAGAGAGAGGGAGGGAGGGAGGGAGGGAGGGAGGGAGGGAGGGAGGGAGAGAGGGAGGGAGAGAGAGAGAGGAAAGGAAGAAGTCAAAGTACCCTATAAGTAGATGAAATGCTTCTATGTTGGAAATGCCACAGGGTTGCCCGAGCACTTGCCTAACAGATGGAAGTCTCTGGATTTGGTCCTCTGAACCACATACAAAGAAAAAGGCCCTGAAAACCATCCAGGACCCAAGCAAGGTGTCTCTGCCAATTAACAAGCTGGGTTAACAACACTGGCGATCTGAGTCAATTCAAGAACACCACAAAAAGTTGAACATCGTGGCAAGTCTTTGAAATCCCAGCACAGGGCAATTACCTGAAAACTGAAGGGCCAGCTCAGCTGGATTGCCATAATGGAAGACAGTCCAGGAGAGACTGTCTCAACAAGCTGGAAAAACAGAACTGACTTTCAAAAGTTATCCTGTGATCTCCACACACGGTGTAACACATAAGCACACACACATGCACACACACATACACACACACACAAATACATACACACCACACACATGAACACATACACACACACACGAATACATACACACCACACACATGAACACACACACAAACCCACATACATACCACACACCCAGATGCACAGACTGACACCACACACGCATGCACACACACACACACACACACCACAATGCACACACACACTTGTATACACACACATGCACCCACACACCACACCACACACACATGCACACAAAAACACACTGAAAAGACTGAGAGCAGCTGTGGAAAAGTATTTCTGCACTTAAATAAGCAGAGTAGGTTTTTGAAACATGCTTGCATACCTCTAAATGTACATATAGCCACAGAATTGTGCACTGTAAGTCTGTCAGGTGTGTAATGCTAATTATGTTATAATTAAGTCATTCCTGTGTTGAAAAAGTGTGAGGCCAAAGTCATATAGACTGTTAATTTTTGTTTTACACCCTGAAGTGAGTTGGGCAATAATTTTTGTGGAGGAGAAATTTTACTTTTCTATGCACCAACTCAGCTTTGTGAGGGGGCGTGGGTGTGGGTGTGGAAGGTAAGATTTCCATTTCTTTACTTTTCATAATCCATCTTAATCCTAATTAATTTTATCAAGCATGTGATTCTGAGATTTCCTACGTAATGTGGTTTACAAATAAAACCAAACTTAAACCAATAATAGTCAACAGAATGTCTGGGGTGTCAGGAAAGCTGCCCCAACCTGATCATACAGTGTTCAAATGCACTGAGATGTCACATGGTACTCCCAAAATATATGCAATGTGACTTTAAGATGAGTATTTGACAAATATTTAAAGGGCACAAAATTCACTTAATCCATACACAATCTTGGTTTATCTTAAAGACCCGTTCATCAAGAGTGTCTGTAACACTCAGGGAAGGAAACGACAACTCAGGTTACCTTAACAGAGGCACTGCTGCTGGCATTATAGCATGGTTCTAGGCATAGCCTTCCTTTGAGTCTCCTCCCCATCCCATATTAACACACATAAGAGATGTTCACTCTTAAGTAAGTCCAGGAGAAGCTTCTCTGAAAAGCGACTGTTTCCCCTTCTTGTTCCTGAGCTGTGAGACTGATCAGCCCTTTCTCTCTATGGTCTCAAGAATGAAACTTAAGGGGCTGAAGAGAAGGCTCAGCAGTTAGGAGCACCTACCACCCCTCAGAGGACCTGACTTCCATTCCCAGAACCTGCATAGGGGACTTCCAACTGTCTGCAACTCTAGTTCCAGGGTATCTAGTGCCCTCTCTGTCATCCAAGGCACCAGGTATGCAAGCAGTGCACTTACACACATGCAAGCAAATAATCAAAGATATCAAATAAAGATAAATAAATCATTGAAACGTAACTCAACTCAGCATTGAGGGCCCCTGGTATTAATTCTGTCAACAATTCTCCATTCTACCTTTTATTTTATTTTACACTTAACATAGTTATCCTCTTTTCAAATCCATCACAGATACTTAACCACAGTTAAGTGCAGGAAAAAGGTAAGCCTGTGTATGCATTTTACTACATGTTGATTGAAGAGAATGCACTGGTGGAGGAGAGTTATGTTAATTCCATGAGAAGGGCCCTTCTGTGCAAATGTTCAGGCCTGGACACATGGTGCTTCGTATGTGGTACTATTAACCTTTATATTAATATGAAAGTTCATGTTACTATTGAACAAATATATGTTACTATTAGACTTTTCCCATTATAAAACTAGCTGAGCCATTGCATTTTCTGTATCGCACCAGAAAGGAGAAGTTAGTATTATACACACACAGGTTTACAGTGTGGCTGTTTTAACTTTAATTTCTCTGTCCATTCAAACTGTTTCGCCACTATCTGAGTAAGAGTTGTAAAAAGTTGGTGAATGTCTGTATAACAAACTAGGGACTTTTGGACAATTTTACATGATGAGATAAAAAAAACGAATGAAATGTTCGTTTCCCTTAAAATATCAGTGGTAACAAATTTCCTTTGCACTTGTGGTAACTTTACTGCTTGATAAAACTTTTAGCCACCCAACATCAACTTTATTTACCTTCACACATTTGGAGATCAGCAGTTGTACATGTTCAACCTGCCCCAAACACCATACCCTCCCTCAATGGACAGATGACATGACCAGCAGTTTGTATTTCACACTTACAAATGAAACTGAAAGGATTTCCCAGCCCTGTCCACCCAGACTCACCAGAGTCAGATGCAGGGGCCCAGTCAGATTGTGCACAGGATCTCAGGAGACTTGCAGCTCTGGCCTGGGGCTCTCACTTCTTCCCCACAGCTTCTAGGAGACTCTGCTTCCAGGCCACCTCTACTGCCCGCCTTCAGGGGGCGGGGACCTGAGCAACTCCCAAACAAAAGAGGAAGTGGAGCACCAGGCCTGGCTTCTAGTGGGGAGGGAGTTTGGAGGAGTGTCTCTGTTAGGTGGGGGAGGGACACAGAATTAGTATAGTAATATCAAAACAAGGATATACACCAATGGGACAGAGTAAGAGCCTCAGAAATAAATTCATGAATTATTACCTGATTTGTGCCAAGAGGATCAAGAACACACATAGCAGGAAGACAGTGTCTTTAACAAATAATGGTGGGGAGACAGGGCATCCACAAGCAAGGACGCAGATTTAGATCCTATGTACACTGTACACAAAGACAGCAGTTAAGTGCTGATACAGAGTTAAGTGCTGAGATGGGAAACTGGACACAGCAATCCACTAGTGTGCATGTGCAAAGGCATCAGACCAGCACAGGACAGGAAGAGCTGCATCTTCAACAGCCAAGGAGGACTCAGCATGGAGTGATGAATGGAAAAGAAAACATGCCATACATTTGCAAGGGACACTGATACAGACATACAAAACAAGAAATCCTGTGATGTAAACATGTAGATGAGCACAGCAAGCAGCTAGGTAAGTGGAATAACTGGGCACAGAAAGGCTAATTCCACAAGGTTCCAAGAACATACAAATCTTAAAAAGTAGGCTAGAAATATCAGAATGGTGACTATCCATGTCTGGAGGAGGGGATACTTCAGAAGCTGTTAGACAAAATCCATAAAATTCCAGTTGCATAAGAAAGGAAATGTACAGAATGCATAAAACCTTGAGAAGAAAAAACAGAGTTTCTAAATATTAATCTGGACAATAGCATTTTTAGCTATGACACAAAAAGTATGAGATACAAATCAAAACATACAAGTAGGGCAGAATCCAACTAAAAGGCTTCCTGCCAGGAGAAGAAATAAACAAGAAAAATAGAAACTGTAGGAGGAAGTCTCATGCCGCCATTAAACATGTGACTTATTAGAGGCGCACACAGATGAGGTAATAAAAGGGCGGTTTACCACACCGCTAACCACACCCACTTTAGGCAGGACTAAAGACGTATACGGCTGGACGTAAAGATGTATACATACGTAGGCGGAACTACGTCACTAGCCATGCCCACTTAGGGGGGCGTTACGGGGGAAGGCATAAAAGACAGCACACAGGAAGTCTCGCTCTCTTTTCCTGGAGTTCGGCTTCCGGTCTGACAGCTGAAAACTGCTTGGCTCCTCTGGGTTTGGTATCTTGTGAGTAATTTCTACATTAAATACTTAGCTTTACTTTCAGTAATTGTGTGTTGCGTATCGTTACAGCGTCCATTGAAGCCTACAAGAAACCATAATGGAAGAGCAAAGTTTGCAAACCACATATTTTCTAGGAGATACTCAAAATACATAAAAATATCATGTAAGTCAACATCAAAACAACTCAAACACGCAATTAAATATGAGAAGGAACTTGAATATGTATCTCTAAAAGAAAAGCACACATGGTTTTTAGTTTATGGACAGGTAGTGAACATTATTGATCTTCAGGGAACAGGAAGTCAAAATTGCAAAGATGTATGATCAGAGGTCTGTAAAGGGAGGCTTTTTCCTTGTGAGAAGCCTTCCCACTGTCCTGGTTCTAGAGCCGCATCAGTCCCAAATAAACACACAGGAGGCTATATTAATTATGAAGCTGTTGGCCTTGCTTGTTTCTTACTGGCTAGCTCTGACTTAAGTAATTACCCCATAATTGTTAATCTAAGTATGTCTCTTACCGGAGAAATTGCCGGGCCTCCTACCCCATGGCGTTACATCTCGAACTCTCTTGTGTTTCTCCTTCCCAGAGTCCTCCTGGACTCCTAGTCCCACCTATCTAGATTCCTATTGGCTCAACAGTGCTTTATTGACATAAGACTTCCCCAACAGAGGACTTTAGGTGAGCATCAGTACAATGACCAAAGACAATAAGTTTTGACGAAGGTAGAGAAAAATTGGACCCTGTTTGTTATTGGATAGGACATAAATTGGTATGTACAGTCCCGAGAGTATTAGAGCATTACTAAAATGATAAAAATACAAGTTCTATGTGATCCAGAGTTCTTATTTCTATGTGTAAGTAATGGGAAGTCTTGTGTATATGTAAATAAAGCACTGTTGGCCAATAGGGAAGCAAGATAGGTGGGACTAGGCGTCTAGGAGGATTCTGGGAAATGCAGTGAAGGGAGTCGTCACCATGTGAACTTGCGGGAGGAATGGACAAAGCAGGAGTGTGTCCTCATAATGATAAGTCCTTATAAAATAAATATTAGTAATTATGGGTTAATAATCAAGTCAGAGCTAGCCGATAGGAAACCAAGCCAATGCTAACACCTTCATAATTAATATAGTGTCTTGTATGTTATTTGTGGGCTGAAAGCAACCACAAAAACCAGGCAATGAACAGAAAGACTAAACGCTACACATAAGCTGTGGTTAGTCTTCATTTTTGGCATGATGGAATTTTAAATCGACATGGAAACAAATCTCTGGGTATTTCTATGAGGGGTTATCTACATTAGGTTGTGTGGGAGACCTGTCCTCAAGATGAGTGCTACTGTTCAATCTTCTGTGACTCAAGCTCATGGAAAAGGAGGAAGAGAACTGAACATGGGTCTTTGTTCCTCTACTTCAGGATTGTAGATGAAACTTCGACAACTTCCTCATGGTCCTGCTGTTTGCTTTAATGGGCTATATACCCTGACACCAGCTAATGTGGATGGTCAATGCAATATGGAATGTAAAATATTTATTTACCAAAATAAGAACTTACACACAAGCTGGGGAGTCAGAAGCGTGGCAGGCTTCCAATCAAGGAAAAGAGGAGAAGAGGGATTCATTTCTCTTTCACTTCCTTTTACCTCCACCTGTCCTAAATTTCCTTATACCCGCTCTTAGGACAGATAGCTTTGTGGGCCTCATCCCTACAATATGTGGTGCTATATTACTTATGATTTAATAGAGCTTGCTTGAGGGTTCATGATGCAAAGCCAGCCACAGTTTATAGAGATCAAACTGTGGTGGTACACACCTTTAATCCCAACAGCCATACTAGTTAGTTATAGAAGCTAGGCAGTGTTGATACACACCTTTGATCTCAGAATTTGAGAGGTAAAAAAAGAAAAAGCAAAGTCACACCTAGAGAATTTGTCTCCAACCATGATGAGTAAAGGTAGCATTCTGGGATTGGAGTCAGGATTGGTGGAAACAGGATCGCTATTTCAGTCTGAGGTAGAGGTAAGAGCTACTGACTGGCTGCTTTGCTTCTCTGATCTTCAGCATAAAGCTTGAACCCCAATATCAGCCTCTGGGTGTTAATTATTGGTGCTACATAAATAAGATAATGTAAATCTAGGGGTGTGGGAACAATCTTCAAGGGCCAGGCTCCTCTGTGTGTTGATATCCTGGCTTCTCCCTCTCCTCTGGTCCTGGGCAACCTGGTCCTGTTCCTGTTCCAGACTCCTTTCCTTCTCCTGCCCATTGGTTTCTCCTCAGCACCTGGCTGTCATTCCATGCCAGCCCTCTCCTGGCCGAGTCTTCTCCTTAGGGAGCCTTTCCTGGTCATTGGGCCTCTCTAATCATTGGTTTCTCTCCATGCCCTGGATCTCTCTTCTCTGAGGACCTTCCCTTGCCCCACCCCCACCCCAGTATCAGTTTTCACAGGGTGATTGCTTCTGGCCATGCTCCTTGTTGATATCATGGTGTTATGCTGACAGCTCAAAGACTGTCAAAGGTTGCATGGCCACATCATGCATGCATTAACCTTGTTGTGTAAGGACTCTGCATGCAGAAACCTTGCTGAGCTGGGTCTATGTCAACTCCATGACTTCAGTTTCAAAGGCCTGATCTGTTAAGCCTCCTTTTTTATTTAAATTAAAGACAATCTTATTTTAGATAGCAATGCCAGTTCCTTTCCTTCTCCCTTCAGTCTTCCCATCCCTGTTACCAAACCCCATCCCACTGATTCTGTAGAAAACCAAAGGCATCTTTATGTGGTGCTTGCCACATCCCACCAAGTCATAGCACACCCTGGTCCTCCTGGACACCCAGGGCCTAGGGGAGGTGGAAAAGGTAGGATAGGCTAAGGCTGATCCTTACAACTGATTGATCTGTGTATTAATAGATCAAAGTTCTACAACTGAACTACACAGGTGAGATAAACACTGATCCATTTAGGTTTCACTATTTGATAAAATTAGTTGTTTGTTTTGGGGTTTGTTTTGTTTTGAGACAGGATTTCTCTGTGTAGCACTGGGTGTCCTAGAACTTGCTCTGTAGACCAGGCTGGTCTCAGACTCTTGGATCTATGCCTGCCTCTGTCTCCTGAGTGCTGGGATTAAAGACATGCACCATTACTGTGTGGTGTTCGGATGTATTATATTAGGTAAGGCATGCTTTTATATCTTGCCATTTGGGTGAATGACTTCAATCCAAAAAAAAATTATTTAGCAGTTAAATTCCTGGGTTCTAGGCAGAGTAGTTAGATATTAGTGAACAAAACAAAGGATTTTTCTTCTGGAACCCTCCTAGTTTCTTTGAGAACCCAACCTGTGTGTACTCTGATATAGTCCAGTACCTGAAGAAAAGCAGGATGGAGAGAGAAAGAGCTGATGTGGGGCCGCCTCTGACCTCTGACCTCCAGAAGGAGAGCTGGGTTGGAACTTATGAGCCAGCCCTTGTTGGATCAAGGGTGTTGCTCCCTCTCTCATGCCTACCCACCACTGGAAGTCTGCCCTGGACACCTTTGTCATTTAAAGTGCCGTCATATGAGAGCTGTTGCGCATCAGCACTTCCCTAACTGATGGAACAAGGACTTCCATTTTGAAAGGTGACCCAGGCAGCACAGTGTTACTTCTACTAGGAACATTCAGGTAGATGGATGCTTTGATAAGAAGGTAGATGACATCAGGCCATCTTAGTGGATGAAAAATGACTTTTATTTGTCAGGGACACCTAGGACACATTTTGGGGATGGGGCTAAGGAGTTAGGTTTATATATTTGAGAGATATTTTTATTTTGTGTAGTATGTATGTCTGCTGTGGTATATGCATGTGAGTACAGACATCTTTGGTGTTCAGAGACTTTGGATTCCCCAGAGCTGGAGTTACAGAAAGTCAGAAGCAGCCTGATGTGGATGCTGGGAACAAAATTCTGTCTTCTGGAAGAGTAACGAATGTTCTTGCTACTGAGGCATCTGTCCAAACACTTGGCTTCACTTTTTTTTAAGTGGTGAAACTTATCAGCAGTCCATGGGCATTCTGGAAGTTCTTGAGAGAGCTGACTTTGCAGATAGTGAAAGCACATGTTTGTCCCACAATAACTACTTAGATGAATTTGGCTTCTTAAGTAGGTGAACTGAGTGATTAAAAGAAAACAAAAACTACTGTTGTTGTGTGTGAGATGTTATGTGGTTCATTGAGTGGCTGTGTTTGTGTGTCTCTGTGTGTGTGCGTGTGTGTGTGTGTGTGTGTGTAGGCATATGCTGCACCTCTTTACAACTTCATCTGGGTTCCAAAGATTAAAATAAAGTGTTTCACTGGTGCGGTAAGAACCTCTCCACCCTGTGTCTTCTTGCATGTTAATCCATCCTTTTATTCCTTCCCTGGGTTTTAGACAACTGAGAGCAGTGTCTAAATTCACAGGTTTTCCATTTTCCTCCAGAGAGGCATTAGTAACACTGCATCTTTGTATTTGGCTCATGTCATGTAATCCACTGCTCTGAGGTTTATACATAGTGTTTCCAATGGCAGGCTTTCTGTCCTTTTTAAATGCTGTGTTCCTATTCCACATCATCAGTACCCATCCAGCCACGGAGGAGCATTCACAGTCGATCAACATTGTGATTGTTCTGTATAATTGAGAAAGAAACATGGTGTTGTTCTTTGCTGCAGCTTCGGGAGATGAAGCCCAAACCTTCAAACTCAGTAAACTGACTGGGAGTTTATTGGGAAAGGGAGAGAAGGGAGGGGAAGGTGTTAACCTATGGATCAGGTGCAGAAGGGGAAAGAGAAATAACAGGCTGGAAGGCCTTGCTTAAAAGGAAAGGGAGTTGTTTAGAAGGAGGCTCAGCCTTCTCTGTTCTTCCCTGGACTCTATCTTCCTGACCCCTCATGTTCTCCTCCCCTCTCCCCTTCCTACTACCTCCATCCATCTCCACATGCCCCCTCCCTGCTTCCAATTTGCTCTGGAGATCTTGTCCCTTTCCCCTTCTCTGGGGGGTCTATGTATGTCTCTCTTAGAGTCCTTGTTTCCTAGCTTCTGGGGCTGTGAACTTTAGCTGGTAATCCTTGCTCTATGTGTAATATCTACTTATAAGTCAGGACATATCATGTTTGTCTTTCTGTGTCTGGGTTAACTCACTCAGGATGGTTTCTTCCCACTTCATTCATTTGTCTGAGAATTTCAAGATTTCATTGTATTTTTCCCTGAGTAGAATAGAGAAGGGAAGCAAGAAAAGACAAACTTTAAGAGAAGGTATTATTGTAGGTTTAAAGAGAAATCTGGCACTGGGGAAATGCCCAGGTATCCAGAAGGATGACCCCAGCTAAGAATCTAAGCAATAGTGGAGAGGCTACATTAAATGCCCTTCCCCTATAATGAAATTGATGACTACCTTAAATACAATCCTAGAGCCTTCATCCAGTAGCTGATGGAAGCAGAAGCAGAGATCCACAGCTAAACACTGAGCTGAACTCCTGGTATCCAGTTATAGACAGGGAGGAGTGATGAGCAAAGGGGTCAAGACCATGCTGGTGAAACCAACAGAGACAGCTGGCCTGAGCAAGTGGGAACTCAAAGACCCCAGTGTGACAGCTGGGAATCAGCACAGAACCTTACCAAGACCCCAGTTGGTAAGCCTGGGCAGTCTATGGAGCCTCTGGCAATGAACCAGTATTTATCCTAGTGCATGAATGGACTTTGGAAGCCCATTCCTTATGGAAGGAATATTCTCTCAGTCTAGATGGGGAGGGCCTAGGCCCTTTGTCAAATGATGTGACCAACCTTGAAGATCCCCCATGGGAGGCCTCACCCTCCCAGAAGAGTGGATGGGGGTGGTTGGGATAGGAGTTTGGTGGGTGGCATGGGAGGACAGGAGGTAGAGGGAACTGGGATTGGTATGTAAAATAAAAGTGTTTTTAATTTAATTTTTTTTAAAAAGGAAGCTCAACACTTAGGGTCTTTGAAACTAAAATCATGGCACTTCCATTTGCCCATCTCTGCTTGGTCGCATCTCAGCATGGTTTCTGCATGCAGTGTCTTTACATAGCCACTTTATGTATATTCTATGTTGCCATGCAAATTTGAGCTGTCAGCTTATTGCCAGGATAGCACAGCAAGGAGCAATCACCCTGTGAGTACAGATACAGGGGGTGTGAGTGGGACAGGGAAGGCTCGGAGAAGAGAGATCCCAGGGCAGACAGAAAAGCCAAGGATTAAAGAGACCCCATGACCAGGAAAGGTTCCCTAAGGTGTAGGCTCAGGGCCAGGAGAGGGCTGGCATGGAATGACAGGCAGAAGAAGAGGAGTCAGACCCAGGTTGCCCAGAACCAGGGAGAGGAAGAAGCCGGGATATCAACACACAGATGAGCCTGGCCTTTGAAGATTGTTCCCACGCCCCTGGATATACACTATCTTGTTATGTAGCACCAATCATTAACACCCAGAGACTGATATTAGGGTTCAAGTTTAAAGCTGAAGATCCAAGAAGCAAAGCAGCCAGCCAGCAGCTCTCACCACTACCTCAGACTGAAATGGTGATCCTGTTTCTACCAATCCTGACTCCAGTCCCAGAATGCTGCCTTTCCTCAATGTGATTGGAGACAAATTCTCTAAGCATGGCTTTGTTTTATCTTTTTATAGCTCTCAAATTCTGGGATTAAAGGTGTGTACCAACACTGCCTAGCTTCTATAAGTAACTAGTATGGCTACTGGGATTAAAGGTGTATTTCACCACTGCGTGGCTTCTATAGCTTGTAGCTGACATTGCATCACGAACACTCAAGTAAGCTTTATTAAATCATAAGTAATATATCACCACATGTCTACTTTCTGTTTCTGTAACCAAGTCGTTGACAACAAACAAACGAAAACAAAAAACTAAAACCTGACTCATTGGAGAAAGGGTTTGTTTTGTCTGACAATTAAGGAGGACACAGCCCATTGAAGCAAACAGCAGGACCATGAAGCAGTTGCTGAAGTTTCACCTACAATCCTAAAGTCAAGGAACAAAGACCCGTGTTCAGTTCTCTTCCTCCTTCTCCATGAGCTCGAGTCACAGCAGATGGAGCAGGAGCACTCATCTTTAGGACAGGTCTCCCACACAACCTAATGTAGAGAATCCCTGATAGAAATACCCAGAGATTTGTTTCCATGTTGATTTAAAATTCCATCAAGTCAACAATCAAGACTAAACAATACATATGCATAGAAATAAGATCTCTGGATCATACAGAACTTGTATTTTTATTATTTTAGTAAATGCTCTAATATTCTCCAGACTGTTCATACCAATTTATGTCCTATCCAATAGCAAATAGGGTCCAAATTTTCTCTAACTTTTTAAAAACTTGTTATCTTTGGTCTTTGTAATATAGTCACCTAAAGACCTCTGATGATTCTTCATTGTAATTTTGACATCCAATTCCCTGAAGATCAATGATGTTCACTGTCTGTCTGTAAGCTTAATAGCCATTGTGTGCTTTTCTTTTAGAGTTACATATTCAAGCTCTTTCTCATATTTAATTGGGTATTTGAGTTGTTTTGCTGTTGAATTACCTGATACTTTTATGTATTTTGAATATATCCCAGAAAATATGTAGTTTACAAACTTTGCTCTTTCATTCTGGTTTCTATTTTTCTTGTTTATTTCTTCTCCTGGCAGGAAGCCTTTTAGTTGAATTCTGCCCTACTGTCTCTTTTGATTGGGTTTCTTCTACTTTTTGTTTCATAGCTAAAAGTGCTATTGTCCAGATTAATGATTAGAAACTCTGTTTTTTTAAATCATGGTTTTTATACTTCCTGTACATTTCCTTTCTTATGCAACTGGAATTTTATGGATTTCGTCCATTACCTTCTAAACCATCTCCTCCTCCAGACAGGCATAGCCAACATTCTGCTATTTCTAGTCAACTTTAAGATTTGTATGTTCTTGGGACCTTGTGGAATTTGTCTTTCTGTGCCCAGTCATTCCACTTACCAAGCTGCTTGCTGTGTTCATCTACATGTTTACATCACAGGATTTCTTTATGTCTGTATCAGACATGCTATACATTTTCCAATTGTCACTCCATGCTGAGTCTTCCTTGGCTGTTGAAGATGCAGCTCTTCCTGTCCTGTGCTGATCTGATGTCTTTGCACATGCACACTGGTGGATTGCTGTGTCCAGTTTCACATCGCAGCACTTAACTCTGTATTTGTTGGCTGACTTTTGTTTGTAGGGTGCACAGAATCTAATTCTGCTTCTTTGCATGCGGATGCCTTCTTGGACCACCACTATTTGTTGAAGACACTGTCTTCCTTCTATGTGTGTTATTAACACTCTTGACACACATTAGGTGAGAAGAGTTCATGGATTTATTCCTGGACTCTTACTCTGTCCCATTGGAGTATAGCCTTGTTTTATTACTACCATACAAACTCTATGCCCCTCCCCCATCCAACAGAGCCCCTCCTCCACAAACCCTCCTCCACAGCAGCCAGTCCTGGTGCTTCACTTCCTCTTCTGTTTGGGAGCCACCCAGGTCCCCACCCCTGAAGGCAGGGAGCAGAGGTGTCCTGAAAGCAGAGGCTCCTCAAAGCTCTTGGCAGAAGTCTAAGTCTATGGCCAGAGCTGCAACTCTCCTCCCATCCTGTGCACAGGCTGACTGGGCCCCTGCATCTGACCCTGGTGAGTGTGGGTAGACAGGGCTGGGAAATCCTTTCAGTTTCATTTGCAAGTGTGAAATGCAAACTGCTGGTCATGTCATCTGTCTGTAGAGGGAGGGTATGGTGTTTGGGGCAGGTTGAAAATGTACAATCGCTGTTCTTCAAATGTATGAAGGTAAATAAAGTTGATGTTGGGTGGCTAAAAGTTTCATCAAGCACTGAAATTAACACAATTGCAAAGGAAATTTGTTACCACTGGTATTTTAAGGGAAATGAACAATTCATTCTTTTTCTTTATCTCATGATGTATTGTGTGTCTAAAAGTCTGTAGTTTGCTCTACAGATATTCACCATCTTCTTATAACTCTTACTAAGATGGTGGGGAAACAATTTGAACAGACAGAGAAATTAAAGGACAGAAAACTACACTGCAAACCTTTCAGTATATTGTGTGTCTACAATGCCAGCTTCTTGTCTTTCCCTGTGTGATAATAGAAATGTAATGGCTTGTCTAGTTTTATAAGCAGGGAATGTTTAAAAGTAACACATATTTATGAAGCACCATGTGCCCAGGCCTGAACATTTGCACAGAAGTGCCCTCATTATGAAATTGACATATGCATCTCCAACAGTGCATTCACATCATTCAATGAGTATTAAAATGCATGCACAGGCGGGATTTTTCCTACATTTAACTACGACTAGCTATCTGTGAAGTATTTGAAAGGAGGATAAATAAAATAAGCGGAAAAAAAAAGAAGATAGAACGGAGAATTGTTGACAGAAAGTACAAGATACATTTGGGGGCCCTCAATGCTGATTTGAGTTACATTTTTAGAGATTTCATTTTTATTTGATGTGTATGAGTGTTTTGCTTGAGTGTAAGTGCACTGCTTGCACACCTGGTTCCCGTGGAGGACAGAGAGGGCCCGGGATCCCCTGGAACTGGAGCTGCAGACAGTTGGAAATCCCTTGTGCAGGTGCTGGGAATGGAAGTCAGGTCCTTTGCAGGAGTGGTGTGTGCTCCTGACTGCTGAGCCTTCTCTCCAGCACCTTCAATTTCATTCTTGAGACCATAGATAGCAGCCAGGTTCACTGTCACATGAGTCCTGCTAGCAGAAAGCAGCCGCATTCCCTATCTCTATGTACCTTTTGGCTGGAATCAGAAACTTGTTAGATAATGTGTTCTATCTCCCCGGCTTCATTAGAACTTTCTCATGACTCTCAAGCAGACAGAAACAAGCAAGCTTGAACTCTAGTGGCTTATATCAGAATAGATTCCAGGTGGAAACTGAGTCATCTGTGTGCTCCCACACTCTCACTAGTTCAATCTCCCTGAGGATTCAACCCCTATATTAAATAATAGTTGAGGGATGGTCATCCTTGTCTCTATCCTGTTACTGTATTTAAAGGAACTAATTTGAGTTATTCCCTATTTTGTATAATGTTGTTGATAGGATTATCCCAGTAGCCTTAATTTTATGCAGGTGTGAATTTTCTCTTCCTGGTTTGTTTAGGGTTGTAATCAAGAATGAATTTAGTTTTTTTAAAGACTCCATCTATTGGGATTACGATCTGGTAGGATACAAGAAATTACCTTTTTATTTGTTAAATCTTGCATTACAGCTTAAGATGTGATCTGTCTTGGTAAAAATAGATGAGCTGCTGAGGAGGTTGTGAACTCTTAAATTGTATAGAATATTCTGGAGTCCATTTGATCTACAGCACAATTAGCTCTGAAGTTTGTCAACTTGTGAGTGCCTGGACATTGTATGAATGGGAGTGAAGTATTATGCTAAACCAGGAAGGATAGGGAATATTAGCATGGCCCCTGTAGAATGATGACACACAAATTGGTGAAGGATTCATATTTTTAGGATACAGTTTATCTGATAGGAAAAATGTGTTCTCCTTAGAAAGGAGGGAGGGATGTAAATGGAGGAGTAGGAGAGATGCATGCAAAATAACAATAATGATGTATGAAATAGCTTCAAGGAATAACACTATTAACTATTTCCCTAAAATAATAAAAGCTATAATGCCCCAAATTCAGTGTATACATATATATACATACTTGCAATGAACCTTTCTCATCTATGCCAATGGAGCTCCCAGAGACCCCCTAACAAAAATGAAAAACAAATACCAAACATGAGAAGACCTCTTTTGATTTGTTGGTGATTTCTTTCTAAGACACTCCTAGGACATAAAGTTTCTTGCTATTGTATTGCCCTTAGTTATCCCCAGAGGTAGATGCTAATTACACATTGCTGAAGAAACCATGGTCTTTAGACACAGGACCCAGAGGGCCCTGAGCTCTAACTGACTTTGATGCTCCCCCTCCCTGCCCTACCACACCCTGAGGACTGTCTTTCATGTAACTAGAAGGCATAATGAAGCTTCCAAAGGAGAGAGGCAACAACTGTCCAGACTATCTAGCAATGACACTCAAGAACTTCATCCATGATAACCTGTACAATGGCCCTGTGGGTGTAGGAGTGGCACATAAACCTTGGCAGTGACTGTGGTGGTTTGAAAAAAATGGCCCTCAAAGAAATTGGCACTAGTAAGAGGCAAGGCCTTGCTGGAGTAGGTGTGGTCTTGCTGGAGGAAATGCATCACTGTGGAGGTGGGTTTTGTGGCCTCCTATATGACTGAGACAGACTGCTTCCTATTTCCTGCATAAGATGTAGAACTCTCAGCTACTTCTCTAGCAAAAATGTGTGCATGCATTCCACCTTGTCCCACCATGATGATAATGGACTAAAACTCTGAACTGTCAGTGAGCCACCCAATTAAATGATTTCCTTTATAAGAATTGTCACAGCCATGGTGTCTCTTCACGGTAATAGAAACCCTAACTAAGACAGTGACCAACAACTTCATGAGGCAGCTTCAGAAGCCAAGGAATCTTCTAGCACCTGCTCTGATCTCTCAGGCTCAGCAGTCATCCATCCACAGGAGCCACATCATCCCTGGTCACAGGAGGCAGGGCTGCCTGTCCTCATGCCTCCACAGCCTGTGCTAGGCGTGTGTCTGTCAGTCACTCCCACCTCCACTACTGTCCCTCAGGCTGCCTACCAACCAGTGCATCCCAGGGCACCATGACAAGTTTTTGATGATTTTGGATCCACACCACAGCTCAAACTCAGAGAATAGAGCTCCTGGCTCTGGCACTGTGAGACATGAGACACATAGAAATCAGACTGTGCCCACCTGTGTTCCTTGCATTGTATAGGGCAGTAGTTTTCAGAGTGTGCCTTGCCATGAGTGACTCCATTTCGTATAAAAGTGGTTTGCTTCATTTGAAAAGCAAATAGTGAGGCAAAAAGACTCTTTACCTTATGTGTACAATTGTGTAGCATAGAGAATAAACAAGGTTAATCAACAACTAACTAGTACAAATAAATTATTCTGAAATATAAACATATGAAGCCAGGAACACCTAGACTCATGGATGTTTAAAGACCTTTTCCAAGATAACAAGCTTATATGCTTGTCCAAATCACCAGAGCCATGAGCGCTACAATTCCATCTCTTGGATCATACTCTGACCCATCATCAGGACTCCAGATATATGCATCACTAGATACAAGGCAACAAAATCTCAACTCTGTCTCCAGGTCTTATGCTTATCATGATTAGCCCAAATTTAAGTGACTCACTTGATCTCACAATTGATCACACCCCTTATACCTGGAGTCAGTTCTGTGCTTTGAAGAAATCTACCCCTTAAACCATCTCTACATCTTTCACTGACACCAAGTCTTGAACCATCTGTGTATTTTGGCCAGCCTTTTCCATACTAGCTCTGTCTGCATGTAGATATGTTATTTGATTTTGTCTTCCACAAATCCACACATATGTACAGGTGTGCATGTGCACACACACACACACACACACACCTCATGCTCAAGCCTATATGCATAATTATGAGATGTGGTAATGCTAGTCAAGTATTCTACTTCTGAACTTACGTAATATCATAATATGCCTTTGAAGTAAAAGAAATCTGACCCCCATCTGTTCCATTCATCCTTTATGAATGTATAACGAATAACTGCATGCATGTTCTACTCAATTGAACTCATTTATTTCTTAGAAATTTGATACATAAGTGGAGTGTATGTACCCAGTTATATCTGTTTCTCATTGGGTCTTTAGGTAATCACCGTGATATGTAGTGTTTATCTAGAAGGAATCTGCCTGTGACTGCACCGTTTAATACAATCTGTAAATGTGCTGTGCTGGGTCATAATGTTGTTTGTGTGTCCATCAACTTACTATTGCTGTCCCTTCTACAGGAAGGGAGAACCTATCGAGATGTCTTCCAAAGGTGACCCTGTTAAAATCACAATGATAGAAAGAAATCCCAATAACCTTCCTGGAAAGGGCACTAGTTACCCGAAGACATTACCTGGAGAGGTTGTGTTAAGTTTTCATAACATCAGCTATCAAGAAACAGTGTCGGGTGAATTTCCATTTTGTAAAAAGACTTTGGTGATAGAAAGACTATCAAATATCAGGTATGTACATGAAGTAAAGAGAACAATATATTGGACAACTTTTTCCTGTAACCATAGATTTTCTCTGTTATTAATAATCTATGTGTGCATGTGTGTGTATGTTTGTGCTACTGTGTGTATATAATTGTACATGTGTGCATGTTCAGATGTGCAGAGTGTGGATGCATTGACATAACATGGTACCAGGCTGTTAGGAGACAACCTTGAGCTTTGCTCTTCACCTTCTACCCTGTAATAGACGCAGTCTCTCATTGTCTACTGAGGTATATGCCAGGTTAGCAGCCTGCAAGAGTCCTGGGATTCTTCTGTCTCTGTCTCCCATCTCTCCCTAGAGGATGGTTACAGTTTCCCACAAGTGCACCCAACTTTATGTGAATTCTAGATGTTTAATTTAGGTCCTCACCCTCACACAGCTATTGCTTCATCCATTGAAACATCCCTGAGCCTCATCTTTTCATACATACATACAGACACATGATCACATAATGAGATGGAGACTAAAAAAAACATAATGGATTAATAACACAGAAAATTTGTTCTTTGAAAATGCAAACAAGCTTGACAAACCCTTACACATATTATTAAAACATAACAAAACAAACAGAAAAAATTCTGAGACATGTTTGAAATTTAGTAAAATTAATGTTGTAAAAGTAAATATTAAAGACATAGTGTTAAATGGTGCTGGCATAACTGGAGACTGGCATGTAGAAGATTACAGATAGATCCATATCTATCACCATGCACAAAACTTAAGTCCAAATAGATCAAAGAACTCAACATATATCTAGCCACACTGAATCTGTTAGAAGACAAAGTGGGTGGTACCCTTGAACAAATTGGTACAGGAGACCACTACCTGAACATAACTCCAGTAGCACAAATACTAAGATCGGCAACTAATGAATGGGAACTACTGAAACTGAGAAGCATCTGTAAGGACACAGTCGGCAAGACAAAAAGGCAACCCACAGATTGGGAAAAGATATTCACTAACCCCACATCTGACAGAGGGCTGATCTCCAAAATTTACAAAGAAGTCAAGAGGCAAGTCTCCAAAATACCAAAGGATCCAATTAAAAAGTGGGGTACAGAACTAAATAGAGAATTCTCAGTACAGGAGTCTAAAATGGCTGAGAGGCACTTGAAAAAGTGCTCAACATCTCTAGCCATCAGTGAAATACAAATCAAAACAACTATGAGATACCATCTTACTCCTGTCAGAATGGCTAAAATCTAAAACACTAATGACAGTTTATCTTGGAGAGGATGTAAAGAAAGGGGAACATTCCTTCACTGCTGGTTGGAGTGTCAACTCATACAACCACTTTGGAAATCAGTATGGAGATTCCTCAGAAAAATGGGAATCAGTCTACCACAAGATCCAGCAATTCCACTCTTATGCGTATACTCAAAAGATGCACATTCATACAACAAGGATGTCTGTTCCACTATGTTCATAGCAGCATTATTTGTAATAGTCAGGACCTGGAAGCAAACTAGATGCCCCTCAACTGAAGAGTGGATAGAGAAAATGTGGTATATTTACATAATGGAGTACTATTCAACAGAAAAACGCAATGGAATCTTGAAATTTGCTCCCAAATGGATGGGACTAGAAGAAACCATCCTGAGTGAGGTAACGCAGTCACAAAAAGAGAAATATGGTATGTACTCACTCATATATGGATTTTAGACATGAATCAGGTATGTTCCAGCATACACTCCCACTGCCAGAGAGTCTGGGAAACAGAACTTTCATCCAATGACTGATGGAAGCAGAGGCAGACACCCACAGTGAAACACTGAACTGAACTCCTGGAATCCAGTAACAGAAAAGGAGAACTGCTGAGCAAAGGGGTTAACACTGGGCTGGTTTAACCCACAGAAACATTTGACCTGAGCAAGTTGGACCCCAGACTGATGACTGGGTTGACAGAATGGGACTCATCCAGACCGCCTGAATGTGGGTGCCAGTGAGGAGGCCTAGGCAATCTATGGGACCTTGGGTAATATTTATCCCTGACATACAAATGGAATTTGGTTGCCCATCCCACAATGAGGGATGCTCTCTCAGCCTGGACTATTGGGGTAGAACCTAGGCCCAGCCATGGATGAAATGACAGACTCTGGTGATCAACCATGGAGGGCCTCACCCTCCCTGGGGATTGGAGGGGAGATTGGATGGGGGACTGGGGGGCTTGGTGGGGAGGTTGAGGGAGGAGGGGATGGAAGGGAGCTGGGATTGACATGTGAAACAAGCTTGTTTATGACTTACATTTAAAAAAAGAAAGAAAAAGGCATACTGTCAAAAATCTAGTGATATGAGGGAATATTGCAATTTTAAATACTACCAATTTGAAGACCTAAAAGAGTTGTGTATACACACACACACACACACACACACACACACACACACACACACACACACACACACACACACACACAGCCTGCCAAAACTGACCTCAGAGTTTATAACAGGCTGACTGGAGCAGTTACAAGTGATGAGATGGAAACAATGAGGAAGTCCCAACAGCAAAAAGTCTGGGTCCTCATGTATTTGCTCAAAATTCACCAAGAGCTACAAAGAGCTAAATCCAATGATCCGCACATTATCCCAAGAAACAGAGTAGCCATGCTTTCAAACAAATCTAAGGACAGAGCACACACCAAGCATTTATCCAGCTCAGTCGGCTTAGACTTTTCCTCCCAACTCTAAACATCCCCTCTGTTCTTGAACACTGATCTTTTCTACTCCTCCACCTACAACCTCCACCATTTTCCTACCCACTGGAGAATGGGCAGTTCAAAGGATTCACATGTTGTCTGGGTATGAAATAACAAATGGGAATGGAGTTAAGTTTTCTCTAAGAGAATGCCTTTTTTCAATCTGGATATTAACTATTGTGAATCAGTTTTCTGACATAACTAGTATCTGTACTGTATTTACTCATTAATAAAGAATATCCTCTGTCCTCTTCATGAGGGATGACTCCCAACTCTAAACTGAGCATATTCTAATTGCTTTAACAGGGAAGGAAATTATCATTTCTTGTGTGTGTGTGTGTGTGTGTGTGTGTGTGTTTGCGCGCGCAGGCTTAACTTTTCTATTTTGATTCAGATGGAGTGTTAAACTTGGTAATGCTTTCTTGTCTCTGGAGTGCTTCTTTCTAGTGTTTTGATGCTTTGGCTTTGATTTGATTCTATTTTAATAGTAAGGACACGTCTACTGATATCCCATGACTTGTTGCTTTCTTGTGATGATGTTTACTAGGCAGCAACAGGGCTATATGAAGATACTGACCATCAAACATTAGCCAGAAGCTATTATGAACTTGACACATGCAGGCTGTATGTAGGTGTAATGGAGTGTTCATGAGAACCTGCTACGAGCTTCAAGCACACTGAATTTAGATGCACCATGTTTCAAAAAGACAAGACTTTATGTAGTAAACAAGGAATTTTGTGATATCTGAGCCATTTTTCTGATGAGTTCCCACTAGCAATTAACATATCTTATAAATAATAGACCTCTATTAATATATTTTTTCTGTGACTATTTGATTATTTTCTGTGTACAGTCTCATCCAACTTCAAGAGCATATTCACTGTAGACAATAAAGTAATATAACTTGTTTTAAATAGACAAATCATCCGGTTTGATTTTGTGTTTGCAGTGGGATCATGAAACCTGGCCTCAATGCCATCATGGGACCTCAGGACAGGAGCAGATCTTTGTGAGTATAACGGAAAGCATGTGCAAGCCCATTGCATCCAGTTTCCCTGCTGTGAAACCACTTCTATAAAAGTTGTCTAAGTATTTGTGATTGTATATGTGTGAGTGTGTCCCGTGTGCTGTGGATAATGTGCAGGAGGGTGCATTCTGATTTTCTACCAGTATCAGAAAGTCTTACTAGGTCAATTTACTGATGGGAAATGATAGAACGATTGGCATGGTGTTGAGTCTTATTGGTATTTAATGTGGGAAAAATATTTGAATTAGAAAGATGAAGTTTTCTGGAGACAAGAAAACCTCACCAGGCTTGACTCTCAAAATACAGCAGCACATTACCTGTTTTAGTTCCCATGGTCATATAGCAGGGAAGGGCAGTCAGGTGGTTCATGTCTAGCAATTATAATTCTTGGCTGTATTAGAGAGCACATGCTGAAAAGGAGTGTGTGTGTGTGTGTGTGTGTGTGTGTGTTTGTGTGTGTGTGTGTGTGTGTTTTCAGTTAAATTTTTGACAGGAATAATTTTTATTCTGAATGACACAATGATGATTGCTGCTACTGAAGGGAGAAAGCAAACCATACAACATATATAACCTTTTGTAGGTTATTAGATGTCTTAGCTGCAAGAAATGATCCACATGGATTTTCTGGAGATATTTTGATAAATGGAAAACCTCGACCTACTAATTTCAAATGTAATTCTGGTTATGTCCCACAAGTAAGTGTTGATGAATTCATAATTTTAGATTTCCTATGTGTCTGTATGATTAGATGCTCAGCTTGTAGATTTGTGTGTTTCCAGTTCATTATGTGAAACATTTATAGGCCCAACTTTCTCTACACCAGCTTTTCCTAATGACTCATTAGCCTGGCACTATTAAATAGGAAGATGAGGATGGATTGAGTATGACATCTGTGGTACAGTATTAGTAAGTGCAGCTGTGTTTTAATTCTACAAATTATTGTTGTTGTCCAACCTTGCCCTTCCTCCATCTTTCTCCACTGCCTAGAGCAGCTGACCTGACAAGGGTTATCTCTTGAATCCCAGACTGATGCCTGGGAATCCAGCATGGGACTGATCAAGACCCCCTGAATGTGAGTGTCAGTGAGGAGGCCTAGGTAATCTATTGAGCCTTGGGCAGTAGATCAGTTTTTATCCCGGGTATACAAATGGACCTTGGACTCCCATCCAACAATGAGAGATGCACTCTCACCCTGAACTCTTGGGGGAGGGTCTAGGCCCTGCCCTGGATGGAATGACAGACTATGGACACCCCCATGGAGGGCCTCACCCTCCCTAGGGAAATGGAAAGGGAATGGTAAGGTAACCCTCCTTGGGAGGGTTGGTAAGGGGGCACGGGAGGAAGGGAGGGAAATGGAGAGGGACCTGGAATTGACATGTGAAGCAACCTTGTTTCTAATTTAAATTAAAAATATATATATATATAAAGAAATATTTTCTGAAAATAATGGCAGGTAGCAGTCACCAAAATCCCTGCGCTCTATTGGAAGACAAATGGAAAGGGGATCAAAGTGATTTCATCAGGCTCTCTACTTGAAATTAATAAGATTGAAAGGCTATTTTTAAGTAGAACAGTACATTGGGTGTACTTTATATGTGACTGGAGTGATGGTGTTACTGATAACTTTTTGCAATTAAAATTCCACTTAACTTTAAGAATGACACAGTGATGAGCACGGTGACTGTGAGAGAGAATGTAGAGTTCTCAGCAGCTCTTCGACTTCCACTGTCTATAACAAGAGATGAAAAAAGAAGGAGAATTAATGATGTCCTTAAACTCCTGCATCTGGATGAGGAGTCAAATGTCAAGGTAATGTGAAGAAAAATTTCAAAAGATTCAGAACCAAAAGATGGAGAGAAACAGAGACAGAAAGACATCTCTGTATGGATAATATGACCCTCCATCATCAGTTTCCTATAATGTGTGTGACCAAGGTGATTGTTTTCTGTATTAATGTGTGAGTGACTGGTTACATGTTATAAAGTGGAAATTTAGCTGGGAAGCTACCTTAGCAATGGTAAAGCCTGGGAATGGAATGTGATTCAGCAGGAAAAAGTGCTCCTCACAATAGAAGAACAATAGAAAACCTGACATTTACCACACTTTCTTTTTTCATTAGTGATGGAATTTTGTGTGTTTTGGCTCTGTTTACTAAAGTTGTTTTATATTTATAATAAGATACTTTCTTTTCTATATATAAGAATAGCCAGTCATTGTCCTAAATTGCTTATTGACTTTTAATGAACAACATAGAAATAAATGTTTTTATTAACTTCTTGGAGTCATGAAATGTAATAGATTGCAAGAATTTTAATGTAACTTGTAAATGAAAACGTTCAAAAATACCTGTGTGTGTGTGTGTGTGTGTGTGTGTGTGTGTGTGTGTGTGTTTGTGAGTCCTGAAGGCCATAGCATACTCATAGAGATCATAGGACGCCTTTGTCAAGGGTGCATTCTCTCCTCACACCCGTTTTTTAGGCAGGGTCTGTCCTGTTCTGTTTCCTACACATGCCTGATGCTGCTGATCAACCTCCCATCTCACTGTGATCACATCTTAATGGAATACAGATTCCTGCCACTGCATGTAGCTTTTATATGTGAGTTCCAGGGATTGAACTCAGGCTTCAGGCTTTTCCTGCTAAAACTTCTCTTCAGCCTTTCATAAGATTTTCGTTTAAGAAATGTAGAGGGAATATGAGGTTACTGTAAAAGTTTGACTGTTTGGCCAGCACAATAGTACACTTGCTAATACCAGTCTTGTAGGCTTCCAAGTGTTCACAATAGCAACTCACTAAAGCTGTTTCTTACTGCCGTATTTTAAAAGAACATTGGTAGTATTTTATTCCTGAGGCTTAATTACTTTTAATCCATAAAAATAAGGACATCTGCTTATCTATAAACCCTATTCTTAACTATCCAAATGAAAAATTCATTTATATCCTCAGCCTTATCATGACTACACTCACCCACATTCCCCAGACATCCATTCTTATATGTTATCAGCAGGACTTCATCAGGGTTTGGTTATCATGTTTGGGGAGGATTATTCCCTATTTCTGTGTTCCCAAACCTTGGGATCCCCTCTCAACTTACACAGTGACATTGACTGGTATAAAGACTGTGCTAGTTTGACCTATAGACCATACCAGCTTTTAGATTTGCTTACAATGATGAGTCATGAATTCTGTGATAGTATACAGTGTAAATGTCAATTTGCAAAATCATAAGGTAGTTTAAAAAGTCCCAATAATGCAATGTGGAATTTTTGTTGAAAAGCAGTATGAGTGTGTGTATCTGTGTATACTTCTGTGTGTGTGTTGTGTAGGGTGTGTGTGCGTATGTGTCTATGTGTGTTGCGAGGGTGTTAAATGACCACTAATTTACTAAAGATACTTCATCTTCTCCTGTCCCATCTTCCTCATTCCTTAGACAAAGATTCCACTGCGCCAGTCAGGGAGTTTGATAACTCATTGCCCTGGAATATGTGACTTGATAAGGAACAAACAGTAACTGTTATTAGCATGGGTTTCATGTCCACTCTGACCTTAGACTCTTTCTACTCCCTTGGTAAAAAGGAACATCCACCTTCTTCTCCCAGGTGCCCACACTCTGCTCCTTGGGATATTGATATAACAAAACCTTTCATTGCTGGACAGGCTAGTTCACCAAATGACAATGACTGGGGTTGTTCTTGTTGATAATGATGGTTGTTGGTGCTTTAGCCTAGATCTAAGGAGCTCAGGAAGAGAACCAGTATAGCAATGGAGCTGGTCGCTGAGCATCCCATTTTGTTCTTGGATGATCCCACCACTGCCTTAGACTTGAGAACTACTATTGATGTCATCTCAGTTCTGAGAAGGTAAGTGCATTTTGGTGCAGGAATTTCAGAAGTAAGGAACAGCATTTCTTCCTTGTTAGTTAGAGGAAACTTCCATTAACAAGGAATACACATCGAGAACAGTGAGAGAAAAGATGGCTGTGGTGAAGGTGGAGCACTTATTTAAACAGCGTGTCCCCATAACACTCAAGCATGTGACAAGTGAGCTGGGAGTGAGTGAGTGAGTGAGTGAGAGCTGGATGGAGGGATAATGCATTTGTTCTGAGGCAAAGCACATTTGGCGGGTCTGGAACATTGATTAGACCAAGTGGAGTGGGACCTGGTGGCCTGACAAGATGGGAAGTACCTAGTACACTGCCAAGGACACCACAGACTGGGTGACTTGATAGAAGTTAAATTTCTTTCAGTTCTGGATCTGGGAAGCCAGATATTACAGTATCCACACGCTGTTTCTGCTGAAGCCTGGGTAACTGAGTTGTGGATGGTGTCTCATACCTCTTTATGTGCCTATACCCTGATCTCTTAAATGGACACCAGTTACATTAGAACACACTAGTATTCATTCTAACTTAATTACCTTTTTTAAAAAGTCTATCTCCATTACAGCCACAGTCTAAGTTCTTAGATGTAAGGTCTTCCACAAATGAGTCTTTGGAAGGACACAATTCAACCCTTCACATTCACAATTGGTCATCCCTCTGTGATTTCTCCCAGTGCTCTGGGAGCAGACTCAGGCCTTGTTATGCTGTGTACTCCTTGGTCTCCAAGACTCCTAGAAGTGCATCCTAGTGGTAGAATCATTTTATTTTTTCATTCATTCATTCATTCATCTATCTATCTTTCTTTCTATCTACCTACCTACCTATCTATCTATCATCTTTATTTTTTAATTTATCTATCTATCTATCCATCTACCTACCTACGTATCATCTTTATGTGTGTGTGTGTATGTGTGTGTGTGTGTGTGTGTGTGTGTGTGTGTGTGTGTCTGCACATGTGCAGCATGCATGTAGAGGTTAGAGCACAAGTCAAGGAGTTGACTTTCTCCTTCCACCCAGTGGGTTCCAGGGACTGGACTTGGGTCTTTAGAATTGGCATCAAGTTCCTTCACCCATTGAGTCATGTCATTTTTCTGGCTTGAATTTTTATCATTTTATCATGCTGTGGTTACTGGGTTATATGATATGAAATTCTAACTGTTCCATTTGTGATTTATTAATATTGTGACAGGGAAATCATTTGGCTCTTACACCATTTTTTGCCCTTATCTCCTCTCTAACAATTGCTGTCCTGGAATTCAAGGTGTGCACTACCATGCCCAGCTTTCTCACTCTCTCTTACTCTTTCCCTCCCTGCCTCATTCTCTTTCTTTTGCTCTTTCTGTTAAAGAATCAGGGTCTCATGTCACCTAGTGGGCCTTGAACTCCTGATCCTCCCATGTACAGGGGTATAACAGTTATGTCACCATACCCAACTGAAAATTTTTCTTTATTAATTCTTTGGGCATTTCATATCATGCACTCCAATCCCACCCAACTCCCATTCTGTTCCCTTCACCTTCATAGCAACCCCTCAAAGGAAAATTTGAAAAGAAATAAAAATAAAAACATAAAATATTAATTAAAAATTAAATAAAGAAAACAACATGAAAGCAAGACAGCAACAACAAAAACAACAGAGCAAAAGGAAAAACAAACACTTCACTTCCCTGTCTTTCCTGTCCTCCATCAAGTCTTCATTTGTTTTAGTGGCATTGGGAGCTGCAGCAGGACGTTGAGTAGACCCTCTCATCCAAACAGCTTTACTTCAAATCTTCACTGTATGAGTGGTCAGGTGCCGCGCTCTGGCCAGTATCAGTCCTATTCTGTAAGGCTGCAAGAGCCGTCTATCCTGGACTGATTGATGTCTTTGGGGCTGTGTTTGGAGCCAGCTGAAGAGCCCCAGGTCTGACCCTGAGTGGGAGAGTGTGGATCATGGAAGTCCTAGCTACCCAACTGTGTTAAGAATGATACAGAGACATGTTGTCATCTCAGGAGGGCTCTCAGTCCATACTGGAGACACCGGTTTATTCAAGCATCCTCTTAAATAGCTTTTTATAAGCAGGGGTACTAGGGAGATGACATCTATTATCATGTATACAGGACTGACTAGGAAACACTTCCTTTAACCTTAGAGCCAGTCCTAGAAAGCATGTACACAAACCCTCAGACCTCCCATAACACCTGTCTCACTGGCCCCAGGCACATCCCACTAGCCCCCATGACTGGTGCAAGGCCTAGGTCTATTGTTACGCATACTAGACGTTATTCTCCACTGTGGCCAGGCCATCCAGAGGCAACCAGCCAACATCTCAAAGACAATAGGAGATTTGAGCTCCTGGAATTGAGCTGAGGCCTATATTGTAATATCATATTCTGGCTCCAACAGTCAAGCTTCTAGTACACCATTAATGCTGGACCCTCACTGAAACTCCTCTGGGTTATTGTGCTGCTAGCTTGACTCATAGGCCTTTGTCTCTATAGGATCAGTCCCTCCATGTGCTCCAACAGGTCACAGATGGGGTAGATGTTGGGTTGGGACAACTCAAAGCTCTGGATGGGTGCCTGTGTGGTAGCTAAGCTGGTCAGGGCAGATGTGCCACCATAACCAGCTTTTATGAACATGTTTTCAAAGCAATATGGGTTATTGGTTCTCCTAACTTCCTGAAATGGTAGTTCAGCTTATTTTTTCCAGTCGTGGAATTAAACTAATGATCAGATCCCATGTCTGCCTCTCACTAACTGTGACCCCCTTGGTCTTTTGTTTAAGCTTTTAAACCTTATCAAAAAAGGTGAAATTATATTAGAATCGCCTTAGTCTCATACTGTGAAGACTGAAATGAGGTTCTTACTGAAATGTGTAGCAGGGAGAGCAAGGTTAGGAATGTGAATCACATTGTCAGAACAGTGAAAATCACTTGCTGATGAGGCAGGAAGTAAATGATGAAAGGGAATTGTTCACACAGTCATAGATGTAATATTTGCTCTGTCATTGGTTCTCAAGCTTGAGTGAACCTGTCCATCACCTGGGCTGCCTGTTCATGATATGGACTCCTTGCACTGACGCCCAGATATTTCCACTCAATGTCTAGAAGACTGCCAGGGATTTTCATTGTCAGTAACACTTGAGTGGACCGTGGACTACTGACATCACACGTGTTAGAAGTCCTGATGCTTTAAATAAAAGCTTTAGCTTGGTTTCCTAGCAGGTGCATAATACAAGTGAGATAAGGTGTTTTTTAAGGAAAATTCAAGCTGAAATGGGAACTAAGACTATAACTTCAGGAATAAAATATTTTGTTGAGAGTTTCAAGGTTCCTCTGTCCAGTGACTTATGGTTTTTCCCTCTTTAAACTTAGGATGTCTATGAGGGGACGGACAATCATCTTCTCCATTAAGCAGCCCCCATACTCCATCTTCAAATGTTTTGATAGTCTTACCTTAGTGGCCTCAGGAAAAGTCATGTTTCATGGCCCTGCACAGGAAGCCTTGGAGTACTTCACATCTGCAGGTACGGCTGCCTTTTGCTGTGAGAGCTCCTTCATTCATGGGGTCAGTGGTTCTCAGGAATGCAGCTTGACTCTGGTGCAGACATGCATTGTGTATTTTCTCCATTTTGAGACCTTTGGTTAATGTGGTGACAGGATTCTGTTAGCTGTGAGACACGGCCTTGTTGTTCAGGTCTCTCTTCTTTCTCCTGTCCTGTGTCACCTGTGTCACAGTATTTTACTGAGCCATTTGTTCTGCTTCCTGGTCAGGTGACCCTCTTGGTTAACATGCCGGCGCCAGGCACAGTTATCCCTCATGGGACAGCTTTGGAAAGGCCCAGTGTCATCATGTTCTTGCTCACTTAGCAGATGGTGGTTTTCAGTTTTCTCTTAGTGTGATCTGACTGAGGAGATGCAGATTTCAATTAACTTAGTTGTAACCTTAAATTTCAGGGTTAGACAATGTTGGCAGCTATAGCAGCTTAAGTTTGGTTTCCGAGGACTCCAGTTTTTCATCTGCCTGGATGTTCAGAGTCAGATTCAATGAAACATGTCCTTTAGTGTTTCAGGCTGTCAGTTTCATCTTAGTGAAATGTGAATGTATTTATGGATGATTCTCTTGACTCTAAATATATATTTAAATATTTGCTGTCTGACATTTTTCATTTGTTTTTGATTGATCTTTGCCATTTAAAATTATATAAATTTTTGTAGTTTTTTGGAGTCCTATAAAAATATAGGCCACATTCAAATTCTTTCATAGGAAGAGTTCACATATGTATGTATAACATACACATAAACATACATATATATTTATAAATGGGTATAGACATATATTACCTGTTTGTTTATTAGGCAGGGAAGCAGATATCTTTGAAATAGTATGAGTGTATATGTAATAGGAAAGGATAACTTAGTGAGGGGAGGGACAAGAGGAGGAAGAAATTCTTAGATTCTGTCTCCCCTCCCCTTTCCCATGCTCTGAAAGAGAGTCCTCAGGTTTGTGTTCATGACCTACCTTCTTTCTAGGCTACAACTATGATCCCCACAACAACCCTGCAGACTTCTTCCTGGACATCATTACTGGAGGTTTCTCTGCTATATTAGACACAGAGGAAGATGATCATGAAGGTACGTGAGTTCTAGAGTCAGATGTTTACCTAACTGATTTCATTAAAACACAACTGTGGTTCATTAGAATAGAGCTTTTTATGTTACTTTGGTGTCCTCAAATTAGATAATAGCCATTGCTGTCTGTGCTTTGTGCTTTTTATTTAACATGCAAATGTAAAAGTGCATGTGTTCATTGTTTGCCTATTATTCTTTGTATTACTTTAGATAGTTTGCTGATTTTAGCCAGACTGACCTTGAATGGGTTTCCCTTTTCACTCACATCCCAAGTATAGGTATTACAGGGGTAAATTAGCTAATTTTATATCAATTAGCCACAAGTTGAAGTCCTGAGATGAGGGAACCTCTGTTAAGGTAATGCTTCCATGAAATTGGGCTGTAGAAAAGCCTGTAGGGCATTTTCTTAGTGATTGATGGAGAAGGGCCCAGCCCATTGTGTGTAGAGCTGTCCCTGAGATGGTCATCTGACTTCTATAAGAAAACAGAAAGATCGGGCCACGGGGAGCAAGTCATATAGGCAACACCCTCCATGGCTCTGCATCGGCTCCTGCCTCCAGGATCCTGTGTGACTTCCTGTTCTGGCTCCCTTCAGTGATGCAGCACCACGTGGAAGTGAAAGTGAGATACCCTGCATCATCCCAACTTGCTTTAGTTCATGTGGTCCAGGACAGCAATAGAAGACCTAACTAACACACAGGGCTGTGTCACCCTGCCTGCCTTTGTCTATAACATCTTAAAAACAAGACACTTGGCAGTTTATGCATTTGCATATACATATGAATATACATTCAGTTGAAACAGAAAGGAGGGACCAGACTTTAATGTTAAGAAGCATACATCCATCAGGGAAGGAGGACTTTTTTAAGAATCAGGGATGGGAAAAGGCCATTCAGTTAGCTGTGTCCATGGGATAATGACAGTAGTCAAGTCAATTAGTGACACTTTCCTAATCTGTAAGGGAATTACACAGGAGCAATTTTATTATGCTAAATGCAGTGGGCTAAAGATGTAATTCAGCTGGTGGAATGCTTGCCTAGCTCACACAAAACCTTCAGTTTGGTTCCTTGCACTGCATAACTGTGAAAGTGCATGCCTATAATCTCAGGGTTTGAGACAGAAACAGGTGTAGGAGACTGTCTCAGAGAAAAACTGATACATAATTTATGTTATTCACAAAAAAAGTGTCTCAGAGAAATGAGCTAAATCACTGTTTCTTGTCTTTATCCACTTTTATCCTAAAGCTGACAAATATAAGGAACTTTGTGAGAGAACATACCAAGTCACAAAAAAATTAACCAATATGTTTGCCCAGTCATCTTTATACAACAAAATGAGAAGTGAACTGGATCCGCTCTTGGGGGAACAGAAGGCAGGGAGGAGCCCAGCCTTGGAGGAGATCACATGTGCCACCCCTTTCTGGCATCAGCTCTGGTGGATCATCTCTCGTTCATTCAAAAATTTCCTCGGCTTTTCGTGGGTCACTATGATTCAGGTAATCTGATGAGTTATTTCAATTACATTGTGGAAAACTCCAGTGGGAGCAATTTGACTCTGAGTGAGTCTACTTCAGGGTCACACTTAGCTTCTACTCCCATGTGTTTGTCCTCTCCTCACTACTTGGCATATAAAATGTTCAATAAAGCAAGCAGAACACAATTTACTTTTTACTTTCAGAAAATGTTTTTAGTGATAGATTTTATTTAGAGGAACTATAGTGTCTAATTCCAGTAGGAAATTTAATTCAGAGAGTACAAATGATAACTCAGTACACCTGGTATTTCCTCACATCTGTCTACTTTAATTCACCTGGGCATCCTACAAGTTCAATTTCAGGGCTGAGTAAAGGAGAAAAAGGCTTTTTTTCCTGGTGCAACGTTTCCTGTGGGTAGATGGATGATAACAGGATAAATAGATGAAATTGTAGTGTGTCAGATGGGAGAATGGACTTGGAGAAAGTTAAAGTAGAGAAGGGGTTGAGATGACTGGAGAGGGGAAGGAGAGTGGAGTTGAAATTGTGAGGTGAGGAAACAGTCATTAAACAACTCTAAGGGAGCCTTTGCATCCACTTTTGAATCACTTGAAGTAGAAAACTGCTCGCTGGCACCAGAATTGAGATTCAATTTAAGTAAATGCTTTTTGTCACTTATGTTGGTATGTCCCCTAACCCCCCAAGTGCCTGCATTCTTTTCCCCCTGTGGCATCCTTGTTTCGGTACCTGACCTGAGCCCTTCACTACCCCTTCTTGGTGGAGCACTGGGAGAAATGGGTCCTGTCAGTGCCTCCAATTGCAGAGACCTTAATTTTCAGTTTAATATCCAAGCTGTGTAAAATAATTTCTACTCCTAATGGAAATTTATTTTTCTTTTTTTCCCCTGTATTGTTTTGAAAGGCCATTGTCGAAGTCATGGTGGCTATATTTGTGGGTACCACTTTCAATTTCCTACAAAATAATTGTTATGAAGCCCAGAGGAGGTAAGCACAGGAGAAAATGCTGTTACTGTGTTCAAACTTATATAAATCCATTAAGAATTAGAGTTGTGACAAGAACAGAGTAAACATTTCATCATGTGATAGAATGTGTTGGTACATTGAAGCCTGAGTGGAAGAACTCACTTTTTCATATATGTTTCTGTGTAGACTATGAATCTATACACACTACACATTTAACATTTCCCAGTTTTAGTGTATGGAGCAGCTTCTGTTATGGGAACATCACCATACTCTAAATGTTGGGTATTTCTTCATCTTCCTGAATAAAACCCCATGTATCTGAAAGAAGAATCCCCAAACTATCCACTCCTGAGTCCAGGCATCAATCATTCTACTTTCTGTCATTGAATATGACTAATGTAGGATCCCTGAATTGGAGTCACACAAGTATCTGTGTTTTGGTTTTGTCTTGGTGTTGTTCTTGTTTGTTTTGTCTTGCTTCTTTTCCATTGGTGTAATGTCCTCAGGGCCCATCAAAGTGTGACATATGAGGGGATTTCTTTGGATTTCTGTAAGGCAAAATAATTGCCCATTGTATGTATTTGCTGTGTTGCTTCCCATTCATCTGTGACTGGTTTACTTTCATGTTGGGCTGCTATGAACCATGCTGTTGAGTGAGCAAGCACATCTGTTTGAGCCCTGGATTTTACTATTTAAGGTAGAAAGTTAGAGTTGACAAATCATAGGCCACTGTGTTAATTTGAGGAACTGCTGTCCTGTCTCCAACTCCATTGTAATATGTGTATCCTCACCAGCAGGACACAGGGGCTCCAGTATGTCCACATCCTTACCCAATCTTACGTTCTTACTTGTTTGGAGTAAGATGTCTAAGAAACAAATTGTGAGCCACTGAATGCTTTATAAGGTGTATGCAGAACCCATTTTCCCCTTGTTAAATAGGCATGATTATTTACACTCCAAAATTATTTATTTCTTTTTCATATTTTTTAATTTAAATTACAACCAAGCTTATTTTACATGTGAATCCCAGTTCCGTCTCCCTCCCCTCCTCCCTTGCCTGCCACTAACCCCCATCCCATCTCCTTTCTGTTCCCCAGGATGGGTGAGGCCTTCAATGGGGAAATCTTCAAAGTCTGTCATATCATTTGGAGCAGGGCCTCAGCTCTTCCTCCTGTCTAGGCTGAGAGAGTACCCCTCTATTTGGAAAGAGCTCCCAAAGTCCATTTGTATGCTAGGCATAAATACTGATCCACTACCAGAGGCCCCATATATTGCCCAGGTCTCCTCACTGACACCTACATCAGGGAGTCTGTATCAGTCCTATGCTGGTTTCCCAGCCATCAGTCTGGGGTCCATGAGCTCCCCCTTGTTCAAGTCAGCTGTTTCTGTGGGTATCACTAGCCTGGTCTTGACCCCTTTGCTCATCACTCCTCCCTCTCTGCAACTGGATTCAAGGAGTTCAGATCACTGTTTAACTGTGGGAGTCTGCTTCTACTTCCAACAGCTACTGGATGAAGGCTCTCGGATGGCAGATAAGGGAGTCATCAGCTCATTAGAGGGGAAGGGCATTTAAGGTAGCCTCTCCACTATTACTGATATTGATAATTACTGTCATCCTTGTAGATGTCTGGACAGTTCCCTAGTGCCTGATTTCTCTTTAAACCTATAATGTTTCCCTCTATCATGGTATCTCTTATCTTGGTCTCCTCTATTCCCCCGACTCAATCTTCCTGCTCCCTCATGTCCTCCTCTCCCCTCCTCTTTCTTTCTCCTAACTCCCTCTTCCCTCCCCCCATGCTCCCAAATTGTTCAGGAGTTCTTATCCCTTTCCCCTTCTCCAAGGGACCATTTATGTCTCTGTTAGGGCCCTGCGTGTTTCCTAGCTCCTCTGGCAGTGTTCTCTGTCTAAAATTCATTTATGATTGAGTAAATATCATGTTTGTCTTTCTGTAACTGGGTTATGTCATTCAGGATGGTTTCTTCTAGTTCCATCCATTTGCCTTCGAATTTCAAGATCCATTGTTTTTTTTTCCACTGATTCGTACTCCATTGTGTAATTGAACCACATTTTCTCTATCCATTCTTCAGTTGAGGGGCATCTAGGTTGCTTCCAGGTTCTCGCTATTACAAATAATGCTGCTATAAACATAGCTGAACGGATGTCCTTGTTATATGAATGTGCATCCTTTGGGTATATGCCAAAGAGTGGAATTGCTGGATCTTGTACACTGTTTCCCATTTTCCTGAGGAATCTCCATAGTGATTTCCAAAGTGGCTGTATGAGTGGGCCCTCCCACAAGCAGTGTAGGAGTTTTCCCCTTTATCCACATCCTCTCCAACATAGACTGTCATTGGTGTTTTGGATTTTAGCCATTCTGACAGAAGTGAGAAGGTATTGCAGAGTTGCTTTGATTTGCATTTCCTGATGGCTAAGGATGTTGAGTGCTTTCCTTAGTGTCCATCAGTCATTTTAGATTCCTCTATTAAGGAGTGTCTATTTACTTCTGTATCCTACTTTTTAATTGATTTATTGATGTTTGGTGACTAGCTTCTTAAGTTCTTTTTAAATTTTGGAGATCAGCCCTCTGTCACATTTGGGCTTGGTGAATATCTTTTTTCCATTCTGTGAGCTGTCATTTTGTTTTGTTGACTGTGTCTTTTGCCTTACAGAAGCTTCTCAGTTTCAGGAGGTCCCATTTACTAATTGTTAATCTTATTCTCTGTGCTAATGTGGTTTTGTGAAGGAAGCAGTCTCCAGTACCAATTCGTTCAAGGGTACATCCCACTTACTGTTCTAAGAGATTCAGTGTGGCAGGATTTATGCAGTCTTCTATGTGCCAGCATCCAGTTATGCCAGTACTATTTGTTGAAGGTCTTTAGCTTTTTTGTCAAAAATCAAGTGTTCATAGGTGTTTGGGTTATATCAGGGTTTTCAATTTAATTCCGTTGTTCTACCTGCCTATTTTTGTGCCAATGCCAATCATTTTCAGGACTATAATAGAAAGAGCTTGAAGTCATGAATGGTGATGCTTCTAGAAGTTCCTTTATTGTACAGGGTTGTTTTGGCTATCCTGTTTTTTTTTCTTCCATATAAAGTTGAGTGTTGTTCTTTCAAGGTCTGTAAGAAATTGTGTTGGGATTTTGATGGGGATTGGATTGAATCTGTAGATTGCCTTTTGCTATGTTGATCCTACCTATACAAGAACATGGGAGATCTTTCCATTTTCTGGTATCTTTTTTAATTTCTTTCTGTAAAGATTCAAAGTTCTTGCTGTACAGGTCTTTCACTTGTTTGGTTAGACTTAACCCAAGATATTTTATGTTGTTTGTGGCTTTGTAAAGGGTGATGTTTCTATGATTTCTTTCTCATTCTATTTATCATCTGTATGTTGTAGGGCTACTGATTTTTTTAGTTAATCTTGCATCCTCCCACTTTACTGAAAGTGTCTATTAGCTGTAGGAGTTCCTTTGTAGAGTTTTTCAGGTCACTTATGTAAACTATCATATCATCTGCAAATAGTGAAAATTTGACTTCTTCCTTTCCAATTTGTAACCACTTGATCTTCTTTTGTTGTCTTATTGCTCTAGCTACAAGTTCAAGTATAATATTGAAGAGATATGGAGAGAGTGGACAGCCTTGTCTTGTTCTTGATTTTAGAGGAATCACGCTGAGTTTCTCTCCATTTAGTTTGATGTTAGCTGTTGGTTTACTGTATTTTGCATTTTTTATGTTTAGGTATGTTCCTGTTATCCCTGATCTCTCCAAGACCTTTATCATGAAGGGGTGTTGGATTTTGTCAAATGTCCTTTCAGCATCTAATGAGATGATCATGTGGTTTTTCCTTTGCAGTTTGTTTATATGGTGGATTACATTGATAGATGTTCATATGTATCTCTGAGATGAAGTCTACTTAATCATGGTGGGTGAATTTTCTGATGTATTCTTGGAATCAATTTGCCAGTATTTTATTGAGTATTTTTATGTCAATGTTCATGTGGGAAATTGGTCTGTAGTTCTCTTTCTTAGTTGTGTCTTGTTGTGGCTTGGGTACCAAGGTAATTATAGCTTCATAAAAAGATTTTGGCAGTGACCCTTCTGCTTCTACTGTGTGGAACAATTTGAGTAGTATTAGTATTAGTTCTTCTTTGAATTCCTGGTACCATTCAGCACTGAAGTCATTTGGCCCTGGCCTTTTTTTGGTTGGGAGACTTTTGATGACTGCTTCTATTTCCTTAAGTGTTATAGGACTATTTAAATTGCTTATCTCTTCTTGATTTAACTTTGGTAAGTGATATCTGTCAAGAAAATTTTCCATTTTCTCTAAATTTTTGAATTTTTGTGGAGTACATGTTTTCAAAGTGTGACCTGAAGATTCTCTGGGTTTCCTCTGTTTCTGTTGTTATGTTCTCCTTTTCGTTTCTGATTTTGTTAATTTGCATGTTCTCTCTCTGCCTTTTGGTTAATTTGGATAAAGGTTTGTCTATCTTGTTGATTTTCTCAAAGAACCAACTCTTTGTTACATTGATTCTTTGTATTGTTTTATTTGTTTCTGCTTTATTGATTTCTACCCTCAATTTGAGTTTTTCTTGGAGTCTACTCCTCCATGGTGAGCTTTTGTTTTTTCTTTTTGTTCTAGAGCTTTCAGTTGTGCTGTTAATTCTCTTTTGGGACTACTCTTTAGTTTCTTCATGTGGGCACTTAGTGCTATGAATTTTCCTCTTAGTATTGCTTTTAGTATGTCCCATACGTTTGGGTATGTTGTGTCTTCATTGACATTGAATTCTAGGAAGTCTTTAATTTCTTTCTTTCTTGACTTAGTAATGGTGAAATTTCACATTATTCAATTTCTATGAGTTTGTAGGGTTTCTGCATTTGTGTTGTTGTTGAATTCTAATTTTAAAGCATGGTGGTCTGATAAGATACAAGGGGCTAATCCAATTTTTTGTACCTGTTGAGGTCTTCTATGTTGACGAGTATGTAGTTGATTTTAGAGAAGGTCCTATGTGGTGTTGAGAAGAAGGTATATTCTTTTGTGTTTAGATAGATGTCTGTTTGTGTCCATAGATGTCTGTTAAACCCAGTTGGGTCATAACTTCTGTTAGTTCCTTTGTTTCTTTGTTAAGTTTCTCTCTGGTGATCCTGCCTAGTGACAAGAATGGGGTGTTGAAGTCTCCCACCATAACTGTGTAAGGTCTTATGTGTGATTTGAGTTTTAGTGATGTTTCTTTTATGAATGTGAATGCCTTTGCATTTGTGGCATAGATGTTCAGAATTGAAATTTCATTCTGATGGATTTTTCCTGTAATGAATATGAAATGCCCTTCTTCATCTTTTTTGATTGGTTTTAGTTTGAAGTCTAACTTGCTAGATATTAACATAGCTACTACACAAGATTTTTTCTTTGATTGGAAAATCTTATCCCAGCCCTTTAATCTGAGGTAATATCTATCTTTGAAGTTGAAGTGTGTTTCTTCTATGCAGCAGAAGGATGATTCTGTCTTTGCATCCATTCTGCTAGCCTATGTCTTTTTATAGGCAAATTAAGGCCATTAATATTGAGGGAAATTGAGGACTATTGAGTGTTAATTCTTGTTTGTTTTGGATTTGGTGATGGTGGTGATATTGTGTGTGGATTTACTCTGCTTTTTCTTTTGGCATTTGGTAAAGTTGGATCATCTATTTCTTCTGTTTTTGTGAGTGTAGTTAACTTCCTTAGACTGGAGTTTTCCTTCCTGTACTTTCTGTAGGGCTGGATTAGTGGATATGTATTGTTTAAATCTGGTTTTTCCATCTACAGTGGCTGACAGCTTTGCTGTCTATAGTAGCGTAGGCTGTCATCTGGGCTGGAATCTGTAGTCTCTTATTGTTTGTAGAACATCTATCTAGGACCTTCTGGCTTTCAGAGTTTCCATTAAGAAGTAAGGTGTAATTCTGATAGGTTTACCTTTATATGTTACTTATCCTTTTTCCTTTTCTGCTCTTAATATTCTTTCTTTATTATGTATGCTTGGTGTTTTGATTATGTCACAAGGGGAGGTTTT
Organism: Mesocricetus auratus; assembly: GCF_017639785.1. Classification (NCBI taxonomy): domain Eukaryota; kingdom Metazoa; phylum Chordata; class Mammalia; order Rodentia; family Cricetidae; genus Mesocricetus; species Mesocricetus auratus. Next base: position 78,876,316 of record NW_024429190.1, read on the forward strand.
TTGTGGTCCATTCTTTTAGTGTTCTGTAGACTTCTTGTACTTTCATTGGCATGTCTTTCTTTAGGTTGGGAAAGTTTTTTTCTATGATTTTGTTGAATATGTTTTCTGTACCTTTGAGTTGGTTTTCTTCACCTTCTTCTAAACCTATTATTCTTTTTTTAATTTTTATTTTTTAAATTTAAATTTAATCAGAAACAAGGTTGTTTCACATGTCAATCCCAGGTCCCTCTCCCTTTCTCTCCTCTCCTCCCATACCCTCCCACCAACCCCTCCAATATACCCTCATTTCCCCAGGGAGGGTGAGGCCCTCCATGTGGGTGTCCATAGTCTGTCATTTTATCCAGGGCAGGGCCTAGGCCCTCCCCTGACAGTCCAGGGTGAGAGTGCATCTCTCATTGTTGGATGGGTACCCAAAATCTATTTGTATGCCGGGGATAAATACTGATCTACTACCCAAGGCCTAATAGATTGCCTAGGCCTCCTCACTGACACCCTCATTCAGGGAGTCTTGATCAGTCCCATGCTGGATTCCCAGGCATCAGTCTGGGATTCAAGAGCTAACCCTTGTCAAGTCAGCTGTTTCTGGGGGTTAAACCAGCCCAGTCTTAACCCCTTTGGTCATCAGTCCTCCCGCTCTGTCACTGGATTCCTTGAGTTCAGCTCAGTGTTTAGCTGTGGGAGTCTGCCTCTACTTCCATCAGCCGCTGAATGAAGGTTCTGTTTCCCAGAATCTCAGGCCATGGGATTGTAGGCTGGCACTCCCCAGACATAATCTAAATGTCTAAAATCCATATATGATAGAGTACATGCCATGTTTCTCTTTTTGTGCCTGGGTTACCTCACTCAGGATGGTTTCTTCTAGTGCCATCTATTTGCCTGCAAATTTTAGGATTCCATTGTTTTTTTTCTGCTGAATAGTACTCCATTGTGTAAATGTGCCACATTTTCTCTATCCACTCTTCGGTTGAGGGGCATCTAGGTTGCTTCCAAGTTCTGGCTATTACAAATAATGCTGCTATGAACATAGTGGAACAGACATCCTTGTTGTATAAATGGGCATCTTTTGGATACATGCCTAAGAGTAGAGTTGCTGGGTCTTGTGGTAGGTTTATTCCCATCTTTCTGAGGAATCTCCATACTGATTTCCAAAGTGGGTGTACGAGTTGGCACTCCCACCAGCAGTGGAGGAATGTTCCCCTTTCACCGCATCCTCTCCAGCATAAATGTCATTGGTGTTTTTGATTTTAGCCATTTTGACAGGAGTAAGATGGTATCTCAGAGTTGTTTTGATTTGCATTTCCCGGATGACTAAGGATGTTGAGCACTTTCTCAAGTGCCTTTCAGCCATTTTAGACTTCTCTATTGAGAATTCTCTATTTAGTTCTGTAGCCCACTTTTTAATTGGATCCTTTGGTGTTTTGGAGACTTGTTTCTTGAGTTCTTTGTAAATTTTGGATACCAGCCCTCTTTCAGATGTGGGGTTAGTGAATATCTTTTCCCATTCTGTGTGCTGCCTTTTTGTCTTGCTGACTGTGTCCTTTGCCTTACAGAAGCTTCTCAGTTTCAGGAGTTCCCATTTATTAATTGTTGACCACCTTCTTTAATTTTAAATACTTATTTTATTTTGTGAGTATGAGTGTTTGCCAAATGTATGCTAAGCCATCTCTCCAATACTGTTTTTTTCAATGTGTGTGTTTATTTTTTTAAAGAGTAGATTTGTGTTGCTGGGCAGTAGTGTTGCATGCTTTTCATCCCAGCGCTCAGAAGGCAGAGGCAGGCATATCTCTGTGTGTTCTAAGACAGCCTGGTCTATAAAGCTACACAGAGAAATGCTGTCTTGGAAAATAACAAAAAGCAAAACAAAAAGACTAGACCTGTGTAATCTTATTCAGTCTACAAAAGAAAATGTGTTACAAAAAACCATCCTAATGTTGAATTTATTGCACTTTTGCCTCCATTCTCTCCTGGCAGATTAAACCTGATCTTCTTGCTCACAGTCAATGAATGCATTATAAGCATGTCTGCCAGGGACCTCTTCATGACTGACAGGAATTGCTTTGTGTGAGTAGCCCCTGCCCTGGGAGCAGGCATCAGGTGCTAGTGATCAAGCTGATTATGTTCATAGTTGGGCCTAGCATGCTATCTCATGAACCATCAGTCATTCCCCCCTTTCTTACTTATTTAGTTGAAAATAAGCACATTGTGAATTTTTGTGTTTATCATATGATATCATGATTTCTGAAGTATGTAAAGAGATTACTGATATTAATGAAACCTGGATGGGAAATCAGGGGCAGAGGTGTCTGCTGCTCAGAGAAAGTTTCAAATTTGGGGTGTGATCAACAGATCTCAGTGCTGCAAACAACACAGCAGGAGGGGACTGAAAATCACAAGAAATTAGTGATGCCCAAAAGAAGTTGTAAGGGGTTGCATGGTGCTTCCATGTAGTGGGTTCAGCTGCACATTGGAGCTGGAGAGGTGCAGCTGTGTAATAATGAGAGAGTGCACAGCCTTGGGATGGAGGGGTGGAAAGAGCCAGACAGCAGCTGTGTAGAAAGACACAGGAAACTGTTTATCTCCTGTGTTTTTCACACATGGAAGAACCTGTGCCCAGTGGCCTGTGCTTAGGATTCACTGCTCACAAAGATTTGCCCCAAGTCCATGCCAAGGAGAGGAGTTATCAGAGAGGAGCTGAGGGCCTCACTCAGTTGGCAGAGTGTTTGCTTTGTGTGCATGAAACCTGTGTTAGATTCATGGTACCACAAAATCATGGGCATGGCCTTATGCAGATGGGGTACAGGCAAGAGAATAGTCATGAACTCACTGGGACAGGAAGAGCTTGGGATTCAGAAGGACCAGAAAGGGACAGGATTAGCTTTGGTCTCTGGTAAAGATTAGTGGTTGTAAAAGAGCCTATTGAAGGAATACATCTGTCCTAAAATGAGAGTAGCCAAAGAGAAGGATGTAGTGTCCTGAAGCTGCTCTGTGACCTCAGAGTGACAGTGTCGCTTCATAAGAACTGGAAGGACACAAGTCTCCATGACCACCGTCTGAGGTGAGGTATGAATGAGTTTCTCCTTAGGGAGCCAACTTCAGCGGGAGGGGGGGGCAGAATCTGAGGTGGGTGGGCTTACCGTTTCTCTGGAGGGGCTCTTGTGTGGCCAGAATGGACAAAAGAGGGGATAGTTCTCTGAAGGGGAGAACCAAAGTCATAAGGATAATGGCCTAAAGATGCTGTTCTCTAAGTTGGGGATCTGTATGGCAGTCAGCATGGAGTTGGGGACACTGTCCTGTTAGGCTCCCTGTGGTAACAGAAGTCAGTGTAACCAGCATCTTACCTATGTCTTCTGGACTAATCTAAGGATGTATAACATGATCTTTGTCTCTGTAGACATGAGCATTCCAGTGGATATTACAGAGTGCCATCATATTTCTTTGGGAAATTGCTGGGTGATCTGGTACCCAGAAGGTTATTGCCACTTCTATTCTATTATATTCACTTCTATACTATTCAGTATAGTAGGTAAGTGACAAAGCAAGAGAATGCATCTTTTCTTTTGGTGGAGCATGTTTTGGTTTGTATAACTGTGGGAAGCCTAAAGTAGAGAAGCATAAGTAGAAAAACAAATCTCTACCACGTGCCATCTAACACAAGTGTTTAGTGAGAAGAATGTCTCCAAGACTTGTTCACAAAATACTACAAATGCTGTTTGTGAAACTGATTTAATTAAGAGATTCTGTGTAGTATAATGAATGAACAAATAACATACACTTGAGACACTGCCAATGGAGCAAGTCAATTATTACATATCCATCCATATACATTTTTGTGCTTATTGGCTTGCTCCTAATAGTTACCTCAGACTGCTTTCTTATATATAGCACCCAGAACCACCTACCTAGGAACAGCATCATCCACAGTTGTCTAAGACTTCCCACATGAATTATCCATCAAGACAATGCTGGCACAATCTTGTATAAGGACCAATCTAATGGAGACATTTTTCTTAATTAAGTTGGCTCTTCCCCTAAGATCCTTGCTTGTGTTATATTGATAAAAAAAACTAACAGTACAGTCCAATTTCATTACTAATGCATTTATATAAACACAGGGAACATGGACATGTGCATGTTCTGCTACTAATTTCTCCTGTAAGAGAATGCAGTAAAATTTTAGCCAGTTGTGTCACCTGTAGCTCTCAATGCCAGGATCCCATAAAATAGTCATAATTATGTGTAGATGAGAACAGGTCATATAAGGAAAGGAAATTTTGTGGCAAGTATAAAAATAAAGCTATATGATGGTGCTGGAGAAAGGTTCACTGGTTAGAAGCATGTGCTGCAACTTTAAAGTCCCCAAATTTGGTTCCCAGCATCCACATGATCATGTAGCAGATGCAGGCCCAGAGAAGTTGAGTGGCTGTGAAGCTGTTACTCGTCTTGTTGGTTATTAAAGTATTATCTGAAATATGTACAATTCCCTTGACTTAGGTAGAGGAACTGACCCCATTTTTATCTTTCTAAGGAATAATAACAGATGCGAATGGTTTCTTCACGATGTTATTTACCATCATGATGTTGGCTTATTCTTCCAATTCCCTGCTGATCTCCTTAGGAGCAGGGAAGAATGCAGTGGCTGTACCAAGACTGCTTGTGACATTCTACTTTGTGTCCATGCTGGTGAGTGTGAATTGTGTTTTTCCGAAAAGAAAAATTTCATTGTGTTCCTTCTTTAACATGTACATGCTTGATACATCAGGACTTGGAACATGAGGCCTTATGCTACTGCTTATTATGGTCTGGAGAGAAGGAGCCGCCTTTCCTCCCAGGCTTCGTGGCTACTGTTCTGATGTCAGTGCTATGATGTTGTTAGCATGCCCTTTCTAGTGAGCTCTTAACAAGTATTTCTTGGGATCGTATTACAAATCCATAATAAATTGGAACTTCATGAAAGTGGTACTATTGGCCTATTCCCCCACAACAAGACAGATTTCTGCCTTCTTTCATGCTGGTATTTTAACCATAGCAGAGATGATGTGGTTTATTTAATGATCTCTATTGAGAAAGCAAAGATCATGATCTGTAGTTGTTTGTTTTCACTCTTTGTTCTTTGCTCTTTTGGGGCCCACCAGCCAGATCCCAAATAAATAGCACATGGAGGCTTATTATTACTTATGAATGCCTAGCTTTAACTTGGCTTGTTTCTGGCCAGTTTTTCTTAAACTATCCCCATTTACCTTTTGTCTCTGGGCTTTTTCCTTTTCTTACTTCTATACATTTTACTTTCAAAACTCTCATTTCGTGACTGGTTGTGTGGTTGTTTGACTGGATGGCTGGCCCTTACAGTCCTCCTCTTCTCCTTTTTTGGTTCCTCTGTCCTCTCCGATTTCTCCTCCCATTTATTCTCTCTGCCTGCCAGCCTACCAATTCTTTCCTACCAAACTATTGGCCATTCATCTTTGTCTGACCAATCAGGTGTTTTAGACAGGCAAAGTATCATGGCTTCACAGAGTTAAACAAAGGCCACATAAAAGAATGCAACACATCATTAAACAAATGTTCCATAGTATAAAAGTGTAACACATCTTAAAATAATATTCTACAACAGTGATCAGTATAAGTGTTCAGCATGAGGAGTCTATCTCAGGGATCACTTGTGTTCTGGAAATGTTAGAAATAGTGGAAGATTCCAGACTCCTAAGTACTAATCAGGCTCCTGAATTACCATACTCCTGGTCAACTTTCTGTAATTGGTTACCCACTCTTAGTCTTTCAGGCCCATAAATTACACACTAAATGGAAATGAATAAACCAATAAATGGAATCAGCTCCCACATTTCTCCCCCCAAAAACATTAAGTAAATAGAATGATTGATTTAGTGTTTTAATATTCATGTCCTTTCTGTTAGTGCAAGCGCTTGGCAGTGGCAGATGCATGTCCTTGAAAAAGTACTAACTTTTGTTTGTATTTCTTATTTAAATGGCCACATATGTATGGCCATCCAGTAATGGAAATCTTCAATAAACAGGCGATTAATTAATTTTATTTGAGAGATTCTTAAAAGCACATAAAGTGTTTTGATGATGTCCATGCCACTCCCACCTCCCCCTAATCCTTCCCTGTGGAATTTTAAATGACAAATGTCCCCTAAGGCTCAGGGACTTGGTTTGAGGTGGTAGTGCTGTTGGAGGGGTTCTGGTACTATTGGGAGGTAGGGACTTGATGAGAAAAGTCTTCCTCTAGACAGGAAGAGGGCTTGTGTATTTATAGTTGTAGGAGTATATAGCATCGAATATCGTTATATATAGTCTTGTCCCTCTTCCTATTCCCTCTTTGCTTTGCACTGTCCTGTGAAGATGTGAGCATTCAGCTTCCTCTTCCACTTCCTTGCCTGCTGCCTGTTGTCATATCTCCTCGCCAAGAAGGTTCTTATCACACTGGAAACCTAAGGCAAAGGAACTCTCTGTTCCAAAAGTTACCTTGATTGTGATGTTGTATCAGAGCAATAGGAAAGTCACTGCTGCATTTCTGATCTCTCTCACCACTCTCCCCTCCCTGTCTCTTTCTTTGTTTTCCTCCTTGTAAACCCCTGGGTCTACTTAGCCTTGCCCATATGTGCCTGTGTGTAGGGCCACCTACAGGAGCATGGAGAAGCTCACATAGGCCACATTCTTAAAGAAAAATAGCTCCACCCTCCCAACAGTCATCAACTGTAGTGGCACCTTGCTTTGCCAATGTACTTGCTGTGATGGCCACACCCTATGAGTGTGGCTTCAGGTGTGCAGATGCAACCCCTTTTGAGGCAGAGGAGGGCCTAGCTTGCTCTCTTGGGTTTCAGTGAGAGCATCAGAAGGGCAGAGAATGCATCTTCAGGAGCAGGAAGACCTCAGCCATTATTTATTAGTATTTGTATAAGTGCTTCCCTAATAAATACCTGTTTATCATTTATCTTCGGTCTTGTGGATTCATTGAAACCCTGCATTCAGTCAACTGCCAATAATTCCCCAGACAGGAGTAGAACTTCATGTCTGCCTCTCCTTCCATGCTGTGATTTTGTCTAAATTGATTTTGCACAGGGTTTGCCCATGTTGTCACAACTTCTCAGCATTCATATGTCACTGTCCAATTGTGACAGAAAAATACCATCTTGTCGTAGTCAACCACTGCCTCTGACTCTTACAGTTTCTCTAGCCTCTCTTTCATGATTCTTGATCCTTGGGAGGAGTGGAGTGATATACAGATCTTCTGTAGTCTCTTATCTCTCTGTTGACCTGTGGTGGGCCTGGGTTAATCACCATCTTCTACAAAAGGAAGCCTCTCTGAGATGGACTTATATATGGGTGTCAGAACAACTCATTAGAATTCGGTTTAATATCATATCCATTTAGAAGAATAACAGTAAGTAGATTCTCCTCTGGGACCTATGACCCCACTAACCACAACAAGATTTCCATCTTGTAAGCAGGGCCTAAATACAATCATGAAATGAATGGTCAGTCACTGCCATTGTAGTTGTCTGTCCAGTATCCCCCATATATTTCCTTCCACCCAAGAAAAAGAAAAAGAAAAGCAGAAAATAGTCAAGTGGGCTGGTCACTGACCTTGAGCATGTTTTCATATCTCCTAGAACCCCTCTCAAACATTTCAGCATTTCTAGATCACTGCCCATAGTGACAGCACCCAATCAAAATGTAAGTCACCACACACAAGAGACAAAGAAAGCTGATAGAAAGTTCTGCCCCATTGTATTAAAGACTGGACTTAGAGTATTCTGCAAAGCCTCCTGGCGTGGGATGTAGACTAGTATCTGTAAAGGAAGCCTTGTTGTTCTTGTTCATAGAACTAAAAACCTCTAACATTCTTGGATGCTCCTGTTAGAGTATAATGATGGTGTTTTCACCCCCCACATACTTTGGAATATAGAAGCCTTTTAGGTATTTGGACAAAATTTCACAAACACCAAAGAACCAAATGAACAAGCTAAAAGAAGACTTTAATATACACCTATAGGGATGCAACACCTCCTCAGATAGAGGCTTCCTCCCCTTCCCATGCTGACGCTAGTACGATGAAGACTATTTTAGAGTAACTCATAATTAAATAAATTTGTTTAAGATTAAAGTCACTCTCAGAAGGGCTGGGGGCCCTTCTCCACATGAATGTTACATGTCTCCTATTTTAGGGAGTCCACAGGCCTTCCCACCAGGGGAACAAAAATTCATTTCCCATCCATTGTGTTGTGGCTCTCTCCTTCACATTGCTTCCTCTTAGGCTACAAAGTTTTCAATCAAACTCCTCTGCTAAAATTCCCAGTTCCTGGTTTCCTGCTTGGGGACCACATACTTCTAAAAAGCCAAAAAGCAAAACACAACAAAAAACAAATTGAAACAGACTTGGCAATCCCCTTTCCTGTGATGTTAACTGAGATCAAGTTCAGGAGGTCAAAGAGCTGGGGCACGTTACACCCAAGAGAAAGGCTGATGACATCATTGCCCAGGGGAGCTGGGTAATCTCAACACAAGGAGAACCTTCAAAATTAAGATGGAAAAGTCTTGCTTATTATTTTAAAGATGATATTTAAAATTTGTTAATATAACTAAAACAACTTTTCTTTTCTTGTAATGTTTTTATTTAAATTAGAAACATGAATGCTTCACATGTCAATCCCAGCTCCCTCTCCCACCTCTCCTCCCTTGTCCATCCACCAGCTCCCCTAGCCCCCAACCCAAATACCACATCATTCCCCAAGGAGGGTGATGCCCTCCTTGGGGGAAATCTCTAAAGTCTGTCATTTCATCCTGGGCAGGACCTAGGCCCTTCCCAATGTGTCCAGGCTGAGAGAGCATCCCTCTATTTAGAATGGGCTCCCAAAGATCATTCATAAACCATGGTAAACACTGATCTACTACCCAAGGCCCCAGTGATTTCTGTGTCCTCCTCACTGAGACTACATTCATGGAGTCTGGATCAGTCCCCTGTTGGCCTCTCAGGCATCAATCTGGGATTCAAGAGCTCCCCCTTATCTGGTCAGCTGTCTTTGTGGGTTTCACCCTCATGGTTTTGACCCCGTTGCTTGTCATTCCTCCATCTCTGTCACTAGGTTCCAGGAGTTCAGTTCAGTGTTTAGTTGTGGGTATCTGTCTCTGCTTCCATCAGTCACTAGATGAAGGTTCTAGGATGGCATATAAGGTAGTCATTAACCTTACCATCAAGGAGAGGAATTTAATGTAGTCTCTCCACTTCTCCCCTCCTCTTATCCCCCTCTCTTTTTCCTGGCTTCCTCTCCCCTACCCCGATGTTCCCAATCTTCTCAAGAGATCCTGCCTCATTCTACTTCTCTGGGGTATCATGCATCTCTCTTGGGATCCTCCCTGTTTCCCAGCCTCACTGGCACTGAGATTGTAGGCTGAGACTCCCCTGATCCTAAAACAACTTTTCTACTAACAGTTCAACTTGATGAGTAAGAAAACAAAGAAAGACCTAACAAAACAAAACAAATAAACAACAAAAAAAGAAAGTTTTCTTGGATAGATAAGTACATGTGTCCCAAGTTGTCCCCCTTGGACCATCCAGGCAACCTTTAAAATTAATTCTCAAAAGGAACCTAGCAATACGTCATTCCTTAAAGGACATAGTGTTGGTAGAGTTCACTTTGTTTTTACTTTTGATAAATGTGCTTATAAAACTTATATAGAGATTGAATACTTGGGTAAACTGTGTCAACTGTATAGCAGGTGCCAAAGGAGAGCTTGCTATTCCTGTGCCACAGGATGTCCCCAGGGCTCAAGTGTCCTTTTTCTTTGAGTGGAATCCTGTCCTACCAGAGCAAATGTCATGTCGTTGGCCTCTGTATGAGAGGAGGACACACGGGGTGATAAAGTATGCCAGAGTCTGTTGCTCTTGTTCCATAGTGTACAGACAAGCCTACTGAAAGCCTCTTATCAATAGAGAAGATGAATTATTCTTCACACAACAGGGGAATGGGTTCTCTCATCAATGGTGGGGAATACCCCCAATGGTTGATGGTATCTGCAGCAGTTACATTGTTCAGAATTGTTCTGCTAATCAGGGTCTTTCATTTCTATGTGAAAGTTAGTGTTGTTTTTGTTTTTAATTTATGTGAATTGTGTTATAATTTGAATCTGTTGGTTACTTTTGGTAGGATGGGTATTTCCATGTTTATCCATCCTAAAAGCATATATTCTAGACCTTCAATTTTCTTTTCGGTGTCTTAAAGTTTTTATTGTATAAATATTTCATTTGGTTAGATTTATTTCAAGATCCTCCATTTTCCCCCACCCCCTTTTGAGGTTTTGTGCATGAGATTGTTTCCCTCATTTCTTTCCCATTATGTTTGTAATTTCTACTTAGACAAGATCCTGACTTTTCTTTTGTCATGGTGTTTTATCATAGCCACAGGGAAGGAACTAAGACAACAGGTTGCTGTATAAAGTTTCTGGATGGGACCTTAAAACTAGTTATGAAGCCAAATGTTCGTATTTTCTATATAAGCATTTGGTCAGGGGCAGTCTGAATGTATGCACACAGAGTCACTGTTTTGCTTATTCTAGTGTACTTAACAGTAGATAGGACAAGTTCATTGTGAACTCCAGAGCTGTCCCTTGTCCATCCCCATCAGTGCTTTCTGGCATCTCTGTTGTGGTTCTATGGTTTGGCAGCTTTTTAAATGGGAATTTGTAACTTTCTGTGCTGCTCTTCACCACATTGTGTGGTTTATCAGTTCTAGGCTTGAGCTTGACTGAAAGTAATATTTTAATTAAATCCAAAATTACTCCTAATATCATGAAGAGAGAGTCAAAACTCATAAGCAACAAGTTTTATAGATTCTTGGAAGTAGAAGTGGGTATGTGATGTTCAGTGTTTGTCCTACTTAGGGTTTCTATTGCTGTGATTAAACAAAACACCTTGGCCAAAAAGCAAGTTGGGGATAAAAGGGTTTATCTGGCTTAGACTTTCATATCACTGCTCTTCACTGAAGGTAGGCAAAATAGGAACACTGACAGTCAGGATCCTGGAAGCAGAAGTTGATGCAGAGACCATGGCGGGTGCTGCTTACTGGTTTGTTCTAATGGCTCATTCAGTCTGCTGTCTTCTACCACATAGCCATACCAGGAATGGTAACACATAAAATTGGCCTGGACCCTGTCATATCAATTGTTAATTAAGAAAATGTCCCACTGGCTTACTTATAGATGATCCTATAGAGACATTTTCTGTTTTAATTTAATTTTACTTATTTTATCTATTTTACATATGGACCACAGTTTCCTCTACCTCTTCTTCTCCTGTTCCCAACCACTGTCTCCCATCTACCCCCCTCTTTCATACACTCCTCCTCAGTCTTCATTCACAAAGGGGCAGGCATCTAATGGGCTTGAACAAAGCAAGGCACATGAAGTTGAGGGAGGATTGAGCTCCTCTCTAGATACATTTTTTCTTTTTATTAAAAATTTTAATTTAAATTAGAAACAATCTGATTTTACACATCAATCCCAGTTCCCCCTTCCTCCCATCCTCTATGCTCCCTACTGATTCCCCATCTCACTCCCTATCTTCAAGAAGGGTGAGACCTTCCATGAGAGATCATCAAAATCTTTCACATCATTTGGGGTAGTGTCTAGTCCCTCCCCATGTATCCAGCCCAAGAGAGTATCCCTCCATGGGGAATGGGCTTCCAAAATCCATTCGTGCTCTAGGGATAAATACAGGTTCCACTGCCAGAGGCCCCATAGACTGCTGAGGCTCCCCAACTCACACCCTCATTCAGGGGTCCTAGTTCAGTCCTATGCTGATTCCCAGGCTGTCAGACTGTGGTCCATGAGCTACCACTTTCTCAGGTCAAATGTCTCTGTGGGTTTCCCCAGCATGGTCTTGACCCCTTTGCTCATCACTCCTCCCTCTCTACAACTGGATTCCAGGAGTTCAGCTCAGTGTTTAGCTGTGAATTTATGCTTCTGCTTCCATCAGCTACTGGGTGAAGGCTCTGGGATAACATTTAAAGTAGTCATCAATCTCATTATAGAGGAAGGGCGTTTAAGGTAGCCTCTGAACTATTGCTTAGATCCTTAGTTGGGGTCATCCTTGATCTGTAAGCATTTCCCTAGTGCCAGATTTCTCTTTAAACCTATAATGGTTCCCTTTATTAAGGTATCTCTTTTCTTGTTCTCCTTCTCTATTCTTCCCTTGATTTGATCTTCCTGAGCCCTCATGTTCTCCTCCCCTTCACCTTCTCCCCTCTGATGGGGAAGTCCTGTGTATATGTCAATAAATGACTGTTGGCCAATAGGGAAGCAAGATAGGTGGGACTAGGAGTCCAGGAGGACTATGGGTAGGAGAAACACAGGAGTCAAGATGTAACCGCCATAGGGGTAAGAAGTCCGGACCTTTCTCCGGTAAGAGAAATACTTAAGATTAACAATTACGGAGTAAATACTTAAGTCAGAGCTATCCAGTAAGAAACAAACAAGGCCAACAGCTTCATAATTAATACAGCATCTTGTGTGTTATTTGGGGACTACAACATGGCAGAGCCCAGGCGATTGGTGGGGAGAAACCAAAGCGGCTGACAAGGAAAAGTTTTCTCTCTACACCCCTCATCTTTCTCCAACCTCCCTCTCTTTCTTCCCCTTGTGCCCAATTTGCTCAGGAGATCTTGCCCTTTCCCCTTCTTTGAGGGAACATTTATGTCTCTCTTAGGGGCCCCCTGTTTCCTAGTTTCTCTGGAAGTATGAATTGTAGGCTGGTAATCCTTTGCTCTGTATCTAATATCCATGTATGAGTGAATGCATACCATGTCTGTCTTTCTGTGTCTGGGTTACCACACTCAGGATGGTTTCTTCTAGTTTTATCCATTTGCCTGCAAATTTCAAGATTTCATTGTTTTTTTTTTCCACTGAGTAGTACTCCATTGTATAAATGTACCACATTTTCTCTATCCACTCTTCAGTTGAGGAGCATCTAGGTTGCTTCCAGGTTCTGGTTATTACAAATAATGCTGCTATAAACATACATGAACATATGTCCTTGTGGCATGATTATGCATTCTTTGGGAATATGGCTAAGAGTGGAATTGCTGGTCTTGAGGTAAACTGATTCTATTTTGCCTGAGAAACTGCCATACTAATTTCCAAAGTGGCTGCGCAAGTTTGTACTCCCACCAGCAGTGGAAGATATTCCCATTTCTCTAATCCTCTCCAGCATAAACTGTCATTGGTGTTTTTGATTTTAGCTTTTCTGACAGGTATAAGATGGTATCTCAGAGTTGTTTTGATTTGCATTACCCTATAGCTGAGGATGCTGAGCAATGTCTTAAGTGTCTTTCAGCCATTTTATATTCTTCAATAGAGAATTCTCTAATTAGTTCTGTACCCCATATTTTTAATTGGATTACTTCATTTGTTGGTGACTAGTTTCTTGAGTTCTTTGTAAATTTTGGAAATCAGCCCTCTGTCAGATGTGGGGTTGGTGAATGTCTTTTCCCATTCTATGGGCTGCTGTTTTGTCTTGCTGACTGTACTCTTTGCCTTACAATTGCTTCTCAGTTTCAGGAGGTGTCATTTATTAATAGTTGATCACAGTGTCTGTGCTACTGATGTCATGTTCATGAAGCAGTTTCCTGTACCAATTTGTTCAAGGGTACTTCCCACTTTCTCATCTAAGAGGTTCAATGTGACTAAATTTATGTTGAAGTCTTTGATCCATTTGGACTTAAATTTTGTGCATGGGGATAGATACGGATCTATCTGCAGTCTTCTACATGTCAGCATCTAGCATTTGTTGAAGAGGTTTTCTTTTTTCCATTTTATAATTTTAGCTTAGATGTTTGGATTAATGTCAGAGTTTTCAATTTGATTCCATTGGTCTACCTGTCTGTTTTTGTTCCAATACCAAGCTGTTTTCATTACTATAGCTCTATACTAGAGTATGAAGTCAGGGATGGTGACCCCCCCCCAGAAATTTCTGTATTTTACAGGGTTGTTTGGGCTATCCTTGATTTTTTGGTTGTCCATATGAAATTGATTATTGTTCTTTCAAGGTCTGTGAAGAATTTTTTTGTATCTGTTGAGGTTTGCTTTGTTGCCAAGTGTGTGGTCAATTTTAGAGAAGGTTCCATGTGTTGCTGAGAAGAAAGTAAATTATTTTGTGTTTGGATGAAATGTTCTATAAATGTCTGTTGTGCTCAATTGGGTGATAATTTCTGTTATTTCCTTTGTTTCTTTGTTAAGTTTCTGTGTGATAGTCCTGTCCAGTGATGAGAGTGGGGTGTTGAAGTCTCCCACAATAAGTGTGTGGGGTTTTCTGGGTGATTTGAGTTTGAGTAACGTTTCTCTTATGAATGTGGGTGCCCTTTTTGGTGGGGAATAAAAGTTTAGAATTGAAACTTCATTCTGATGGATTTTTCCTGTGATGAATATGAAATGCCCTTCTTCATCTCTTTTGATTAATTTTAGTTTGAAGTTTTATTTGTTAAATATTCTGATAGCTATACCAGCTTGTTTCCTAAGTCCATTTGGTTAGAAAATCTTTTCCCAGCCCTTTACTCTGAGGTAACAAGTCTTTGAAGTTGAGATGTGTTTCTTGTATGCAGCAGAAGGATGGATTCTGTCTTCGTATCCATTCTGTTAGCTTGTGTCTTTTTATAGGCATATTAAAACCATTGATATTGAGGGATACAGATGACCATTGATATTTGTTTGGTTTGGATTTGTTAGTTGTGGTTGGTTGGTTGTCTGTTAGCTTTTGGTAATGTGGGATTATCTATTGTCTATGTTTTTGTGCATATAGTTTAATTCCTTGAGTTGTAGTTTTCCTTCCAGTACTTTCTGCAGAGCTTAATTTGTGGGGATGTGCAGGGTCCTTTCTGCAGGTAGAGCAGGGGAAGGGCCAGTCCAGCTGGTCTCTTCCCAGGGGCTGAGCAGGATGGTGAGTGTCCAGGACTCAGACCCTCCCCCCATTAGTTACCAGGGAGAAAAAACACACACTGAGTCCGGAGTCTGTCAAAGTGGGTTTCAATTTATTCCAACAGGGAGGAACTTATATAGGGCTGAGGTAAGGAATAGGGAACATAGGATAGGGTAAGTTTATTTGAGGAGTAAGGGCCAATAGTATTCCACCATGCAGGCAGGTAGCTAGGCAGAGGGCAGTCTGGCTGAGTCACCCCACATGGAGGTTACAGGTTAGAGACAGATCACCAAACTCTAGCCAGGCTCAGGATCTTACACTGGGCCTCTCATCAAGTCAGGCTCAGGAGCTTACACTGGGCCTCACATCTGAGCCTTTCTTAGGCCCAACAGGTATGTATTATTTAAACCTGGTTTTATCACGTAATATCTTATTTTTTCTCTCTATAGTGATTGAATGTTTTGCTGGGTATAATAGTCTAGGCTGTAGTCTGTGGTCTCTTAGTATTTGTAGAATATCTATCCAGGACCTTCTGGCTTTCAGAGTTTCCAGGAAAAAGTCAGGTGTAATTCTGATAGGTCTGCCTTTATATGTTACTTGTCCTTTTTCCTTTACTGCTCTTAATATTCTTTCTTTATTCTGCACGTTTTGTGTTTTGATTATTATGTGGCAAGGGGACTGTTTTGTGATGCAGTCTACTTGGTGTTTGTAATCTTCTTGTACTTTCATAGGCGTCCTACTTTAGGTTGAAAAAGTTTTCTTCTATGATTTTGTTGGGTATGTTTTCTGCACCTTTGAGTGGAGTTTCTTCACCTTCTTATATACCTATTATTCTTAGGTTTGATCTTTTCACAGTGGCCCATATTTCCTGGATATTTTGTATTAGGAATTTGTTGGACTTAAGATTTTATTTGGTCGATTAATCTATTTCCTCTAGTATATCTTCAACACCTGAGATTCTGTATGCCATCTCTTGTATTATGCTTGTATATGTAGTATCTCTTGATTATGCTTGTATATGTAGTACCTGATTATTTGCCCAGCTTTTCTATTCCCAGCATTCCCTCAGTCTGTGTTTTCTTTGTTGTCTGTATTTCCGCTTTCAAGCCTTGAACTACTTGAATTGTTTCCTTCGCTTGTTTGATTGTTTTTTTTTCTTGGCTTTCCTTGCTTTCTTTAAGAGATTTGTTTATTTCTTGCATTTTTTGTCTGTTCCTCCATTTGTTGCATTTTTGTTTGTTTTATCTTCCAACTCTTTAAGGGATTTTCTCATTTTCTCTTTGAGGGTCTCTATCATCTTCATAAGTTGTTTTTTAAGGTCATTCCCTTCTGCTCCATCAGTGTTGGGATATTCAGGTCTTACTAGTATAGAATTCCTAGACTCTGGTAGCGTCGTATTGGACTTTCTGTTGTTGACTGTGTTCTTATACTGTCATCTTCCCATCTCTTCTTCCAGTGGGTGCAGGTGGGGTCTCTCTCTCTCCCAGTAGGTATGGATCCAAGGCTTTCTCCCGGTGGGTGGAGGTGGGTCTAAGTCTGCAGTGTCTGCATACTCTGGAGGGTTTACCAAGACAGAATTCTAGAGGTTCCCTACACTACAGCAAATTTAGCTTATGTCAAGTTGATATAAGGGGAGTCAAGACAGTTTTCTTCTAGCATGTGTTTCTAGATGGAAGCAGTTTTATTAGAATAGTCATTACAGTTGGTCTGTCATATTGTCAAGGACCCAACCAATTACATCTTGAAAATATATGAAACAAATGATTATTCTGCTCTGAATATCACCATCCCCTGAATTATGCAGTATAAACTATACAGCTATATAAATTAGATATTATAAGGAACCTAAAGAGAATTTTAAATATGTAGGATGGATGTATTTAAAGTTAAAAGAATGTTCATAGGTTGCATACCACTTTAAAGACAATGCAATTTCTGTAGGTTTGGCTTCTGCACAGGGGTGGCAGTATCAACTTTGAAAAACCAAAAATACCCTTGGATTTGCAGAGGCAAGAATTCTGTTTCTGTTTAGAGTTAACTGAAAAAAATTAAAAGAACTGGTATGAGCAGAAATGGTCAGAAGGATGAAGACATCTTGAAGAGGAGGATCATGTCTAGAAGTCTTAGTCACTGGACTAGTTCTAATTCGTGGTTTTGCTCCTCCCAGTTTTTCTCAGGTCTGGAAATATATTCAGGAATCTTACTACCTGGGATTTCAAGTATTCAGTACTTTAGCATTCCTCATTATGGATTTACAGTAAGTTGTCCTCTCTGTCACTGTACTTGGGTTCTCCAACTATAGCAACTGAAATGATTCACAACCAAGTCCTTTTCCCAACTGTAATCTCTAAGCAGCTCTTGCCCAGGATTTTCCTTTTAGAAGCAAAGATGAGAACTTTCCTGTTGGTTTTAGACAAAGGCCAGCGATTCATCTTGTGTTTTTCCTAGTCTTTGTTATTTGAGGGAAATAAATAGTGGAAAAATCCCAGGGTAAAAGGAAAGATAGTTGATATTATGAAAAGCATACAGTTTGATTCTACCCAATAAGGTAATAATGGAAGGATTGGGGGCTAGTATATATAGTTTACATCAGGAAACTAAAAGAAATATAAACCATGTGATTCCCACAGTCATACTGGTTTTGTTAAGTTTTCTCTGCCATAAAGTATGTCTTAACAAGACTTTCTTACTCCCATAATCACAACTTCTTCTGAAAAAACAAGCAAGAAATATTGTTCCTATGAGTCAATGGTATTTTTTCAATTACAGTGTTTATATGGTTGTGGAAAGAGCAGAGAAGAAGGTACCTGAAGCACTCTAGTTAGAATCCACCGCCTGGTAGTTGGGAAGTATTGCAGGTTAGTTACCCAGCTTGAACTCCCCTTGGGGGAGGGGCATGAGAAGAGGCAGAACCAATGGCTCAGGCACTAAGAGTCAGTGAGTAGCAGAGCTTGATGCAGATTCCTTTACGAAGGAAGCTACATCTGCTTTTATACCCCTCCCAAGGTGCCATTGACTAAGGCTGCTGACTCTTCTCATTTGTCCTTTCCTCATTGGTGTCTCTGGGTCAGGTGTCTCTCTGTCAGCAGTCTCTGGGCAAAGAGGCAGACTTGGCTCAGGGAGGAGGTGCCTGCTGCCTATGCTCAAGTAGGCTGGCCTGGGCACCATAGGCAGGTCTAC
Organism: Mesocricetus auratus; assembly: GCF_017639785.1. Classification (NCBI taxonomy): domain Eukaryota; kingdom Metazoa; phylum Chordata; class Mammalia; order Rodentia; family Cricetidae; genus Mesocricetus; species Mesocricetus auratus. The sequence continues at coordinate 78,894,419 of NW_024429190.1, forward strand.
TGTGCTTCCCTAGGCTAGTCTCAGTTTCTTCTACAAGGAAGCTCCTTCATTTCAATCCTAAGCCTCCTGAGTGGGGAAGGGACACTGCTTTGTTCGGCAGACTGAACTTGGGGTTTTGTTTGTTTAAAAATATTTTGTAAATTATAGTCAAGATTGAATTTGAAATTGGAAATGTATAAAATATTAAACTATTTGTCATTCACTGTTTTTGTTTACTTTACAGGCTTTGCTACAAAATGAATTCTTCGGAAAAAGATTCTGTCCAGAACACAATAGAACAGAAATCAGTAGCTGTCAGAGATATGTCATGTAAGCTGTAGTTTAGTATCACAATGGGGACATGGCATATGCCTAGACTTTGAGGGGGAACCCATCCATTCATGATTAAAACTCTATCCTCTGCCCATTCCCCACAGTGAGTCATTGTAATCAATGCAAATGAGCTGTGTTTCCATCCTACTGCTCTGTGGTGTAGACAATGTGCAGAAAGGGTTCTTTGGGTCTTTTAAAATTGGTTTTGGTATCTTGATTGTAGATTTGAGTTCCTTGATTCAGAACATTTGAGTCTGACATGGGCTGCTCTGAGAGTTCACAGGGCACACAGTTTGCACATGTGTAGATTATGGTTCCTGTGAGCAGAGCCCAAGAAAGTAAGGGCAGCAAGGGCAGCAAGGGCTGAGCTATGCCTGTGAGATTCCAGTGTCTTCCCTCTGCCTCACTCTCTGGGAGACTTCAAGAAAGCAAAGGCCAGTATGTGTGTGTGTGTGTGTGTGTGTGTGTGTGTGTGTGTGTGTGTGTGTGTAAAATGTTCTACCACAGGATATGTCCTGCAATCAAAAAAGCATGTATTTCAGAGAGAAGGAAATTTAATTTTTGTCTAATTCCATTAAAACAGAAACAGTTTTATAATACAATTAAAGTGTATTGTTTTAACATTACAATACATCCCTTTCTATGATTAATCTCATTGATTTGACTTTGATGTGTCAATGAGAAAAGTACATGCTGATATGTTAATCTCTCATGGATGTTCAAAATAATAATGAACCATAGTAACCCAAATCAATGTTTGAATTACTAATAAGAAAACATGCATATAGGGAATATCTTATTTCCCATATCTCCTCTCTGCTGGTGCTGTCTGGCATCCTTCTAATACAAATTCCTTACCAGTTTCTTGTCAGAAGGATAAGGATAGGTAAAGTGAAACCATATGAGGGTCAGCCACCCATCTCATCTCACAGGAGGAACAAATCTGCCCTTTCACCAAATCTGGGAACTGTTAAATCCAAAGAGATACAAAGGATGGAGACACACAGGGAGGATACACATAGACATGTATGTAAACAGGAATCCAGACACAGGAATGGAGACACAGAGGAATGTAGAAACACAGAGATGGAGACACACAAGGATGGAGACACACAGAGGATGGATATAAACGGGGATGAAGATAAATAGGAGATAATTGTAGTGCATCCAGAATTTTTAGCAAAAATTCTTTTCTATCCAGTGTCAGGGCTTCTGCATCCTCCTGTGCTCCAACCACTGCCCAGGCTCTGTCTGTAGACATGGGTTGCTGGGGATGCTCCATAGCTGACCATATGTGGTTATTGTAAAAGGAAGCTTTTTCTTTGAGAGAAGCCTTCCCGCCAGCGTGGTTCTATAGCCGCATCAGTCCCAAATAAGCACAAAGGAGGCTATATTCATTATGAAGCTGTTGGCCTTGCTTGTTTCTTACTGGCTAGCTCTGACTTAAGTAATTACCCCATAATTGTTAATCTAAGTATTTTTCTTACCGGAGAATTGTTCCGGGCTTCCTACCCCATGGCGGTTACATCTCGAATCTTGTGTTTCTCTTACCCAGAGTCCTTCTGGACTCCTAGTCCCTCCTATCTAGATTCCCTATTGGCCAGGCAGTGCTTTATTGACAAATGCACAGGACTTAGTACAGGAACTGGCAGAAACCCTTATTCTCCTCTAGCCCTCCATCTAGATTTTGATGCTGTTTTCTTTTGCATGACTCTACTGAGTCAACTGAACTGCACAAATCTTTGATATCTTAGCATGTCTGTGTGTGCCATTAGGAAGCTGAGGTTTTCCCTTCAGGAGAAACAAGAGCTTCATTCATGCATTTGTCCTTTGAAGAGAGAGCAGCTTTATAGATTGAGAAATAAATGACATCAAAGACAGTGAAGACTACAAAGCTGGATCTCAGTATGACTCTGTAAACTTGCCCAAGTTTACTAAGCCTACTTCTTCTATGCTTCTAAATAGATGTGACAACTACACCTCTTTGGATGGTTTTTGAAATTAACATAGGGACCTGATTCAATCACTGTAGATTTCATAATATATAACAAAATAGATACTTCATCATTACTGCTCTCAAATGTAAAGAAGAAATTTTAATGATGTGTTGAAACTATGAGATTTTAGAAGGAAGTGAATGTGCTGAATGAGCTTTGACATTATTTTGTTTGTGTTGAATTGCAGATGTACTGGTGAAGAATTCTTGATGATCCAGGGCATTGATCTCTCACCATGGGGCTTCTGGCAGAATCACGTGGCTTTAGCTTGTATAATGATTATCCTCTTATCAATTACATATATTCAGTTATTAAAACAGAAAAAAGTAGAAGTTCTTAGGATTGATTGGAGGATGTTTCAACAGTTGCTTAAAGAGAAGTGATTCCAAACTATTCTAAACTCTAATACTTATAATCAAGGACAAATGCTACAGCCAGCATTACCCAGAAGAGATTCCCATGTAATGAACTGTGATGAGTGCAGAGACTCACGACTGCTCAAGGTACTGGAATAAGTGACACTTGAGTGCTTCATCCTAAACAGGACACCTATGCTACCCTCTCTAAAGCTTAGAGCTCTATGGAAGAGAGTTACAGCAGTACAGAGACCAAAAGATGAGAAGAAAGACTGGAAATGCCATATTGTGGACATGACACACAGTCGTTGCAACCATGGTCTGTCTCACAACATCTACTAGAAGATGCACAAGATAGGGTCTCTCATCAGCACAGCAAGGGTTGGGGAGGGACTCAATGGGACAATACTCCCTTCGGATGAAATATTACTACTAATAGATTATGGAAAACAGGCAGTCTCTACTTTCACACTTACACTCACAGGAGAGACAGCTAGGCTTGCTCTAAAGCCAGGGTCACACAGGCACCTCTGCTTAAACTCAGTGGGTCACAAGATAATTCCTAGATGTGAATGTGAGATAGGGACTCATGAAGAGGGATATTTGAAGTTTTGAAAGGGAGATAAGAAAGGTGGGAAGGGATGAGAATGGCCAAAACATAATATATATGGAATTGTCAAATTTTAAAAATATTTTTATAAATATTAAATTTTGTGTAAATTATCTGATTGAGTTTTTTCCTATTATACTGCAATCCAGGAATGACTATTTCTTTTAAAGTTTACAAATGCAACACACTAAATTATAAGTAAAAGAATACTAGGCTCAAATTAATGTTATTATTTTTATTATTATTATTTATTTTTAAATTTAAATGAGAAACAAGTTTGCTTCACAAGTCGGTTCCAGGTCCCTCTCCATTTCCCTCCCCTAGGCCCGTGCCCTCCCTCCAACCCCCCCAATATCCCCTCATTTCCCCAGGGAGGGTAAGGCCCTCCTTGGGGGTGTCCATAGTCTGTAATTTTATCCAGGGCAGGGCCTAGACCCTCTCCCAAGAGTTCAGGGTGAGAGTGCATCTCACATTGTTGGATGGGAATCGAAAGCCCATTTGTATACTCGGGATAAATACTGATCTACTGCCCAAGGCTCAATAGATTACCTAGGCCTCCTCACTGACATACCTATTCAGGGGGTCTTGATCAGTTCCATGCTGGATTCCCAGGCATCAGCCTGGGATTCAAGAGCTAACCCTTGTTAGGTCAGATGTTTCTGGGGGTTAAACCAGTCCAGTCTTAACCCCTTTGGTCATCAGTCCTCGCTCTCTGTTACTGGCTTTCTTGAGTTCAGCTCAGTGCTTAGCCATGGGAGTGTGCCTCTTCTTCCATCAGCCACTGAATGAAGTTTCTGTTTCACAGAATCTCAGGCCATGGGATTGTAGGCTGGCACTCCCCAGATGTATGTCTAAAACCCATATATAAGAGAGTACGTGCCATGTTTCTCTTTTTGTGACTGTGTTACCTCACTCAGGATGGTTTCTTCTAGTGTCATCCATTTGCCTGCAAATTTCAGGATTCCATTGTTTTTTTCTGCTGAATAGTAAGTACTCCATTGTGTAAATATACCACATTTTCTCTATCCACTCTTCGGTTGAGGGGCATCTAGGTTGCTTCCAAGTTCTGGCTATTACAAATAATGCTGCTATGAACATAGTGGAACAGACATCCTTGTTTTATGAATGGACATCTTTTGGATATATGCCTAAGAGTAGAGTGGCTGGGTCTTCTGGTAGGTTTATTCCCATTTTTCTGAGGAATCTCCATACTGATTTCCAAAGTGGCTGAACAAGTTGGCATTCCCACCAGCAATGGAGGAGTGGTCCCCTTTCACCACATCCTCTCCAGCATAAATTGTCATTGGTGTTTTTGATTTTAGCCTTTCTGACAGGAGTGATATGGTATCTCAGAGTTGTTTTGATTTGCATTTCCTGGATGGCTAAGGATGTTGAACAAGTGCCTCTCAGCCATTTTAGACTCCTCTATTGAAAATTCTCTATTTAGTTCTGTAGCCCACTTTTTAATTGGATCCTTTTGTGTTTTGGAGACTTGCTTCTTGAGTTCTTTGTAAATTTTGGACATCAGCCCTCTGTCAGATGTGGGATTAGTGAATTTTTTCCCATTCTGTGGGCTGCCTTTTTGTCTTGCTGACTGTGTCCTTTGCCTTACAGAAGCTTCTCAGTTTCAGGAGGTCCCATTTATTAATTGTTGATCTCACTGTCTGTGCTACTGGTGTTATGTTCAGGAAGCTGTCTCCTGTACAATTTGTTCAATTGTACCACCCACTTTCTCTTCTAAGAGATTCAGTGTGGCTGGATTTATGTTGAGGTCTTTGATCCATTTGGACTTAAGTTTTGTGCATGGCAATAAACATGGATCGATCCGCATTCTTCTACATGCCAGCCTCCAGTTATGCCAGCACCATTTGTTGAAGATGCTTTCTTTATTCCATTGTATATTTTTAGCTTCTTTGTCAAAGATCAGATGTTCATACGTGTGTGGGTTAATATCAGGGTTTTCAATTCAATTCCATTGGTCTACCTGTCTATTTTTGTGCCAATACCAAGATGTTTTCAGGACTATAGCACTATAATAGAGCTTGAAGTCAGGGGTGGTGATGCCTCCGGACGTTGCCTTGTTGAACAGGGTTGTTTTGGCTATCCTGGGTCTTTTGTTTTTCCATACAAAATTGATTATTGTTCTTTCAAGGTCTGTGAAGAATTTTGCTGGGATTTTAATGGGGATTGCATTGAATCTGTAGATTGCTTTTGGCAGGATTGCCATTTTTACAACATTGATCCTTCCTATCCAAGAGCATGGGAGATCTTTCCATTTTCTGAGGGCTTCTTTAATTTCTTTCTTTAAAGATTCAAAGTTCTTGCGATACAGGTCTTTCACTTGTTTGGTTAGCATTACCCCAAGGTATCTTATGTTGTTTGTGGCAATTGTAAAGGGTGATGTTTCTCTGATTTCTTTTTCAGCCCTTTTATCATCTGTATATAGTAGGGCTACTGATTTTCTTGAGTTGATATTGTAGCCTGCCAATTTTCTGAAGGTGTTAATCAGCTGTAAGAGTTCCCTGGTAGAGTTCTTTGGGTCATTGATGTAAACTATCATATCATCTGCAAAAAGTTAGACGTCTTCCTTCCCAATTTGTATCCCCTTGATCCCCCTTTGTTGTTGTATGGCAATGGCTAGAACTTCAAGTACCATGTTGAAAAGGTATGCAGAGAGTGGACAGCCTTGTTTTGTTCCTGATTTTAAAGGAATTGCATTGAGTTTCTGTCCATTTAGTTTGATGTTGTCTGTTGGTTTACTGTATATAGCTTTTATTATGTTTAAGTATTTCCCTGTTATCCCAGATCTCTCCAAGACCTTTATCATGAAGGGGTGTTGTATTTTTCAAAGGCTTTTTCAGCATCAAGAGATGATCATATGATTTTTCTTTTGCAGTTTGTTTATATGGTTTACATTGATTCATTTTCATATGTTAAACCATCCCTGTATCCCTGGGATGAAGCCTACTTGATCATGGTGGATGCTTTTTCTAATGTGTTCTTGGATTTGATTTTCTAGTATTTTATTGAGGATTTTTGCATCAATGTTCTTGAGGGATATTGGTCTGTAGTTCTCTTTCTTATTTGTGTCTTTGTATGGCTTGGGTACCAAGGTAATTGTAGCCTCGTAAAAAGAGTTTGGCAATGAACCTCTTGCTTCTATTGTGTGGAACACTTTGAGGATTTTTGGAATTAGCTCTTCTTTAATTTCTTGTATAATTCTGCACTGAAGCTATCTGGACATGGGCTTTTCTTTTTTGGTTGGGAAACTTTTGATGACTGCTTCTATTTCATTAGGGGTTGCAGGTCTGTTTAGATTGCTTTGTGTTCTTGATTTAATTTTGGTAAGTGATATCTATCCAGAAAATTATCCATTTCCTTCAAATTTTTGAATTTTGTAGAGTACAGGATTTCAAAGTATGACCTGAAGATTCTCTGGATTTCTTAAGTCAGTGTCCATTGTTATGTCACCCTTTTCATTCCTGATTTTGTTAATTTGCATATTCACACTCTGCAGTTTCATAAGTTTGGATAAAGTTTTGTCTATCTTGATGATTTTCTCAAAGAACCAACTCTTTGTTACATTGATTCTTTGTATTGTTTTCCTAGTTTCTGCTTTATTGATTTCAGCCCTCAATTTGATTATTTCCTGGTGTCTACTCCTCCTGGGTGACTGTGCTTCCTTTTGTTCCATAGCTTTCAGTTGTGCTATTAATTCTCTAGTGTGACTATTCTCCAGTTACTTCATATGAGCACTTAGTGCTATGAACATTCCTCTTACTACTGCTTTCAAAGTGTCTCACAACTTTGGGTATGTTGTGTCTTCATTTTCATTGAATTCTGAGAAGTCGTTAATTTCTTTAGTTCTTCTTTAGGTGTATATAATGTAAAGTAACTGCAGAAACCAAAATAGATAAACAAACAAACAGATAGATACATACATACATACATACATACATACATACATACATACATATATACATAAAAGGATGCTGTGAAGGAAGTTTAGGAAAAAAGCATGGGACTGATCAGACACCCTCCCACTGAACCTGGGTGAAAGAGAGGAGGCCTTGGCAATCTGTGGGACCTTGGAGAGTGGAGCAGTATTTATTCCTGGCATACAGAAGGACTCTGGGAACCCATTTCACGTGGAGGGATGCTCTCTCAGCCTGGACACGTGGGGAAGAACCTGGGCCATTTCTGGGATGATGTGATGGACTCTGGAAATCCCTCACGGAGGCTCTTGCCCTCCCTGGGGAGTAGAGGGGGGATGGAGAGGGGATGAGGGGGTTGGGAGGACTGGGGGTGGGGGAGGAGGGGAGGGAGAGGGAACTGAAAGTGATATGCATAGAAATTTAAATAAAAAAATTATGAAAAATGATACCAACATCGTGCTTCCTGGCACTCAAATTCTCATCTTAGTGGTTGAAATCTTCTGCCATTTCTAGGCACAGAAATGTCATTACGTAATAATGAATTTTAGCTTATCACTCTTTAAAAATATAAATATATTGTTGTCTCAGTATTCTTCATGAAACCTATAAGTCTGGATACATAATGTAATGCATGTGTCTCTTCAACTTTTGATTGCAATTTGTTTTCCTTAGACAAAGCCAAAGGATCAGGTCTTTCATTAGTCTTCCTGAAGGTATTTGGTCTATGTTCCTGGGCAATTATATGGAATAGTAGACTTTCAATAACAATCACACTACTATGTTTTGACTTTATTTTATAAGAAAGCTTTATGCTCAATTTACATTAGTAGACAGAAAGCTTGACATTTGTTTCTTGACTATATAGCACTCCAGTATTAAGATGCATTAAAATATGTTACCATTCATATTCAGTGATGTTTAAGTAGTTTCCAAATCATCATTACAATGATATCAGTTACTTTTCCTCCTGCTGTGACAAAATACCCCCAACAAAGGCAACTTAAGAAAGAAAGGATTTATTATGGTTCATGATCACACATGATACATTTAGCATTGTGCAAATGGCATAGGAAAGAAGCTGAGGATGACTGATCACATGGCATTCAAGATCAGGAAGTCACAAGTGGTAGATGTTAGTGCCCTGCTTGCTTTCACACTTTAACTATGTCTACAGTCCACAGAAATAGTGCTGTCTGCACTTGGGGTGGCTTTTCTAGCATACTAACCTGAGGTGATCCCCAAGACAGTGCTCACAGCAGGCAGGAGAGCTTGTGTCCTGAGTGATCCTATATCCAGTACATTTGACCACAGTAACTGTCAGAACGTACAATGACTAATCACATAGCTTCCATAGGAATGGTTCCAGAAATTAGTTCCCTAATGCAAACATTATACACACGCTCTATCTAATGTGCACTAGAAATAGATATCCTCTCATAAGGACTTTTTATGTTTAAATTTGCTGAATGAAAATGAAAACATAGCTTCAAAATAAGACATAATATACATTCACGGTCTGTCATTTAATCAAAGACTGAATCCTATTTAAATATTGGGGTAAAGCATTTTACAGCATCAGTAAGCTATAAAACTCAAGCTAAAACTGTAACACATGTTTAGAATGCTATTGGGGGAGGGCCTAGGCCCTGCTCTGGATGAAATGTCAGTTACTGGAGATCCACCATGGAGGGCCTCACCCTCCTTGGTGATCAGAGTGGAGATTGGGTGGGGGACTGGGGGCCCTGGTGGGGAGGGTGGGGGATGAGAGGAGGGAGAGGGAGCTGGGATTGACACTTGAAACAATAGTGTTTCTAACATAAATTTAAAAAATTTAAAAAAAAGGAAGCACTGTCTCTTTTCAAATCATCGATGTTATGCTTCAGTTGCTCTACTTCTCCATTTGCTTCCTCAGATTTCTTCCTAAATCCTTCTTCAAGCAAAGCCTTTTGATCCCAAAAGAATGACCATGAGAGAGAAGTAAATATTGTAAAATCCCAGCATTGTATGAGTTATAGTTTCAAATCTTTAGCAAGGGGTGCTTGGTTTCCCCCTAAATAATTTCCCTTACAATGAAGATTATCTTGTGAGTTAGGCCTACATATCTGGGGAAGGAGAATTGAAACTTCACTGATGTTGACCCATAGTTCGTAACCCTCCTAACCTTCTGTAAAAGTTGGTTCTATATTTTACATCTCTGGTTCTTTGTGGGTGTCACGTCCTGTAATTCTACCTTCAATGACACAATGATATAACAAGGAGCAATATATGAGCAGTGAGAAACTGTTGCATAGAAACAGAAGAATACAGCAAGTTTAGGGATGGACTATAGGTGTTCTGGGCAGAACTGTAATGCACAAACATCAACTAGGTAAAAAGGTTTAGAACACTATATACTCATTATTTCAGTCATTACAGACTTTTGGATAAAAAAATCAGGTGAAGGTTAGGTGGGGACATGCAATCTTTCACAACTGTATCCATAATGAACACACAGAATGCTTATTCCTAAATAAGACAACCATGGTCAATGAAGACACAGCCACACTACAGACATGAAGACGTAGAGTCATGACAGTTAATGGCATAATCATTACCAGAAGCTTCTTCTGGAATTGCTGGGGGGGGTTGTCATTGAAAGAGTACTCCATGAAGACAACAATGGCTTCCTTCTCACAGGCTGTGTTCTCACCTAGCAGTTCCTGAAGTGTGTTTGTAGGGAGCCTTAGTCACTGGGTCATCTGCTCACTGTAGTGGTCATCTGCCTTCTGCATAGCTGCTAAGTTCTCACACAGGGCCAGAGTTGTCACAGCATCATCCAGACAACACACTGTTGATGGCATCTGTGTAGGTCACCACCAGAGCCCCCAGTCCTTTATGAACAAGGAGTTTTAGGGGATAAATGTGAAGCTAAAAGTGAATAGGATCCAAATTTTTAAGATTAAGCTACATTTCTAAATCTCACATGGCTACATTTACACACTCATAAACACACACTCTCATACACATACACACCTCCTTCAGCAAGTCATCAATCTCATAGTATCCCTTTGTGTTTGTGGTTTTCTAGTTCATAATGCTAAAAGTTAATATCTATCTTCATCTAATAAATTCCACTGCATGAAAAATAGAATTTTGCATTTAAAACTTTAAAGGAAAATAGATTGTATGAGCTAACAAGGGAAAAATATATCACATGATTTCTTAATAGTATGAATGTGCGCAGCTTAAACACTAGTTTTCACATTCAAACTATTTCAATTTCCAATTTCCATTTTACTTTATCATTTAGAAAATAATTAACATGGAAGATATCCCCTATGATAATAGAATATATCAGCTTAATTTGTTTAAAACTGATTTTATAGGTGCTTAAGTGCCTTTCCTCCAGTGACTATATTAGTTGAGAATTTTATATAGGTATGTTACAGACATAGATACTAGCGATGAAGTCTTTAAAGAAGGACTTGTAATCTATAGGTAAGTATAAAACATATATTTTTCAGAGTAGAAGTGCAAGTATAATATCACCATATAGAGATAATTTTTTAAATATGCATATTATGAACTCCCACCATCCCCCCCTTGGATCTTCCTGGACATACTCCATGCACAGAGTGGACCCCCCAGCAGGAGAGACCACCCTGAGTCCAAGCACACCTCACTCTTGGCCATACTTAGTCACTCTTCCCTCTTCCTTCCACCCTCCACTTGAATCTTGACCCCACTATGCACTCCATTTGAGTGAGGAGAACACAAGAAAAGGCCAAATCATCCAGAGTTCCAGACACTGAAGTCGTGGCCCACCTACGACACCAGGAGACTAGAGGAGAGGGAGAGACCCCACCTGTACCCACTCGAAGAAATGATGGGAAGACAACAGTATAAAAATACACTCAACAATACAAAGACCAATGTGACACCAACTGAATCTAGGGACTCCACTCCAGCAAGACCTGAAAAATCCAATGCAGATGAAGCAGAACACAAGGACCTTAACCTTGCCCCAACCTGCAGGACAATCACCGTGGGACTGGGGACACCTAGGAGAGAGATGGGGCACAAGAGAGAGATGAGGAACAGACGACAAGACAGGATTCTGATTAAGTTGACAACCTTTATTCATCCCAAAAGGATTTACATAGGGGAAATGAGAAGGGGAAGGAATAGGGAGTGTACTGCAGCTGCAAGGAAGCTGGCAGGGCAAGAGGTCAGTGGGAGGGGTAGAACATCTTGTATTGCCTGGTAACCTGACAGCAGGTTCTTACTTTATCTTCTTCAATCTGTCTTGTATTGCCCAAGCTTATCCCCTGACAGACTTGGTGGTTTTCTGTTGAGTCGATCTTTAACTGACAGATAGCCACAAGCCTGTTTCTGGAATTTGCTTTGAGTCCTAAGGGGCAGCAGGGTGGTCTGGAGTCATGTCCTCTTTATGAGGACATGATGCTGCTGGAGCTGGATTATGGCAGAGGCCCCTGACACCTTAAAAACTATTTATGAAGATGATAGAGACCCCTAAAAAATAGAAGAATATCCCTTAAAGAAATGGAAGAAAAAATAAACAAAAAATGGAAGAAAAGACAAATAAAAAATTTAAGAAATAAGCAAATCTGTTAAAGAATCTAAAGAAAGCCAAGAAAAAACAGCCAAACACTTGAAGGAAACAATTCAAACAGTTCAAAGCATGAAAGGTGAAATAGAAACAATAAAGAAAACACAGAATGAGGGGATGCTGGAAATAGAAAAGCTGGGTAAATGATCAGGAACTACAGATGTAAATATAACCAACAGAATCCAACAGATGGAAGACAGACTTTCAGGTGTCGAAGACTCACAAGAGGAAATACAGTCATCAACAAAGAAAATCTCAAGTCCAACAAATCCCTAACACAAAATATCCATGAAATATGGGAAAGCATGAAAAGGCCAAACTTAAGAATAATAGGTATAGGAGAAGGTGAAGAAATGCAGCTCAAAGGTACAGAACAAAATCATAGAAGAAAACTTCCCCAACCTAAAGAAGGATATGCCTATGAAAGTACAAGAGTCTTATGGAACACCAAATAGACAGAACCATAAAAAGAACTTCCCTTGTCACATAATAATCAAAGCACCAAACCTACAGAATAAAGAAAAAATATTAAGAGCAACAAAAGAAAAAGGCCAAGTAACATATAAAGACAGACCTACCCAAATTGCAGTAGACTTCTCAATGGAAACTTTGAAAGCCAGTAGGTCCTGGATAGATGTTCTACAAATGCTAAAGGGAAACATGGATGCCAGCCCAGACTACTATAACCAGCAAAGCTTTCTTTCAATTACTATTGCTGGAGTAAACAAGATATTCCATGACAAAACCAGATTTAAACAATGCATATCCACAAATCTAGCCCTACAGAAAGTAGTGGAAGGAAAACTCCAACCCAACGAAGATAACCACACTGACAAAAACATAGGCAATAGAAAATCCCACTTTACCAAACACTAAAAGAATAAAAGGGGAGAAATCCACATACAAAAAAACCAACAACAACAAATCCAAAACAAACAAGAATCAACAATCAATGGTCATTAATATCTCTCAATGTCAATGGCCTTAACTTCCCTATAAAAAGACACAAGCTAACAGAATGGATACCAAGACAGAATCCATCCTTCTGCTGCATAGAAAAAACACATCTCAACTTCAAAGATAGACATTACCTCAGAGTAAAGGGTTGGGAAAAGATTTTCCAATTCAATGGACCAATGAAACAAGCTGGTGTAGCAATCCTAATATCTAACAAATTAGATTTCAAACTAAAATCAGTCAAAAGAGATGAAGAAATGCATTTAATATTCATCACAGGAAAAATCCATCATTATGAAGTCTTAATTATGAACCACTATGCCCCAAATAAAAAGGCATACACATTCACAGAAGAAACATTTCTAAAGCTCAAATCACACATAAAACCTCACACATTTATAGTGGGAGACTTCAACAACCCACTCTCACCACTATACAGGACTACCAGACAGAAACTTACCAAAGAAACAAAGGAACTAACAGATATTTTGAACCAATTTGGTTTAATAGACATCTATAGAAAATTCCATCCAAACACAAAAAAAATATACCTTTTTCTCAGTGCCACATGTAACATTCTCTATAATCGACCAACTTTAGCAAAGTGGCAGGATAAAAAATTAACTCAAAAAATTCAATAGCCCTACTATATACAGATGATAAATGGACTGAGAAAGAAATCAGAGAAAAATCACCGTTTACAACAGCCACAAACAACATAAAATATCTTGAGGTAACGCTAACCAAACAAAGGAAAGGCCTGTAACACAAGAACTTTGAATCTTTCAAGAAAGAAAATAAGAAGATACCAGAAAATGGAAAGATCTCCCATGCTCTTGGATAGGTAGGATCAACATAGTAAAAATGGTAGTCTTGACAAAAGCAATCTACAGATACACTGCAATCCCCATCAAAGTCCCAACACAATTCTTCACAGACCTTGAAAGAATAATACTCAACTTTATATGGAAAAACAAAAAACTGAGGATAGCATAAAACAGCCTGATACAATAAAGCAACATATGGAGGAATCACCATCCTGAACTCAAGCTCTATTATACAGCCATAGTCCTGATAAAAACTTGGTATTGTCACAAAAGTAAACATGTAAACCAATGGAATAGAATTGAAAACCCTGATATTAACCCAAACACCTATGAACACCTGTTTTTGACAAATAATCTAAAGGTATACAATGGAAAAAAGAAAGCATCTTCAACAAATGGTGCTGGCATAACTAGATGCAGACATACAGAAGATTGCAGATAGATCCATATCTATCGCCATGCACAAAACTTAAGTCCAAATGGATCAAAGACCTCAACATAAATCCAGCCACACTGAACCTCTTAGAAGAGAAATTGGGAGGTACCCCTGAATGAATTGGTACAGGAGACCACCTCATGAGCATAACTCCATTAGCACAGCCATTGAGACAAACAATTAATAAATGGGACCTTCTGAAACTGAGAAGCTTCTGTAAGGCAAAGGACACAGTCAACAAAACAAAACGACAGTCCACAGAATGGGAAAATATATTCATCAACCCCACATCTGACAGAGGGCTGATTTCCAAAATATACAATGAACTCAAGAAGCTAGCCACCAAAACACCAAACAATCCAATTTAAAAGCGGGATGCAGAACTAAATAGAGAATTTTCAATAGAGGCGTCTAACATGGCTGAAAGACTCTTAAGAAAGTGCTCAACATCCTTAGCCATCAGGGAAATGCAACTTTTACACTGGTCAAAATGGCTAAAATCAAAAACACTAATGATAGTCTATGCTGGAGAGAATGTGGAGAAAGAGGAACACTTCTCCATTGCTGGTGGGAGTGCAAACTTGTATAACCACTCTGAAAATCAGTACAGCCATTTCTCAGGAAAGTGGGAATCAGTCTACCTCAAGATCCAGAGATTTCTCTCTTGGGCATATACCCAAAATATACACATTCATACAGCAAGGACATATGTTCAATTATGTTCATATCAGCATTGTTGTAATAGCCAGAACCTGGAAGCAACCTTGATGCCTCTCAACTGAATAATGAATGGAGAAAATGTGGTATAGTTACACAATGGAATATTACTCATCAGAAAAAAAACAATGAAATCTTGAAATTCTCAGGTAAATGGATGGAACTGGAAGAAAACATTCTGAATGAGGCAACCCAATCACAGAAAGACAAGCATGGTATATACTTAGTCATATATGGATATTAGACATAGAGCAAAGTATACCAACCTACAATCCACACCATCAGAGAAACTAGGAAACAAAGAGGACCCCAAAAGAAGAATGCATGGCACCCACAAGAAGGGTAGGGTGACAAGAATTGCACAGCAAATTGGGAGCACTTGGGGAGAGAGGAGGGAGGTAGGAAGAGGAGAAGGGGAGGGGGGAGAACAGGAGGACTGAGACAGGGGAGAAGTAGAGGAGGGTAAGAAATGAGATACCTTGATAGAAGGAGACAGTATAGGTTTGGAGAGAGGTCTGACACAGGTGAAATGTTAGGGGACCCACAGGGATGAACCCAACTAAGAATCTAGGCAGTGGTGGAGAGGTTGTCCTTGATGCCCTTCCCCTACAATGAGATTGATGACTACCTTGGTGGCCATTCATAGAGCTATCACCTAGTAGCTGATAGAAGCAGAAACAGGCACCCACATCTAAACACTGAGCCGTACTCCTGGAATCCAGTTGCAGAGAGGGAGGAGGGATGAGCAAAAGAGCCAAGACTGTGCTGGAGAAACCCACAGAAACAGTTGACCTCGCCTAGTGAGAGCACGGAGACCCTAGTCGTAAAGTTGAAGAACCAACATTGTACTGAACCAAGCCTTCTGAATGTGGGTGCCAGCTAGGTCAGGGCAGCCTATGGGTCCTCTGACAAACTTGGTGGAACCCAAATTGCTGCACACAGAACACAGCTCCGAGTGGAGCAAGGACCTCAGTGTAAGATCAGACAGACTGAATCATACAGAAGAGAGACTGGGGAGTGGGCTTGAACTCATTTGCTCAGGAACAGACTTTCTGAACAAGATCCATATCTCATAGTCTTTAAGAGAAATTAACAAACAGGATTTCATGAACAGGATAATTCTGTAACCATTATAAATCAGTTACATCGATAGTGTTCAGAATATATAGAGAGCTAAAACCATAACCAAACAAACAACTGAACATGAAGAAAACAAATAGCCCAATGTAAAATTTGGCCAAAGAACTGAACAGAGAGCTCTCAAACTGTCAAATACATAATAAGAACCACATAATAAAAGTTTCATTCTTAGCCACCATGGAACTGCAAATTAAAACTGCTTTGCGATTTCATCCTATGGATCAGAAAGGCCAGAAGCAATAAAAAATGATTGAATGTTTCTATTTACTGACTCACATGTGACCTCACAGAGACTGTGACAGCACAGGTGACCTCACAGAGATTATGACAGAGCACACAAACACATGCAAAATTTCAAACTAGACAAAGTCCCCGCTGAGAAGAGGAGTAGACACAAAGTCCTGACAGAACTTTAGTTTTAAAATATGATTGTTGCTTCACAGATAGTGTCAAAGTACTTACAAATATGCCAATGATATCCTTTATAATGAAAAATCCTAAAATTTACATAAAATCACAAAGCCTCTTTAACCAAATTACTCAAGCAAGAACAGCAGCACACACCCTGATTTAATAGAAATTACTAGGCTATAGTAATCAGAACAGTATGGCTTATTCAAAAATCTTTCCCAAAGTACTGTTAACCGACACCACAAGAAGAGCAAAGTAGGTGACAATGGACATATCTGTCTCAGAATATCATGCTGTACCTCACTAATTTGTACAATTAACATGTGTCAATGAGTATCCTTAAAGTATGGTAATAATAAAACAAAGATATATAAAACCTCAGAAATAAATCGATAAATTAACTATCACCTGAAGTTTACCGAAGCTGTCAAAAACACACACAGAAGGAGGACAGTGTCTTCAACAAAAAGTGGTGGGGAAACAGGGCAGCCATGTATAAAAAAGCAGAATTAGATCCTATGCACTCTACATAGAAGTCAGCAAAGAGATACAGAGTTAAGTACTGAGATGTGAAACTGGACACAGCAATCCACTAGTGTGCATGTGCAAAAGCATCAGACCAGCACAGGACAGGAAGAGCTGCATCTTCAACAGCCAAGGAGGGACTCAACCTGGAGTGATGAATGGAAAAGAAAACATGCTGTACATTTGCAAGGGACATTGATACAGACATACAAAGTAAGAAATCCTGTGATATAAACATGTAGATGAACACAGAAAGCTTCTAGTTAAATGGAATAACTGGGCAAACACAGACAAAGTATACAAGATCCCATGTACATACAAATCTTAAAAAGTTGACTAGAAACAGCACAATGTTGGATACTCCATGTCTGGAAAGGGGATACTTCAGAAGATATTGAACCAAATCCATAAAATTCCAGTTGCATAAGAAAGGAAATATACAGAAAGCATAAAACCATGAGAGGAAAAAACAGAGTTTCTAAATATTTATCTTGACAATGGCATTTCCATCTATGACACAAAAAGTAAAAGAAAACAAATAAAAAATACAAGTAGAGCAGAATCCAACTAAAAGGCTTCCTGCTAGGAGAAGAAATCACCAAGAAAACAGAAACCAGAATAGAAGAGCAAAGTTTGCAAACCACATATTTTCTAGGAGATATTCAAAATAAAAATATCATGCAACTCAACAGCAATACAACTCAAATACCCAATTAAATATGGGGAGGAACTTGAATATGTATCGCTAAAAGTAAAGCTCACAATGGCTGTTAAGTTTATGCACAGATAGTGAACATCATTATCTTCAGGCAACTGAAGTCAAAATTGAAATGAAGAATCATCAGAGCTCTTTAGGTGACTATCAATAAAGACAAAAGACAACAAGTTGTGAAGAAGATATTGAAAAAGTGAACACTATTGAATAGAAAATAAATTGGTATGAATAGTCAGGAGAATATTAGAGCATTTCCTAAAATAAAAAAATGCAATTTCTGTATGATTCAGAGATCCTACTTCTATGCATAAGTAATGGTTAGTCTTCATTGTTGATTTGATAGAATATTAAATCACCATGGAAACAAATCCCTGGGAATTTCTATGAGGGGTTATCTAGATTAGGTCATGTGGGAGACCTGTCCTAAAGGTGAGTGCTACTGTTCCATCTGCTGTGTCTCAAGCTCATGGAAAAGGAGGAAGAGAACTGAACAGGGGTCTTTGTTCCTCTACTTCAAGATTGTAGATGAAACTTCGGCAACTCCCTCATGGTCTGGCTGTTTGCTTCATAGGGCTGTGTCCTCCTGAACTGTCAGTCAAAACAAACCCTTTCTCCTGTGAGTCAGGTTTTAGTTTTTGGGGTTGTTTTTTGTTGTGAGCTATTTGGTTACAGAAATAGAAAGTAGATATGTGGATATCTATTACTTATGGTTAATAAAGATTGCTTGAGAGTTCATGATGCAAAGCCGGCCACAGGATGCAGAGGTCGGGCAGTGGTGGTATGCAACTTAAATCCCAGGATTTGAAAGATATAAAAGAAGAAGCAAAGTCTGTTTAGAGAATTTGTCTCCAGCCCCATTGAAGAAAGGCAGCATTCTGGGACTGGAGTCAGGACTGGTGGAAACAGGATCACAATTTCAGTATGAGGTAGAGGTAAGAGCTAGTGGCTGGCTGCTTTGCTTCTCTGATCTTCAGCTTGAAGCTTGATCCCCAATATCAGTCTCTAGGTATTAATTATTGGTTCTATATAAATAAGATAATGTAAATCCAGAGGTGTGAGTACAATCTTCAAGGGCCAGGCTCATCTGTGTGTTGATATCCTGGCTTCTCCCTCTCCGAAGGTCCTGGGCAACCTGGCCCTGTTCCTGGTCCAGACTCCTCTATTTCTCCAGCTCTGGTGGTTTCTCCTCTGCACCCTCCTGTACTCAGAGCCAGCCCTCTCCTGGGCTTGTGCCTTCTCCTTAGGGAATCTTTCCTGGTCATGGGGACTCTCTAATCCTTGGGTTCACTCCCCTTCACTGGATCACTCTTCTCTAGGTGACTTTCCCTGGCCACTGTGATCTTGTCTTCTCTGGGTGATTACTCCTCACCCTGCTCAAAGGCCATCAAAGATTGCATGGCTGCATCATGCATGGCTTCAGTGACTATGTAAGGACTCTGCATGCAGAAAACATGCTGATCTGGGGTCAAGCAGCCTTGGCCCAAGGCAGCTCAATGATGCCAATTTCAATGGCTCCATCTTCTGAGCCTTATTCTAAACTGCTCACTTTCCCTTTTAAGCAAGTGCCTTCCTTCCTGTTCTTTCTCTTTCCATTTCTGCTTCCAATGGGTTAATACCTACCCCTCACTTTGCTCCCTTTCCCAATAAACTCCACGCTAAGTGTGGTGGTTCATGTTTCATCACTGAAGCTGCAGCAAAGAACAACACCATGTTTCTTGTGCAAGTATTGAGAACACCTAAAATGCTGATAGACTATGAATGGTCCTCAGTGGCTGGATGGGTAAAGATGATGTGGAAGAGGAGCACAGCATTTAAGAAGGAAAGAAAACCTGCCATTGGTAACACTATGTATAAACCTTAGAGCATTAGACTACATGACATGAGCCAAATACAAAGACACAGTGTTACTAATGCCTCTCTGCAGGAAAATGGAAAACTTGTGAATTTAGACACTGCTCTCAGATGTCTAAAACCCAGGGAAGGAATAAAGGATGAATCAGCAGGCAAGATGACACAGGGTGGAGAGTCTCTCACTGCTACAGCCAGTTTATTTTAATCTCTGCAACACAGATGAAGGTGGAAAGAGGTGTGGCATGTACCTACAGGCACACAAACACAGCCACTCAATGGACCACATAACATCTCATACGCAACAGTAGTATTTTTTTAAACCACTT
The DNA here is from genome assembly GCF_017639785.1 of Mesocricetus auratus. NCBI lineage: Eukaryota > Metazoa > Chordata > Mammalia > Rodentia > Cricetidae > Mesocricetus > Mesocricetus auratus. The sequence continues at coordinate 78,914,143 of NW_024429190.1, forward strand.
AGTTCATCTGCTTAAGAAACCAAATTCATCTAAGTAGTTACTGTGGGGCAAACATGTACCTTCACTATCTACAGACTTAGCTGTTTCAAGAATTTCTAGAATGCCCCATGGACAGCTGATAAGTTTCACCATAAAAAAAATGTAAACCCAAGCAGTTGGACACTTGCTGTTCTCCAGAGGATTGAAGTGTGTTCCCAGCATCCATATCAGCCTGCTTCTGACTTTCTGTAACTCCAGCTCCAGGGAATCTAAAGTCTCTGAACACCAAAGATGCCTGTACTCACATGCATATACCACAGCAGACACCCATACTGCACAATATAAAAAGTTTCTCAGAAATGTAAACCTAACTACTTAACCCCATGCCCAAAATGTATTGTAGGCGTCTCAGAAGACAAGAAAGAAGTCATTCTTCATCCAATGAGATGAACTGATGTCATCCACCTTCTCATCAAAACATTCATCCATCTAACTGCCCCTAGATAATGTCATCTAACTTATCATCAAAGCATCCTTCCAGCCAACTGCAATTAGATAATGTCGTCCATTCACCTCCTCATGGAAGCTTCCTTCCACCTAATTGCTCCTGGTAGAAGTAGCACTCTGCTGTCTGGGTCACCTTTCAAAATGGAAGACTTGTTCCTCCAGTTATGGGAGTACTGATGGGCAAGAGTTCTCACATACCAGCACTTTTAATGACAAAGGCCTCCAGGGCAGACTTCCAGGGTTGGGTAGGCATGAGAGATGCAGAACTAGCACCCCAGACCCAACATAGGCTAGCTCAAAAGTTCCAGCCCAGCTCTCCTTCTGGAGTTCAGAGGTCAGAGGTCAGAGGCTGCCCCATGACAGCTCTTTCTCTTTCCATACTGCTTCTCTTCATGTACTGGACTATACCAGAGTACACACAGGTGGGATTCTCAACGAAACTAGAAGGGTTATCATAAGGAAAATCCTTTGTTTTGTTCACTAATATCCAACTGCTCTCCCTAGAACCCAGGAATTTAACTGCTAAATAAACTTTTATTGGATTTGGAGTCATTCGCCTGAATGGCAAGATATAAAAGCATGTCTTCCCTAATATAATACATCCGACCACCACACAGTAATGGTGCATGTCTTTATTCCCAGCACTCAGGAGACAGAGGCAGGCAGAGCTCTATGAGTTTGAGACCAGTCTGGTCTACAGAACAAGTTCTAGGACACCCAGGGATACACAGAGAAACCCCGTCTCAAAACAAAACAAACCCAAAAACAAAAAAAACTAATTTTATCAAATAGTGAAACCTAAATGGATCAGTTTTTATCTCAGCTGTGTAGTTCAGTCTGCGGAACTTAGATCTATTTATACACAGACCAATCAGTTGGATCACAACAGTTCAGAAGGGTCAGCCTTAGCCTATCTGACCTTTTTCACCTCCCCCAGGCCCTGGGTGTCCAAGAAGACCAGGGCGTGCTCTGACTTGGTGGGAGGTGTCACACACCACATCCGGATGCCCTTGGTTTGCTACTGAATCAGTGGGATGGGGGTTTGGTAGCAGGGATGGGGAGTCAGGAGGGAGAGGGCACTGCAATTGGTATATAAAGTAAGATTGTTTTTTATTTAAATTTAAGAAAAAGAAGGAGCCTCAACAGTTGGGTCCTTTGAAACTGAAGTCATGGAGCTACCTTTGGCCCAGGTCTGCATGACCCCAGCTTAGCATGGTTTCTGCATGCCAAGTAGTCCTTACATAGCCACTTAATGCATGCACCATGTGCCATGAATGCATGCAAGCTTTGACAGCCTTTGAAGGGTCAGCCTAATGTCAGCATATCAACAAGGGGAGCATGGCAAGGAACAATCACCTTTTGATGGCAGATGGGAGCGGGTAACATCTCCAAGAAAAGAGCCATCCTGGAGCAGGGAGAGACCCCAAAGATTCCAGAGGCCCTGCAATCAGAAAAGATTCCCTAAGGAGAAGGCACAGGTCCAGGAGATGGCTGGCATGGAGTAACAGGCAGGTGCTGAGGAGAAACCACTGGGCTGGAGAAGGAGAGGAGTCAGGAGCAGTAATGGGGCCAGGTTGCCCAGGACCAGAGGAGAGGGAGAAGTCAGAATATCAACACACAGATGAGCCTGGCCCTTGGAGATAGTTCCCACACCCTTGGATTTACATTATCTTATTTATGTAGCACCAATAATTAACACCCAGAGACTGATACTGGGGATAAAGCTTCAGGCTGAAGATCAGAGAAGCAAGCAATCAGCCAGTAGCTTTTAACTCTACCACAGACTGATATGGTGATGCTGTCTCCACCTATCCTGGACTCCAGTCCCAGAATGCTGCCTTTCCTCAACATGACTAGAGACAAATTCTCTAAGCCTGACTTTGCTTCTTCTTTTTATACCTCTCAAAGTCCAGGATTAAAGGTGCGTATCACCACTGCCTGGTCTCTATCGTTTGTGGCTGATTTTGCAAAATGAACTCTCAAGCAAGCTTTACTAAATCAGAAGTAATATATATCCACATATTTACTTTCTGTTTATGTAAATAAATAGCTGAAAACAAACAAACAAAAAACTAAAACCAGACTCACAGGAGAAAGGGTTTGTTTTGACTGACAGTTCAGGAGGACACAGCCCTATGAAGCAAACAGCCAGACCATGAGGCAGTTGCCGAAGTTTCATCTACAATCTTGAAGTAGAGGAACAAAGACCCCTGTTCAGTTCTCTTCCTCCTTTTCCATGAGCTTGAGACACAGCAGATGGAGCAGTATCACTCATCTTTAGGACAGGTCTCTCACATGACCTAATCTAGATAACCCCTCATAGAAATTCCCAGGGATTTGTTTCCATGGTGATTTAATATTCTATCAAATCAACAATGAAGACTAACCATTACTTATGCATAGAAGTAGAATCTCTAGATCATACAGAACTTGTATTTTTATTATATTAGGAAATGCTCTAATATACTCCGGACTATTCATACCAATTTGTGTTCTATCCAATAGCAAACAGGGTTCACTTTTTCAATACCATCTTCAAAACTTGTTGTCTTTTGTCTTTATTGATAGTCAACTGAAGACCTCTGATGATTCATCATTTCAATTTTGACTTCAGTTCCCCGAAGATAATGATGTTCACTCTCTGTGCATAAACTTAACAGCCATTGAGAGCTTTACTTTTAGCGATACATATTCAAGTTCTTCCTTATATTTAATTGGGTATTTGAGTTGTATTGCTGTTGAGTTACATGACATTTTTATGTATTTTGAATATCTCCTAGAAAATCTGTGGTTTGCAAACTTCACTCTTCCATTCTGGTTTCTATTTTTCTTGGTTATTTCTTCTCCTGGCAGGAAGCTTTTTAGTTGGATTCTGCCTTAGTTGTGTTTTTTTATTTTGTTTCTTGTACTTTTTGTGTCATAGTTAGAAATGCCATTGTCAAGATAAATATTTAGAAACTGTTTTTTCTTCTCATGGTTTTATGCATTCTGTACATTTCCTTTCTTATGCAGCTGGAATTTTATGGATTTGGATCAATATCTTCTGAAGTATCCCCTCTCCAGACATGGAGTATCCAACATTGTGCTGTTTCTAGTCAACTTTTTAAGATTTCTATGTTCCTGGGACCTTGTGGAATTTTCTTTCTGTGCCCAGGTATTCCACTAACCTAGCTGCTTGCTGTGAGCATCTACATGTTTATATCACAGGATTTCTTTCTTTGTATGTCTGTATCAATGTCCCTTGCAAATGTATGGCATGTTTTCTTTTCCATTCATCACTCCATGCTGAGTCCTCCTTGGCTGTTGAAGATGCAGCTCTTCCTGTCCTGTGCTGGTCTGATGCCTTTGCACATGCACACTAGTGGATTGCTGTGTCCAGTTTCACATCTCAGCACTTAACTCTGTGTCTGTTTGCTGTCTTTTGTGTACAGTGTGCATAGGATCTAATTCTGCTTCTTTGCATGTGGATGCCCTGTTTCACCACCACTATTTATAAAGACACTGTCTTTCTTCGATGTATGTTCTTGACACTCTTGACACACATCATGGATTTATTTCTGAGACTCTTACTCTGTCCCATTGGCACATATCATTGTTTTGTTATTTCCATACTAACTCTACATCCCTCCCCCATTCAACAGAACCCTCCTCCACACCCTCTTCCCCACAGCAGCCAGTCCTGGTGCTCTACTTCCTCTTCTGTTTGGGAGCCAGCCAGGTCCCCACCCCCATGAAGGCAGGAAGAAAAGGTGGCCTGAGAGCAGAGGCTCCTGGAAACCGTGAGGCAGAAGTCTGAGCCCCAGGCCAGAGCTGCAACTCTCCTCCCATCCTGTGCACAAGCTGACTGGACCCCTGCATCTGAGTCTGGTGAGTGGGAAATCCTTTCAGTTTCATTTGCAAGCGTGAAATGTAAACTGCTGGTCATGTCATTTGTCTGTAGAGGGAGGGTTTGGTGTTTGGGGTGGGTTGAAGATATACAACTGCTGATCTCCAAATGTGTGAATGTAAATAAAGTTAATGTTGGGTGGCTAAAAGTTTTACCAAGCAGCTAAGCTACCACAAGTGCACTGGAAATTTGTTACCACCGGTATTTTAAGGGAAATGAAAAATTCATTCTTTTTTTTAATCTCATGGTTGAAAATGTGTCCAATAGTCTCTAGTTTGTTTTACAGTTATTCACCCATTTTTTACAACTCTTAGTCCGATAGTGGACAGATTGAACAGACAGAGAAATAAAAGGACATAACTACTACTACATTGTAACCCATTCAGTGGATTGTGTGTCTATAATGCTAGCTTTCTTTTTTTCCAGTACAATACTATAAATGTAATGGCTTGTCTAGTTTTATAAATAGGAAAACTTTAATAGCAACACATACTTATGAGGCACCATGTGTCCAGGCCTGGGCATTTGCACAAGAGTCTTTCTTATGGAATTGGCATATGCCTCTCCAACAGTGAAGTCTCTTCAATCAAGGTATACTAAAATGCACAGGCAGGCAGAAACTTTTCCTACAGTTAACTGTGGCTAAGTATCTGTGAAGCATTTGGAAAGAGGATAAATATGATAAGTGGAAAATAAAATACAAACAGGAATTGTTGTGAGAAAGAACACCAGAATGCTCAAGATGCATTTATTGATCCTCAATGCTCAGTTGAGTTACATTTTCAGTGACTTATTCATTTTTATTTGATATATATGAGTGTTTTGCTTGAGTGTGTGTAAGTGCACTGCATACATACCTGGTGCCTTGGAGGACAGAGAGGGCCCGGGATCCCCTGGAACTAGAACTGCAGACAGTTGGAAGTCCCCTGTGTAGGTACTGGGAATGGAAGTCAGGTCCTCTGCAGAAGTGGTGTGTGCTCCCAACTGCTGAGCCTTCTCTCCAGTCCCCCTATAGAGAGAAGGGGCTGATCAGTCACACAGCTCAGGAACAAGAAGGGGAAACATAGTGTCTTTTCAGAGAAGCTTCTCCTGGCTTTGCTTTGTGTTAATATGGGATGGAGAGGAGACTCAAAGGCTATGCCTACAACCATCCCATAATGCCAGCAGCAGCGCCTCTGCTAAGTTGACAGGAGTTTTTATTTCCTTCTCTGAGTGTTACAGACACTCTTGATGAACAGGTCTTACTTAAAGATAAACCAAGATTTTGTATGGGTTATGTGAATTCTGTGCTCCTTAAGTATTTGTTAAATACTTACCTCACAGGCACATTGAGTATATTTTGGGAGTACCACATGACATCTCAGTGCATTTGAACACTGTATGATCAGGTTGGGGCAACGTTCCTGACACCAGACATTCTATTGACTATTATTTATTTAAGTTTGGTTTTAGTTGAAAACCACATGAAGCAGGAAATCTAGAATCAGCTGCTTAAGAAAATTAATTAGTATTAAGAGGGATTATAAAAATTAAAGAAATTGAAAGCCTGCCTTGCACACACACACACACACACACACACAACACACACACACACACACACACACACACGGTATGCTGGTACACAGAAAATTTAAATTTCTTCTCCACAAGATTATTGCCCAGATCACTTCAGGGTGGGAAAGAAAAATCAATAGTCTAAGTGACTTTGGCTTCACACTTTTTCTCCTCAGGAATGACTTTATTATAGTATAATTAGCATGACACACCTCACTGATTTACAGTGTACTATGGGTACATAGTGAGTTATGCAAGTGTGTTTCCATAAATGACTCTGGCTTATTTAACCCAGAGATGCTTTCCTACGGCAGCTCTCTGTCTTTTCAACGTGTCCCTCTCTGTCTCTGTCTCTGTGTGTGGGTGCATGTGTGCGTGCAAGGTTGTGAGTGTGTGCATGTATATGCATGTGTGTGTTCATGTGTGTGTCCTTGGGTGTGTATGTGTGTGTATGTATGTGCATGTGTGTTAATGTGTGTGTGTGTGAGTGTTACATTGTGTGTAGATCACAGGATAACATTTGGAAGTTAATTCTGTTCTTCCAACTTGTCGAGACAGTTCTCTCCTGTACTTTTTGCCATTCTGGGCACTCCCGATGAACTGGCCCTTCAGCTTCTGGGTAATTCTCCTGTGTTGGGATTTCAAAAGCATGTGCTGTATTCACCTTTTTGTGGAGTTCTTGAATTTAACTCAAATCTTCAGTGTTGTGGAGCCAGCTTGTTACCCTGCAGAGACACCTTGCTGGGCCCTGGATCGTTTTCAGGGCCTTTTTCTTGATATGTGGTTCAAAGGATCAAATCCAGAGACTTCTATATGTTAGGGAAGAGCCTGGTAGGATTTTAAATATAAAAGCATTTCATTCACTTACAGGCTCTCTATCTATCTATCTATCTATCTATCTATCTATCTATCTATCTATCTCTTTCTCTCGTCAGAACCTGCTCCAAGGAGTCAGCTGGGTTACCTGAGCAGGGGCATGAGGATTGAGAATTGCCAGATAAAGAAACATAGACAGAAACACAGGATAGATTCAGGAGGACTGCCCAGTCCGTGCCTTTAAGCACACCGGACACCCCAAGTTTAATTTAGACCCTGTTTATTTACAGACTAGAGGCACAAAGAAGAAAGAGCAGCATAGTCAGTTAACCAGCTCCCTGCACTGCCCTTGAATCATGGAGCAGCCAGGTTCACTGTCTATCACATGAGTCCTGCTACTAGAAAGCAGCTGCATTCCCTATCTCTATGTGCCTTTTGGCTGGCATCAAAAGCTTGTTAGATAATGTGTTCTTTTCCCTAGGCTTCATCAGAATTTTCTCATGACTCTCAAGCAGACTGAAACAAGCAAGCTTGAACTCTAATGTCAGAAAAGACTCCAGATGGAAATTGAGTCACCTGTGGGCTCCCACACTCTCTCTAGTTCTATTTCTCTGAGGATTCAAGCCCTGTATTAAATAATAGTTGAGGGATGGTCACCCTTGGCTGTATCCTATATTTAGAGGAACTAACTTGAATTATTCCCTATTGTGTATAATGCTGTTGGTAGGATTATAACAATAGCCTTGATTTTGTTCAGGTGTGTGCTTTCTCTTCCTGGTTTGTTCAGGGTTGTAATCAAGAATGAATTTAGTTTTTCAAAGACTCCATCTATTGAAATTACAATTTGATAGGATACAAGAAATTACCTTTTTATTTGTTAAAACTTACATCATATAAGATGTGATCTTTCCTGGCAAAAATAGATGAGCTGTTGAGGAGAATGTGAACTCATAGATTGTATAGAATATTAAGGAGTCCATTTGATCTACAGCATAGTTAACTCTGAAGTTTGTGGACTTGTGAGTGCCTGGACATTGTTTGAATGGGAGTGGTGTATTATACTAAACCTGGGAGGACAGAGAATGTTATCATTTCCCTTGTGGAAGGAGGACACACAAATTGGTTGATTCATATTTTTAGGATACAACTTATCTGATAGGAGAAAAGGTGTTCTCCTTAGGAAAGGGGGAGGGAAGTAAACACAGGAGAAGGAGAGGTGCAAGCAAAGTAACAATATGGATGGATGAAACAGCCTCAAGGAATCTCACTATTAACTGTTTACCTGAAACAATAAAAGCTATAATGTCCACAATTCAGTGTATGCATATATTATTTTAATGAAGCTTTTTCATCTAGGCATATGGAGCTCTCAAAGGCCACCTAACAAAAACAAAATCAAAGACCATACATGAGAAGCCCTCTTTTGAGTTGTTGGTGAGGTCTGTATGACACTTCTAGAACATACAGTCTCTTGTTATTGTCCTTAGTTATCCTCCAGAAGTGGGTGCTAATTCCACATTGCTGAATACATTATGATCTTCAGACACAGGACCTGGAGTCTCCTGAGCTCTAACTGACTTGGATTCTTGCCCTGCCCACCCTGCCCCACCCTAAGGACTATCTTTCATGGAACTAGAATGCATAATGAAGCTTCCAAAGGAGAGAGGCAACAACTGTCCAGACTATCTAGCAATGACACAAGAACTTCATCAATGATAACCTGTACAAAGGCCCTGTGGGTGTAGGAGTGGCACATAAGCCTTGGCAGTGACTGTGGTGGTTTGAAAAAATGGCCCTCAAAGGAATTGGCACTAGTAAGAGGTATGGCCTCGTTGGAATAGGTGCGGTCTTGTTGGAGGAAGTGCATCACTGTAGAGGTGGGCTTTGTGACCTCATACATGAGTGAGACAGACTACTTCCTGTTGCCTCCATAAGGTGAACCCTGTGGTGTTTACACAGTAGGAAACAATGTCGCTCATGACCACTATCTGCTCTGAACCCTCAGGAAGCAACTGAAGTGTGTTCTATTGCTTTATTATTTAAGTGATAACCAAAAAATGTAAAATAAAATGTCATATGCATTTCACACCATCACTCTTCACAAGTGGTTCCAAGCTTGTTTGATTGTGAGGTTGTTAGAAAGACATGGCTTGAATTTTAAAACTTTTTCCTATCATGAAATACTTGTTTTATTTGTTAGGTCATGTTCACGATTTTTTATTTCTGCAATTATGTTCTAATGAATTGTGTGCATGCCAACTTACTCAAGTAAAAAGATGCAGCTTGCTCTGGAATGTTAATCTTTTAGAAAGGTTTTTGACTCATTTGCAACCATGGTACAATATAGCATAACATCCATTTGTTTTCAGTCAACAGTTTGATTTTTGTCATAATAAATACTCTTCCAATATGACAAAAAGATGTAGCACTCTCAGCGACTTCACCAGCAAAATGTGTGCATGCATGCCACCATGTCCCACCATGATGATAATGGACTAAAGTTCTGAACACAAAGTGAGCCACCCAATTTAATGTTTTCTTTAATAAAAGTTATATGGTCATGGTGTCTCTTCACAGTAATAGAAACCCTAACTAAGACAGTGACCATCAACTACATGAGGCAGCTTCAGAAGCCAAAGAATCTGCCAGCACCTGCTCAGAGCTCTCAGATTCAGCAGTCATCCATCCACAGGAACCATGTCATCCCTGGTTTCAGGAGGCAGGGCTGTCTGTCCTCACGTCTCCACAGCCTGAGCTAGGCGTGTGTCTGTCAGTCACTCCCACCTCCACTACTGTCCCTCAGGCTGCCTACCAACCAGTGCATCCAGGGCACCATGACACATGCTTGATGATTTTGATCCCCACCATAGCTCAAACTCAGAGAGTAGAGCTCCTGGTTCTAGCACTGTGAGACATGAAGCATGTAGAGGTCAGATTGTGCCTATGTTCCATGTATTATATAGGACAGTAGTTTTCAGAGTGTGCCTTGCCCTAAGTGACTCCATTTCACATAACAGTGGTTTGCTTCATTTGAAAAGCAAATGCTGAGACAAAATGACTCTTTACCTTATATGTCCAAGTGTCTAGCATAGAGAATAAACATATTTTAATAAATGACATATTAATACAAATAAATTATTTCTAAATATAACATATCCAGTCAGGAACACCTAGACCCGTGCTTGTTTGAAGACCTTCTCCAAGATAACAAGCTTTTATGTCCAAACCACAGAACAATGACTGCTGCAGTGCCTTCTTGGATCATACTCTGAGCCATCATCAGGTCACCTGATGTATGTATCACTAGATTCCAAGCCAGCAAACTCTCAACTCTGTCCCCAGGTCTTCTGCTTGTCATGTTCAGCCCAAATTGATGTGGCTCACTTGAACTCACAATTGTTCACTCCCCTTATGCCTGAAGTCAGTCTGTGCTTTGAAGCAATCTGCCCCTTTAGCCATCTCTATATCTTGAACTGATACCAAGCCTTGAAACAACTGTGTATTTTGGCCAGCCTGTTCCAGAATAGTTCTCTCTGCATGTGCATATGCTATGTGATTTTGCCTTCCAAAATCCATACATATGCACTAGTGTGCATGTGCATACTCACATACACACACACACACACACACACACCCCTCATGCTCATGCATATATGCATAAGAGATGTGGTAATTGTAGTCATGTATTCTAACTCTGAGCTTACATAATATCATAATATGCCTTTGAGGTAAGAGAAATCTGACCCTCATCTGTTCCCTTCATCCTTTATGAATGAATTATGAATAGCAACATTTATACTCTATTCAATTGGGCTCATTTGTTTCTTAGGAATTGGATATGTAATGGGAGTGTATATAATCAGTTAAGTCTGCTTCTCATTGGGTCCATAGATAATCAAAGTAATATGTAGTGTTCATCTGGAAGGAATCTGCCTGTGTCCACAAAGTTTAATACAATCTGTAAGTGTGTTGTGCTGTGTCATAATGTAGTCTGTGCGTCCATCAATTCACTATTGCTGTACCTTCTACAGGAAAGAAGAACATTTCGAAATGTCTTCCAAAGATGACCCTGTTACAATCAAAATGATAGAAAGAAATCCCAATGACCTTCCTGGAATGGACACCAGTGACAGGAAGACATTGACAGGAAAAGCTGTGTTAAGTTTTCATAACATCAGCTATCAAAAGAAAGTGCAGAGTGGTTTTCCATTTCTTAAAAAACGTTGGGTGATAGATAGACTATCAAATATCAGGTATGTACATGAACTAAGGAAACAAATATATTGAACAACTTTTTCTAACAAGCAGACTTTCTCTATTATTAATAATGTGTGTGCATTTGTGTGTATGGATGTGTTACTGTGTATATGTGTGTATATAATTGTATCTGTGTGCATGTTCACATGTGCAGGTGTGTAGATGCATTGACACATTGTGGCACAAGGCCGGAAAAGACAACTTTGTATCACTAGATACAACCACTGTGTTGCAGACAGACTGTCTCATTGTCCATTGAAGTATATGACAGGCTAGCAGCCTCCAAGTGTCCTGGGATTCTCTTGACTCTGTCTCCCATCTCTCCCTAGAACATGGAGTTACAGGTGCTCACAACTGCACCCAACTTTAAGTGAATTCTGGATGTTTAACTTAGGTCTTCACCCTTGGACAGCAAGTGCTTTACTCATTGAACATTCCCCCAGCCTCATCTTCACATATATGCAGATAGACTCATGATCACATAATGAGATGGAGACTAAAAAATTCATAATGGATTAATGACACAGATCTTGACAAACACTTAGGCATATTACAAAAACAAAACAAACAAAAAGCAATTCTGAATAATTGTTGTAATTCAATAAAATTAAGGCTGAAAAGTAATATAAAAGGAATACTGTTAAAAATCAAGTGACATGAAGGAATATTACAAATTTAAATACTACAAATTTGAAAATATAAAATTATTTTGTGCATATCTATATATACATCCCCTACAAACCTTTCCTGAGAGTTTATAACAGGCTGTCTGGGGCAGTTACAAGTGATGAGATGGAAACAATGAGGAAGTCCCAACAGCAGAAAGTCCCGGTCCTCATGTATTTGCTCAAAATTCACTAAGAGCTACAAAGAGCTAAAAACCAATAATTCACACATTGTCCCAAGACACAGAGAAGCCATGCTTTCAACAAAATTTAAGGACAGAGCACACACCAAGAATTTATCCAGCTCAGTCTGCTTAGACTCTTCCTCCTGACTCCAACCATCCCCTCTGTTCTTGGGCACTGGTCGCTTCTTCTCCTCCACCTACAACCTCCATCATTTTCTTACCAAGAGCTAAGTTTTCTTTAAGAAAATGCCTTTTTTCAAGCTGGATATTATTAACTACTCTGAATCATTTTTCTGAAATAACTTGTACCTACTCATCAATGATTACGTCCTCTCCTTGAGGGATGACTCCCAACTCTAAACCGAGCATATTCTAATCTCTTTGTCAGGAAAGGAAATTATCATTTTATGTGTCTGTATTTGACTTTTCTATTTTGATTCAGAGGGTTTTGTTTTGTTGTTTTGAGTATTAAACTTGGTAATGCCCTCCTTCACTCTGGAGCACTTCTTTCTTTTGTTTGGATTTCTACTTAGCATGAATGGATTTTTATTTGATTCTATTTTAATAGTAAGAACACATCTACTGATAATCCCATGACTCGTTGGCTTCCTGTGATGAGGTTTACTAGACAGCAAGTAGGGCTATATGAAGATAATGACAAACATTAGCAAGAAGTTTTTATGTACTTGACACATACAGGGCATGTGTAGATGTAATGGAGTCTTCATGACAGCCTGCTTGTTGCTTCAAGGACACTAAACTTAGATGCACCATGTTTCAAAAAACAAGTCAATTAAATAATAAACAGGGGATTTTGTGATATCTGAACCATTTTTAATGAGTTCCCACTAGCAACTGTCATCTCTTATAAATAATAGACCACTATTAATATTTTATTTTTCTATGAGTATTTGTTTATTGTCTGTATAAAGTTTCATCCAACTTCCACAACATTTTCAGTGTAGACAATGAGGTAATATAATTTCTTTTAAATAGAAAAATTAGTCAGTTTGATTTTGTGTCTGCAGTGGGATCATGAAGCCTGGCCTCAATGCTATCATGGGACCTCAGGACGGGAGCAGATCTTTGTGAGTATAACAGAAAGCATGTGCAAGCTCTTTGCATCCAGTTTCCCTGCTGTAAAACCACCTCTATAGTTGCCTAAGTATTTGTGAGTATATGTGTGTGAGTCTGAGTCTGTCCCATGTGCTGTGGATAATGTGCAGGATGGTGCATTCTGATTTTCTACCACCATCATAAAGTCTTACTGGGTCTCTTTACTGATGGGAAATGATAGAGCAATTGGCATATGGTATTGGATCTCATTGGTATTCAATGCGGGGAAAATATTATTAAAGTTAGGAAGATGAAGAAGTTTTCTGGAGACAGAAAAACTTCACCAGGACTGATTTTCAAAATTCAGCAAGACTTTACCTGTTTTAGTCCCCAAGATCAGATAGCATGGAGGGGTGGTCATGTGGTTCATGTCTTGCAGTTATAATTCTGGACTGTATTAGAGAGCACATGCTGAAAAGAAAGGGGTGTGTGTGTGTGTGTGTGTGTGTGTGTGTGTGTGTGTATGATTTCAGTTAAACTTTTGAGAGGAATAATTTTTATTCTGAGTGACTGAACAGGGATAGCTGTTACTGAAAGGAGAAAGTAAACTACACAACATATATAACCCTTTGTAGGCTGTTAGATGTTTTAGCTGCAAGGAAAGACCCACGTGGATTATCGGGAGATATTTTGATAAATGGAAAACCTCGACCTGCTAATTTCAAATGTGCTTCTGGTTATGTCCCACAAGTAAGTGTTGGTAGGTTTGTAATTTTAGATTTCCTCTGCCTGTGTATGATTAGATGCTCAACTTGTGGGTTTCTGTGTTTCCAGTTCATTATACGACATATTTATAGGCCCAACTTTCTCTACATCAGTGTCTCTACACCAGACTCATTAGCCTGAGGCTGACATTATTAAATAGGAAGATGGGGAGGGGTTGGAGTATGATATCTGTGGTACAGTATCAACAATTGCAGCTGTGATCTAATTCTACAAAGGACTGCTGTTGTCCAACCTTGCCCTTCCTCCATCTTTCTCCACTGCTCAGATGTTTTATGCAAATAATTGCAGGTAGCAGTCACCAAAATTCCTGAGCTCTACATGGAAAGCAAATAGGAAGGATGGTTGAAAATGATTGCATCAGGCTATGTAGTTCAAATTAGTAATACTGAAATACTGTTTTATAGTAGGGTATTAGATAGAGTGTTGTTTTTGTTGTTGTTCTTTTGATTTAGTATATTAACAGAACCAGAAAAGATATCTCTCAGAGGTGGGCCCCAGTAGTGTTAACACCATAGGCAACTTTTCTGTGAAGACCTGACATTTAGTGCCAAGTTCATTATTGTTTCTTTTTTATTTTTATAGTAGTTATTTAGAAACAATCTTATTATACACATCAGTCACCCTGTTCCCTCTCCCTGCCATCCTCCCATTCCCCTCACAAACTCCCCCTACCCACTACCCACCCACTTCCCAAGGATGATGAGGCCTTCCATAGGGGATCGCCAAAGTCTGTCACATCGTTTGGGGCAGGGCCTAGGTTCTCCTCTGTGTATTTGGGCTGAAATAGTATCTCTCCATAAAGAATGGGCTTCCAAAGTCCATTTGTGCACTAGGGATAATACTGGTTTCACTGCTAGAGGTCCCATAGACTGGCCAGGCCTCCTAACTGGCACCCACATTCAGAGGGCTTGGTTCAGTCCAATGCTGCTTCCCCAGCCTTACGACTAGGCAACATGTGCTTTTACTAGGTCAGGTCAGCTGTTTCTGTAGGTTTCTCCAACACAGTCTTGACTGCTTTGCTCATCCCCACCCCCTTGACAACTGGATTCTAGGAGTATTGCTCAGTGCTTAGCTGTGAGTGCCTGCTTCTCCTTCCATCAGCTACTGGATGAAGTCTCTAGAATGGCAATTAAGGTAGTCATCAATCTCATTATAGGAGAAAAGCATCAAATGTGGCCACTCCACTCCTGCCTAAATTCTTGGTTGGGGTCATCTCTGTGGATCTCTGCACATTTCCATAGTGCCAGATGTCTCCTTAACTCTATACTGCCTCCCTCTATTAAGGTATCGCTTTTCTTGCTCTCCTCTATTCCTCCCCTATTCAGTCTTCCTGATCCCTCTTGTCCTCTCCCCTCCTCTTCTCCTCTTCTCCATTCTGTACCTGGCTCCCCTCTCCCCCCATGCTCACAATTTACTCAGGAGTTCTTGTCCCTTTCACCTTCTTCAAGGGCCCATGTATTTCTATCTTAGGGTCCTCTTTGGTTCCTAGTTTATCTGGAGGTGTGGTTTATAGCTGGTGGTCCTTTGCTCTATGTCTAAAATTTGTATATGAGTGAGTACATACCATGTTTGTCTTTTTGTGACTGGGTTACCTCACTCAGGATGGTTTATTCCAGTTCCATTCATTTGCCTGTGAATTTCAAGATTCCGTTGCTTTTTCTACTAATACTACATTGTGTAAATGTATATTTTCTCCATCCCTTCTTCAATTGAGGGGCATCT
Source organism: Mesocricetus auratus (assembly GCF_017639785.1). NCBI lineage: Eukaryota > Metazoa > Chordata > Mammalia > Rodentia > Cricetidae > Mesocricetus > Mesocricetus auratus. The sequence goes on from NW_024429190.1 coordinate 78,929,556, forward strand.
AGGTTGCTCCCAGGTGTTTGACTATTACAAACAATGCTGCTATGAACATTGTTGAACATATGTCCTTGTTGTATGAATGTGAATCATTTGAGGATATGCCCAAGACTGAATTTGTTGGATCTTGAGGCAGACTGCATCCCATTTTACTGAGGAATCTCCATACTGATTTCCAAAGTGGCCACATAAGTTTGTACTCCTACCAGCACTGGAGGAGTGTTCCCCTTTGTCCACATCCTCTCCAGCATAAACTTTCATTGGTGTTTTTTATTTTAACCATTCTGACAGGAGCAAAATGGTATCTCGGAGTTGTTTTGATTTGCATTTTCCTGATGTCCAAGGATGCTCAGCAATTTCTTAAGTGCCTTTCAGTCATTTTAGATTCCTCTATTGAGAATTTTCTATATAGCTCTGTACCCCATTTTTTTAATTTGGTTGTTTAGTGTTTTGGTGACTAGCTTCTTGAGTTCTTTGTGTATATTAGAGATTAGCCCTCTGTCAGACATGGGGATGGTGAAGATTTTTTACCATTCTGTGGGCTGCCTTTTTGTCTTGTTGACTGTATTCAGGAGGTCCCATTTATTAATTGTCAATCTCAATGTCTGTGCTAATGGAGTTATGTTCAGGAAGTGATCTCCTGTACTAATTCATTCAATGGTACCTCCCACTTTCTCTCCTAAGATGTTCAGAGTGGTTGAATTTATGTTGAGGTCTTTGATCCATTTGGACTTACATTTTGTGCATGGCAATAGATAAGAATCTATCTGCAGTCTTCTACATATCATCATCCAGTTATGCCAGCTCCATTTGTTGAAGATGCTTTCTTTTTTTTTCCATTGTATAATTTTAGCTTCTTTGTCAAAAATCAGGTATTAATAGGGGTGTGGGTTAATATTGGGGGTTTCAATTCATTTCCATTGGTCTACCTGTCTATTTTTGTGCCAATACCAAGCTGTTTTCAGGACTATAGCACTATAGAGCTTGAAGTCGGGGATGGTAATGCCTCCAGAAGTTCCTTTATTGTACAGGGTTGTTTTGGCTATCCTGAGTTTTTTGTTTTTCCATATAAAGTTGACAATTGTTATTTCAAGGTCTGTGAAGAATTATGCAGGGATTTTGATGGTGGTTGCATTGAATCTGCAGATTGTTTTGGGCAAGATTGTCATTTTTACATGTTGATCCTACCTATCTAAGAGCAGGGGAGATCTTTCCATTTTCTGGTATCTTCTTTAATTTCTTTCTTTAAAGACTCAAAGTTCTTACTATACAGGTCTTTCACTTGTTTGGTTAGCCTTACCCCAAGATATTTTATGTTGTTTGTGACTCTTATAAATGGTAACATTTCTGTGATTTCTTTCTCAGCCCATTATTGTCTGTATATCATAGGGCTACTGATTTTTTTTAGTTAATCTTGTATCCTGACACTTTGTTGAAGGTCAGCTGTAGGAGTTTCTGTGTAGAGTTTTTGTGTCACTTGTGTAAACTATTCTATCATCTGCATATAGTGAATGTTTGATTTCTTCCTTTCCCATTTGTATTCTCTTGATCTCCTTTCATTGTCTTACTGCTCTAGTTAGAACTTCAATATTGAAGATATATAGAGAGGGTGGAGCCTTGTCTTGTTCCTGATTTTAAAGGAATAGAAGTTTCTCTCCAATGTTGGCTGTTGGTTTACTGTATATTGTTTTTATTATGTTCAGGTATGTTAATGTTATCCCTGATCTTTCCAAGACCTTTATGATGAAGGGGGGTTGAATTTTCTCAAAGGATTTTTCAGCATCTAGTGAAATGATCATGTGGTTTTTCTTTTGCAGTTTCTTTATATGGTAAATTACATTGATAGATTTTTCATATGTTGAACCATCCCTGCATCCCTGGGCTGAAGCTTACTTGATCGTGGTGGATAATTTCTCTGATATGTTCTTGTATTCAATTTGTCAGTATTTTATTGAGTATTTTTGCATCAATGTTCATGAGGGAAATTGGTCTGTATTTCATAGTTGTATCTTTGTTTGGCTTGGGTACCAAGGTAATTATAGCCACTCAAAAAGAGTTTGGAAATGAACCTTCTGCTTCTATTGTGTGGAATAATTTAAGGACTATTGATATTAGCTGTTCTTTGACTTTCTGATAGAATTCTGCAGCGTAACCATCTTGTCCTGGGCTTTTTTTTTGGTTGGGAGACGATTGATGACTGCTTCTATTTCATTAGGAGTTATAGTTCTATTTAAATTGCTTATCTGTTCTTGATTTAATTTTGGTAAATTATATCTATCCTGAAAATTGTCCATTTCCTTTAAATTATTGAATTTTGTGGAGAACAGTTTTCAAAGTGTGACCCGAAGATTCTCTGGATTTCCTTTGTGTCTGTTGTTATGTCCCCCTTTTCATTTCTGATTTTACTGATCTGCATACTCTCTCTGTGTATCTTTTGCTTAGTTTGGATAAAGGTTTATCTATCTTGTTGGTTTCCTTGAAGAACCATTTCTTTGTTTCATTGATTCTTTGCATTGTTTTCTTTGTTTCTACTTTATTGATTTCAGTCCTCAATTTGATTTTTTTGCTGGCATCAACTCCTCCTGGGTGAGTTTCCTCCTTTTTGTTCTACTGCTTTCAGTTGTGCTGTTAATTCTCTAGTGTGACTATTCTCCATTTTCTTCATGTGGGCACTTAGAGCTATGAACTTTCCTCTTTGCACTGCTTTCAAAGTGTCCCATAAGTATGGGTATGTTGTGTTCAATTTTTCATTAAATTCTAGGAAGTCTTTAATTTATTTCTTTATTTCTTCCTTGACCCAGGAATGGTGCAATTGTACATTGTTCAATTTCCATAAGTTTTTAGGGTTTCTGTAATTTATGTTGTTGTAGAATTTTAAGTTTATACTGTGTTGATCCAATAAGACACGTGGATATATTTTCCAATTTTTTGTATCTGATGAGGTTTGCTATGTTGTGCAGTATGTGGTATATTATAGAGAAAGTTCCATGTGGCACTGAGAAGAAGGTATATTCTTTTGTGTTTGGATGGAATGTTCTATAGATGTCTGTTAAACACAATTGGGTCAAAACTTCTGTTAGTTCTTTGGTTTCTTTGTTAAGTTTCTGTCTGGTGATCCTGTCTAGTGGTGAGAGTACGGTGTTGAAGTCTCCCACTATAAGTGTGTGAGGTTTTATGTGTGATTTGAGCTTTTAGAAATGTTTCTTTTATGAATGTCGATGACTTTTTTATTTGGGGCAGAGCCATTCATAATTGAGACTTCATCTTGATGGACTTTTCCTGTGATGAATATGAAATGTACTTCTTCATCTCTTTTGACTGATTTTAGTTTGAAGTCTAATATGTTAGATATTAGGATTGCTACACCAGCTTATTTCTTGGGTCCATTTGATTGGTAAATCTTTTCCCAACCCTTAACTCTGAAATAATGTCTGTCTTTGAAGTTGAGATGTGTTTCTTGTATGCAGCAGAATGGTGGATTCTGTCTTGGTATCCACTCTGTTAGCCTGTGTCTTTTTATAGGCAAGTTAAGACCATTGATATTAAGGGATATTAGTGACCACTGCTAGTTAATTCTTTTGGGGGGAGTTGCTGTTGATGATGGTATTGTGTGTGTATGCCCCCTTTTTTCTTTTGGCTTTTGGTATAGTGGGATTATCTATTGCATATGTTTTTGTGAGTGTGATTAACTTAATGGGGTTGGAATTTTACTTCCAGTACTTTCTATAGGGCTGGATTTGTGAATGTGTATTGTTTAAATCTGATTTTATCATGGAATATCTTGTTTCCTTTATCTATAGTGATTGAAAGCTTTGCTGGGTATAGTAGTCTGGGTTGGCATCTATGGTCTCTTAGCATTTGTAGAACATCTATCCAGGACCTTCTGGGTTTCAGGGTTTCCATTAAGAAGGCAGGTGTGTAATTTTGATAGGTCTGCCTTCATATGTTACTTGGCCTTTTTCCTTTGCTGCTATTAATTTTTTCTTTATTCTGTAAGTTTGATGTTTTGATCATTACGTGGTGAGGCGATTTTTTTATGGTCCAGTCTATTTGGTGTTCTGTAAGTTCTTTTTTTTATGGTACTTTAAGAATCAAATTTATTAAATTGTGATCCATAATAAATTTTGTGTTAAAAATAATTTATTTAGTGTGTGATAGTTTTGTTCTGAAAAATAGGGTACATTCAAGCTGTGTATTTAAAACTCTGCCAAAGTATAAAGATAGAGAAAATAAATTATCTCTGCATGCACAAGACTATAACCACTAGAGCAGGGGTTCTCAATCTGTCGGTCAGGACCCCTTGGAAGGTCAAACAACCCTTTCACAGGGGGTACATATTAGATATCCTGCATTTCATATATTTACATTATTATTTGTAACAGAGGCATAATTACAGTTATGAAATAGCAACAAATGAATTTTATGGTGGGGGCCACATATGAGAAACTGTATTAAAGGGTTATAGCATCAGGAAGGTTGAGAACCAATGCACTAGAGTTTTCCAATATATAGACATCATATATTAGGAACATTTCAGAGAAAGAGTGTCACTTGGATAGGAAGATTATATTGTAATCTTAAACATAGGGTGCTACATTATTTGTAGCTAAAGCACTGTAAAAGACATTTCTGTATCATATTCAACTGTTATGTATATATTCATCTAGATATATAACTTTTAAAAAATTCCAATTCATTCAGGTAAGGTAGGATGGTTATTCTTTTTTTTTTCCATTTTAAATTTAGATAAGAAACAAGGTTGCTTCACAAGTCAGTACGAGGTCCCTCTCCCTTTCCCTCCCCTCCTCCCGTGCCCTCCCCCCATCCCCCCCCCCCGTTATCCCCTCATTCCCCCAGGGAGGGTGAGGCCCTCCATGGGGGTGTCCATAGTCTGTCATTTCATATAGGGCAGGGCCTAGACCCTTCCCCAAAAGTTCAGGGTGAGAGTGCACCTCACATTGTTCTATGGGAGTCCAGAGACCGTGTGTATACTTGGGATGGGTACTGATCTGCTGTCCAAGGCTCAATAGATTACCTAGGCCTCCTCACTGACACCCAGATTCAGGGGGTCTTGATCAGTCCCATGCTGGATTCCCAGGCTGATGCCTGGGATTCAAGAGTTAACCTTTGTCTGGTCAGCTGTTTCTGGGGGTTCAACCAGCCCAGTCTTAATCCCTTTGATCATCAGTCCTCCCTCTCTGATACTGGCTTTCTTGAGTTCAGCTCAGTACTTAACCAGCCAGTAAATGAAGTTTCTGTTTCCCAGACTCTCTGGCCATAGGATTGTAGGCTGGCACTCCCCAGATCTATGTCTAAAATCCATATATGAGAGAGTACATGCCATGTTTCTCTTTTTGTGACTGGGTTACCTCACTCAGGATGGTTTCTTCTAGTGTCATCCATTTGCCTGCGAATCTCATGATTCCATTATTTTTTTCTGCTGAATAGTACTCCATTGTGTAGATGTACCACATTTTCTCTATCCACTCTTCGGGTGAGGGACATCTAGGTTGCTTCCAAGTTCTGGCTATTACAAATAAAGCTGCTATGAACATAGTGGAACAGACATCTTTGTTATATGAATGGGCATCTTTTGGATATATGCCTAAGAGTGCAGTTGCTGGGTCTTGTGGTAGGCTTATTCCCATTTTTCTGAGGAATCTCCATACTGCTTTCCAAAGTGGCTGAACCAGTTGGCACTCCCACCAGCAATGGAGGAGTGTCCCCCTTTCACCACATCCTCTCCAGCATAAATTGTCATTGGTGTTTTTGATTTTAGCCATTCTGACAGGAGTGAGATGGTATCTCAGAGTTGCTTTGATTTGCATTTCCCGGATGGCTAAGGATGTTGAGCACTTTCTCAAGTGCCTCTCAGCCATTTTAGACTCCTCTATTGAAAACTCTCTATTTAGTTCTGCAGCCCACTTCTTAATTGGGTCCTTTGCTGTTTTGGAGACTTGCTTCTTGAGTTCTTTGTAAATTTTGGAGATCAACCCTCTGCCAGATGTGGGATTAGTGAATATTTTTTCCCATTCTGTGGGCTGCCTTTTTGTCTTGCTGACTGTGTCCTTTGCCTTACAGAAGCTTCTCAGTTTCAGGAGGTCCCATTTATTAATTGTTGATCTCACTGTCTGTGCTACTGGTGTTATGTTCAGGAAGCTGTCTCCTGTACCAATTCGTTCAAGGGGTTCAAGCCACTTTCTCTTCTAAGAGGTTCAGTGTGGCTGGATTTATGTTGAGGTCTTTGATCCATTTGGACTTAAGTTTTGTGCATGGCAATAAACATGGATCGATCCGCATTTTTCTACATGCCAGTCTCCAATTATGCCAGCACCATTTGTTGAAGATGCTTTCTTTATTCCATTGTATATTTTTAGCTTCTTTGTCAAAGATCAGATGTTCGTACGTGTGTGGGTTAATACCCGGATTTTCAATTCGATTCCATTGGTCTGCCTGTCTATTTTTGTGCCAATACCAAGCTGTTTTCAGGACTATAGCTCTATAATAGAGCTTGAGGTCAGGGATAGTGATGCCTCCGGACGTTGCCTTGTTGAACAGGGTTGTTTTGGCTATCCTGGGTCTTTTGTTTTTCCATACAAAATTGATTATTGTTCTTTCAAGGTCTGTGAAGAACTGTGCTGGGATTTTAATGGGGATAGCATTGAATCTGTAGATTGCTTTTGGCAGGATTGCCATTTTTACTACATTGATCCTACCTATCCAAGAGCATGGGAGATCTTTCCATTTTCTGAGGGCTTCTTTAATTTCTTTCTTTAAAGATTCAAAGTTCTTACGATACAGGTCTTTCACTTGTTTGGTTAGCGTTACCCCAAGTTATTTTATGTTGTTTGTGGCAATTGTAAAGGGTGATGTTTCTCTGATTTCTCTTTCAGCCCTTTTATCATCTGTATATAGTAGGGCTACTGACTTTCTTGAGTTGATCTTGTAACCTGCCACTATTGCTGAAGGTGTTAATCAGCTGTAAGAGTTCCCTGGTAGAGTTCTTTGGGTCATTGATGTAAACTATCATATCGTCTGCAAACAGTGAAAGTTTGACTTCTTCCTTCCCAATTTGTATCCCCTTGATCCCCCTTTGTTGTCGTATGGCAATAGCTAGAACTTCAAGTACCATGTTGAAAAGGTATGGAGAGAGTGGACAGCCTTGTTTTGTTCCTGATTTTAGAGGAATTGCGTTGAGTTTCTGTCCATTTAGTTTGATGTTGACTGTTGGTTTACTGTATATGGCTTTTATTATGTTTAAGTATGTCCCTGTTATCCCAGATCTCTCCAAGACCTTTATCATGAAGGGGTGTTGGATTTTGACAAAGGCTTTTTCAGCATCTAGTGAGATGATCATGTGATTTTTGTTTTTCAGCTTGTTTATATGGTGGATTACGTTGATGGATTTTCGTATGTTGAACCATCCCTGCATCCCTGGGATGAAACCTACTTGATCGTGGTGAATGATTGTTTTGATGTGTTCTTGGATCCGATTTGCCAGTATTTTATTGAGTATTTTTGCATCAATGTTCATGAGGGATATTGGTCTGAAGTTCTCTTTCTTGGTTGTATCTTTGTGTGGCTTGGGGATCAAGGTTATTGAAGCCTCATAGAAAGAGTTTGGCAAAGACCCTTCTGCTTCTATTGTGTGGAACACTTTGAGAAGAATTGGTATAAGCTGTTCTTTGAATTTGTGGTAGAATTCTGCACTGAGGCCATCTGGACCTGGACTTTTTTTGGTTGGGAGACTTTTGATGACAGCTTCTATTTCCATAGGGGTTATAGGTCTATTTAAATTGCTTATCTGTTCTTGATTTAGTTTTGGCAAATGATAGCTGTCCAGGAAGTCATCCATTTCCTTTAAATTTTCGAATTTTGTGGAGTACAGGTTTTCAAAGTATGACCTAATGATTCTCTGGATTTCCTTAGAGTCTGTTGTTATGTCCCCCTTTTCATTTCTGATTTTGTTAATTTGCGTGTTCCCTCTCTGCTGTTTGGTAAGTTTGGACAAAGGTTTGTCTATCTTGTTGATTTTCTCAAAGAACCAACTCTTCGTTGCATTGATTCTTTGTATTGTTTTCCTGGTTTCTACTTTGTTGATTTCAGCCCTCAATTTGATTATTTCCTGGCGTCTACTCCTCCTGGGGGAGTTTGCTTCTTTTTGTTCTAGAGCTTTTAGCTGTGATGTTAATTCTCTGGTATAACTGTTTTCCTGTTTCTTCATGTGAGCACTTAGTGCTATGAACTTCCCCCGTAGCACTGCTTTCAAAGTGTCCCATAGGTTTGGGTATGTTGTGTCTTCATTCTCATTGAATTCGAGGAAGTCTTTAATTTCTTTTTTTATTTCCTCTTTGACCCAGGGATGGTGCAGTTGAGCATTATTCAATTTCCATGAGTTTGTAGGTTTTCTGCAATTTGTGTTGTTGTTGAATTCTAATTTTAAGGCATGGTGGTCTGATAAGATGCATGGAGTTATTCCAATTTTTTTGTAGCTGCTGAGGTTTGATATGTTGCCAAGTATGTGGTCGATTTTTGAGAAGGTTCCATGTGGTGGTGAGAAGAAGGTATATTCTTTTTTATGTGGATGAAATGTTCTATAGATATCTGTTAATCCCAGTTGGGTCATTACTTCTATTAGACCCTTTGCTTCTTTGTTGAGTTTCTGTCTGGTATTCTTGTCTAGTGGTGAGAGTGGTGTGTTGAAATCTCCCACTATAACTGTGTGGGGCTTTAGATGAGATTTAAGTTCTAATAATGTTTCTTTAACGAATGTGGATGCCTTTGTATTGGGGGCATAGATGTTCAGGATAGACACTTCATCTTGGTGGGTTTCACCTGTGATGAGTATGTAATGACCTCCTTCATCTCTTTTGATTGATTTTATTTTAAAGTCTAGTTTGTTAGATATTAGGATTGCTACCCCTGCTTGTTTCTTGGGTCCATTTGATTGAAAAACTTTTTCCCAACCTTTAACTCTCAAGTAATGTCTGTCTTTGAGGGTGAGGTGTGTTTCTTGTATGCAGCAGAAGGAAGGGTTCTGTCTTCGAATCCATTCTGCTAGTCTGTGTCTTTTTATGGGTGAGTTAAGGCCGTTAATATTGAGGGATATTAATGACCATTGATTGCTCATCCTTCTTCGATTTGCGATGGTTGTTGTTGGTGGAATTATGGGTGGAATTTCACCCCTTTGTTCTTTTGGCTGTTGGTAGAGAGGGATTCTCTAATGCTTATGTTTTTCTGGTTGTAGTTAGCTTCCTTGGGTTGGAGTTTTCCTTCCAAAATTTTCTGTAGGGCTGGGTTAGTGGACACATATTGGTTGAATCTAGTTTTGTCATGGAATATCTTGTTTTCTCCGTCTATAGTGATTGAGAGCTTTGCCGGGTATAGTAGTCTGGGCTGGCATCCATGGTCTCTTAGTGTAGGTAGAATATCTATCCAGGACCTTCTGGCTTTCAGAGTTTCCATGGAGAAATCAGGTGTAATTCTGATAGGTCTGCCTTTATATGTTACTTGACCTTTTTCCTTAGCTGCTCTTAATATTCTTTCTTTATTCTGTATGTTTGGGGTCTTGATTATTATGTGGCGAGGGATTTTTTTGTGGTCCACTCTATTTGGTGTTCTGTAGGCTTCTTGTACCTTCATTGGCATGTCTTTCTTAAGGTTGGGAAAGTTTTCTTCTATGATTTTGTTGAATATGCCTTCTGCCCCTTTGAGGTGGATTTCTTCTCCTTCTTCTATACCTATTATTCTTAGGTTTGGTCTTTTCATGGTGTCCCATAATTCCTGGATGTTTTGTGTTAAGGATTTGTTGGATTTAAGGTTTTCTTTGGTTGATAAATCCATTTCTCCTAATGTATCTTCAACACTTGAGATTCTCTCTTCCATCTCTTCTATTCTGTTGGTAATGCTTGTATTGGTAGTGCCCGACTGTTTGTCCAGCTTTTCTATTTTCTGCCTTTCTTCAGATTGTGTTTTTTTTTAGTGTCTGTATTTCAGTTTTCAACCCTTGCAGCATTTGCATTGCTTCTTGCAATTTTCTGTTTATCTGTTCGTCCGTTTGTTGCCTTTTATGAATTTTTTGGTTTGTTCTTTCTTCCATTTCTTGCATTTTTTGGTTTGCTTTTTGTTCCATTTCTTGGATTTTGTGCTTTGTTTCTTCTTCCATTTCCTGCCTTTTTTGGTTTGTTTCTTCCTCCATTTTTTTCATTTTTTGCTTTGTTTTTTCTACCATTTCTTGCATTTTTTGCTTTGTTTCTTCTTCCATTTCCTGCCTTTTTTGGTATGTTTCTTCTTCTAATTCTTGCATTTTTTGCTTTGCTTTTTCTTCCATTTCTTGCATTTTTTGCTTCATTTCTTCTTCCATTTCGTGCCTTTTTTGGTTTGTTTTTTCTTCCATTTCTTGCATTTTTTGGTTTGTTTTTTCTTCCATTTCTTTGAGGGATTTTCCAATATCCTCTTTTAGGGCCTCTATCATTTTCATGAAAGTGCTTTTAAGGTCGTTCTCTTCTGCTTCCTTCGCGTTGGAATATTGGGGTCTTGCTGGTGTGGAGTCTCTAGAATCTGGCAGTGTCATATTTGTTTTTCTGTTGCTGACTGTGTCTTTGTATTGTCTCTTTCCCATCTCTTCTTCTAGTGGGTGCAGAAAGAGCCCCTTCCTGGTCTGGGGATCAGAGTTCCCTTTTGGTGGGTGCTAGTAAGTCCAGTAATCTGGTGGTTCTTCTATACCTTGTCCAAATGCTGGTCCGTGGGTAGAGAAGAAGAACAGGAATCTGGGGCGCTTAGCCTCCTACCTGGTCCCCTGGACCCTATGCTGGGTCCTGTTGTACCTGATCCGGAACAGCTACTCCCCTGGTCTCCCTGGCTCCTGTAGTTTCCTGGTCTCTTTGGTGGGAGAGAAGATCTGGAGTCTGGGGTGCTTGGCTCCCGCTGGGATTGGGAGCTCTGTGCAGTTCCCAGGCGATCTGCAGGCTCTGGAACACAGGCCGGGAAGCTGGCCTGTTTACCTGATGCTGCCAGAGGGACAGCTACTTCCCTGTACTCCCAGCCTCCTCTCGTTTCCTAGTCTCATTGGTGGGAGAGAAGATCTGGAGTCTGGGGTGCTTGGCTCCCGCCGGGATTGGGAGCTCTGTGCAGTTCCCAGGCGATCTGCAGGCTCTGGAACACAGGCCTGGAAGCTGGCCTGTTTACCTGATGATGCCAGAGGGACAGCTACTTGGTTCTGTAAGTTCTTATACTTTCATGGGCATGTCCTTTTTTAGTTTGGGAAAGTTTTCTTCTATGATTTTGTTGAATATGTTTTTGTGTCCTTGAGCTGTATATCTCCACCTTCTTCTATACCTATTATTCTTAGATTTGGTCTTTTCATGGTGTCCCATATTTACTTGATATTTTGTGTTAGGGATTTGTTGGACTTGAGATTTTCTTTGTTGGATGACTGTATTTCCTCTAGTGAGTCTTCAACACCTGAGTTTCACTCTTCCATTGCTTGTATTTACATCTGTAATTTCTGACCATTTACCCAACTTTTCAATTTCCAGATTTCCAGCATTCCCCCATTCTGTGTTTTCTTTATTGTTTCTATTTCACTTGTTTGGTTGTTTTTTTCTTGGCTTTTCTTGCTTTATTTAAGAGTTTTATTTATTTCTTCATTTTTTTGGTTTGTCTTTTCCTCTATTTCCTGTATTTTTGTTTGTTTTTATCTTCCATTTCTTTAAAGGATTTTCTCATTTCCTCTTTGAGGCTCTCTATAGTCTTCATAAAGTTGTTCTTAAGGTCTTTCTCTTCTGCTCCATCTGCAATGGGATGTTCAGGTCTTGCTGGTGTACAGTCCCTAGATTTTAGTTGTGTCATATTGGTCTTTCTATTGTTGAATGTGTTGGTATATTGTCATCTTCCCATCACTTTTCCAATGTGTACAGGTGGGTCTGTCTCTCTCTTCTCATCTCCCAGTGGGTGTAGATGGGTCAAGACTTTGTGTCAGCAACCCTGGAGGGTCCAAGTTCTCTGTGAGTTCTCAAACAGTGGGCATAGGGGAGCCAAGACTGTGACAAGGGCAGACTCTGGATGGTTCAGCGTGCCGTGGCTGGTCCACTCAAACAGAGGATGTAGGGGGGCCAAGACTCAAGCAGACAGAATAGAGGGGTCAAGATTGTGATGAGGGCAGGCTCCAGATGGTCTGGCACACCAGGACAGGTCCATTACACAGAGAGCTGACCCAGGAAGTTCCATGGAGAAGATGGGGGAAGTTGGGCCTGAGGAGGTCCCACACTTGACTCAAGCAGAGGGCATTGGGGGGTCGGGCTAGAGTATAGTTTATATGGGGAGTAGGTTACAATTGATAGAGTGATTCTCTTCATAATAACTATATCTAATTAAAATTCCATTTAACCTTAAGAATGACACAGTGATGAGCACGGTGACTGTGAGAGAGAATGTAGAATTCTCAGCAGCTCTTCAACTTCCAATGTCTGTAACAAGAGATGGAAAAAAAAGCGAGTTAATGAGATCCTTGAACTTCTGCATCTGAATGAGAAGTCAAATGTCAAGGTAATGTGAAGAAAAATCTTTAAAGACTCAGAGCAAAAGAAGGAAAATGCCTGTGTAGATTATATGTTTCTTATAATGTGTATTGTCAAGGCACCTATTCTCTATATCAATGACTGAGTGACTGGTTACATGATGTAAATAGGAAATTAAGCTGGGAAACCTTGTAGCAATGATAAAGTCTGGGAATGGAGTGTGATTCAGTATGAAAACAAGTCCTCACATGGCCATTTCCATGTGTTCCTCACATGACCATTTCCATGTGTGTTACTCACATGATCATTTCCATGTGTGCCTCAAATGAGCCTCCTTTTCCTTCAACCTGAAACTCTTGACTCTTTAGAGAATTTGACAAGTGCTCTCTTCTGTTTATTGTCTTTTCCCCTCCAGCACTTGCTCCTTTGTTGTTTCAGATTGTATTTCTGGACTGATGTAGGACATGAGATGGAGGACTCTGGCTCTGTGTTTCACTCTGCATTTATATCCCTTCAGGGTTGTACTTGGACTCTTTAGTATTTACTTTTACTTGTTTAGTGCCTGTAATTTCCTGTAGCCTTTCTCTCTGAGTTTTTATCCTATCCTGTCTGTGGTGGCTAGTTTTAACTGTCAAGTTGACATAGTCTAGAATCACATGGAATCACATAACCCAGAGTCCCTATGAGGAATTGTGGTCAGGTTGCCTTGCAAGCATCTCTGTATGTGTTTGTCTTAAGTTAAGAAATGTGGAAAGACCCAGCCCATCATAGGCCACACCATTCTTTGGATTTGGGTCCTGAGTAGCATGAGGATAGAAAAAGAGAGTTGAGCACTGACAGTCATGCATGCATTCATACTCTCTGTGCTCTTGAATGGATGTAACCAGCTCCATCAGCTTCCTGCCCTGACTTCCCTTCAATGTGGGACTGTACTTTTGGACTGTGCAGAAATAAAACTTTTGTTTCTTGCTTACTTTTTATAAGATCATTTTATCTTAGCAAGTGGATGGAAACCTAGGATATCCTTTTGCCCTCATTCTCTGTTTCCTTATCTTTTGTCAATATTTATTGACATCTCTTATGTTGGGTGTTAGTGATACAGATGAGAAAGAGAGACAAAAATGGACCCAGTGACACCTATGAGGATTTGTGCAAGCTCAGTAGGAATAATAGATGAGTGTTGAACTTCACATCTAAGTAGTTTCTTGGTGACATATTTAAAAAATACTATGCAATCCTTTATTCCTGAATACTTAATTTTTATTAAAATTAAAAACAAGGACATTTGCTTATATTAACAATTCTACTCTTAAGTATCAAGATGAACAAAATCTTGATATCCTCAGTGATGACAGGGCTATAACCATTCATATTGCCCAAATGTTCTTATTAGTATGTTGTCTGTAGAACCTGATAGGTACTGTATTTGTTATATACTTAGAGATTATAATACCAAGATTGCTTCCCTCTTCTTGTTTCCTCTGAGCCATCCTGTCACATGACTCTAACCCATTGAGAAGATTATATATAGATGTCTGCTTGGTAACCAAGTAGGGGTAGGGATGGAAATGATCTCCCTAGACTAGTATTCTAGTGGACTAACTCCTGTGCTGGCTGTGCCTTAGAGGCAGTGAGGAATAGAAAGATACTGGCTCTTGACTCCAATGATTCTTCTCCACAGTCATTCATGAGATATTTGTCATGTTAGGAAGAACAGTAGAAAAGCTGACAATTACCACATTCTCTTTTTTCATGAGAGATGGAATTTTGTGTGAATTGGCACTGATTTTGATTTATAATAAGATACTTTCTTATCTATGTTTAAGAATAACCAGTCATGCTGGACATTGATGGCACACGCCTTTAATCTCAGCACTCGAGAGGCAAAGGCAGGTGGATCGTGGTGAGTTCGAGGCCAGCTTGGTCTACAGAGCAAGTTCCAGAACAGCCTCCAAAACAATACAGAGAAACCCTGTCTCGAAAAACAAACAAACAAACAAAATAAAAAGAATAACCAGTCATTGTCTTAAATTGCTTGTTGGTTTTTAATGGACAACACATAAAGATATTTGTTAACTTCTTGGAGTCATGAAATATAATTGATTGCAAGAATTTTCATAAAACTTTTAAATGACAACTTTAACTTTCAAAAAGTTTCTCTGTGTGTGTGTGTGTGTGTGTGTGTGTGTGTGTGTGTGTGTGTGTGTGCCTGAAGGCCATAGAACACTCATGGAGGTCATAGGACACCTTTGTCTAGGGTTCATTCTCTCCTCCCACCCTGCTTTTAAGGCAGGGTCTGACCTGTTCTGCTGATGTCCTCACATGCCTGATGCTCCTGATCTACCTCCCATCTCACTGTGATCACGTCTTGATGGAATACAGATTCCTGCTGCTGCATGAAGTGCTTTTCCCTGCTAAAGCTTCTTTTCAGCCTTTCATTTAAGAAATGAAGAGGGAATATGTGATAACTGATATGTGGCTAGCACAAGTACACTTGCTAATACCAACCTCCTGGGCTTCCCAGTGTTCACAATGGCATCTCCCTAAACCTGTTTCTCACTGTGGCATTTTAAAACAATTGGTAGTATCTTACTCCTGAGACTTAAGTACTTTTCATCCATAAAAATAAGAACATCTGCTTATCTATAAACCCTATTCTTAACTATCCAAATAAATGATTCCTTCATATCCTCTGCCTTGTCCTGACCACACTCATCCACATTCCCCAAACAACAGTTATTGTATGTTGTCAGTGGGGTTTGATCATGGTTTGCTTAACATCTTTGGAGAGAATTTTTCCCTACTCTGTGTCCCCCTAAACCTTGCGATTCCCTCTCAACTTACACAGTGGCACTGACTGGTACAAAGACTGTGCCAGTTTGACCTGAAGACCATACCACCTTTTGGATTTGTCTAGAAGGATGAATCATGAATTTTATGATACTGTACAGTGTAAATAATGTCTATTTTCAAAGTCTTAAGAAGTTTAAAAGGTCCTAGTAAGGCAATGTGGACTTTTTGATAAAAAGCAGTAGTTATATGTCATTTATCTAGTGTGTGTATGTATTTTGTTGTGTGTTTGTTGTGTGTGTATTTATATCTATGTTGTATAGAGTGTATATCTGTGTTGGGTGGGTGTTAAATGACTACTAAATTCTTAGAGATGCTTCATCTTTTCCTGCCTGTCTTCCTCATTCCTTAGACAGAGATTCCACTGTGCCAGTCTGGGAGTTGATAAATCATTGCCCTAGAATATGTGATTTGATAAACTAAAAACAGCAACTGTCACTAGCTTGGGCTTCATGTCAACATTGACCTGAGCCTCTTCCTACTCCCTTGGAAAAGAGGAATGTCCTCCTTCTTCTCCCAGGTACCCACACTCTGCTCCTCAGGATATTGATATAGCAAAACCTTTTATTGCTGGAACCAGTGAATTCACCAAATGACAATGACTGTGGTTGTCCTTGTTGATAATGATGGCCATTGGTGCTTTAGCCTAGATCTAAGGAGCTCATGAAGAGGACCAGTATAGCAATGG
The DNA here is from genome assembly GCF_017639785.1 of Mesocricetus auratus. NCBI lineage: Eukaryota > Metazoa > Chordata > Mammalia > Rodentia > Cricetidae > Mesocricetus > Mesocricetus auratus. The sequence continues at coordinate 78,945,606 of NW_024429190.1, forward strand.
AGCTGGTCGCCGAACATCCCATTTTGTTCTTGGATGATCCCACCACTGACTTAGACTTGAGAACTACTAATAATGTCATCTCAGTCCTGAAAAGGTAAGGGCTGAAGAAACATTGTTTTTTTTTTCACTAAATATCTGGTCACTTGTGTGCATTTTGGTGCAGGAAATTCAGAAGTAAGCAACAGAATTTCTTCCTTGTTTATTAGAGGGAAACATTCATTAACAAGGAATACACATTGAGAACAATGAGAGAAAAGTATAGGGAAAGATGGCTGTGGTGAAGGTGGAGCACTGCTTTAAACAGCGTGTCCTCATGACACTCAATCACGTGACAAGTGAGCTGGGGGTGAGTGAGTGAGAGCTGAACAGAGTGCTGGATGGAGGGAAAACTCATTTGTTCTCTGGATAAGCATGTGTGGCATGTCTAGAACATTAGGGAGACAGGGTAGACTGACTCAGTGAACTGAGGAGATAGAAATTTGTTAGTTTGCTGCCAAGGACACCACAGACTGGGTTGTATTAAATTTCTTACAGTTCTGGATTGGGAAGCCAGACATTAAGGTATCCACAGGCTGTGTCAGTTGCAGCCTGGATCACTGATTGTGGATGGTGTCTCCTCCCTCTTCATGTGTCTATGCCCTGATCTCTTAAATGGATACCAGTTACATTAGGCCACACTAGCAATCTCATTTAAACTTGATTACCTTTTTAAAGACTATGTCTCCATGACAACCGCATTCTAAGTTCTTAGATGTGAGGTCTGCCACAAATGATTCTTTGAAAGGACACAATTCAGCCATCCACATTCACAATTGGAGTGAGAGGGATTGTGTGGGTTGGGTGTAGATTGCCTGGACCACCCCCGCCACTAAGGTTTTCCATGGTGGGGATGTGGGAAAGCTTCTGAGTTTAGATCAGAGAAACGCATCATGGAGAAGTTGTACAGCTGCACTATGGACATAAAGATGTCAATAGGACCCTGAGGTGTAGCAGTTACTATGCTAGGAAATGGTGAATTCTGGGTAGCTTTGAATAAGGAATAAATAGGATCATCTCTGGGATTAGCCATGGCTGAGAAACAATTCCTAAGGTCTGAGTCCTGAACCTGAATAAGAGTAAGTAAAAGAAATGCTACTTCCTTTTTTCAAGAAAGAAGTCTGTGCCTGAAATATTTATAGAAAAAAATGTATAAGGGATAAGTTTTGTACATTTTAGAAATGCATAGAGTTCCAAACTGACTGAAGAAACCCAAGAACCATATAAAGGCTAACCCATTCCCATGACATGTGCTCCTGGTGGTCGAACTTACTATGCTCTGTAGGAGGAAGTTTGTATGCCGCCATTAAACATGTGACTTATTAGAGGCGCATACAGATGAGGTAATAAAAGGGCGGTTTACCACACCGCTAACCACACCCACTTTAGGCAGGACTAAAGACGTATACGGCTGGATAAAGACGTATACGTACGTAGGTGGAACTACGTCACTAGCCAGGCCCACTTTTGGGCATGGCTAGGGGGTGTTACGGGGGAAGATATAAAAGACAGCACACAGGAAGTCTCGGTCTCTTTTCCCGGAGTTCGGCTTCCGGTTCGGCAGCGGAAAACTGCTTGTCTCATCTGGGTTACTTGTTTGGTATCTTGTGAGTAATTTCTACAATAAATACTTAGTTTTACTTCCAGTAAGTGTCGCTTATCGTTACAGCATCCATTGAAGCCTACAATGCTCTCTGTATTTTCTTCCTTCCCCCTGTTCTTTGTTTTGTTCTAACATCATGGTTCACCACCCTAAACACCCCTGCCTGTACTTCCAAAATCCAAGATCTCTCCATCATTGTACCTCTCCATCGAGGATGTCAACAACTGGGGACTTGCCACCTTCTAGTCTGCAGACTCCTCAGGTGTCACCCCTTTCCCCTGTCTGTCCCCTTTCCTGTCTGCTTCAGGATACTCTAAGATCAAGTTCTTGTTCAATTTCCAATATCGAACGCTCCTCTTTGTCAATGTGTCTTATGCCAAGGCTAGTCTTAGTGCATTACAAAAGGTCATCCTAAGTGAGGATTCTCCCAGTGTTCCGGGAGCAGGCTCAGGCCCTGATGTGCTGTGTTCTCCTTGGTCTGCAACACTCCTGGAGTTCATTCATGTGGTAGATTACTTTTTTAATATTTATTTATATTTATTGTGTGTGTGTGTGTCTGTGTGTGTCTGTGTAGCACTCGTGTGGAGGTCAGGGGACAAGTCAAGGAGTCGGCTTACTCCTTCCACCAAGTTGATTCTGTAGACTAAACTCAGTTCTTTAGACTTGGTAGCAAGATCCTTTACCCACTGAGCCATCTCATTTGCTTGACTTGAATTTTGATCATCTAATCAAGCGGTGGGTGCTGGGTTATAGAATATGAAATTGCAGTTTTTGTGATTTATTAATAGTCTTACAGGGAAAACAATCAACTATTATGTCATTATTCTGCCCTTGTTTCCAACAACTAGTTGTCCTGGTGGAATTCAAGGTGTACATTACCATGCCCAGCTTTCTCCCTCTCTGTTCTCTCTTCTTTTCTTTTCCTTCCTCCCTTCCTCTGTTCTTTCCTTCCTTCTGACCATCCTTCCTTCCTCCATCCATCCCTCCCTCCCCCTCTCTTTCATTCATACTTTCTTTTGTCTTTTTGAAACAGGGTCTTATGTATCCTATTTATTCCTGATCCTCCCACGTGCTGAGATATTACAGTTATGCCACAATACTCATCTTTAATAAAAGTATTTTCACAGTAGTTGTAAACAGTTTTTGGTTATTGATTCTCCTAACAGAAGATACGACATCCTGAAATGGTTCAGCTTATTTTTTCCTATCATAGAATTAAACCAATGATCATACCCTAGGCTTGCCCCTCATTAACTGTGACCCCTTGGTCTGTTGCTTGACATTTAAAGCCTTATCAAGGGTGAAATTAGATTAGAATCAACTTATGCCGATATTGTAAAGATTAAAATGAGGTTTTTGCTGAAGTGCTTAGCAAGGAGAGCAAGATTAGGAATGTGAATCACATTTTCAGAACAGTGAAAACCACTTCCTGATGAGGCAGAAAGTAAATGATTAGAGGGAATTTTGCATACAGTCATCAATTTAATATTTGCTCTGCCATTGGTTCTCAAGCTTGAGTGAACCTGTCCATCACCTGGGTTGCCTGTTCATGATATGGACTCCTTGCACTGACTCCCAGATTTTCCCACTCAGTGTCTAGAAGACTGCCAGGGATCTATGCAGTAACACTTGAGTGGACCGTGGACTACTGACATCCCACATGTTAGTAGTCCTAGTACTTTAAACGAAAGCTTTAGCTTGGCTTTCTCTCAGGTGAGATGAGGTACTTTTTAAGGAAAATTCAAGCTGAAATGGGAACTAAGACTATAACTTCAGGAATAAAACATTTTGTTAGGAGTTTCAAGATTCCTCTATCTGGTGACTTATGGTTTTTCCCTCTTTAAACATAGGATGTCTATGAGGGGACAAACAATCATCTTCTCCATTAATCAGCCCCCATACTCCATCTTCAGATGTTTTGATAGCCTCACCTTAGTGGCATCAGGAAAAGTCATGTTTCACGGCCCTGCACAGAAGGCCTTGGAGTACTTCACATCTGCAGGTATGACTTTTGCTGTGAGAGGTCCTTCATACACAGGATCTGGGAGGAGAACAGAGGATCTCAGGAATGTGAATTAACCCTCGTGTAAACATGCTGTGTGTGGGTTTCTCCATTTTCTAGGCCTTTCGTTAATGTGGTGACAGGATTCTGTTAGCTGTGAGACACGGGCTTGTTGATCAGGTCTCTCTTCTTTCTCCTGTCCTGTGTCACCTGTGTCACAGTGTTTACTGACTCACTCGTTCTGCCTCCCGGTCAGGCGACTCTCTTGGTTAACATGCCGGCACCAGGTGCAGTTATCCCTCATGGGACAGCTTTGGAAAGGCCCAGTGTCCTCATGTTCTTGCTCACATAGCAGATGGTGGTTTTCAGTTTTCTCTTATCTTGATCTGACTCTGAGAACTGGAGATATCACTTAACTTAGTAGTAATTTTGCGTTTCAGGATAAGGCAATATTGGTGGCTTAAGTCTGGCTTCTGTGGACTTCTGTTTTTCATCTGCCTGGTTTGTTCAGAGTCAGATTCAATGATTGTTACAACAACTCTTCATGCCAGCCTCGTCCTAGTGCCAGCCCAAATAACACACAGAGACTCTATAAGTTATAATGCTGCTGGCCAATATCTAGGACTTCTTATTCACTAGCTTTATCTTAAGTATTAAACCCATAACTACTAATATATTATATATATTTCTACAATGTCTTTTCTTACTGAGAACACCAGACTCATGCATCCTCTCCTCCCCCTGTCCTCCTGGGGTCACATGGTGACTCCCTACTACATTTCCCAGAATCCTTCTTCTCTCCTAATCCCACCTATCTTGCTTCCCTATTGGCCAACAGTGTTTCAATCATCAACCAATAAGACAGACATATTTACGAAATGACATCTCCCACCAAAAGATGACATATTTTTCAGTGGTTCATGCTGTTAGTTTCATCTTTGTGAAATATGAATATATTTATGGATTATTCTCTTGACTCTAAATATACATTTAAAAATTTCCTGTCCATAACTCTTTATTTGTTTTTTATTAATCTTCATCATTTAAAGTTGTATAAACATTTGTGATTTTTTTGAAGTCCTATAAAATAGAGGCCACATTCAAATAATTCTTTCATAGGAATAGTTCATATATATATATATCATTCACATAAACATACAATATATTCATAAGATTGTATAGACATATATCATACATATATATATTAGACTGGGATGCAGATATTTTTGAAATAGTATGAGTGTATACATATTAGGAAAGGATAAATTAGTTGGGGGGAAGAAAAGGAAATACTTCTTAAATTCTGTCTCCCCTCCCTTTTCCCACTCTCTGAAAGAGGATTTGAGTTCATGGCCTACCTTCTTTGTAGGTTATGACTATGATTCCCATAACAACCCTGCAGACTTCTTCCTTGACATAATTACTGGAGGTTTCTCTGCTATATTAGACACAGAGGAAGATGATCATGAAGGTACGTGAGTTCTAGAGTCAAATTTTTACCTAACTGATTTCATTAAAACACAATTGTGGTTCATTAGAATAGAGGCTTTTTTTTGGTTTTTTCAAGACAGGGTTTCTCTGTATTGTTTTGGAGGCTGTCCTGGAACTCGCTCTGTAGACCAGGCTGGCCTCGAACTCACAGACATCTGCCTGCCTCTGTCTCCCAAGTACTGGGATTAAAGGTATGCACCACCAACGCCAGGCTAAAATAGAGCTTTTTATGTTAGCTAGGTGTCCTCAAGTTAGATAATAGTCACTGATGCCTGCTTGTGCTTTGTGTTTTTTATTTAACTTATAAAAGTAAATATATTCATTGTTTGCCATACTATTTATCATATTGTTTTAGACAGATTTTGCTTATTGTAGCCAGAGTGGCCTTTAATGTGTGCCCCTTCTTACTCATATTCCAAGCACAGGTATACGGGATAAATTGGCTAATTTTACATCAATTTGACACAAGCTAAAGTCCTGAGATGAGGGAACCTCTGTTAAGGTAATGCTTCTGTGAGATTGAACTGTAGGGCATTGTATTTATTAGTGACAGATGGGGAAGAGCCCAGCCCATTGTGTGTAGGGCTGTCCCTGGGATGGTTGTCCTGACTTCTATAAGAAAAAAAGAAGATCAGGCCACAGGGAGCAAGTCATATAGGCAGCACCTTCCATGGCTCTGCATCAGCTCCTGACTCCAGGATCCTGTCTGTGTGACTTCCTGTCCTGACTTCCATCAGTGATGCAGCACCGTGTGGACGTGGAAGTGAGATACCCTGCACCACCCCAACTTGCTTTAGTTCATGTGGTCCATGGCAGTAATAAAATCCCTCACTAACACACAGGGCTGTGTCACCCTGCCTGGATTTGTCTATAACATCTTAAAAACAAGATAGATGGCAGTTTTTGCATTTGCATAGACATTTGCATATACATTCATTTGAAGCACAGAGCAGGGACCAGACTTTTATGCTAAGAAATATAGATCCATCAGGGAAGTAGGACCTTGTTAAGAATCAACGATAGGAAAAGGCCATTCAGTTAGCTGTGTTCAGGGATAATGACAGCAGTCAGGTAAATCAGGGATACTTTTCCAATCTGTAAAGAATTATACAAGAGTAATTTTATTATGCTCAATTGTAGTAGGTTTAGGATCTAACTCAGCTGGTGGAATGCTTGCCTACCATGCATAAAGCCTTAAGTTTGGTTCTTAGTATTGCATAACTGGGAATGAAGGTACGTGTCTCACATCCCAGCACTTGAGTCAGAAACAGGAGCACCTGAAGAAGTTTAAGGTCACCCTTGGCTTCATAGCAACCATGAGGCCAGTCTAGGGTACATGAAACTGTCTCAGAGAAAAAAATGATACATAATTTATATGTTTTTCATGAAAATTGTCTCAGAAAAATCAATTCAACTATTGTCTGTTTCTTGTCTTTATCCACCTTTATCCTAAAGCCAACAATTATAAAGAACTTTCTGAGAGACAGCACCAAGTCACAGAAAAATTAGCCAATACATATGCTCAGTCCTCCTTATACAGAGAAAAGAGAACTGAACTGGATTTACTCTTGAGGGAACAGAAGTCCAGGAGGGATCCAGTCTTGGAGGAGAACATGTGTGCCACCCCTTTCTGGCATCAGCTCTGGTGGATTATCTCTCGTTCATTCAAAAATTTGCTGGGTTTTCCATGGGTCACTTCGATTCAGGTAATCTGATGAGTTAATATATTTTAATTATATTGTGGAAAACTCCACTGGGAGCAACTTGATTCTGAGTGAGTCCACTTCAGGATCACACTTACCTTCTACTCACTTCCATGTATTTGTACTCTCCTCTCTACTTGGCATAGAGAAATATTCAAAGCTTAGCAGTGGTGGTGCTTGCCTTTAATCCCAGTACTCAGGAAGCATGGGCAGGTGGATCTCTGCGAGTTTGAAGCCAGCCTGATCTAGAAAGCTACACAGAGAAACCCTGTCTCGGAAACTCAAAAAAAAAAAGAAATATTTAATAAAGGAAGTAGAACAAGATTAACATTACATTGCAGGAACTATTTTTAGCAGTTGTTTTTTATTTAGAAGAACTATAATGATTACTTCCAGTAGGAAATTTAATTCAGGGGGTACAAACTGTAATTCAGCACACCTGGGAGTTCCTCACATCTGTCTACTTTAATTCACCTATGCATCCTACAAGTGCAAGTCCAGGGCTGAGTAAACCAGGAAAAGGCTTTTTCCTGATGCGCTTTTCCTGTGGGTGGATGGATGGTAACAGGATAAATAGATGAATTTGTCGCGTGTCAGATGGGAGAATGGACCTGGAGAAAGTTAAAGCAGAGAAGGGGTGAGGATGACTGGAGAGGAGAAGGAGGGTTTATCTGGAGTTGAACTTGTGAGGTGAGGAAACAGGGCCATGGAACAGCTCTGAGGGAGCCTGTGCATCCACTCTTGAACCACGTGAAGTAGAAAGCTGCCCATGCTCGCTGGCACCAGAGTTGAGATCTCAGTTTAGGTGAACACTTTTTGTCACTTACGTTGGTGTGTCCCCTAACCTCCCAGGTGCCTGCATTCTTTTCCCCCCGTGTCACCCATGTTTCAGTACCTGACCTGAGCCCTTCACTGGCCCTTCCTGGTGGAGCACTGGGAGAAGTCTGAGCTTTCCAGGGTCTGTCCTATCAGAGTCTCAGATTGCAGGGACCTTAATTTTCAATTTAACATCCAAGCAGTCTATTGGCATGTGTGCTTTATATTCTCCCAGGGACTCTGACTAAAATATACTGTTTATCTCACTAGAGATATCTGATTAGGAAACCATATATCTTTATTTTAAAGTTTGTTCATTTTTAGTATTTTTACATTCCAACCCCTCCTTCCTCTCCCCCTGCCTCCCCACCTTCCCCTCCTCCTACCTCCCCACCTTTTCCGATCCTACCCGCCCATCTGCTCATCAGAGGGGATAAGGCCTTCCTTGGGGAGTCAGCAAAGTATGAGATACCAAGTTGAGACAGGACCAAGCCCGCTCCCCAAGTCAGGCTGGACCAGATACCCCACCATAGGTATTGGACTCCAAAAAAACAGTTCATTCACCCGGCATAGGTGCATGGACTGCTAGGGCCTCCTAGCCTCGGACAGATCAAGAGACATTACTGCCACCCACTTTCAGAGTGCCTAGGTTGGTATCATCCAGGTTCACCAGGTGTCATTTCAGACTCTGTGAGATACCTGTAGCTCAGGTCCATGTTCTTGACCCCCTTGCTCATATGATCCCTCCTCCCTCTCTTCAACTGAACTCCAGGAGCTCGCCTAGTGCTTGACTATAGATCATTGTATCTTCCATTAGTTACTGGATGTCGATGCTGTAATAGGAGTTAGGTGGTTACTAATCTGATTACAGGAGAAGGCCTGTTTAGGCATCCTCTCCACTATTGCTAGGAGTATTAGTTGGGGTTATCCTTGTGAGTTCATAGGAGTTTCCCTAACACCAGGTTTCTCCCTAACCCCATAATGCTCCATCTATCATGTAATCTCATGCATTGCTCTCCCTTTCAGTCCCTCCCCCAACTTGGCCATCTCCATCCCTCATGCTCCCATCCCCCATCTCCTTCCTTTACCATTTCCCCTTCCTGGGGCCCTCCTTGTATGTCCCTCTTATGGTCTTCCTTGTTACCTAGCTTCTCGGGGGCTGTGGATTAAGCCTGATTTCCTTTGCTTTACTTCTAACATCAACTTATGAGTGAGAACATACTCTGTTTGTCTTTCGGAATGTTTTTTATCTACACTCATCCATTTGCCTGCAAATTTCAAGATGCCATTGATTTGTTTTGCTTTTTCCTCTGAATAATACTCCATTGTGTAAATGTAACACATTTTCTTTATCCATTTTTGGTTGATGGGCATCTAGGTTGTTTCCGGGTTATGGCTATTACAAACAGTGGTACTAAGGACATAGTTGAACAAATGCCTTTCTGGTATGAATTTGCTTCCTTTGGGTATATGCCCAAGAGTGAAAAAATATATTTTGAAATAATGGTTTTCTACACCTAATAGAATTTTTTTCTTTTCCCCGGTTTCTTTTTGACAGGCAATTATCACAGCCATACTGGCGGTGATTGTGGGGGCCATTTTGCATGTCCTAAGAAATGATTGTAATGAAGTCCAGACCAGGTAGGCAAATTCAGATACTCATTTTCAGAAAATCCTGAAATTTGTTCAAACTTATATAAATCCATTAAGAATTGGAATTCGTGACAGGAACAGAGTAAACACTTTACCACATGATAGAATGTGTTGATACATTGAAAGCTGAGTGGAGGAACTCACTTTTTCACATGTTTCTATGGAGATAGTATGAATCTATACACACCACACATTTCACATTTTACCAGTTTTAGTGCATGAAGGAGCTTCATGTTATGTGACCATCACCTCACTGTAAACATAGGGCATTTCTTCATCTTCCCAAATGGAACCCCATAGACCTGAAAGGAGACTCCTCATACTACCCACTCCAGATACCAGGCATCAACCATTCTGCCTTCTATCATTGAATATGACAAATGTGGGAACCCTGAATTGGAGTCCCACAAGTATCTGTGTTTTGGTGTTTTTGATGTAGTTTTTGTTTGTTTTGGCTGGCTTTTTTCCATTGGTGTAATGTCCGCAGGTCCCAACAAAGTGTGGCATGTGTGGGGATTTCTTGGTCTCTGTAAGGCAGAGTAATATTCCATTGTATGTATTTGCTGTGTTGCTTCCCATTCACTGGAGCTGGATATGTGGTTTGCTCCCACATTTGACTCCTGTGAACAATGCTGTTAAGTGTGCAAGCACATCTGTTTGAGCCCTGGACTTTACTCTTTAGGTAGAAAGCTGGAGTTGACAAATCATAGGCCACTGTGTTGTTTGAGGAACTGCTGTCCTGTCTCCAACTCCACTGTAATATTTGTATCGTCACCAACAGGACACAGGGGCTCCAGTATGTCCACACACATCCTCACCCAACTTATGTTCTCTCTTGTTTGCAATAACATGTCTAAGAAAAATAATTTGTTTTTTATTATTATTTATTTTTAAGTTTAAATTTAGATTAGAAACAAGGTTGCTTCACAAGTCAGTTCCAGGTCCCTCTCCCTTTCCCTCCTCTCCTCCCGTGCCCTCCTCCCAACCCCCCCATTATTCCCTCACTTCCCCAGGGAGGGTGAGACCCTCCATCGGGGTGTCCATAGTCTGTCATTTCATCCAGGGCAGGGCCTAGACCCTCCCCTAAGAGTTCAGGGTGAGAGTGCATCTCACATTGTTGGATGGGAGTCCAAAGTCCGTTTGTATACTCGGGATGAGTACTGATATACTGCCCAAGGCTCAATAAATTACCTAGGACTCCTCACTGACACCCACATTCAGGGATTCTTGATCAGTTCCATGCTGGATTCCCAGGCTGATGCCTGGGATTCAAAAGTTAACCTTTGTCAGGTCAGCTGTTTCTGGGGATTAAACCAGCCCAGTCTTAATCCCTTTGGTCATCAGTCCTCCCTCTCTGTTACTGGCTTTCTTGAGTTCAGCTCAGTGCTTAGCCATGGGAGTGTGCCTCTTCTTCCATCAGCCACTGAATGAAGTTTCTGTTTCCCAGACTCTCTGGCCGTGGGATTGTAGGCTGGCACTCCCTAGATCTATGTCTAAAATCCATATATGAGAGAGTACATGCCATGTTTCTCTTTTTGTGACTGGATTACCTCACTCAGGATGGTTTCTTCTAGTGTCACCCATTTGCCTGCAAATCTCAGGATTCCATTGGTTTTTTTTTCTGCTGAATAGTAAGTGCTCCATTGTGTAAATGTACCACATTTTTTCTATCCACTCTTCAGTTGAGGGGCATCTAGGTTGCTTCCAAGTTCTGGCTATTACAAATAATGCTGCTATGAACATAGTGGAACAGACATCCTTGTTGTATGAATGGGCATCTTTTGGATATATGCCTAAGAGTGGAGTTGCTGGGTCTTGTGGTAGGTTTATTCCCATTTTTCTGAGGAATCTCCATACTGATTTCCAAAGTGGCTGAACAAGTTGGCACTCCCACCAGCAATGGAGGACTGTTCCCCTTTCACCACATCCTCTCCAGCATAAATATCATTGGTGTTTTTTATTTTAGCCATTCTGACAGGAGTGAGATGGTATCTCAGAGTTGTTTTGATTTTCATTTCCCAGATGGCTAAGGATGTTGAGCACATTCTTAAGTGCCTCTCAGCCATTTTAGACTCCTCTACTGAAAATTCTCTATTTAGTTCTGCAGCCCACTTTTTAATTGGATCCTTCGGTGTTTTGGAAACCTGCTTCTTGAGTTCTTTGTAAATTTTGGAGATCAACCCTCTGTCAGATGTGGGATTAGTGAATATTTTTTCCCATTCTGTGGGCTGTCTTTTTGTCTTGCTGACTGAGTCCTTTGCCTTACAGAAGCTTCTCAGTTTCAGGAGGTCCCATTTATTAATTGTTGATCTCAGTGTCTGTGCTACTCGTGTTATGTTCAGGAAGCTGAAATACCAACTAATTTTGGAGGAAATAATAAACATAAAAATCCCTTCTTCTGTGAGTTTGCTTCCATGTGGATCAGAAGTTAGTCTGCAGTGAGACAGTTGTTACAGCGATTTCCAGTCTGTTGTCTTTTCATCTTCCCTGAAGACCAAGATCTGAAAGCTTTCCAAATCTTCTAGTACTTGGTTTGTGCCATGTGTAGATGGCACATCCTAACCTAGCACAGCATAGACAAGAAGATAGATAGTGTAAGCACTGTCACAGGATAGATGGTGTAGACCCTATCACAGGAAGCATTCAGACATAAACTCTGAAAACTGATGTAGAAATGTTCTTGGAAAATGCAAACATAAAGAAGAGCTTTGTTAACTGTTTCTTCATATTCTTTTTAGAAATTGTAAAATGTGCTTAATTTGCATTTTTCACTTCCTCTGGTACCAGTATTTTCTAAGAAGTTGAACTGTGTGACAATGGCCTTTGTGTGTGGTTTATTTTGGTTGTCCTGATTAGAGGTTGATTCTTTTAGTTAGTATGTTGGTTAGTTTTTTGTCAACTAACACCAGCAAGAGTCATATGGAAAGAGGAACCTCAATTAAGAAAACGAACCTATCAGGTTGGCTTATAGACAAGTCTGTTAGAAATTTCCTTGATTAATGATGGATGTGAGAGTGACCAGTCCACTGGGAGCAGTGTTACCCTTAGGCAGGTTGTTCTGAGTTGTATAAGAATCAGGATGACCAAGTCATGATGGGTAAACCAGTATGGAGCAATACTCCATGGCCCCAGCTTCCCTCCCTGTCGCCAAGATCCTGCCTGACATTCCTCAGGAATGTACTGTGACCTGGGATATGTAAGTCCCATTCTCCCTAAATTACTTTTAGTCACAGTCATAATCACAGCAAAAGAAACCTATACAGAACAGTTGGAAACACTTCCTCAACATCATCTGAGGAATAAAGGTATAAATTATTTTCAGGGCCAATATCAATATCTTCATCATCAGTAATGTTCAGAGCTCCAGAGATGCTTCTCATGTTTGGATACAGAATTGCCTTTGTACTTTGTCCAACTGTATAAGTAGGAACTGGGTTTGAATTTTGTGGCACATGAGCTCCTTTGGCTCAGTAACATTATAGGGTTGAGAAATCATTAAATTAAATAATTAGTCCTATGCATACTTACATGCCTATTGAAAATCATTTACCCAAAATGCATGTGAAAAGTAATATTCATTGGATCAATATGCACAGTAACCAAGTTAAAGAATTTCAAAGTCTACCAATGGATAACTGGTACAGAAAATGTGACTTGGAATTCTGCTTATCTTTAAAATGGAAATTTGTAACAAAATGAATAGAATTGAACATTTGAGGAACATCGTGTGAAGTAAAATAGTCCAAACATGTTTCGTTTACATGTAGATTATAGGCAATTGTCCTCCAGGCAGCATGGTGTACACTAGCTATTGCCAGGGCAGTGAGGGATGAGGAGACACATACAGGATAAGAGTATAAAATCTATCAAACAAAAGATTTCATTCCTTTGAGATAGTAAGATTTTATTCCTTTGAGATACATTGTGCAGCACATTCAATCCAGCAAATATGAATACACATTTCAAAGTTTCGGAGAATATATTTCTAATGTGTTACCATAAAAATGATGCATATTTCTAGTGATGGACATCACTTAATTTAGTTTGATATAATTATTTCACAAGATTGTTCATGAGTCATATTAGTTTTATACGTTAAATGTGTGATTACAGGTTGTCAATCTACAATTTTAATATCTAAAAATTCAGATCAGAATGTAGATGTGGTATATATGGTGAAGTACAGTCAGGGCCACAAGGTTACTGGCTTTGTTGATAAAAACATATGAAAGTAAGCACAGAGGGAACTTGAGGACAATTTTCGGAGTCAGAGAGATGGAGAATTCCCCAAGCACCGGAGAATTGGTGTGTGGGAATGGAAGAGTGGAGAGACAGAATGTTATACATTTAGTAAAGTTAAGCTAATGATCCTTGAAAGCAAGACAGGCTCATTAGGAGGGAAGGAGAAACACAGTTGTACTACTCTATGGTTGGTCAGGGGTACCCAGGTGTTCTGCTCTATGACTAGTCATGGGGTACCCAGGTTCTCTGCTCTGTTGTTGGCTATGTGGTGCCTAGGTCCTCTGTTATTTTGTTGATTATGGGGTTCCCAGGTGCTCAGCTCAGTTATTGGTTATGGGGTGACTATGTCCTGTGCTCTGTGTTTGGACTTTGAAGCAGGGCCAGAGTTATGACCTGACAGTCCCAAAGCTTGTCATGTAGCCCAGGCTGTCCTCGTGCCTCTGTCTTCCAAGTTCCCAAAGTCGTAGATTTCAGGCTTCCAGTTCTTCTCAGAATCTTATCCAGTCTTAGATTATCTTTTCCTTTTCCATCCTTTCTCTTTAATCTTCCCTTTGGTAGAGTGCAAAATGGATTTTTCTTTGATGTAGGAGGAAACTACTCTCCAATAAGGCCACCCTCATCTGATCTAATGTCTAACCATCACTGTGTACTAACATCTGAATGTCAGTTGAAAATGTGTTATGTAGTAGGCTGTTAGGCCCCAGTCATACAATCTGTCTTAAAGGAATCTGACATGTGTCCTGGAAACAATGGAGTGCAGAGGGTCTTTTGTTCTCCCTCCTCCAGCTTACCATTCCCTATCACACAGACAGAAATCATTTCTTCATAATAAGCATGCTGAATTCATTTTTGAGTTCTTTGGAAAAAAATGCAGGAAGTTGTTGGACTATTTTAAGAATAATCAAGGCTTTAAAGATGTTTCCACAGTCCATGTCCATAGAAAGCTGTTGAGTGGGGATTCCCACACTGTTTCATGTTTTCGTTCATTTTTTTCATAAATGTATTTATTTTTCCATATATTTTATTGAACTTTTTACACATGTCACTTTCAATTCCATCTCCCTCCCTTCATCCCCCACCCCCAATCCTCCCAACCCCTTACCCCCACTCCATCCCCCCTCCACTCCCCAGGGAGGTCAAGGTCCTCCATGAGGGATTTTCAGGGTCTGTCACATCATCCCAGGAAGGGCCCAGATTCTTCCTCATGTGTCCAGGCTGAGAGAGCATCCCTCCATGTGGTATGGGTTCCCAGAGTCCTTCTGTATGCCAGGAATAAATACTGCTCCACTCTCCAAGGTCCCACAGATTGCCAAGGCCTCCTCTCTGTCACCCAGGTTCGGTGGGAGGGTGTCTGTATCAGTCCCATGCTGGCCCCTCAGTCATCAGTCTGAGGTCCATGTGTCCCCCTTGTTTAGGTCACCTGCCTCTGTGGGTTTCACCAGCCAGATATTGATTCCTTTGGCCATCACTCTTCTTTGCAACTGGGTTCTCGGAGTTCAATTCAGTTCACAGCTGTGGGTGTCTGCCTCTGCTTCCATCAGCCATTGGATGAAAGTTCTAGGATGGCATTATAAGGTAGTCATCATTCTCATTATCATGGGAGGGCATTTAAGGTAGCCTTAATGCCAGTTGGTGTCATTCTTATAGATCTGTGAAGATCTCACTAGTGCCATATCTCTCCTCCAACTTATACTGGCTCCCTCTTTTATGGTATCTCCCATCCTATTCTCTTCTATTGTTATCCTGGTTCACCCTTCCTGATCTCCCATGTCCTCTTCTCCCCTCCTCTTTTCTCCCTCTCTTTCTGCAATCTCCTTCTACACTTCCCTTCTCACCCCCTCAATCCAATTAGGATTACCATGCATATCTCTCCTAGGGTCCTCCCTGTACCCCAGACTCTCTGGCGGTGAGATTGTGGGCTGGCAATGCCCTGCTCCATGTCTAAAATCCATATGTGAGTGAGTACATACCATGCTTGTCTCTTTGTGACTGGGTTACCTCACTCAGGATGATTTCTTCCAGTGCCATCCATTTTACTGTAAATTTCAAGATTCCATTCTTTTTCTGCTGAGTAGTACTCCATTGTGTAAATGTACCACATTTTCTCTATCCACTCTTCAGTTGAGGGGCACCTAGGTTCTTTCCAAGTTCTGGCTATTACAAATAATGCTGCTACGAACATAGTTGAGCAGATGTCTATTGTATGAGGGTATATGCCTAAGAGTGGACTTGCTGGATCTTGTGGTAGACTGATTTCCATTTTTCTGAGGAATCTCCATACTGATCTCCAAAGTGGCTGCACAAGTTGGCATTCCCACCAGCAGTGGAGGAGTGTACCCCTTTCTCCACATCCACTCCAGCATAATCTGTCATTAGCGTTTTTTATTTTAGCCATTCTGAAGGGAGTGAGATGGTATCTCAGAGTTGTTTTGATTTGCATTTCCCTAATGGCTAAAGATGTTGAGCACTTTCTCAAATGCCTCTTGGCCATTTTGGACTCCTCTATTGAGAATTCTCTATTTAGTTCTGTACTCTGCTTTTTAATTGGATCCTTTGGTGTTCTGGAGACTTGCTTCTTGAGTTCTTTGTAAATTTTGGAGATCGGCCCTTTGTCAGATATGGGGTTAGTGAATATATTTTCCCATTCTGTGGGCTGTTGTTTTGTCCTGTTGACTGTGTCCTTTGCCCTGCAGAAGCTCCTCAGTTTCAGGAGGTACCATTTATTAATTGTTCATCTCAGTGTCTGTGATACTGGTGTTGTGTTCAGGAAGCAGACTCCTGTACCAATTCATTCAAGGGTACTTCCCACTTTCTCCTCTAAGAGAATCAGTGTGACTGGATTGATGTTGAGGTCTTTGATCCATTGGGACTTAAGTTTTGTGCATGGTGATAAATATGGATCTATCTGTTGTCTTTTACATGTCAGCATCCAGTTAGTTACTCCAGCACCATTTGTAGAAGATGCTATCATTTTTCCATTGTATAGTTTTAGCTTCTTTGTCAAAGATCAGGTTTCCAAAGGTGTGTGGGTTGATATCAGGGTCTTCAATTTGATTCCATTGGTCTATCTGTCTGCTTTTGTGCCAATACCAAGCTGTTTTCAGGACTATAGCTTTATAATAGAGCTTGAAGTCAGGGATGGTGATGCCTCCAGAAGTTCCTTTATTGTACAGAGTTGCCTTGGCTATACTGGGTCTTTTATTTTTCCATATGAAGCTGAGGTTTCTCCTTTCAAGGTTGGTGAAAACTGGTGCTGGTATTTTGATAGGGATTGCATTGAATCTGTAGATTGCTTTTGGTAAGATTGCCATTTTTACTACGTTGATCCTACATATCCAAGAGCATGGGAGATTTTTCCATTTCTGGTATCTTCTTTAATTTCTTTCTTTAAAGACTCAAAGTTCTTGTTATACAGGTCTTTCACCTGTTTGGTTAGAGTTACCCCAAGATATTTTATGGTGTTTGTGGCTATTGTAAAGGGTGATGTTTCTCTGATTTCTTTCTCATCCCCTTTATTGTTTATATATACTAGGGCTACTGATTTTTTTTAGTTAATTTTGTATCCTGCCACTTTGCTGAAGGTGTTTATCAGCTGTAGGAGTTTCCTGGTAGAATTCTTTGGGTCGCTTACATAGACTATCATATCGTCTGCAAATAGTGAAAGTTTGACTTCTTCTTTTCCAAATTGTATCCCCTCGATCTCCTTTTATTGCCTTATTGCTCTAGCTAGAACTTCAAGTACCATATTGAAGAGATATGGAGAGAGTGGACAGCCTTATCTTGTTCCTGATTTTAGAGGAATTTAGTTTCTCTCCATTTAGTTTGATGCTGGCTGGTGGTTTGTTTTATGAAGTATTTATGATGTTTAGGTATGTTCCTGTTATCCCTGATCTCTCCAAGACCTTTAACATGAAGGGGTGTTAGATTTTGTCAAACGTTTTTTCAGCATCTAGTAAGATGATCATGTGGTTTTTCTTTTTCAACTTGTTTATATGGTGGATTACATTGATGGATTTTCATATGTTGAACTATCCCTGCATCCCTGGAATGAAGCCTACTTGATCATGGTGTATAATTTTTCTGATGTGTTCTTGGATTCGATTTGCCAGTATTTATTGAGCATTTTTGCATCAATGTTCATGAGAGAGATTGATCTGTAATTCCCTATCTTGGTTGTGTCTTTGTGTGGTTTGGCTACTAATGTAATTGTAGCCTAGTAAAAAGAATTTGGCAGTGATCTTTCTGCTTCTATTGTGTGAACAATTTGAAGAGTGTTGGTATTAGCTCTTCCTTGAATTTTTGGTAGAATTCCATGCTGAAACCATCTGGCCCTGGACTTTTCTTGGTTGGAAGACTTTATGGCTGCTTCTATTTCTTTAGGCGATATAGATATGTTTAAATTGTTTATCTCTTCTTGATTTAATTTTGGTGAGTGATATCTATCCAGAAAATTATCCGTTTCCTTTAGATTTTCCAATTTAGCGGAGTACAGATTTTCAAAGTATGACCTGATGATTCTTTGGATTTCCCCAGTGTCTGTTGTTATGTCCCCTTTTTCACTTCTGATTTTGTTAATTAGCATGTTATCTCTCTGTCTTTTAGTTAGGTTTGATAAAGGTTTGTCTATCTTGTTGATTTTCTCAAAGAACCAACTCTTTGTTTCATTGATTCTTTGTATTGTTTTCTTTGTTTCTACTTTATTGATTTCAGCTCTCAATTTGATTATTTCCTGGTGTGTACTCCTCCTGGGTGAGTTTGCTTCTTTTTGTTCTAGAGCTTTCAGGTGTTCTGTTAATTCTCTAGTGTGGCAATTCTCCAGTTTCTTCATGTGGGCACATAGTGCTATGAATTTTCCTCTTAGAACTGCTTTCAAAGTATCCCAAAGGTTTGGGTATGTTGTGCCTTCATTTTCATTGAATTCTAGGAAGTATTTTATCTTTCTTTATTTCTTTCTTTACCCAGGGGTGATGCAATTGAGCATTGTTCAGTTTCCATGAGTTTGTGAGGTTTCAACAATTTGTGTTGACGTTGAATTCTAATTTTAAGCTGTGGTGAACTGACAGGATACAGGGGGTTATTCCAAGTTTTTTTTTTTTGTATCTGTTGAGGTTTGCTTTACTGCCAAGTATGTGGTCGATTTTAGAGAAGGTTCCGTGTGGTGCTGAGAAGAAGGTATATTCTTTTTTGTTTGGGTGGAATGTTCTATAGATGTCTGTTAAATCCAATTGGGTGATAACTTCTGTTAATTCCATTGTTTCTTTGTTAAGTTTCTGTCTGGTGGACCTATCCAATGGTGTGAGTGTGGTGTTGAAGTCTCCCACTTTAAGTGTGTGGGATTTAATGTTTGATTTGAGTTGTAGTAATGTTTCTTTTATGAACGTGGGTGCCTTTATGTTTGGGGCATATATGTTCAGAATTGCGACTTCTTCCTGATGGATTTTTCCTATAATGAATATGAAATAGCCTTCTTCATCTCTTTTGATTAATTTTACTTTGAAGTCTACTTTGTTAGATAGTAGGATAGCTACACCCGCTTGCTTCTTACATCCATTTGATTGGAAAGTCTTTTCCAAACCCTTAACCTTGAGGTAGCATCTGTCTTTGAAATTGAGGTGTGTTTCCTATATGTGGCAGAAGGATGGATTCTGTCTTCGTATTCATTCTGTGAGCCTGTGTCTTTTTATAGGTGAGTTAAAAACCAATGATATTCAGGGATATTAATAACCATTGATTGTTGATTCTGGCTTGCTTTGGATCCGTTTTTGGTGGTGGCTTTATGTGTGAGTTTTTCTCCTATTTCTGATTTCTGGTAAAGTTAGATTATCTATTGCCCTTGTTATTTTGAGTGTAGTTATCTTCGTTGGGTCAGAGTTTTCCTTCTAGAACTTTCTGTAGGGCTGGATTTGTGGATACGTATTGCATACATCTGGCTTTGTCATGGAATATCTTGTTTTCTCCATCTATAGTGATTGAGAGTTTTGCTGGGAATAGTAGTCTGGGCTGGAATCTGTGGTCTCTTAGTGTTTGTAGAACATCTATCCAGGACCTTCTGGCTTTCATAGTTTCCATGGAGAAGTCGGGTGTGATTCTGATAGGTTTGCCTTTATATGTTACTTGGCCATTTTCCTTTGCTGCTTTTAATATTTGTTCTTTATTCTGTATGTTTGGTGTTTTGATTATTATGTGGCGAGGGGACTTTTTTTTTGTCCAGTCTATTTGGTGTTCGGTAAGCTTCTTATAGTTTCATAGACATCTCCTTCTTCAGGTTGGGAAAATTTTTGTTTATGATTTTGTTGAATATGTTTTCTGCTCCATTGAGCTGGGCTTCTTTGCCTTCTTCTATATCTATTATTCTTAGATTTGGTCTTTTCATGGTGTCCCATATTTCCTGGATATTTTGTGTTAAGGATTTGTTGGATTTAAGACTTTCTTTTGTTGATGAATCCATTTCCTCTAGATTCTGTCTTCCATCTCTTCTTGTATTCTGTTAGTTAGGCTTGCATCTGTAGTTCCTGTTTGTTTTTTCAGCCTTTCAAATTCCAGAATTACCTCTGTTTGTGTTTTTCTTATTGTCTCCATTTCGGTTTTCAGGTCTTGAACTGTTTTAATTGTTTCCTTCATCTGTTTGATTGTTTTTTCTTGGGTTTCCTTGCTTTGTTTAAGAGATTGGTTGATTTCTTGCATTTTTTGGTTTGTGTTTTTTTTCCATTTCTTTAAGGGATTTTCTCATATCCTCTTTGAGGGCCTCTCACTTTCAGGAGGTTGTTTTGAAGGTCATTCTTTTCTGTTTCATCTCTGTTGATATGTTCAGGTCTTGCTGGTATAGAGTTTCTAGACTCTGGTGGTGTCCTCTGTTGTTGGTTGTGTTTTTATATTGCCTTTTACCATCCTTTCTTTCAGTGAGAGTTCATGGGGTCTCTTCCTCTCTTGGTGGGTTTGGGTCTAAGGATCCTTTCCAGTGCATTCAAGCAGGTCCAATACTTCAAAGGGTATAGGTGGGTCTAGGACACTCTCAAGCACAGGGCGGAAACCAGAGGGGACTTAAGCATTGGGAAAGGAGCAGAAGAAGCAGGTGTGGGCAGACTCAGGGTGATCCTTCTGGGAGGGGCAGGTAATCTCTAAGTGCAGAAAACACCCAGGGAGATGGAGCTGGGGGATGTAGGGAATTGGGGATCAGAGCAGGGCTCCCACTCACCTTAAGCTCCAGGGAAGAACCAGAAGACACTGAGGACTGAGGTGTGGGCAGACTCAGAGTGATCCTTCTGGGAGGCACAGGTCCTCTCTAGGCGGAGAAAATGCCCAGGGAGATGGAGCCAGGGATGTAGGTAGTTGGGGCTCAGAGTAGGGCCCCTACTCACCTTAAGCACCAGAAAGGACTGGAAGACACTGAAGACTGAGGTGTGGGCAGACCCAGGGTGTTCCTTCCAGGAGGGCCAGGTCCTCTCTAGGCACAGAAAACACCCAGGGAGACGGAGCTGGGGATGTAGGGAGTTGGGGCTCAGAGTAGGGCCCCTACTCACCTTAAGCACCAGAAAGGACTGGAAGACACTGAAGACTGAGGTGTGGGCAGACTCAGGGTGATCCTTCCAGGAGGCGCAGGCCTTCTCTAGGCACAGAAAATGCCCAGGGAAACGGAGCCAGGGATGTAGGGAGCTGGGGCTCAGAGCAGGGCCCCCACTCACCTTAAGCACTTAAGCACTTAAGCACCAGGAAAGGACTTTATCACCAGGAAAGGCTCATGTTTTCCTTCTTACCCATCCCTAAATCAACCCAGCCAACTGAATATGAAAACCTTTAACAGTTTTGTCTTTATGTTTCTCTCTTTATACATTAGGAAAGACGCTTGTCAACTTTGTTAGTTAAATGGGTTGGGCTGCCATTACCATATTCCACATGTCAGTGGATTAATGAGTCTCCACACTGCAGTATGGGAGTCTGAGGTGAGGATTCTCTCCAAGGTTGTCTTGTCTGGCCACCTTCTCTCAGTCCTCTCCTGGCAGACAGTACATTTCTGTTTCTTCCCATGATGAGAAGGGACACTGATTTCATCATGGGACTCCACTCTCTGCTTTCATTTAAACCAATTAACTCACACTCTAGGAACATTATATTAAGGGTTATTATCAAACTGTTAGCTATCAAGGGGTACACTGCAATTAATTGATACCACTGCGGAGACAAAAAGAAAAATAATTGTGGGATGCATAACACCTTACTTTTCAACCAGAACAGTTCCACATTTTCCTTCTTTTTTTAAAAAATGCTTATTTTATTTTTGTGTCTGAGTGTTTGCCTATGTGTATGTCTGTGTATCATGTGTGTGTCCTTAGATGTGTGGCTATCAGAGGGTCTATTAGATCCTGTCTTAGGGTTAATATTGGTTTGATGAAATACATGAGCACAATACAAATTGTGGAGGAAAGGGTTTATTCAGCTTACATTTCCACATTGTAGTTCATCACGCAAGGAAGTCAGGATAGGAACTTAAACTAGGAAGAAATCTGCAGAGGCCATGGAGGGGTTCTGCTTACTGGCTTGCTCCCCATGGCTTGCTCAGCCTGCTTCATTATAGAAGCCAGGACTACCAGGTCAGGGATGTGCTGTGTGGGATTCCTTTTTGTAATCTGTGAATAGGTATTTCTTTCATTGATTGATAAATAAAGCTTCGTTGGCCTATGGCAAGTCAGGATAAAGCCAGGCAGGAAATCCAAGCAGAGATACAGGAGAAGAAGGGCGGAGTATGCAAGTCATCCACCAGCTGCCCAAGACACAACATGCCAACAGGCTGGTAATACCATGGCCACGTGACAATACTTAGATTAATAGAAATTTGTTAATTTAAAGGTAAAAGCTAGCTAATTGTAAGCTTGAGCTATCGGCCACACATCTATAATTAATATTAAGTCTCTGAGTGTTTATTTGGGAAATGGCAGGGGGGAGAGAAATGTCCAATTACAGGGATGCACCACCCACAGTAGGCTGGCCCCACCCCCATCCATCAGTAACTAAGAAAATCCCTTACAACTGGATCTTATGGGGACACTTTCTCAACTGAGGTTCCCTCCTAGATAACCTAGCTTATATCTAGTCAGCATAAAACTAGCTAGCAAAGACTCCCTTGAACTGGAGTGACAGATGACTGTGGCCCACCAAGTGGGTGCTGCCAACCAAACCAGGGTCCTTTGCAAGAGCAACAAGCACTATTTAAAACTGAACCATCTCTCCAGTACTAATTATTTTAAAGAATACATCTGTGCAATGTTATTGAATCTTCAAAACAAGATGTGTTACCAAAAATCATTCTAATGGTGAATTTACTGTTGCTTTTGCCTCCATTCTCTTCTGGAAGAGCCAGCCTGCTATTCTCGCTCACAGCCTTCCAGTGTATCACAAGCGTGTCTGCCGGGGAGCTCTTTGTGATCGACAGGGATCGCTTTTTGTGAGTAGCTCCTGCCCCAGGCACAGTCATCAGTGGCTGGTGATCAGGATGACAATGTTCACATAAATGGGCCTATCATGTATCTCATGAATTATCAGTAATTCCTCATGTTTTACTTATTTAGTTGAAAAAACACATTATGAAATTTTGTGTTTATCATGTGATATCATGATTTTTGAAGAATGTGGAGAGATTAATGGTATTAATGAAACCTGGATGGGAAATCAGGAGCAAAGGTGTCTGCTGCTCAGAGAAAGCTCCAAATTCAGGGTGTGGACCAGATCTCAGTGCCTCAGACAACACAGCAGGAGGGGACTGAAAATCAAAGGAAATTTGTGATCCCCCTCCCCCAAAGAAGATATCAGTGGTTTCATGGCACTTCCGTGTAGTGGTTTCAGCAGCACATTGGAGCTGTGTAATAATGAGAGAGTGCACAGCCTGGGGATGGAGGAGTGGGAAGAGCCAGACAGCAGCTGTGTAGAAAGAGCTGTTCATCTCCTGTGTTTTTCACACATGGGAGAACCTGTGCCCAGTGGCCTGTGCTTAAGATTCACTGCTCACAAAGATGACCAAGATTTGCCCCAAGTACATGCCCAGAAGAGGAGACGTCAGAGAGGAGCTGAGGGCCTCGCTCAGTTGGTAGACTGGTGGCTTTGTGTGCATGAAACCCTGTGTTACATTCACGGTACCACAAAATCATGGGCATGGTCTTATGGGGTTGGGGTAGAGGCAGGAGAATGGTCATTCTTGGATACATATGGAATTTAAGCCCAGCCTACACTGGTGATCCTCTGCTAAAAAATAATAATAATAATCAGTGTTACAGTGAACTCACTGGGACAGGAAGAGCTTGGGATTCAGAAGGGCCAGGAAGGGAAAGGATTAGGTTTGGTCTCTGGTAAAGATTTATGGTTGTAAAAGAGACTATGGAAAGAATACATCAGACCTAAAGTGAGAGTAGCCAAAGAGAAGGATGTACTGTCCTGAAGCTGCACTGTGATCTCAGAGTGACAGTGTCACCTTCTTCATAAGAACTGGAAGGACACAAGTCTCCATGAACCCTGTCTGAGGTGATGTACGAATGAACTTCTCTTCTGGGAGACAGCTCCAGAGGGGCAAAATCTGAAGAGAGTGGGCTTACCGTTTCTCCGGAGGGGCTCTTGTGTGACCAGAGTGGACAAAAGAGGGGAGAGATCTCTGATAGGGAGAATAATAGTGAGAATGTCATAAGGATGATGGCCTAGAGATGCTGATAACTAAGATGGGGACCAGAATGGGAGTCGGCCTTGAGCGTAAGTGCATAGTCCTGTTAGGCTCCCTGTGGTAGCAGAAGCCTGTGTAGCCAGCATCCCACCTGTGCCTTCTGGACTAATCTAAGGATGTATAACCTGATCTTTGTCTTTGTAGACATGAGCACGCCAGTGGATACTACAGAGAGTCATCATATTTCTTTGGGAAATTGCTGGCTGAACTGGTACCCAGGAGGTTATTGCCAAGTATTATATTCACTGCTATCATATTCAGCATAACCGGTAAATGACAAAGCAAGAGAATTACTCTTGGGGGAGCATGTTTTGGTTAACACAACAGTGTCAAGCCTAAAGCAGAGAAGCATAAATAGAAATGCATGTCTCCACTGTGTGCCGTCTAATACAGGTGTTCAGTAGAAGGAAAGTCTCTAGGAATTGTTTACAAAATACTACAAATGCTGCTTGTGAAACTGACTTTATTAAGAGATTCTGAGTAGCGTAATGACTAAATAACATACATTTGAGACAGTGTCAACAGAGTAAAGTTAATTATTTCATGTCTATCCATATACATTTTGTGTGCATGCACGTGCATACGTGCGTGAATGCGTGTGTGTGTGTGTGTGTGTGTGTGCGCGCGCGTGCGTGTGGCAGGCACACACTTAGTGGATGCAGTGTCTGGGGAGGCCAGGAGAGGGCATTAGATCCCTTTGAGCTGGAGTTACACTAGACTGTGGGTCACTGTGTGTGTACTGGGAACAGAATCCAGCACCTCTCTAATAACAGCACACGCTCATAACCAGTGAGCCATCTCTCTAGCCCAGCTGTGTGTTTTCTGTGTTTCTGTGTCTCTCTATATAAATACAATATAGAAAAGAAGATAATATCTCATACACATGCATGTGTGTAAAAGAACTTAAATGTACACAGTGTCTTATTCTCCCTAATCTCACAGAGAAGGATACTGAATTGGAAGTTTGTTGCAATTTATAATTTAAGTAGTTACTTGAAATATGTTCATAGATTCATTTGTTAGCCTTCACCCTAGACTAGTTGTTCAGAATTTCAATGCTATTCTATTCACACTCACACACACACAGACAAGCACATACACACTCACACATGCAAACACTCACACACAAAAAGATAAGCACTGATAAAACTTAGACTTCATTCTATAAGATATTTATCCTTCAGGACCAGTCATTCAGGTCAAGAGATGGTTATGGGCAAATGTGCCTGTCCTGTAAGCTGGTCAGCCTGAATTTGATCCTCAGAATCCACATGGGAAGAGAGACTCACTCCAGAAAGATGCGCTTCAACTCCACACACACACCACAGCACATATACACCATGGCAGTTGCACACCATGATAAATGAACACCAGGGCGTGCACACACACACACCATACACACACTGAGCACGGCCAATGCACACCATGGCACATACACACACCATGGAACATCCATACCATGATACATAAGCACCTATACACACCACGAAAATGGTAACAATAACTTTCAAAGCAATTAGGCATGTAACTCAGCTCACCCAGACTCTAACTTGTGTCCTTGTGATGATTAGAAAACACAGCACTATGGATGTCTCATAGCATGAGCTCCAGAAAGATTACAAACCAGCTTCTGGAACACATTGTCTTCCTCCATACCAGTTACATGGTGATTTCCTAGTGAAATCTAAAGTTGGAGGCACCATCCTGTCATCTGGATATTAAAACCACTGCATGGTTGTTTAACCCTTGCATTACCTAAGTATCTATAGCTGTGATAAACACCATGGGAGGAACCAAGTTGGGGAGGAAAGTGTTTGTTTGAGCTTATGGTTCAGTGTACTTCATGAAGGGAAGTTAGGGCAGGAACTCAGAGCAGGAACCTGAAGGCAGACGGTGGGGCAGAGGCCATGGAGAGTGCTGCCTACTGATTTTCTCCTCATGGCTTCCCCAGCCTGATTTCTTACAGAACCCAGAACCACTTTCCTAGCATGAAGGTGCCATGGTGTGCATGTAAAATGGTGTGTATGTGCCATGGTGTTCATGTGTCATGGTGGGCATGTATCACTAAGACTTTGCACATGAATCATTCATCAAGAAAATGCTGGCACGATCTTACCTAATGGCAAATCTAATGGAGACATTTTCTTAATGATGTTGGCTCTTCCCATAAGATCCTAGCTTCCGTTATACTGCCAAAAACCCTACCAGTACAGTTCTGATTCCAATTTCATTACTATTATATAAACACAGGGAATGTGAACATGTCCATGTTCTACTGCTGATTCTCCTGTAAGAAAATGCAGTAAAATTTTAGCCAGTTGTGTTGTCTGTAACTCTACATGCCAGGATCCCATACATTGCTCATAATTATGTATAGAGGAGAACAATTACTATAAGTAAAGGCATAAAAATAAATCCATAAGATGGGAATAGAGAAAGGCTCATTGATTAGGAGAAGGTGCTGCTCCTTTAAGGCCCCCAAATTTGGTTCCCAGCATCCACATGATCAGGTAGCAGATGCAGGCCCAGAGAAGTTGGGTGGCTGTGAAGCTGTTACTTGTCTTGCTGGTTATTAAAGTATTATCTGAAATATGTACAATTCCCTTGACTTAGGTAGAGGAACTGACCCCACTTTTATCTTTTTAAGGAATCATAACAGATGTGAAGGGATTCTTCACTATGTTGTTTACCATCATGATGCTGGCTTATTCTGCCAGCTCTCTGCCACTGTCTATAGGAGCAGGGGAGAATGCAGTGGCTGTGCCAACACTACTTGTGATGTTCTACTTTGTGTCCATGCTGGTGAGTGTGAATTGTGTTTTTCTGAGAGGAAGAAATTTCCTTGTGTTCCTTCTTGAACATGTACATGCTTGACACATCAGGACTTGAGACATGAGCTAAAGCTTATTATGGTCTGTAGGAGAGAAGGAGCAGACTTTCCTCCCAGGCTTTGTGGCTACTGCTCTGATGTCAGTTTGATGAGTAAGAAAACAAAGAATGACCCAAGAAAATAAAAGAAAAATGAGAAAGAACATTTTCTTGGATGTACAAGTACATGTGTCGCAAGTTGTCCCCTTTGGATCATCCAGGCAACCATTAAAACTAATTCTCAAAAGGAACCTAACAATACCTCATTTCCTAAAGGACACACATAGTGTTGGTAGTGTTAGTAGAATTCACTTTATTTTTACTTTTGATAAATGTGCTTATAAAGCTGATGTAGGAATTGAATACTGTGTTAACTTTACAGCATGTGGCCAAGGAGTTCTTGCTACCCCTGTGTATCAGGCCATCCCCAGGCTCAAATATCCTTTTCCATTGAGTGGGACCCTGTCCTACCAGAGCAAATGGCATGTTGTTGACCTCTGTATGAGCGGAGGACACATGGGGTGGTAAAGTGTGCCAGAGTCTGTTGCTCTTTTTCCCACGTGTGCAGACAGACCCACTGAAACCCTTTATCAGCACAGGAGATAAATTATTCCTCATACAACAGGAGGATGGGTTCTCACCCCAATGGTGGTGATTCCCTGAATGGTTGATGGTACTCTTAGCTGTTTTGTTGTTCAGAACTGTTCTGCTAATCAGGGTCTTTTGCATTTCCATGCAAAATTTAGTACTGCTCTTTCAATTTGTGTGAACTGTATTATAATTTTGATGGGAATTGCATTGAATTTGTTTATTGCTTTCGGTAGGATAGATATTTTCATATTTATCCTGCCAATCTATAAGCATGGAAGGTCTGTCTAACATCTAGTGTCTTCAGTTTTCTTTTCAGCATCCTAAGGCTTTTATTACTCAAGTATTTCATTTGGTTAGATTTATTTCAAGATCCCCCATTCACCCCCTTTTGAGATTTTAGTGAATGAGATTTTTTTCCTCGTTTCTTTCCCATTATGTTTGTAATGTGTACTTGGAAAAGCTCCTGACTTTTCTATGTTTCTCATGGTATTTTATTACAACCACAGGAAAGGAACTAAAACAACAGGATATTGTATAAAGTTTCTATGTGGGACCTTATGAAGCCAAGTGTTGTGTTTTCTGTATAAACATTTGGTCAGGTGCAGTCTGGACGAATGCACAGAGTCACTGTTTTGCATATTCTAGTGTGCTTAAGAGTAGATAGGACGAGTTCATTGAGAACTCCAGAGCTGTCCCTTGTCCATCCCCATGAGTGCTTTCTGGCATCTCTGTTGTGGTTCTGTAGTTTGGCAGCTTTTTAAATAGGGATCTGTCACTTTCTGTGCTGTCCTTCACCACCCTGTGTGGTTTATCAGTTCTAGTCTTGAACTTGTCTTAAGGTGGTATTTTAATTAATCCCAAAGTTACTCCCAATGTCATGGAGAATCAAAACGCATAAGAAACTAAATTTATAGATCCTTGGAAATAGAAGTGTATATGTGATGTTCAGTGTTTGTCCTACTTATGGTTTCTATGGCTGTGATGAAACACCATGGCCAAAAAGCAAGCTGAGGAGAAAAGGGTTCATCTGGCTCACACTTTCATATCACTGAAGGGAGTCACAATAGGAACACAAAGAGGAGGAACCTGGCGGCAGAAGCTGATGCAGAGATCATGGAGGGTGACACTTACTGGCTTGTTTTAGTGACTCACTCAGACTGCTGTCTTCTAGAACCTAGAATGCCCAGGCCAGGGATGGTAATGCACATAATTGTGTCTTGGCATTGTCAACTCAATTGCTAATTAAGAAAATGCCCCACTGTCTTGCCTACAAATGATCTTATAGAGACATTTTCTTTTTTTAATTTAATTTTACTTAGTTAACATTTTTTATTTTACACACTGACCTCCTCTCCTCCTATTCCTCCCGCTGACTCCCATCTATGCTCTCCCCATCCACTCCTTCTCTGTCATTCAGAATGGGATAGGCCTCCCATGGCTTGAACAAAGCAAGGCACATTAAGTGAGGGAGGATCAAGACCCTCCCTAGAGCCATTTCTTCATTGAGGTTCCCTACTACGCAGTGAATTTAGCTTGTGTCCAGTGGACACAATCCTAGACAGTTTTCTTCTATCATATGTCCCTAGATGGCAGCAGTTTTATTAGAATTATCACTACAGTTGGACTATCATCTTGTCAAAGATTCAACCAAATACATCTTGAAACAAATGATTATTCTGCTCTGAATATCACCATCCCCTGAATTATGCAGTATATACTACATAGCTACATAAATTAGAGAATTTTAAATATGTAGGATGAGTGCATTTAAAGTTTAAAGAATGCTTATATGTTGCATGCCATTTTAAAGATAATGTAATTTCTGTAGGTTTGGCTTCCGCAAAGGGGTGACAACGTGAGGAATTCTGTTTCTGTTTAAAGTTAACTGAAAGATTGATTTAAAGAGCTTGTCTGAGCAGAAGTGGTCAGAAGGATGAAGGGGTCTTGAAGAGGAGGATCTTGTCTAGAATACTTAGTCACTGGACTGGTTCTAATTCATGGTTTTTTCTTCACAGTTTTTCTCAGGTCTGTCAGTATATTCAGGAAGCTTACTACCTGGGCTTTCACAAATTCAATACATTAACATTCCTCATTATGGATTCACAGTAAGTTATCCAGTCTGTCACTGTACTTGGCTTCTCCAACTGTAGCAACTGAAATGATTCTCAACCAAGTCCATTCCTGAGCTGTAATCTCTAACCAGCTCCTGCCTAGCATTTTCCTTCCAGGAGATGAGAACTTTCCTGTTGGTTTTGCCAAAGGCCAGTGAGTCTTCTTGGGTTTTCCCCAGTCATGTGTTATTTGAGGGAAATAAATGGTGAGAAAAATTCCAGGATAAAGGGGAAAGATAGATGATATTATGAAAAGCACACAGTTGTGATTCTACCCAATAAGGAAACAAAGAAAGGATGAGGGATACATAGTTTACATCAGGAAGATAAAAGAAACAGAAGCCATGTGATGCCCACAGCCATACTGGCTTTGCCAAGGTTTCTGTGCAGTAAAGTGTGTCTTAACAGACTTTCTTACTCCCATAATCACTACTCGTTTTGATGAAAACAATAAGAAATAGTGTTACTATGAATCAATAGTATTGTTTCAATTACAGTGTTTACATGGTTACAGACAGGGCAGAGAAGGAGGTGCCTGAGGTAATCTAGTTAGAGCCCACCTCCTAGTAGCTGGGAAGACCCTTCATTTCCATCCTAAATCTCCTGAATGGGGGAGGAACACTGCTTTGCTGGGCAGACTGAACTTGGGGTTTTGTTTGTTTAAAAATATTTTTTCAAATTACATTCAAGATTGAATTTAAAGTTATAGCTGTGTTTATTCTTTGGAAACTTATAAAAATATCAAACTATTTGCTTTCCCTGTTTTTGTTTGTATTACAGGCTTTGCTGCACAATGAATTCTTGGGGCAAAACTTCTGTCCAGAACACAAAACAGCAGAAATCAGTAGATGTCAGAACCACGTAATGTAAGCTTAAGTTCAGGATCACAATGGGGACCTAGAATGCTCCTAGACTTAGAGGGGAAACCCATCCATTCATGATTAACACTCTGTCCCCTGCCCATTCCCCACAGTGAGTCATTGTAACCAATGCACATGTGGCTGTGTTTCCATCCTACTGCTCTGTGGTGTAGACAATGTGCAGAAAGGGTTCTTTGGGCCTTGAAAAAATGGCTTTGGTGTCTTAATTGTGGGTTTGAGTTCCTTGATTCAGAACATTTGGGTCTGACATAGGCTGCTCTGATAGTTCACAGGGCACACAGTTTGCATATGTGTAGATTATGGTTCCTGTGAGCAGAGCCCAAGAATGTCAGGGCAACAAGGGCAGCAAGGGCTGAGCTGTGCCTACCAGACTCCAGGGTCTTCCCTCTGCCTCACTCTCTGGGAGACTTCAAGAAAGCAAAGGCCAGTGTGTGTGTGTGTGTGTGTGTGTGTGTGTGTGTGTGTGTGTGTGTGTGTGTGTGTGTATAATATGTCCAGAATTTTTTAGCAACATTTGCTTTTCTATCCTGTGTCATGGCTTCTGCATCTTGCTGTGCTCCAACCACTACCCAGACTGTCTGTAGCCATGGGCCACTGGGGATGTTCAATAGTTGACCATACATGGTTGTCACGGCTATCTTAGTACAGGAGCTGACAGGAATTGACTGGCTCCTGTCAGAAACCCTTATTCTCCTCTGGTCCTCAATCTAGATTTTGATGCTGTTTTCTTTTGCATGACTCTACTGAGTCAACTGAACTGCGCAAAACTTTGATATCTTAGCGTGTCTGTGTGTGTCACTAGGAAGCTGAGGTTTTCCCTTCAGGAAAAACAAGTGCTTCATCCATGCCTTTCCCCTTTGATGAGAAAGCTACATTGTATACTGAGAAATGAATGACATGTTAAGACAGTGAAGGCTACAAAAATGGATCTTATTGTGACTCTGTAAACTTGCCCCCAAGTTTGCTAAGCCTACTTACTCTATGCTTCTAAATAGATGTGACACCTACACCTCTTTGGATCATTTTTTTAATTAACAAAGGGACCTGATTCAAGCAAGTTAGATTTCATAATATATAGCAAAATGGTAAGCTCATCATTACTACTCTCAAATATACAGAAGAAAATTTTAGTGTTGTGTTGAAACTATCAGTTTTTAAGAGAAAGGAACAGTGAATGTACTGAATAAGCTTTGACATTATTTTTGTTTGTGTTGAATTACAGATGTACTGGTGAAGAATTCTTGACAAACCAGGGCATTGATCTCTCACCATGGGGCTTCTGGCAGAATCACGTGGCCTTAACCTATATAATGATTATCCTCTTATCAATTACCTATATGCAGTTGTCAATACAGAAGAAAGTAGATGTTCTCAGGTCTGAGTGGAGGAAGTTCAACAGTTATTTAAAGAGATGTGATTCCAAACTATTCTAAATAATAATACTTAAACTCATGGACAAATGCTACAGCCAGCATCACCCAGAAGAGATTCCCATGTAATGAACTATGATGAGTGCAGAGACCCATGGCTGCACAAGGTACCAGAGTAGGTGACACTTGAGTGCCTCACCTGTAGAAACTGCCTTTTAGAATAATTGCCCACTCCTATATTTGCTGGTTCCCAAGATCCTTTGCACTCCTATAGATTACAACTATGCTGCTATGTCTGCACGAGTCTTCATTTCCTTTGGGTTTCTATAATTTATATTCAAAAGTCCTTCATTCTGTCTTTTTCCATGACAGGAAAGTACTCATCAGTAATATAGGTTTTTTTCAATGTCTTATAAACTGATGCACAATGGAACAAAAAGTCCAGTTTGGCTCATGGTACAGACTCAGTGTGCCCCTGGTTCTTCCTGTTGACCCTTTCAGTGTTCCTTCTAGCCAATATGTATTCCTGTGACTCTGTTGAACCCAGCCTCTCTCTAGCAGGGACCCACAGCTGCCACACTAGGCTAGTTCTCACGTAGGGGACCTTCATCTTCCTTCCTCTCTACACTTACCTGCAGTCCTGCTGGCACCTGTCCACATATGCCACCACACACACCAAGCCTGTCTCCACCCACAGTGCAGCATGAGTTTTCTGGCCCATCTGGGTCTTGCCACCATTGAGCCCCAAATAAACACACATATGCTTCATTAGTTATAAAACTTTTGGCGAATGACCAGGGCTTCTCATTGGCTATCTCTGTCTTAATTATTAATCCATTTCTATTGATCTATGTGTTTCCACAAGGTCTTGGCTTACCAGGGAACTCCCAGAACTGCTACTTCTTTGTTGGCTACATGGAGACTCCTGTCTACCTAACACTTACCAGAATTCTCCTTGTCTGGTAGCCCTGCTTGTCCTTCCTGCCTGGCCAATCAGTCTTTTATTCATCAACCAATAAGAGAAACATATGTACAAAAGACATTCCCCTATTACACAAGGACCCAGTCTTTTGTTAATGACCCAGGGAACTCCTAGCTCTTCCCTGCAACCCTGTCAGTATTTCCTTCTAACCAAGCTCTGTGAGTATCTACTGACCTGCAGAACAGCTCTCCAAATAGACTGAAATTTAGGACCCACACATTGGCCACACTTGTCTAGAAACAGATTGGGCAACAGCAACCAAAAACAGAACATCTACCCAATGAAGACCAGACCACGTACTTACACAAAGAAAGACTTTAAATATCATAATTCCAGATGCCTAGATCCCAGTGAATAAAATACAAACATGACCAACATTACACCTCCTCTAGAATCCAGCAACCCTCTCAAAACTATGAATAAATGATCTACTGTAAGATCCAGCTATAATACTCTTGGTTAGGGACCCAAAGAGCACTAAGTAGCAAAGATACTTGCTCATTTATCATGTTCACTGATTCCCTATTCATAACACCTGGCACTACACCAACTGGCATCAAGGCTACCTTAAATGCCCTCCCCCATAATGAGTTTGATGACTACCATATATACCATCCTAGAGCCCATCCAGTGGCTGGTGGAAGCAGAGGCAGACACCCACAGCTAAACACTGAAATACAGTTGCAAAGAGGGAGGAGTGATGAGCAAAGGAGTCAAGACCTGGCTGGTGAAACCCACAGAGACAGCTGGCCTGAACAACAGGGAGCTTATGGACCCCAGACTGGGACTGAGAGGCCAGCATGGGACTGATCCAGACCCCCTGAATGTGGGTGTCAGTGAGGAGGCCTCAGCAATTTATGGGGTCTTGGAAAGCAGACCAGTACTTATCCCTAGTGTACAAATGGACTTTGGGAGCCCATACCACATGGAGGGAAGCTGTCTCAGCCTGGACACATAGGAGAGGGCCTAGGCCCTGCCTGGGATGATATGACAGACTTTGAAGATCCCCCATGGAAGGCCTCACCCTCCCTGGGGATCAGAGGGGGGATGGGGTGGGAAGCTGGGGGGATTGGTGGGGAGTGGGGAAGGAGGGGAGGGAGACGGAGCTGGGATTGACATGTGAAGCTAGCTTGTTTCTAATTTAAATTAAAAAATGAAAAAATATGAATGTCAGATCCATCTAATGAACAAAATATTGTATCATCTGGTAACCAAACAGCACTACTGTTTTACATGTATACATAGATATATAAACAAATGCTTTAAATGTCTTGAGAGAACTCAGTTGTATTTTCTTATGGAATAAAACTTATAATGAATCGTAAAAAAATAAAAGACTATACATAACTTGGTAACAGGACCCTATTGCTGAAGACCCCTCTTACTTATGTCATTGAATACAGAAAAGTCAAGCAGGTACGCAGTTAGAATCTTCACCTGCACTGATAACATTCATGGTGCTTGAAGGCAATTTGAATACTCCTAGAGGAGAAGAATAACCAATATCACCCAGTGACAGATTCTGTAGCCTCCATCAGTAACATGCATGCAAAAAATACTGGTACAATAGTGGCACAGACCTTATGATTGTAAACAACCACCTAAGGTCCACTATAGGAGATTAAGCTTGTATCTGACACTGCTAAAGTGGCCAAGAACCTGAGACTACATTGGCCCTGGGTTAGGGGAAAACCTACTATTATTTGTCTAAAGAAACATAACACACAGTGATTCTTAATGGCATATTGTTGTATCTATAAACTAGACCATTGCTCAAGACCCATCAGAGAAGCATCTTCTTACACTAGTTAGTAATTTACAAGGAGGTCCACAACTGGACAGTATACAGAGACTGGAGACTTTGTAGCACACAGCCCTACATGGGATGTCTTCATCAAACCCATATCAATGAGGCTCCGAGTTTAAGAAGAAGAGGAGGTAAAAAGGTTTTAAGAGCCAGAGGTGGTAAACAACTCCAAGGAAACAGCATCTTCTGAAACAATAGGACTAATGTACATAGGAACTCACAGAGACTGGGGGCAGCATGCACAAGACCTGCACAGCTCAAGCCAGACAGAATCCCAGCACTGAAAAGGGGAAGAGGACACAAAATCCCACCCCTAACCCAGAAGCTATGTGTAATTGGAATCTTCTGGGAAAAGGAAAATCAGTTTTCTCCAATAATGTGTCACTGAACATATCAGCTACACTCCAGGGCAGGACCTGTACCCAGGGATAAACATGCTGGTAACTTTGTGTTGTTAATTGAAACATATCCAATCCAGAATCCTTGATGTTCTGTGGAATTTTGTTTTGTTTTGGTATTTATTGTCTTACTGGTTTTCTTTAGTTTGTTTTGAATTTTTTTTAATTTTTTGAGGTGTGTGAGCAAGAGCCCACGTGTGTGTACACAGAGAGAGAGAGAGAGAGAGAGAGAGAGAGAGAGAGAGAGAGAGAGAGAGAGAGAGAGAGAGAGAGAGAATCTGTGAAGGGTACTGGTGAAAGGGAATGAATATAATCAAAATACATTACATGAAAATATGTTTACATAAAAAATTTAAGTACTATTTGGTGAATTATTTAAAGCAAGATACATTACAAACACCTCTCTTGGTTAGCAAATGGATTGTGACAAACACAAGTAGGGCAGTCATGCACCTCTCTAATCAAGACTTCCTGTTTCCAAGTGTTTCTAAAATGACACAATGCACCCATCTCTGTTTACCATCAGAGCACTATTACAGTCCAATTTTTTTCTTCTAGTATTCGTAGGCATGGATTCAAGTTTCCCATCCACTTGTTAGGCAATTTATCTTTCCTTAATTTATTGAGACAGAACCTCATGCCCTTTAGAAGAAAAATTTAGGAAGACAGTGTGGAAAGTTCTCATGTGTCTTTTACCCATATTTCGTTAATGTGAAAATTTCCTTTGCAAGGTACTTTGGTTAAAGCTGGCATTGACATTAGCACATTGATATTGTTTGTTAACTTGAACAATATATTCAGATTCCACCACTTTCCTATTAATACTCCTGTATTGTTTAGGGGTCTAATTTGGGATATACAATGCATCAAGCTCCCTTCATTACAAAGTAAACTGTTAAAAGTAAAGGAGCCTAGGAGATCACTGAATGCAGACCCCTGTGACTTAGTATCATTTAGCAGCCTCCATTCAACACCAGTCTGGAGACACTGCTAGACACTTTTATGAGGCATTGTCATATACTTTTATCTTAACAGAAGAAGGTTTTTCCTTAAGACATTGATATCACTATAATTTACTCTATGTACTGAATATTTTTGTGAATATCAAGGTGGTTAGTTGGGTTTTCTATTTTGATAAAACACCATGACAAAATCAGGCTGGGGAAGAAAGGGTTCATTTCATCTTAAAGTTGGTAGTCTGTCATCCAGGGAAGTCAAGGCAGGAACCCGGATGTAGTAACTGATTCAGAAGCCACAGAGGAATGATGCTTAGTGGTTGTTCTTCATGGCTTGCTCTCTTTGGCTTGCACAGTCTGCCTTCTTATAACATACAGGACAATACTGCCCTGGGCACCAGACCTCTAATCAAATCACTCAGGAGGTAGCAAGCACGTGAATAGAATTAGAACTCCAGCTCTCACTGTATTTTAAAGTTATTTTTTTTACAATTGAAGATCAATTAGAAGGCATTTTTTAATCTTTAAAGAGGTAGTAGTGAAATCGTTGGTTCTATTTTACTGAATTCTTATATAGTTGCATATATTCATGCAACATGTAGCAGTCATCAGCCTGGGTATCAGGGATGTGTATGCCAACTAAACAAATGTTTGGCCTTTGGGGGTGAAACCCTGGGACACAGGCCCTAGGTCACAGGAAAAGGTAGACATCCAGCCCCTGTACTACATAGGGACAGCCACTAACCCGATTGTCAACCCATTGACTGACAAAACTTACTGTGACTGGGGACAGTCAAAATCATCAGTAGAGGACATAACCTAAACACTTCTTTTTCTGATTCCTGCTATTCTGTCTTATGGGTTAATTCATCTGTATAACAGCAATATTACCAAGACCCTTAAACTTCTTGGTGGGTAGTTTCAATGTTTTGACTAAATGTGCCTCTTCTGAGGCTTTCCAAACTAAGTAGACAGGTTGATCAAGACCTAGAGGTATTAACACAGTAGTTAGATTCCCTCACAAAATTAGAGAGGCTTAGGCTTCTCATGAGATAAAGGAAACTATATATGACTTTGGGAGAAAGCATTTGTTTCTACTGATCTGTAACTTAAAAAAAATATTGCATCACCACCAGAGAGTCTGGGGTGAAAGGAGGACACTAAGAGAGATATGCATGATAACCCAGAGAAGGGTTATGGGATGCGATCTCCTAATTAGATTGGGGAGGGGGAGAAGGAGAGGGCAGAAGGAGATGGAAAAAAGAGAGGGAGAGAAGAGGAGGAGAGAGGACAACACGGGAGAGCAGGAAGATTGAGCCAGGGTAAGAATAGAGGAGAGACGGATGGGAGATACCATAAAAGAGGGAGCCATTATAAGTTGGAGGAGAGATCTGGCACTAGTGAGATCTTCCCAGATCTACAGGAATGACACCAACTGGCATTAAAGCTATCTTAAATGCCTCCCATGATGGTGAGAATGATGACTGCCTTATATGCCATCCTAGAACTCTCATCCAGTAGCTGATGGAGACGGAGGCAGACACCCACAGCTGTGA
Source organism: Mesocricetus auratus (assembly GCF_017639785.1). NCBI lineage: Eukaryota > Metazoa > Chordata > Mammalia > Rodentia > Cricetidae > Mesocricetus > Mesocricetus auratus. Next base: position 78,983,374 of record NW_024429190.1, read on the forward strand.
ACCAAATTGAACTCCTGGAACCCACTCGCAAAGAGGAGTGATGACCAAGGGAATCAGGATCGGGCCGGCGAAGCCCACAGGGGCAGCTGACCTAAACAAGGGGTATCACATGAACCCCAGACTGATGATTGGGAGCCAGCATGGTACTGATCCAGACATCCTCCTACCAAACCCGGGTGACAGAGAGGAGGCCTTGGCAATCTGTAGGACCTTGGAGAGTGGAGCAGTATTTATTCCTGGCATACAAAAGGACTCTGGGAGCCCATGCCAGGTGGAGGGATGCTCTCTCAGCCTGGACACATGGGAAAGAACCTGGGCCATTCCGGGGATGATGTGACAGACTCTGGAGATCCCTCATGGAGGTCCTTGCCCTCCCTGGGGAGTGGAGGGGGATGGAGTGGGGGTGAGGGGTTGGGAGGATTGGGAGGTGGGGGAGGAGGGGAGGGATAGGGAACTGAAAGTGACATGCATAAAAAGTTAAATAAAAAATATGGAAAATTATTGCCATGGTTGGAAAAATAATTGGTACTAGTCTCTGTTCTCTTAGTCCCCCTGACTAACTAAACAACTTTCAGCACTGATTGGGCCTTTAATTCTCTTTCTGATTGGATTAACAGCAGGGCCCTGCATCGTAAACTAAAACAGGATGAGTACATGATTGGACTCATTCACTAAGACCAGTGGGAAATGTAACAAGTCCCCAGACCTTAACACAGATGACTCCATGATGGAAGTGCCATCCAGGTGGCAGAACTCAGCACGTAGACAGCACCACCTGACAAAATTAAAACAAGGGCCTAATACATACAAGTCTATATACTTCTGTGAAAGTCTCAAATTTTACTAGCCTAGATTTTTAGCTTCTATAGTTCTACTTCTGATGAACTGTTCTTGTTAACTGAAGTATATAAACCCAAAAGATAGAGGTGTGTGTGTGTGTGTGTGTGTGTGTGTGTGTGTGTGTGTGTGTGTGTTATATACTTAAAAGCTTACCCTGAGAAAGTCTCAGGGCTACACTGGGAATCTGAACACTCAGTGTAGTCACCTGCTGGTTAATAAAGACTATAAAGACTGTCTATTGGCATAAACCCATGTCTGAGAAGTCTTCTCTGGTGACTACAACAATAAGGACAGATCTTATAAACTTATATTCTACTAAGTAGAGAAACCCCAAAAGATATTAATGATTTTCTTGACATTTATGACCTAACAAAGATTAATACAGATGAGATAAAGAACATAAGTGGGACGGAAGTGGTAACACACCAACCCAAAAGTCCAGGCTCACACAGATTCAGGGTAGAAGTCTACCAGGCCTTCAAAGCAGAACTAATAGTAAGTTTTTCAAGTGATTTCCTGGTGTAGAAAAGGAAGGAATACTTCCTCAGTCATTTTATGAAGCTGGTGTTATCCTGATACCCATAGCAGACTAAGATCAGGATTAAGCCCAGGTAGTCTACACTGTCCATTCCTGTTCAGTTCAGTGCCTGAGATCTTAGCTAGAGCGGTAAGACAAGAGAAAGACAGAGACACACAGGAAGGGAGACATCAAAGTTTCCTTATATGCAGATAACAGGACCCACACAAAACAGGCTCTAAAGACTCACCATAAGATTCTTAGAGCTCATAAACACCTTAGGGAAAATGCTAGGGTACAAAGCAACACACAAAAAAGAGGAGCTTTCCTAGAACCAATGACAAACAGACTGAGACAGAAATCAAAGCTACAATATTAACCACAGCAGCTTCAAGAGCAACAAAACACCCTGGAATAAACCTAACCAAGAAAATGAATGATGCCCTCAATTAAACATAAAGTCACTGGCAAAATAATTGAGGAAGATCCCAGAAGGAAGACCTCCCAAGCACACAGATAGGAAAATATGCTGTCGTGAAAATGGCTGTTCTACAAACAAACAAAACTTATCAATGTGATCTCTATTAAAATTCCATCTTTCTTCACACAAATAGAAAAAAACATGCTAACATGATTTTACTGAAGCATCAAAGACCCCTGGACTGAAGAGCAGCTGTGAGCAAGAAATACTAATTCAGGAGACATCCTCTGCTGTATTTCAAGACATACAACAGAGTCACAGTATTAAAAACAGGACAGTACTGGCACAGACATAGATATGCATATCAATAGAATAGAATTGGCCACCAGGATATATTCACTTATACTGTAGATCTATTTATAGTCCCTGAGACATTTCCACACTGTTTTCAACAGCACCTGTATCTGTTTACACTTCCACCAACAGAGGGTGAGTGCCCCCTTCTCTCACATCCTCACCATCATTTGTTGCCATTTGTTTTCACAATGATATCCATTCTGATTGGAGTGAAATAGACCTCAAACTGTTAATTTACAAATCCTCAGTGGGTAAGGACTTGAGCACTTTAAAAAATATTTATTATCCATTGTTTTTTCTCTTTCTGTGTGTGTGTGTGTGTGTGTGTGTGTGTGTGTGTGTGTGTGTGTGTGTATGTTTCTTCTGTGGGAACTCTCTGTTCAGTTCCATAGCCTATTTTTTTATTGTAGAAACTTGCTTCCTTGATGTGTTCATGTTTTTCTGTATTCTGGCCATTGTCCCCCTGTCAAGTGTGTAGCTGGAGAAGATTTTCTCCCACCACAGGTATCCAAAGCACTCTGTCTCCTATCACAGAGATACTTGCCCATCTGTATTCACTGCTATTCTAATCATACAGAGGAAACAGAAATAGCCTTGACGTCCAGTGTAAGATGGCACTGGTGATAAACACAATGGAAATGTTCCACTATAACTAATCCATATGAGGAAGGAACAGACAACAACATAATTTAGACAATTAAGCTTATATTAGTCCTTTAGTTTTGGTCATTGACCGAGAGTGGGCTCATGCCTCAAAGCCTCCTGGTGCAGAAGGTCAGAGGTACAGTCATTCCCAGGTGAAACCTACAATTTCACTGATGTTGGATGAGGAGCAGAGTGACCTTGCATCATTTGTTTTGACAGAACATAGTTATTTCAGACACAACATGGCAACTACTTTGGAATTACACCTTCTTTGGATATTTTAATTTAAGTTCATATACCACTAATGATTTTGGTTAATACATCTGGACCAAGGTGATCATGGGAATTCCAAATCTGTTTCTGAGACAGACATTACTGCTGTGGGGTACAGGACTGAGAAGTGTAGAGGGAAATTTAGTACTCCGTCATTAACCCTGTGGCATATTAGAGGCACATACAGATGAGGTAATAAAAGGGCAGTTTACCACACCGCTAACCACACCCACTTTAGGCGTGACTAAAGACGTACAGGGACTTAGGTGGTGAACTACTTTCGGGCATGGCTAGGGGCGTGTACGGAGGAAAGAATAAAAGACTGAGCAGCAGAACCTCTTGCCCTCTTTTCGGCTTCCAGTTAGGCGGCAGAAAAATACTCTGCTCATTTGGATTGCTTGTTTTTCTATTGCGAGTAATTTCTACAATAAATACTTACGTATACTTCCAATAAGTGTGCCGTTTATCGTTGCAGCATCAGAGAAGTGTCTCAGGTTACCAAAACTGAGTCAGGACAAGATGACTTTGCATTAGTCACTTCAGTATATGTATGCAGTAGAAGTTTATTCAGTTGTAAAGACAATGAAATTTGTAGGAAAATGGGTGGGACTGGAATTATTATCTCAAGTGAGGTAATCCAGGCCTTGGAAGACAAATGGTCTCTCTCAAATATTTATTCTGTCTTGAAATTTTTAGCTTCAGATGCCTGTAATATGAAAGGTGCCATTGCAGGGAAGACAGTAAAATATATGTTATATGAAAAAAGAGAGGCAACACAGGCATATAAAGGGTTACTAGGGGTAAGGGAAGAAGAAGGAGATGAGGGGTTGGAGGGAAATTTATCTGTATGAAAAAGCCATATGGAAATCTACAATTTTTTAAGCCAATTAAAAAAAAGTAATCTGGAAAAAAAAACAAGTTTGAAGGGTGGTTCTCTGTGTGTGTGGATAATGTTGCTCCCAGAGCCATGGGTTTTAAACAAAATCATGCCAGAGATGTGGGCCACCAGAGATGAGTTGCTGGTCCAGGAGTTTTTAGGTGCCTCGGAAGAGTTTGGCAGGTGTCACAGACTCACTTGGGTTTAGGGCAAGGTCAGGATAGGGATAAGGGGCAAAGAGAACCAGCCAGAAGGTTGATTATATAGTTATCAAATCCTCCTATTTGGGGATGTAACTCAGTGCACACCTGGGGCAGGCCTGACCCTGGGTTAGGTCCCCAGCCTTCTACATAACAGGAGGTAAAACTAAATAGAAGTAGACAACAAATGACAGCAGTCAGAATACAGTGACCTCTGGAAAGATGACCAAGGTGGAGCTTGAGGGAAGCCCTGTGGTTCTCTGTCTTCTCTTTGTGTCTCACTCACTGCTGCTCTCTCCCCCCTCACCTCTCTCCCACCTCTGTCCTCTTCCATGCCTTCTCTCTTCTCTTTTCTTTCTGCTCCTTTGTTTTGCTTCAAGGCATGGGGCAGAAGCAGTTTCACCATGTAACTCAGGCTCCCAGGAACCTCTATGTAGCACAGGCTGTCCTTCACCTTGCAAACCTTGGGCCTCAGACAATGAGTCATGAGATTACAGGTGTGTACCCCAATTCTTAATCCTGAGATTATGGGTATGTGTTCCTATTCCTAATCCTGAGATTATAGGTGTGTACTTCTGAAGTGCTCTAAATATTTTATGTAAAAATCTGTTTCACAAATACAACTGTGTCACAATGTAAATATACAGCAAGATGTCTAGTCAGATTTTCTATAATTTCGAATGTGTGTGCATGTGTGGCTGTATATGGGTGTGCATTCCTGTGGAAGTCAACACTGATGTGATCCTCACTCTCACGCTGAACCTGAGGAATGAGCCAGGCTTTCTGGTTACCTACAGTAGCTGGTCAGCAAGGCCCAGGGGTCCCCGCCTCCTCCTCCCACTACCAGCCTCTTTACCTGGTGCTGGGGATCTGAACTCAGGTCCTCAATCTTACAGAGTGGGGCCACTGCCCAGACTGTACTTTCTCTGTATCTATTGTACTCTGACAAAAGTTAACTTTATCAAAATCTTTTACCCTTTTTTATTCTTTGAAAGTTTTGAGAACTTCATACATAGGATGAATTTAATCATACTCAGCTCCCTCACCCTCCACTGCTACAGCAGAATTCCCCCAAAGTCGCCCTTCCAACAACTTCCTCCCCCATCCTCTCTTCCCATCCTTCCCTCCATCCCCATTGCTCTCCCTCTTCAATAACCTAGAGTCCAGTCAGCATTGCCCCTGCGCCCCGGAAGTAGAACAATCCATGGACAGTCAACATACCAAGGACCACACTTCTGAAGAAAACTGACTTGCCCTCTCCTGCCAGTGTCAACGTCTACAGCTTCACAGCTAGAGGGGGAAGGGCTCATGTGACCCTCCCCAACCCATGCTAAAATGGTACAGAGACTGTTAGAGTAGGAAAATGACTTGCTTTTCAACATTAACTTACTGCTCTATGAAGAGTCCTATACTGCACACACTGCCCCATCTGACCTCAGGCTAACAGACTACATTTCGTACCCCCCTTTTCCTCTTCTTATTCTTTAGGGATAGAGTTCTGTATTTAGCTCAGGCACCCAAGCCCCAAATCCTCCTGTGTCAGCCTTTAGGTTACAGGGATCAAAATGTGAACAGTGAATTGTTTCAAAATTGGTCACTTCAGATATAAAAAGAAGCTATAAATTAATTTATATTAACAACTTGGGTGCTTAACAAGCCATACCCTTGGCTGCCACGACCACAGTGTTTGTCCCTTTCTGTGTTAAGCACATATTCACATCCTGTTTCTCTTGCCATCTGTTAAACACTGCCCCCCCTTACCCTGTCTCCTGAAACCATTACTTTCATTTTGTCACTTACATAATGGTGGGTGATGGTTTCTCCTCCTCCAGCACTGATGTGGGCCTGACTTAGGGCACAGTTCAGACTGACCAGCTCTCTGGAAGTTCTCGCTGAGCTGGGTCATCCCAACCCCATGAATTTTGTGCTCTTTAAGTATTTGTTACTTACCTCACAGCCACATTGCATGTATTTTGGGAGTACCACGTGATATCTCAGTGCATTTGAACACTGTATGATCAGGTTGGGGCAGCTTTCCTGAAATTAAAGACATCCTCTTGACTATTTTTCATTTAAGTTTACACACACACACACACACACACACACACACACACACACACTATGTTGGTGCATAGAAAATTAAAATTTCTTCTCCACAAGATTATTGCCCAGCTCACTTCAGGGTCTGAAACAAGAATTAATAGTGTAGATGACTTTGGCTTTACCATTCCTCCTTGGGAATGGCTTTAGTTTTGCATAGTTAAAATTATACACTTTACCGACTTACAGTGAACAATTCTGCAACTATGGGTATATACAGAGGTGTGCAAGCATGTTTCCATAACCTGCTCTGCTTATTTAAATCCAGAAAGCTTTCCCACAGCTGCTCTCAGTCTTTTCCATGTGTATGTGTGTGTGTGTGTGTGTGTGTGTGTGTGTGTGTGTGTGGTATGCATGTGTGGATCTGTGCATGTGTGGATCTGTGCATGTGTGTGCATGCATATGTGTTCATGTATATGCATGTGTGCATGTGTGTGGTGTGTGTGCATGTGTGTGTGTTTATGTGTTATACTATGTGTGGAGATCACAGGATAACTATTGAAAGTCAGTTCTCCCCTTCCAACTGGCTGAAGCAAGCTCTCCTGGACTGTCTGCCATGTTGGTTACTCCAGGTGAGCTGGCCTTTCAGCTTCCAGGCAATTCCCCTGTGCTGAGATTTCAAAGGCTTGCCACTATATTCAAATTTTTGTGGCATTCTTTAGTTGAAATTATATCGTTAGTCTTGTAGAGCCAGCATATTAACCTGCAGAGACACCTTGCTGGACCCTGGATGGTTTTCAGAGCCTTTTTCTTGGTATGTGGTTCAGAGGACCAAATCCAGGGACTTCTGTATGTTAGCCAAGTGCTTTGTCAGCCAGGTAGGCTCTCTCTCTCTCTCTCTCTCTCTCTCTCTCTCTCTCTCTCTCTCTCTCTGTCTCTTCCTCTCTCCCTGTCTCATTCTATTTCTCTGAGGATTCAAACCCTGTATTAAATAATATTTGAGGCTTTGTTTCCCTTGTCTCTATCCTGTATTTGGAGAAACTAATTTGAGTTATTCTCTATTCAATATAATGTTGTTGGTAGGATTATCACAGGAGCCTTAATTTTGTATGGGTGTGAACCTTCTCTTCCTGGCTTGTTTAGGGCTATAATCAAGAATGAATTTAGTTTTTCAAAGACTCTATCTATTGAGATTATGACCTGATAAGATACAAAAAAATAGCTTTCTATTTGTTAAAAGTTGCTTTACAGCTTAAGATGAGTTTTCTTTTGGCTAAAGACCCATGAGCTATTGAGGAGGATGTGGCATCATCGATTGCATAGAATATTCTGGAGAAGTCTTCTGAGTTCATTTGATCTATTGCACAGTTAACTCTGACGTTTGTTGATTTGTGAGTGCCTGTAGATTGTATGAGTGGGAGTTGAGTGTTAAAGTCAATCCTTGGGCTCACTTAGGCGGGCAGTGTGTATACTAAACCTGGAATGATACAAAGACTATTACCATGGCCCCAATGCAATGATTGTCCGGATCTGAATATGATATTTTCAGATACAGGTCTCAGCTCAATTCCAGGAGCTCAAATCTCCTATTGTCTTTTAGATGTCAGCTGGTTACCTCCAGATGGCCTGGCCACAGTGGAGAATGGGTTCCAGTTTATGTAACAATAGACCTAGGCACCAAATCCATCATGAGGGTTAGTGGGACATGCCTGGGGACCAGTGGGATGTGTCTGAAGACTAGTGAGGCATGCCATTACGGAAAGTCTGAGGGCTCGTGTATGTGCATTCTAGAACCATCTCTATGGTTAAAGGAAATGTTTCCTAGTCAGCCCTATGTACATGATAATAGTTGTCTTCTACCAATCCCCCTGCTTTTGGACAGCTATTTGAATAAACCGTGGTCTCCAGTATTAACTGAATGCCCTCCTGAAATGACATGATGTCTCTGTCTCGTCCTTAACTCCGCTGGGTAGTTGGGACTTACTTGATCCACACTCCCCAATTCAGAGTCGGACCCCCGGGGTTTTTGGCTGTTTGGCTGTTTATTCCAAACACAGCCCTAAAGACATCAGTCCAGAATGGATGGCCCCTGCATCATAGGACTGATACAGGATCAACCCCAGCAAAGGAGGACACACAAATTGGTGAATGGTTCATATTCTTAGGGTATAATTTATCTGATAGGAGAAAAGGTATTCTCCTTAGGAAAGGAGGAGGGAGGCAAACACAGGAGAAGGAGAGATGCATGCAAAATAACAATATGGATGGATGAAATAACCTCAAGGAATCTCACTATTTACTAAAAATAATAAAAAGTATAATGCCCACAATTCAGTGATATGTAGTTTTAGCGAACCTTTCTCATCTAGGCCAATGGAGCTCCCAAAGACCTCCTAACAAAAAACAAATACCAGACATAAGAATCCCTCTTTTGAGTTGTTAGCCAGATCTGTGTGAGAGTCCGAAGGCATGCAGTCTCTTGCTATTGCCCTTAGTTATCCCCCAGAGGCACAAGGTAATTCCATATTGCTGAAAACACCATGCTCTTCAGACACAGGGTTCAGAGGCTGCAAGTTGTATATGGTTGAAAGACACAAAATTTTACCTTGCTTATATAAGAAAAAGCTTTAAGATCAGGAAAAGATAATTTTAGGCTGGCAATATAAGTTATGGTAGAAAAAAAATTTAGCTATGGGTGTCTGACTCTGCTTCCATCAGTCACTGGATAAAAGTTCTATTTCCCAAACTCTCTGGCAGTGGGATTGTATGCTGGCACTCCCCTGATTCATGTGTAAAATCCATATATGAGTGAGTGCATACCATGTTTCTCACTCAGGATGGTTTCTTCTAGAAACACTGAACTGAACTCCTGGAATCCAGTGACAGAAAGGGAGAACTGATGAGCAAAGGGGCTAAGACTGGGCTGGTTTAACCCACAGAAACAGTTGACCTGAACAAGGGGGGAGCTCTTGGACCCCAGACTGATGGCTGGGTGCACAGCATGGGACTGATCCAGACCCTCTGAATGTGGGTGTCAGTGAGGAGGCCTAGGTAATCCATGGGGCCTTGGGTAGTATTTATCCCTGGCATACAAATGGAATTTGGCTGCTCATCCCACAATGAGGGATGCTCTCTCAGCCTGTACACATGGGGGAGGGCCTAGGCCCTGCCCTGGATGAATGACAGACACTGGAGGGCCTCACCCTCCCTGGGGATGTAGTGGAGATTGGGTGGGGGGCTGAGAGGCCTGGCTGGGAGGGCGGGAAAGGAGGGGAGGGAGAGGGAGCTGGGATTGACATGTGAAACAAGCTTATTTTAAAAAGATGCGCATGTATTCTGAAAAGTATACTTTTCTACTCATGGGCCACCATTTTGAAATATTGATTTTTTCATTAATATTTGATAATAGTGTCTGCTATTTTAAAATACAAAATTAAGTATGTTGGTTACAGAAAATAAAGACAACCTAAAATGAAAAAAAAAAGGAAAATAATTTAGGTATAAAATTTGAGCTCACCAAGATAGCATAGATCATTGAATATTTTCTCCAAATTTGCCATATACAAATGGACTGGACATTGTAAATGTAGTCCATACCTGATAATGGTTCTCATTGTACAGTTTTACTGTGTTGGAGTTAAAACCCTTTCCTTTTTACTAAGACAACAGGAGGAAATGTTGTGGGATCACAGAATGGCCAATAGCAAGGAAAGAGAGAACAAGGCCAGCCTTCCATGTAGAGAAAGCTACTCATGGTTGTGACTCTAGCTGCATGACAGACACCAGCAAAACAGACAGCAAGTCAGAAGTACAAAATGGAAGAGAAGTAAAAGGCCAAGTGGCAGAATGTAGATTAATTGAAGCAGGTTAATTTAAGTTTTAAGAGCTAATTGAGAACAAACCTAAACTAAAGCCAAGCTTTCATATGGGCCTCCATGTCAGTATTTGGGGGCTGGCATTCCATAAAGCCCTACTAACTATACCAATGGAGTCACATCAACATAACTGCCCAAACATGGGCTGAAGAAGAGAACAGCAATGAATATGCCAACTGCCCAGGGAAAAGTCTAGGAGACCTCGATGCTACACAAAGAACTGCAGGGGACTGAGTATACTAATCTGTGAGCAGTTCTTCCCCAGGGATATATATATATATATAAGAGCCCATGCATTTGAAGGAGAGCAGCAAGCACTATATGAGAGGGATTGGAGGGCAGAAAGGGAAGGAGAAAAGTTGTAACTCAAATACAATTTCAAAGTAAACAACAACAATAAGATAAGTCAGCATAGTGATAGCTGCTAAAGTTTAAAGACTAACTTGTCTAGAGCACATTCCTTTCCTGCCTTTTCTGGATTTGCCCTGCACTTGGGTGGTTTGGGGCTGATGGCAGGAGGGAAGGCAGCAGGGTCTGGGTCGGCTTCAGTGTTGCTGTCCCTGTTGCCCTGGCTGCTTTGGTCGCTGTCACCAGAGCTCTTCACACAGCTGCTGCCCACCCTGTCTTCTTTAAGGATGCTGCTGGAGAAGGCTTGTCTGAGTGGCTGGTCTCTCACAGGCAGGAGCTCACCACCCTAGATGTCAGCTATAAGAAAGGAAACTAGCTGTGTGGAAGATGGTATTTTAAACTGCTTTGTAATGTCAGTTCACTACAGGTCTTAGTTGAAAGCAAACATTAATAACTTGTGTGAAATGAGACATTTAAATTTCATTTAATTATTTTCTAATTGCTTCTTTTAAAAACCATTTTTAGATTAATGGTTTCTGTTTCAGAAAACATTAAAGTTCTTCACCAAAGAAGCAGAGGGAATTTCCACTGACAGAAACATGCTTGCAACAATCCCTGATTGATTAACTTCTCTTAGTTTGTTGCCTCCAGTCTACTGTGATTTTTACTATACAAAGGACACCAGGGAGGGTTTTCAGGCTAAGAGAAGGTCAAAGCTCTCCTCAGTGGGAGAGTAACGCTGCATTTCCTGCCCTCCAGCATCTGGGCTAAATTAACAAATCTTCCGATGACTTTCACTTTCGTTTTCTCGGCAGCATGTGATTTTTTTGGCAGAGTGTGTGGTGGGCCGGCTTATGAAAAGAGGAGTGGAGAAGCTGCAGGAAGGGAATCAGAGGCAGCCAGAAGCAGCTGAGAACGGCACGTGCACCAGGTATATTTACTTTTTCTTCCAGTCAGAAGCAGTTTAGTCTGGAAGACGGAGTTGATTTACAATCAAAGTGGCCATGGAGGGAAGGTCAAGACAGGCAGGTTATGTGTTGTCTGGTCTGCAGCTAATTTTATAGGACACCAAGACTATGCTCCATGAGGTAGTATGACTCTCCACTCTTAGCTACAGTGCACCGACATCTAAATTGTTTAATCCTGGTTCACATTTATTTGCTTTTGTTTTGTGTGGTAGCTGTCCTCCTGGGTATGAGATGACACCTTGTGGTTTTGGGTGACAATGCAGACTGGGATTAAAAGATTACTGAGCAACAAAAGCAAAAGTAGTTATTAAAATAACCTCATTCTTGCTTAAACTGTTGTACCAGTTTGTAGAGCCCAAGAGATCAACCCCAGGAGCAGACACTTCTGATGCAAAAGCAAAATGTTTCTTTTTATGGTTCAAGCTGGCCAGCTTGGATCTCACTCCATGGCAGGGAAATGAGATGCCAACCAGCCAAAGAGAAGCTTTTAAAGGGGCAGACCATAAACTTGAAGATAACAAATTTCAGAGTTTCCATGCATTAACAATACATTTTAGGCAAGATAGATTTGAGTAAGAAGACAGGGCACAGAGTTTGCAGGGCTATAGGGTTACAGGGTCTGGCAGTTACCCTCTGGGCCAAGGGATAACCATATGACTAGCAATTAGCAGACACAGGAATTTTGACCCAAGTGGTAGAGGGTCACCTCCCCTTCTCTGAGAGTGGGGCTCAGGTGCCAGCCACTGCATCCCCAATCATGAGAAGTTCCCTTTTCAGGGCCTAGGCTTCTAAGCTTTTACTAATTTTAACTTTTGGTCCTTCAAAACTGCAAACAAAACCAAGAAATTCATTTCAAGTAAATATGTATGTTAGCCAGAAGGAAGACTCAGGCACAGTAAGCTATAAAAAACGAAAATGACATGAGACCACATGACTGTAGACTTTTAAACCAGGTCACCAGTCCCACAAGACAGAACTCAGGTAACCGAAGTTTCTTCGTTTTGCTTCCAGGTTTTCCTGATAAAGCAATGGACATGGTTTCATGGAAATGTAGACACTTTATCCTTCAGGTTAGTATTTCCCAGTTTGTACAACATATCTTTTTCAAATAAATTCTTTAAAATTTTAGAGTTTTTCTTTACAGAGCTATTAGCAATAGTGGATGTTACCTCATGTGCTTATGGTCATGCCTAAAACTTCTTTGGATAAATGTCTAGTACAGTGTTTTGCTCATTTTGATACAGAGTTGACTATGATGAATTGTAGCTATTCTTTATTTAATATAATCTTAAATTTGTTTTATCTTTGATCACATACATAATTTATATCACTCATCAACCAATCGTGTGTTGCCTTTCTATACTCTTTAGGAATCATTTGATCACAAAAGTTTTTAATTTTTTTTGAGTGTGTTTATCCTGGCATTTTTTCTTTTCTTTTCTTCTTTTAATTTAAGGTAGAAACAAACTCATTTCACATATGAATCCCAGCTCCCTCTCCCTCCCCTCCTCCCTGGCCCTCCCAGCCAGACCCCCTAGTCCCTGACCCAATCTCCACTCCGATCCCCAGGGAGGGTGAGGCCCTCCATGGTGGATCTCCAGTGTCTGTCATTTCATCCAGAGAAGGGCCTAGGCCCTTCTACAAGAGTCTAGGCTGAGAGAGCATCCCTCATTGTAGGATGGGCACTCAAAGTCTATTTGTATGCCAGAAAATTTTTTGATTTTACAAAGTGTATTTTATCTATTTATTCACTCATATTAAGATTTTGATACCATATTCAACAAACAGTCCTACTTGAAATCCAAGTTAGGTAAATCAGACACTAGATTAGTGCCAGGTTAGCCTGTTGCAATGATTACTGCTTTGGTTCCTGAAGACAGAATATGTGACATATAGGATGTGTTCAGGGTTAGGCAGTGAAAAGTCAATTAAATACACATGGGAGTTCCCACTGTTTATTCATGTGGACATCTCAGGGTTTGTATAATTCATGGGTATCTCTCAAAGCTCCTACACATTTTCAGCCACTTTAAAATCTGTTCACAGAGGGAACAAGGTCTTAGAACCCACTGGCCTGCCATTTTGTTGGGTCATTAAGGTTTTGGAAACTCACTTATCTTGTTGGAAAGGTGCACTGATTCTTGACTAGCGGGTACTTACAGATTTTAAGAGGTGACAGATAGGAGGCAGAGTTCTGCAGTGAAAAGTAAATACACATGGAATTCACACTGTTTATTCATTTGGACGTCTCAGTGTTTGTATACTTCATGGGTGTCTTAAAAGTTCCTATACATTTTCAGCCACTTTCAAACCTATTCATGGAGAGAACAAGGGCTTAGAAACCACAGGTCTGCCATTTTGCTGGGTCGTTAAGGTTTTGGAAACTCAGTGAACTCCTTGACAGTGTGCACTAATCCCTAACTAGCAGGTACTTACAGATTTTGGGAGGTCACATACTAAAGGATTCATTCCAAGCCTTAGCATATTGTCTTATCGTTAATGAAAGTAACCGTTGTTTGGGTTTTATTACATTGAAATAAAACCTTATAGATGATGGAGCCCATGTCTTAACAAAACCTTCTTTAGAATTTTGGAAGAACGATGAAGAAAGAGGAGAATGGCCTCTGTATCTACTCACTGCCAATAGCGAATGTACGAATGTCATGAGTCCTAAACCACCTAGGGTTTGAGTAACACAGGCAGAGAATGATTTTTATTCTATTTGTAGATTCTTCTAGCATTGCAAGTTGCTATGACCAGACCACAAATGATGGCCCCCATTTGTCTGGTGGAAAACCACAAGGAGCATCTGTCTGTGAACCAGAAAGCCATAGAGATTCTGGATGAGATTTCACAGCCAGTGGTAGTCGTGGCCATCGTGGGATTGTACCGCACAGGGAAGTCCTACCTGATGAACCATCTAGCAGGACAGAACCACGGTGAGTGGCATGCTGGGGACTGGCCAAAGGTTTGCCTGTCTTTCTCATATTATCTTAATTCTTATTTCCAATTACAACAAAGGAAAGCCAAACTCCTTCAGGAAAGCCTCCCTCTCATGCTAACTTGCATGACCAATTACTGCTCCCCATTAATCAGTTCTTGTATTCTTTCCTTCCATTCCATTAAGGAAATTCTCTCTGATGAGTGCCAGAGACAGGACCTTTTCTGATGCCCTAAGCAATGGGATCCTGTGTGTCAATTTCCTGTCTCAACCAGCAAGTTTTCTTTCTCAATAAAACATTTTCTTCAGGATAGAAACTCTTGGATACTTGAGACTTTATCCACCATGAGAGGGGCTATACAGATGGTCTAGAGGTTAAGAGCACTAGCTACTCTTGCAAAGGACATGAGGTCATTCCCAGCACTCATATAGATACTCAGAATTCTCTGTAACTCCAGCTCTAGAGGATCTGATACCCTTATGTCACCTTTATGGGGACCAGGAATGCACATGGGGCACTTGCATACAGGCAGACACAATTCTGACATTCACGAAGTGAAATAAGTAAATCGTAAAAATTATTCATTTAGAAATGAATACTGAATATAAAAACTTTAAAAAGTACTTTATATCCTTTTATAACTGAATACTCCAGTTTTGTTTGCTGCTTTAATGACTTTGAATATAAAACCTATTATAATAATTTCCTTTTTATTTTCCTTTTTTCTTCTTCTTGTGTGTGTCTGACTTGGAACCCATAACAATTCTCAGAATTTGTAAAACATTTAAAAACAGTATCTTTTTTTGGAGTCAGTTTTGTTGGTCGACCTACTTCCAGCTATGTAGTCCTAGCTGCTTTTAACTAATGGCAGGGATTACAGGTGTGTCCAACCATGACTGGCTCAAACACTCTCACTGCAGTCACCAGGGAGCGCCATGTTTTCTGATTGGTGGATTCCTCTTTGTTTCCATTTGGAGCCTTGTTTGTGTGGCTTCATTCTAATGTTACATGTCCCCTATAGCTTGAACTAGATGACTCATGAACTAGAAGGTTTGGAAAGATGAAGCAGCATTCTGAGTGTTGAGTTTCACACCCTGCCAATTCTACTGTTTACATCAGTTTTCCTGTGCATTGTCCTCTTAGGTGCTTTGTTGTGGCTGTGTCCAAAGCACCAGAGACAACAATTTAAGGGGAGGGAATTATCCAGGCACTCGTTGGAGTCATTGATCCTGGGACCATGGAGAAATCACAGAAGCAGCTGCATGGAAGACAGGTGGCAGAGGCTGAGGAAGGGACTGGGGATCCAGTTATAGCTCCCATTATCTCTCCAATGGTGACCATACCCTCCAGCTAGGCTTCAACTCTTCAGTTCGCATCTTTGGAATCCCTCAAAACGGTGCTGGCTTCTGGGCACTGACATTTAACACATGACGCTGCTGGACACTGATGGTTTCCCACTTGAGGCTATCTGTGCATGGTATTCACCTACTGAGCCCGACTCCTCACCTCTTCCCTCAGGCTTCCCTCTGGGCTCCACTGTGCAGTCTGAAACCAAGGGCATCTGGATGTGGTGCTTGCCACATCCCACCAAGCCAGAGCACACCCTGGTCCTCCTGGACACCGAGGGACTGGGGGACGTGGAAAAGGTAGGATGAGGCCAAGGCTGACCCTTCTGACTTCTGTTATCTAACTGATTGATCTGCTCAGGAATAGATCTAAATTATCAGACTGAACTACGCAGGTGAGATAAACACTGATCTATTTAGATTTTACTCTTAGATAAGGTCAGATTACTTTATGTTTAGACAGGATTTCTCTGTGTAGCTTTGCAGCCTGTCCTAGAACTTACTGTGTAGACCAGGCTGCTCTCAAACTCATAGACATCTGCCTGCCTCTACCTCCAGAGTGCTGGGAATAAAGACATCCACCATCAATGCTTGGTGGTCAAATGTGTAAACCGTGGAGCAGTGGGCTAAATGACATGAGCCAAATACATATATGCAGTGTTACTAATGCCTCTCTGGAGGAAAATGGAAAACGTGTGAATTTAGACACTGCTCCCAGATGTCTAAAACCCAGGGAAGGAATAAAAGGATAAATCAGCAGGCAAGATGACACAGGGTGGAGAGGCTCTCACTGCACCAGGCAAACAGTTTATTTTAATCTCTGCAACCCAGATGAAGGTGGAAAGAGGCACATATGCATGCGCGCGCGCGCGCACACACACACACACACACACACACACACACACACAAATATATCTTTCAAAATGTTAACCTAACTCCTCAACCTCATTTCCAAAATGTATCCTTGTTTTCTCAGATTACTAGTCAGAACGAACTCTGTAGACCAGGCTGGCCTCAAACTCACCTGCTACTGTCTCCTCAGTATTGGGATCAAAGCATGCACCACCAATGTCCAGCTTGTTTTTAGCTCTTTATATATAACCATCTATAACCATTGGATAGATATAATTATCTATCCAATGTATACTTGCTACATATTTTTTAATGTTCATGAGATCCAGTTTGTTAATTTTTCTTAGAGTCTATGCACTCTGGGTCCTGTTCAGAAAGTCAGTTCCTGGGCAAATGAGTTCCAGCCCATTCCCCACCCTCTCTTCTGTGTGATTCAGGTTGTCTGATCTTGCACTGAGGGCCTTTTTCCACTTAGAGCTGTGTTCTGTGCACAGCGATGTGGGATCTAAGTCTCTCAGGCTGATCTTGGGTTCTTTCTCTATCCAGAAAAAGCACTCTTGCTCCCGTTTCCTTGATCTCCAGAGTTCCTGGAATAACAAGACCACAGGGCCAGCCCATGTGGACTCCTGAGAGTGCTCTCCTCAGCCCTCTGCCCTCCTGTGTCTTCCAGGTTGACCCTAAGAATGACTCTTGGATCTTCGCTCTGGCCGTGCTTCTGAGCAGCACCTTAGTCTACAACAGCATGAGCACCATCAACCACCAGGCCCTGGAGCAGCTGCAGTATCCTTGCAGGACCTGAGCAGCCAGGTTTCACTACTGCTCTGCAATGCATATGGAGGCTCTGACCTGAGCTGTCACTGTGTGGCTTTAGTGGGCAGAGGGGACCCTGGGCAGAAAAGAGTGTTCATCATGATTTATTTTTCCTAAGAGAATCATGAGAACGTGTGCATGAATTCACTTTTCCTTAACCAAGTGCCAGTTATGTCACAGAACTCACTGAGCTGATCAGGGCAAAGTCCTCCCCAAGTCCTGATGGAATAAAGAATTCGGCAGAATTTGTGAGTTTCTTTCCCAGACTTCGTCTGGACTGTTCGGGATTTCATGCTGGAGCTGAAGTTAGATGGAGAGAGCATCACGGAGGATGAGTACCTGGAGAATGCACTGAAGCTGATCCCAGGTACAGGGAGGCCTGTGGCGGGGGCAGGGCGGGGCTGAGATCTGCTGAGCTGCTCCCTATCCTCTGAGGGGTCTTGTTTTTTTTGTTTTGTTTTGTTTTGTTTTTTTGTTAGAAAGACACGAAATGGAACACAGACCTGAGATACATTATCCATGGAGTTTATTAAAGGGGGGAGCGAGAGGGGGAGAAGAGGGAGAGATGAAGGGAGAACGAGAGAGAGAGAGAGAGAGAGAGAGAGAGAGAGATGAAAAGGGTAAGAGTGAGAGAGAAGAGAATAGGGCAAGAGAGCATAAGTGGGCGGGGTCTGTCTTTAATAGGGGTCCTTTGCACCTGCATGCAGACTAGCTCTCATGGAACCCAGGGCTGACCAGAGTACTGCCTGAGTGCATTCTGCAAGGTGATAGGGGCAGGTCACCATAATGACTGAATCCATACATTCTCATCTTTACTTATTATTTAAAAAAGTGAGGATTTAGGCATGGTAGGTTAGGGAATAAGGACGTCGAGTTCTCAAGACTATTTCCTGCTAGTCTGGGGGGGCATTGACCATCTTTGGGGGACCTCAGAAATCTGGGATCCTGCTACTTCCTGGGGTAGCTGGTTGTTTCATCACAGTCCAGGCTGTGTGGAACTCTGACACCTCTGTAAACCTGGCAAGATGTTGGCAGAGTAGAGGACAAGGTTAAGTTTAGGAAAATTTTTTTCTTATGTCCTGGTACTTGAGGGGAGGATTATAAGATGAGGGAGGGGTTCCCCAGGGAGTCTCAAGATGAGGGAAGGGATTCAAGGGACCAGGAAAAGGTTGAATAATACCTGGAGTGATTCTCACCTGTTTGGGTGGGTCCAATCGGCTCCCTGGAACTTACAAGAATCCTTTGAGTTTGTGAAAATGTATTAGACACATTGGCAGTATACTCATGTCAGAAATGACTCAACTGAAAGCATTAATGCTTTAAAAACAAACAGATATCTTTAAGACGATGAAAAGCACCTTAATTTTGACCTTGCACTTATCATATAGTGGTATAATATGTTGTTTAGTACTCTGTCGGAGTTGGATTAGTAGCTTATCAGAAGTTTATTGATTAATGTTAAAACTGTGAACAGTAGCATAACGAGAGAGAAATCTGGAACATGTTTGACCTTCATAACTTTAATTCATGCACCTTACATTACCATCTCAGACCTTGCATTCTTAGACCTTCATACACCTTACACTTCCTAATTTCGAATAGACAAACCTTAAAATACCTGACAATTGGAGCTTTGGTTGTTGCTTTAAACTGACAAAGTCGCTAGTCGTCAAAAACATGAGCGTTCTTGAGAAGGATAAAAATTTACCTAAATTAATTATTAGAGAATGAGAAAGACTTGCTAGCTGGCCACATGGACAGCCATCTCCAAGGTCCTCCATAGTTGTTGAGTGCAACAGCTAACAGCTTTACGGAGGCCTGCCTTCTGCTAATAGCATGGGATCTGTGAATTAGGAACTTGAGGAAGGCTTGCCTACCGTTGGCCCAAAAAACTTGGAGAAATTTGAGTTCACTGTCCTCTTGATAATGGTCTGAAGAGTCCTTTGCAGCAGTTCAGGTGAAAAGCAAGGTTGTACAGTGGTTAGTGTTATCACTTCTGTGGGTGGAGTTTCTTCAGTGTCCACCAGTCTTCTTGGAGGAAATGGGGTGGAGCCAGCTCTCTCTGTTATAAAAAGCTTTACAATAAAATATTTTAAATGCCATATTGTCTAGATCTCTAAGCATTTGAGGATTATCTGTCTATTTAGTATATCTCAGCAGACAAAATTGTCTTTAGTTACTTGCCTTAAGCACATGGGTGGCTAGGTAAGGCTTTATCCCTATAATTAATTTATATGGCTACAGATTAGTGCAGGATCTGTCTGGAAAACTGGATTGAAGCTGGGAGACTATGGAGGGATGTTTTTTTCAGAGCTCTCTAGCCTGACTGTGACTGGTTTTAATTTAGTAGGTTAGAGTTATGCGTATAAAGGAGAAAGAAGTAGAGAAGAACCACCTTTTGTAATCAAAGCTTAACCTGTGTAAACAACTTACAGGAAGAACTGGGTGGTATAAATATTTCGTTAAGGTGAAACAGACCTTTATAACTTTAAATGTTTACCATCATTTGCAGATAAGTAACAATTTAGAAATATTTGAGACTTAGCACAGTTAAATTTCAGTTGCATAGAGTTAACTTACATTTATTCATATAAAGCTAAATGTAATCACATGTAGAGAGACAATCAGATATATCAAACAGGACCAGATAAAAGTAAAAAAGGAATAACTAGAATGTAATCTCTGATTTGCACGTTGAAGCAAACAGACAGGAGATTTAAAGAGACAGAGTAGCCTAAACCACGGTAGATTGAACCGACAAGGTTTTTGTGTGCATGGCTTGTTTGTGAAATGGTGTGCCTGGTAGAGGACACATTTCATAAACGAGCCATGAGCAACAGAGCCAGTGAAAGAAATCAGAGGCAAAAATGTAAGGCAAAACGTAAATGAATTGTATCTGTCAGCAGGGTTTGTTGGCAGAAGCAGGCTACTATCCCTCTGCTTAGGCTGAGGGAAAGGAGTACCCCATAGAGTGGGCGGACCTATGGCTAAGCCATGTGGTCAAGATGGCTGCTTCCAGAAATATGTTCCCAATCTAGGCCACATGGCCAAGATGGCAGCTGTCATATGCACTTTCCCGTCAGCTGGCAGAAGTGGCTTTTTTCTCCACGAGTGAGGCACAAAGATGTGTGAAACCAACAGGACACCAGAGTCCATGTGGGCACAACCTCCAGAAAAAAACCATTGTAGGTCTGAGAATCGAAAGTACCATCTATGGACAGTGCTCAAGTACAAAACTCAAGAGATCCCTCGTGGGTCTGAGAAAAGAATGCACCAATCTCTATAAAACCCGAAAACCTCAAACCTCATTCGCGGGTGAAAAAATGAAAAACTCACAGAGCATCCCGAGCGGACACTGCCCTAGGCCAAGCTCACTGTGAGCCACTGGAATCTGTATAGAGAAGAAACAGAACATTCCCAGGTGGAAAAAGGATGGGAAGGTGTAGGACACTACTGTGTCGGGGAGGCGGGGAAGGGGGAGTTTGAGCATGCTGGAAAGGAAAGAGGAGGGAAACTGGTAAGTTTAAGGAAAGAGATTGTTGAGCAGAGAGGTAGAAGAAAGCTTAGAAAAATAGTAACTCCTTTCATTTACCTGTCCACTGGAAGTAGCCAGAAAGGTCCCATAAAATGTAAGCTGCCAATTTGACGTGTATTTTCCATGCGTGAGGCCGAAGATGGCTCAGTTCGATCTCGGTGCTCATCATCCCTAGAGCGTGGCCAAGGGAAATGTACCAACCAGGAGAAGGGGTGTCTTACCGGGTTGCAGTGATCGGGTAGATGAAAAGTGTATTGTTGGTTCGAGAGCAGGATCTCCGTGTCTCTGGCAGCTGCCAACAGGCAATGGGAGAGTTACTGAGAGAGAGACTGTTGTGTTTCACAGCACCAAATGTTGTTATTTTGTTTAAGTTAGAAAGGCAAGAGATGGAACAGGAACACGAGACACAATTATTAAAGAGGGGGCAGAGTGAGAGGAGGAGGAGAGAGAGACAAGGGGGGGAGAAAGCAAAAGGGAGAGAGAGAGAGAGACTAAGATGGTAAGAGCAGAAGAGGAAGAGAGAGTAGGTCATGGGGGAACAAGAAGAGGTCGAGTGGAGGGGGGTAGAATAGAGGGAAGAGGGAATCATAGGTTAGAAGACAGATCAGGCACCAGAGTGACCTCTAGTGATCTAAAGGGATGACACCAATTGGCAAGCTAAGCAATAGTGGAGAGAGTACCTCAAATGCCCATTCCTGATAATGAACTTGATGTCTATAACCATCCGAGAGCCTTCATCCAGTGACTGATGGAAGCAGAGGCAAACACCCACAGTTAAACACTGAACTGAACCCATGGACCCAGTGACAGAGAGGAGTGATGAGCAAATTGGCAAAGAATGGGCTGGCAAAACCAGCAGAGACAGCTGATCTGAACAGGGGAGAGCTCTTGGACCCCAGACCGACAGCGGGGAGGCCAGCATGGGACTGATCTGGACCCCCCCGAATGTGAGTGTCAGTGAGAAGGCCTGGGCAACCTATGGGGTCCTGAACAGTGGATCAGTGTCTATCCCTGGGATACAAACAGACATCGTGTGTCCATAGCACAGAGAGGGATGCTCTCTCAACCTGGACTCTTAGGGGAGTGCCTGGACCCTACCCTGAGTGAAATGACAGACTCTAGATATCCCCTATGTGGAAGGAATTGACAATAGGGTGGGAGGCTGGGGGGGATGGGGAGTGCTGGAGGAGGGGAGGGAGAGGGACCTGGGATTGACATGTAAAACAAGCTATTTAAAATTAAAATAAAAAGTGATAATTTTAAAAAAGAGGGTAAGGCACAAGAGAAGAGCGCAGAGAGGGCAAGACAGCATAAGTGGGTGGGGTTCAGGGGCAGGCCAGCATAATGACTGAATTCTTACATGGGGTTCTTCCATATTACTGTGGGATGAAAGTCTGCAGAGATATGGATAGGTCGTTGACTGATAATGTCTGGGAACTGGTGTTTAATTTCTTTTGAGAAAAGTAGAGCCTAGAGCACAGCAAAATCATTCTAACCCGAGTTCTTTACAGTGTTGCTTTATCATCTAGAGTATATAGCATCTAAACTTCTCCAAGTCCAGGCATCTTTATTGCCTATTTTTGTTTCTGCTTTCCTCTCTTTAGGAAAGAACTGAGCATACAATTGAAGTTCATTAAATAAAATAACCCTTTCTCAAAATGTATTTCACAGTTATGCATTGTTCTTCTCATGGAGGAACATTGATTTTTAGTGGTGATATGTTATGTTGCCTACAAAATAGCTATAGTTGAAGTAAACTAACAGGTGGGTCTTTTTAGTCTATACCTTCCCAGTATCCATCATAATTTATCACAACAGTCTACTTTTATTTATGCCACAGTGTCAGGATCAGTAACATCAGGTCTACATCAGTTATATTAATGGTGTATAAACTACTTGCATGGACGTTGTTAGCCCAACTAGAGCTGAGGAAGCCTTGTAAGGATTGCAATTCTAATGTTGCTATTTCTAGTGCTCTACTATTCTTCTAGTGGCTCTTCTTTTGGGTTCCACATCTCCTTTGCTACAAAATGATTTGGTCATCATCACATTTAACCTTTTGCTATTCAGTCAACAGGACACACAACCATAGTATGCTTGATGCCATAGTCCAGTCTGAGGATTTTAGCCATATGCTCTTCCAGGGAGTCAAATGTCTCCTGGGACATTTCACCAAACTTCTACTATGTGCACACTTGGTATAGTTGTGACATGCAAAGAAGTGTTGCATGTTTATGGTACAGAGACCTGTGAGTGCAGAACACCCCACATAGACAAGAGCCTCCATCGTTTGCTCTCTGTTCTGAGACTGTTCCCCTTGCTCTGTGTTTCTCCCACCCTAGGCAACAATCCCAGAATCCAAGCATCCAATTTGCCCAGGGAGTGCATCAGACGTTTCTTTCCTAAACGGAAGTGCTTTGTGTTTGACCGGCCAACGAATGACAAAGAACTCTTACAAAAAATAGATACTGTCTCAGAAGACCAACTGGATCCTAAGTTCCGGGAACAAACAAGGGCTTTTGTTTCTTACATCTTCAATGATGCAAAGATAAAGACCCTCAGAGGGGGGATAAAGGTCACTGGAAATCGTGAGTGCTTTATTTTGTTTTTGAACACATTTCTGTATAGAGTAGTATATGTGGAACTTGTTAACATGTTTGTTTTTTTAAATTGTCTATGCAATGATAGTATGCTTAGTACCTACTCTATATGTTTTATAATTAATTGTAGATTACAACTCCTTTATAGACTTCATCACTAAGATCTATAAGATCTATGCCTGTAACATATCTGTGTAGAATTGTCAACTGATAATAAAGTCAAAAGTACTCAATCACCTATAAAATCAATGTTTAAACCATTAAAGCTGATATATTCTCTTTTCATGGAGGATGCTTGTATATTAACTAATTTTTGAGTGACAAAATGAAATGTAATTGGGATATTTAAATAGTTCCAGTACAAATACCTAGTGTTTGAACTCTACAAATCTATACAGTTAAGAAAGAATTGATGTATTCATCTTGTCACTTTATACAATGTATTCCTTTAAAGATTTAATAACAAATCATATTTTCACATATATTTAAATTTATTAGGTGAAGATTGATATTAACTTTTAGCATTGTGAACTAGACAACAACAAAAAAGGGACAATGTGAAAAACTATGAATGTCTTGCTGCAGGAGGTGTGTGTGTGTGTGTGTGTGTGTATGCATGGTTATGAGTGTGGATATGTAGCTATGAGAGATTGAGAAATGTATCTTAAAATCTTGGATCTCATTGACGTATAACTTCATATTTATTCCCTAAAACTCCTCATTCATAAAGGATTGGGGACTCTGGTGACCACCTACGTGGAGGCCATCAACAGTGGAGCAGT
The DNA here is from genome assembly GCF_017639785.1 of Mesocricetus auratus. Classification (NCBI taxonomy): domain Eukaryota; kingdom Metazoa; phylum Chordata; class Mammalia; order Rodentia; family Cricetidae; genus Mesocricetus; species Mesocricetus auratus. The sequence continues at coordinate 79,007,602 of NW_024429190.1, forward strand.
GCCTTGTCTGGATGATGCTGTGACAACTCTGGCCCAGCGTGAGAACTCAGCGGCTGTGCAGAAGGCAGCTGACCACTACAGTGAGCAGATGGCCCAGCGACTGAGGCTCCCCACAGACACGCTCCAGGAGCTGCTGGGTGAACACACAGCCTGTGAGAAGGAGGCCATTGCTGTCTTCATGGAGCACTCCTTCAAGGACGAAAACCAGCAATTCCAGAAGAAGCTGCTGGTAATGTTTGTGTCATTAACTGTCATGACTCTACCCCTTCAAGTCTGTAGCATGGCTGCACCTTCATGACCATGGGTGCTTGTCTCATTCAGTGGTAAGCATTCTGTGTGTTCATAGTGGATACAACTGTAAAAGACTGCATGTCCAGTTCCTAAACTTCACTGATTTTTTTTTAATCCAGAAACATGCAATGACTGGAATAATAAGTACATACTGTCCTAAATCCTTTAGCCTGATGATGTTTATGGATTGCAGTTCTGCCCAGAACACCTATAGCTCATCCCTGAACTTACTGTATTCTTATGTTTCTATGAAATAGTTTGTTGCTAGAGTCTCACTGCATGTCACCACTTATATATTGCTTTTTTTTATCATTGTGTCATTGAAGGTAGAATTACATGATGTGACACCCACAAGGAGCGAGAGATATAGATGCAGACCCATCTTTTTATAGAATGTTAGAAGGGTTAGGAACATAAAGGACATTTACTGCGGTCTTGCATAGATTTTTTTTGGAATCCTAATTCAGGTTTTAGCATTTCATATTTACATGTGGTCTTATTACACTTGAATGCTTTCTCTTGGTAAATAGGGTACTCTTGTACAGTTTCTGGGAATTTTATCTCTTCTATTCCTTCCACATGTCAGATCTCTGTGCATCTCCCTTGTAGGAATTAATAGATGAGAAGAAAGGGATTTTCATGCTGAAGAATGAAGAAGCATCTGATAAATACAGTCACGAAGAACTGAAGCGGCTTTCAAACGTTTTTGTGGAAAATATTTCAACATTTTTTGTTCCTGGAGGGCACAGGCTCTACACGGAAATGATGGGGAAGATTGAACATGACTACTGGCAGGTTCCCAGGAAAGGGGTGAAGGTGAGGAGCAGGGAGCATGGGACAGGATGAGGAGCAGGGAACTTGGGAAAGGGGTGAGGAGAAGAGAGCACAGGAAAGAGGTGAAGTAGTGGTGAAGGGAGCACAGGAAAGGGGTGAGGAGTAGGGAGCACAGGAAAGGGGTGAGGAGTAGGGAGCACAGGAAAGGGGTGAGGAGTAGGGAGCACAGGAAAGGGGTGAGGAGTAGGGAGCACGAGAAAGGGGTGAGGAGTAGGGAGCACGAGAAAGGGGTGAGGAGTAGGGAGCACAGGAAAGGGGTGAGGAGTAGGGAGCACAAGAAAGGGGTGAGGAGTAGGGAGCATGAGAAAGGGGTGAGGAGTAGGGAGCACGAGAAAGGGGTGAGGAGTAGGGAGCACAGATGCAAAGCTCAGAGGAGATATGGTATCATAAAACATGAGCACGCAGCACTGCCTGAGATGAATAAGAAAGCATGAGGATAGCAGGGCAGCTTTAGCTTCACATGTCTGTATTTTTTGACCAAAACTAAGGCTTTGCAAAGCAAGGTAAGTGCTTTACCCTCAAGTTCTAACACCAGAACCGTGCTCAGCTAAATATCAGGTAACTATTCTGATTAATCACATTGTGAGACTGTCAGATCTGTCTACCTATGGAGTACTAAGAAATATAAGAACATACCTAACATATTACTCTCCTCTGTCAAAGACACCGTGGTGAGGTCTTTCCCTAGACTTTCTCTCATTATCTAAAATGCTTTGGGTGATGCCCTCCAATACTGTGGAGAGTTTACACACCTGTACCACGTTGTCCGGGCAGGTGAATTGACTCATTCATGAACGCATCCTTCATAAGCAAAGGGAAGTGAAGTCCGCACAACTATGCATCACTTTACATGGGGACACAATATTTGAGATCATCATAGGTTGTAGTGACCACAACTGCACACAACGTGGTCAGCCTGGATCTGGGAGAATTAGAGGCAGGTGGCACTAGCAGGGATGACTCGGGACCCATGGACCAGGAAATATGAAGTCCAACTGAAGAGCATGGGCATCTGCAGGCTGCACCATAGCATTCTAACAGTGAGGCACAGGGAAGACTGTGTAGACACACAGGTACTCTCCCAAGATTTATCAGGGTTCTTTGCTCTTTGGTCCTACAGGCAAATGAAGTCTTCCAGAGATTTCTGCAGTCACAGACCACAATTGAGAGTTCCATCCTGCAGGCAGATACAGCCCTCACTGCTGGGGAGAAGGCCATTGCAGGTACAGTGCATGTCTCTTGGCTTTCAGGGGGGGTCAGATAACCACAATGGCTTCCTAATAGAAGCCACAGTAAACTCATCCCCAGATTAGCAGCCCTCTATCCTTCTGTGGATCACCACTCTGAGAGCAACAGGAAGTCCATATGTGTTTCAGTCACATAGGCAGGGTCTCCTCCATCACCTCCAGAAACTCTCTCCATGGTGTGGACCAGTGTGGAGTCTGTTGTTTCTTTTCAGGTTTGAATTGCTCTCTGGTATCTGGAATGTAGACATTTTACTTGACCCATCACTTTCTTCCCCTCATCCTCCCTGAATCTCCCATCACTTCTGCTCTCCCTGATCTTCCTGGGGCAGAGGAGCGGGCCCAGAAGGAGGCGGCTGAGAAGGAGCAGGAGCTGCTGAGACAGAAGCAGAAGGAGCAGCAGCAAATGATGGAGGCTCAGGAGAGAAGTCACAAGGAAAACCTAGAGCAACTAAGAACGAAGCTGGAGCAGGAGAGAGAGCAGCTCATCAAAGACCAGAAAGTGATGCTGGAGAAGCAGCTTCAGGTGGGATTCCTCCCCCAAGTGGTCCTCATCCCCTGGGGATGCAGGAGAAAGTTTGTAGCCAGGTCATGAGAGGAAGTACCACCAAAATGTAGCGTGTCTATAGAGGTCCTGCTTAGGATTTCAGTTGCTCCTTTGGGGTTTTAGTGACTGTAGTCATTTGATTTACTGTCAGGATATTTAAAAATGATCTCCTGAGGACTCACTAAACAAACTCCCCAACCAGGCAGGTTCATAAGGCCAGGAATGTGTCTGGGTTATCAAGGCCCATTTATTAGGCACCTTAAAACTCACCCCACTGCCTCCCAATCCAAAGATGATACTGACATAAAGCTAAAAGAAATGTCTAGATAAAAGCACAGAGAATTAGCAGCTTCTGCAGGTTCTATACCTACCAACAGGGAGGACAGCCTGTTTGAAGCAGCACATGACATTGAAGCGATTCTGTCAAAAATAGTGATAGATTTCTAAAACAATGGGTATGTTATCACCATCTGCATGATATGGTTGCCACACTCAGTGATCTGAGGTCTGCACAATGCAACCAGTGGCATTTCAGTGGGCGTGAGCATGGCAATGTCTCTACACACTGCTGCTAGCACTACAACCAAAACACACACTGTGGGTCAACATCAGTGAAGTATCAACTATCCTTCCGCACAATGGGTACACCTAATTCAGAGGATCTTTTTCATGGTAAGATAAATCATGTAATGGTCACTAAAGACCACTTGCTAAAAGTTTGAAACTATAACCCATACAATGCTGGGGTTCTACAATATTTACTTCTCTCTCATGGTCACTGTTTTAGGATCAAAAGGCTTTGCTTGAAGAAGGATTTAGGAAGAAATCTGAGGAAATGAATGGAGAAATAGCGCTCTTGAAGGATAACATCGATGACATGAAAAGAAACAGTGCTTCTGTTTTAGGGAATATTTTAAAAGCATTTGCTACAGCCATTTGTGCTCCTGTTTTTATGGTTATGGAGGTTATAAAAGGCTTTACTTCAGCATTTGAATAGGATTCACTTTTGATAAAATGATAAACCATGGATATAAATTTTGTCTTATTTTGAAGCTTCATATTTTCATTTTATTCAGTAAATTTAAACATAAAGTTCTTATTAGAGGACATCTGTGCCAAGTCTGCATGTATACATGTTTGCACAGGCAATGTATGCTTTTAAGGAGTCAATTTTAGAACTATTCAAATGGAATATGTGAATTTCATCATTGCATGCTCTGACAGTTACTATTGGTCAACTGGACTAGATATAGAATCATTAAGGACACAAGCTCTTCTACATCCTGTGAGCACCGTCTGCTCTAGGTTAGCTTGTGGAGATCACCTCTGGTTACTATGGTAGGAAAACCACCCCGAGTGTGGACAGCACCATTCCTCTGGACTGGGGACACAGTTACATGCCTAAAGCAAGCTGGGCACTAACACACACCACTGATGACTTCCTGACCATGAATGCCATGTGATCAGCCAGCCTCAGCTTCTTTCCTAGGCCTTCTCCACAATGCTAACTCCACAATCATATGGGATCATGAACCAGAACACACCCTTTCTTTCTTAAGTTGCCTTTTTGGGGGTCTTTTGTCACAGCAAAAGGAAAAGTCATTGCTATCATTGTATTGGTGATAAATTTGGAAACTGCTTAAACAACATTGACTATGATTAGTAACATATTTTAATGTGTCTCAATCCTGGAGTATTATACAGTCAAGAAATAAATGTCTGTCAAGCTTTCTGTAAACTAATATAAATTGAGCTTAAAGATTTATAAAATAAAGTCAAAATGCCACATAGTAATGTGATTATTATTAACAACTCTTCTATTCCATGCAAATGCACAGGAGCACAGATGAGGTGCCTTCTGGAAGATTAATGGAAAACCTGATCCTTTGGCTTCATCAAGGGAGAATAAATTGGAAAGAACAGTTGAAGAGACAAGTGCATTTCATTATGTACTCAGTCTTATAGATTCCATGAAATGCTGGGAAAACAATAAGTGGTGATACATTGTTTAGATCTAATAAAGCTTGTCAAGAGATCAGAATGCAAAGCTAGCTACAGCCATAGAGACCAGGCAATGAGGACACATACCTTTAATAGAAGACAGAGGCAGATGGATCTCTGAATTCAAAGCTACCCAAAGCTACATGAGAGTAAATCAGTTCAAAAGAGAAATAGAGCTCACACCTTTAATCCCAGCAGTAGAGAGGTATATACAAAGGAGCTTGGGGTATGATGTGGACATTCAGCACTCAGTATTCTGGCAATTAGTCTCCAGCCATGATGAGGAGAGGATAGCCATAGGCCTGGTAGAGATAAGAGCTCTCTAGTGACTTGGCTGCTTTGTTTTACTGATATCCAACTTAAACCCCAATATCTTTCTCTGGGTTTTTATTATTTGTGCTACATACTGGCACCCAATTTTGATGGGGGATGTCCTTCAGTATGCTGTGAATATAATTTTTTCTTATTGGTTGATGAATAAAGCTGTTTCATCCAATAAACAGGTAGGACATAGTCAGACAGAATGTATAAGGGGGGCTACCAGACCATGAGAATTCTGGGAAGGGGGAAGCAAAGAGGAGCTGCCAGAGAGATGTCTCATAGCTACTGGGAAGGTAGGATGTCCAGGCATTCTCTGGTAAGATAAGGTCATGTGGAAGTACATAGATTTATACTTATGGGTTAATAATTAAGAGAGTGCTAGCCAGTAAGAAGCCTGAGTCATAAGCCAAACCATTTATAATTAATATAAGCCTCTATGTGTTTATTCTGTACTAAACAGCTTCAGAACCCGGCAGAAACGTCCTGCCATACAACTTAATGGTATGAATTCATGAAAAAGCCATTTGCCTGTGACTCTGAAGTCACTGGTCCAGGCCCAGGCCAGAGCTATACACAGGGCTCCCACAGAAGTCCTTGCCCAGCTGCCAAGGTTTTCTTTGGCTTTTTCCCCAAGACTCTGATGACTGGCTGGTTTTGCCTTCAGGCCATTCCTACCACCCATGTTTTTCCTAATAGTCCCTTGTGTTTTCAGACAGCTCTCTCTCTCTCTCTCTCTCTCTCTCTCTCTCTCTCTCTCTCTCTCTCTCTCTCTCTCTCTCTCCCCCTCTCTCTCCTTCTCTCTCTTTCTCTCTCTCTCTCTCTCTCTCTCTCTCTCCCTCTCTCCTCTCTCTCTGTGTGTGTGTGTGTGTGTGTGTGATATCTACAGAGTCTTTTCAGTGTTACTGGATGTATGCATATTTGATGCTGACCAGTTAGACTGGACAATCTATCAGGGATTCCTACTTGGAGAACACTGACTGTCTCTCCCAGCAGCATTGATTGTCTGTAGTTCTTCATCTAGGTGGAGGCCTTGTGAAACCCCATCCATGTTGGAATTTTGGACTGCTCTTGTCATTGTACAAGTCTGCCTTATGCAACCATATGGTTGGGATTTCATGGGGTTCAACAATCCAATCAGTTCTAGAAGACATTCATTCACTGTTAATGTGATTGCAGACTGGTGCTGCCACTGTAGAAATCATGTGAAGAAATCTCAGAAGACTAAATTAGATCTAACACTCTATACTGCTCTTCTGCACAGACTCAATAGCTTACTGCAGATGTACTTGGCCAGTCATGCTCATTACTGCCGTACTCACAATAGCTAGGAAATGGGATCAACATAGAGGACTAGATAATGAAGGTATGGTCCATATGCACTGTGAAATTCTATTAGCTACAGAAAATGAGATTCACAGGTAAATGGATAAAAGTGGAAAACATTATATTGAGTGAGGTAATCCAGATACACAAAGACAGATGCCACACATTCTCTCTTACGTGTGTGTGTGTGTGTGTGTGTGTGTGTGTGTAGATAGATAGATAGACAGACAGACAGACAGACAGACAGACAGATAGTTATATCGTTTTAGGAAATGACAATGGTAGGGTCTCCATGACTCTCCAGCCACAGACCTGCCTACGGAGTGGGGCTTAAGTGCCAAGCATGGGAAACCTCCCTTCAAATTGCTCATCAGGGCAGATCCAAGAGTATCACAAAATAATCACAGCTGCCATCGTTGCCATTGGTTGCCTTCCTAAAGTTGAATATAAGACGCCCATGCTTCAGACACCACACACCTGGAGCTCACCTTGCAGCTTCCCCCCTGAGGATTTGCTCTCATGGTATCAGAAGGTGCTGTGTAAGCTGCGAGGGAGAAAAGCCGTCAGTAGTCCTACCCAAACCTATCTGACAGCTTCCTTACATCTGGCAGGCTCCAGCTCCTCAAGCAGAGTGCAGATAGTCTGGCTTCAGTGCAACAGCAGCAGCTCCAGCAGAATAAACAAACCACTGAACTACTGAGGGAAGCAGCAGGCCACAGGCACTGAGCACCGGGCAGCAGGCAGCAGGCAGCAGGCTGTAAGAACCCCACCAGCACCCACTACCGGTAGAAGCTACATGATGAGTTAAGCATCTGACGAGGGTTCACACTTGAACAGTATTATCTGACTTATCTTTGCTTCTTTCTATGTCCACATTGAGCCAGTCTGGGTACCGCTAAGGTCCTATGAATTTGGGCTTCAGATTAAATGATGGCGATAGGAGGACTAAGAGAAGGAAACCTAACTTCAAACTGGCTAAAAGGGGCTGGCAAGATGGCTTAGTTGGAAATGCACTTGCTGCCAAACCTGAAGACCAGAATTCAATCCTTAGGATACAAGTGTAGAATTAGAGAACTGGTCCTGAAAGCTCTCCTGCAATCTCCACACAGACCATGACATGCCTGCATACATCCATGAACTTAAATGAATGAATAAATGTAATTTTCAGAAAAAAAAGAAAGTCTGACCAGGTGCTTATTAAATCTAAGACATAGGATCTCTAAGCCTAAGGTTTCTGCTTCTAGCTCATTGGAGCCAGCAACCAGACTTGTCCTACAACTGCTGGACAGGGGACTAGCTCCTTCCTTGGCCTCTGCTCCTAATCCTGTTGTCTACAGACAAGAATTCATTCCCAAAGATCCAGACCTACTGTTTCAGAGACCTGTGATGCTATCAAAATTCTCAGAGTAGTAATGGATCTCTGCTAACATTTACCACTCCAAGAGAGTCTGGGTAACAGAACCTTCATTCAGTGGCTGATAGAAGCAGAGGCAAACTCCCACGGCTAAGCACTGAGCTGAACTCAAGAAACCCAGTGACAGAGAGGGAGGACTGATGAGCAAAGGGGTTAAGACTGGGCTGGTTTAACCCCCAGAAACAGCTGACCTGACGAGGGTTAGCTCTCGAATCCAAGGCTGATGCCTGGGAATCCAGCATGGGACTGACCAAGACCCCCTGAATGTGAATGTCAGTGAGGAGGCCTAGGTAATCTATTGAGCCTTGGGTAGTAGATCAGTATTTATCCCGGGTATACAAATGGACTTTGGACTCCCATCCAACAATGAGAGATGCACTCTCACCCTGGACTCTTGGGGGAGGGTCTAGGCCCTGTCCTGGATGAAATGACAGACTATGGACACCCCCATGGAGGGCCTCACCCTTCCTGGAGAAATGAGGGGATATTGGGGGGTTGGTGGGAGGGCTCAGGAGGAAGGGAGGGAAAGGGAGAGGGACCTGGAATTGACATGTGAAGCAACCTTGTTTCTAATTTAAATTTAAAAATAAAATATAAAAAAAGAGTCCAAATGCACTCCAAATGAAATGTTGAATCTGTGTGGCTATCAGGTTTTTTCCATTTAAAGTTGTTAAATCAGAGTTAGAAAAAACAAACAAACAACTCTTTTTGTCAGCCTGTCTATGAGCCTGGAGGTGGGGGCATTATCATCCCAAAACAATGAATGGCAAGGTAACATATCACCAATGCTGCAATAAGCAGCACTTATATCTTGGAGTTGTCATCAGATGTCCAATTGGACTTTATGTCAACTGAATAATAATAAAATAAAGTAAAATGTGTTATCAGCCTACTTCAGTCTTAAAGAGGGCTGCCAAAAGCCCAGTTGGACATGGTTTCTGCTTACCTCCTCATTGGCCAGCAAAGTCTCTCTGTAAAGGTGTGTGTGTGTGTGTGTGAGAGAGAGAGAGAGAGAGAGAGAGAGACAGAGAGAGAGACAGAGAGAGAGAGAGACAGAGAGAGAGAGAGAGAGAGAGAGAGAGAGAGAGAGAGAGAGAGAGTGACAGAGACAGAGACAGAGACAGAGAGACAGATTTAGTTACACTTTTGAGAACTGGTGACATGTCTGTGGATGCACTGAGGTTCACAATTTGTCCATCCCCCACGTTTTCAAAGACTGACATTTGAAATCAGGCAGACCTATCACCAGGGCCTTCTCTGTGCCTTTGGAAAACATCCATCACCAGAACACTTCCTTCTTATAGATTTGAGACCACAGCATCTTCTTGGTCCCTGGTGGCTTTGCTTTCTGAAAATTACCTAAAACAGACCCTGGAAGTTCTACCTTCCTTATGTCTTAGGAACTAACCTTGAGGTAGGAGGTCCTCTGCTCTGCTCTCTTACTTCCAACTCCCCCTCCTCCCTGAAGCGCTTCAGCGGTTGTAGACATCCATTCCCCTTCGCACTGTCCTCAGCGAGGCCCCATCCCTTCATTCTTTTCATTGCTGGCTGACTTTAGGTTTGTTCCATATCCCTTTACATAACTATCATTGTCATTTACAGTGACTTCGATGTCCACGTGATTGGCCTCTGAGCTCTTGTAGTTTCACTCTTCCAAAGACCTTTTCAGGCACCAAACTGAAGTTTGACCGATTGCTACTGTGATCTGCTCCATCGCTACGCATGTACTCAAGCTGCCAAATTATTTGGAACCTGCTAGCTCTGTAGGTCCCCGCGATTTGTGTGAGCTTCACCTTTCTCCTTTTCTGACAAAATTTCACTTGATTTGAATTTGCCGAAGCTTTCACTTAGAATTTACAGAATCTGACAAATTAGAAAGAATTCGGGCAGAAAAAAGAGCACCCCCTGCTGTCAGGCTCTATTTGGCGGTACACCTGCGCCACCTACTGGCCAATAACTTACTACACGTTGAGATCTACAAGTAAAAGGGAACACCAAAGTTCCGGGACAAGGATATTACTGAAGGTAATTATTGCTTTCTTTGTATTTTAAACTAATAATAATAAATAATATTAACTACTCCAGACCAATGGCAGATAATCTTACAATGTAGGACGTTAGGAATCTTTTTGTTTCTTATATGGATAGGATTTTGGAGGAGGATTATGACCTACCTTTATATCCTTAAAGAAAGTGTTTGAGAATAGAGCAAATAATAAGGAATTAATAGAAGCCATGCAGATTTTACAAACGAATAATGAAAACTTGGAAAAAGGATTCAGAATATTGAAAATGGCAATGGAGATCTGAGAAACAGAATGCAAAATATGGAAAATAACATTGAGATACTAACAGAAAAAATGTGTTCCATATCTAGTGATTCAACATATAAAATAGAAAAATCAAATGTAACATTGAAATACTAACAGAAAAAATTTGCTCTGTGTCTGAAACTAATGACAAGCTAGCAAATAGAATATTGTTTCTGGAAGGCAGTTTACACACCATTCAGATAATATCTAAGGATGAGAATATTAAATGTTTAGAATCATATATACATGAAGAGAAAAAACTGACTGATTTAATGAAATCTTTAGAAACTTATATGGTCCAGGAAGTTCAAAAACTCAGAGAAACAATGGTGAATAGGTAACAGGCCTTAAAATACCTTCAATCTGATACAACCAGAAACAGAAATACAAATAATAGAGAATGGAAAATATTTAATATTATTTGCACATTTCAGAGTCCAGGAAGACTTACCTAAGTCATTATATCATCTCTGATGGCTTTCCCCGTGGCTGGTACTGAAAAACCAGCAATGAAAAAGCACCCAAAAGGTTTTGTTGAATGTCAGTGGGAACCAATATGTATGGAAGATTTAAAAAGTATAAAGGAAGCAGTAGTCTCTTATGGCATGAACTGATCATATGTGAGGCAATTAGTAGGGTCATGGGCAAAGAGTAATAGGTGATCCCTAAGGATTGGGGTCAATTAATATCAGTTATCCTTGAAAATTAATTTCAAATTGAATGGAGGGGTTTATGGAGGGAAGAAGCTAAAGCTCTTGAACGTCAAAGCTTTAAAAAAAAAAAGGTTATAAAGCTCCCCAAGATAAAATTATTGGAGAGGGTCTTTATGCTGATCCAGAAACTCAAGCTGCATATAATGAACACATCTTGTCTCTATGCTGTACAGAAGCTTTGAATGCTTGGGATAAGGTTCTTGAACCAGGGGAGAGAATTGAGCCCTATACCAAGGTGTTGCAGGAAGCAAGGGAATCTTATAGTAAATTTTTACAAAGATTGTCTAAAGAAGTGCAAATAGGGTTAACAGATCCAGAATCTAGGCAAATACGCATAGAATCTTTAGCTTCGCTAAAAAAAAAAAAGAGAGATAATTCGCCTGCTTAGGGTTGGTTTTAAGTTGTTGAGGGTTGGGTATGGAAGGTGATTCTCAGACTCGGGTATCTCTTTTAGATAAGTTTAAGAGTATGGATGGTAAAGGTATGGTTAGGATGGGATATAGGTAGATTAACATATTTTCTAGTAGACTAACTTTAGCAACTGTTAGCTATAGGTAACTTAAATTGTTAGATTCTTGTATGTTGTCTGTTTTAGGGTCTCCTTTCTGTTTACGATATTTCACACACAAATATAAAACTATCTTGATGTATAAACATTTTGTATATTGATACAGTTTAGGATATTTTATCATATTGCATTTTACAGTTCTACCTCTAGTCAAGACATTTCAGTTCTATCTCTGTCATTGAGAATTACATTTATGTATATAGTTACATTTCTTGAAGCCATTGCCCTTGCTAAATAGTTTTTGGAAAGCTTCATCCATTGTACAACTAAGTTCCTAAGAATTACAGATTATTATCACCCATGTTTCTTACCTATAGGATTAATCAGACATAGATATTTGATCTTCAAACACTTTGTAGACATGCAGAATATGGCACTTAAATGTTTTAATATTAGTACTCTGTTGACATGAGACACAATTGCTCCTGACAGCACCAAGCTTTACCGAGAAAATGTTGGACACTCCTGATGACACTCCTGGAGTTCATTCTCCCCTCAGTTGATGTCCTATTGGGCAAAGAACAGCACCCACCTCAACCACTGACTTTGGGCATGCTGTACTACTGTGTTTGCAAGAGACAAACATAGAAGACTACTGAACCTTGGTCAGTCAGATACTCTAGGCCTTAGCCAAAGCTGGTTGCTCCTATACTGCTGTGAGACTTTAGATGACTGTCCAGGTAGCCTGCTGTTTCTGTCTTCACTGCACCTTTGAAGTTGCTCAACTGTGCATTCCTGCCTACCCTATCATTGTTATCCTCCTTCTCAGGTCTTTGATGAGGTTGAATATTAGACTGTCACAATTACTGTTTTCTCTTCCTATATAGAAATATTAGGTATAAGACCTAAACTTTCCAGCTTATGACAACTCTTTAGTAATCTCTGTTATGCCTTTACCCTAGGACTGGATATGTAATTCTTACCCTCTTCTCTTATTGCTTCACTGGCAATAGGTCTTAAGTGTGTATGTTCATACATTTCCTTCTCATAGAGCATGCGTGATATATGCCATCTGTGTATCAAGCCTAAATCTTTTTCTTTAGACTACAAGGGGAATTGTAGTGAGACAGCCACCCTCACACACCTGTTGCACTGACCATGCCTGCTTGGGCCTGGTCACAGGTGTGGACTTGACGGAGAGTGGGTTTAGGCCTGGGGTCAGCTAACAGGTGTGGTGTCTGGCTTTCAGTTGGTCACAGAGCAGCCTGGTGTGGATCTTTGGAGCGGGAACTTGCGGTGGCCATCTGGTTTTTTTATAAGTGACTTCTCCCCGAATAAAATGATTATAATCTATATTGAGCCAAATCCTGTGAATCTTGATCCATGCATCCATACTTTCCTGTGCTTCTGACTCCTTACCCCTATCCCGTGCTCTCTACTCCTCACCTTCACCCCTTCCCCATGCTCTCTAATCCTCACTCCTTTCCCATGCTCTCTACTCCTCACCCCTTTCCCATGCTCTCTATTCCAACCCTGTCCCAGGCTCCCTGCTCCTCACCTTCACCCCTTTCCTGGGAACCTGCCAGTAGTCAGATTCAATCTTCTCTCTCATTTCCATGTAGAGATTGTGTCCTCCAGGAACAAAAATTGTTGAAATATTTCCATAAAATTATTTGAAAGCCGCTTCAGTTCTTCGTGACTGTATTTATCAGATGCTTCTTCATTCTTCAGCATGAAAATCCCTTTCTTCTCATCTATTAATTCCTACAAGGGAGATGCACAGAGATCTGACATGTTGAAGTAATAGAAGAGATAAAATTCCCAGAAACTGTACAAGAGTACCCTATTTACCAAGAGAAAGCATTCGAGTGTAATAAGACCACATGTAAATATGAAATGCTAAAACCTGAATTAGGATTCCAAAAAAATCTATGCAAGACCGCAGTAAATGTCCTTTATGTTCCTAACCCTCCTAACCTTCTGTAAAAAGATGGGTCTGCATCTTACATCTCTCACTCCTTGTGGGTGTCACATCCTATAATTCTACCTTCAATGACACAATGATAAAAAAGAAGCAATATATAAGTGGTAACGTGCAGTGAGACTCTAGCAACAAAATATTTCATAGAAACATAAGAATACAGCAAGTTCAGGGATGAGCTATAGGTGTTCTGTGCAGAGCTGCAATTCATAAACATCATCTGGGGAAAGGATTTAGGACACTGTATACTCATTATTCCGGTCATTACAGATTTTTTGGATTTAAAAAAAAGCAGGTGAAGTTTAGGGGTAGACATGCAGTCTTCCAAAACTGCATTCACTATGAACACACAGAATGCTTATCACTGAATGAGACAAGCACCCATGTTAATGAAGACCCAGCAATGCTCCAGACATGAAGCCACACTAGAGTCACACCAGTTAATGACACAAACATTAGCAGCAGCTTCTTCTGGAATTGCTGGGTTTTGTCGTTGAAGGAGTGCTCATGAAGACAGCAGTGGCTTCCTTCTCACAAGCTGTGTGCTCACCAGCAGCTCCTGGAGCGTGTCTGTGGGGAGCCTCAGTCACTGGGACATCTGCTCACTGTAGTGGTCAGCTGCCTTCTGCACAGTTGCTGAGCTCTCAGGCTGAGCCAGTTGTCACAGCATCATCCAGACAAGGCACTGCTCCACTGTTGATGGCCTCCATGCAGGTGGTCACCAGAGTCCCCAGTCCTTTATGAACCAGGAGTTTTAGGGGATAAATATGAAGTTATAAGTGGATGCAATCCAAGATTTTAAGACTAGACTGCATTTCTAAATCTCTCATGGCTACATTTGCACACTCATGAACACACACACACACACACACACACACACACACACACATCTCCTTCAGCGAGTCATTAATCTCTTTCATATTGTCCCGTTGTGTTTGTGGCTTTCTAATTCATAATGAAAAAAGTTAACAGCTACCTTCACTTAAAAATTCCACTGTATGAAAAATATAATTTTTGAAGCAACTGCAAGCCTGCTGAGAGCATGGGCCTACTCTCACCCCAACTCAGGGCAGAGGTGAGCTCTGGCCCCTGCCTTGGGCCCGACTTCCTTCCACTTGCCCACTCTGGGATCTCGGCCTGGGGACTGTGAGTAGGTAAACTCACACCTGGCTCACCAAGCAACCACGATTCTGCTGACAACACTGTCCTAATCCTAGCTCCTACCCACTGGGAGAGGGAGTGCCTCAGACCCACCATGAGACCAATCATAGTATTGGACCTGCATGCACTCAGCAGAAGAGAACCTTGGACCCGTGCCCACCAGGAGAAGAAGAGGCCCCACCTGTACCCACTGGAAGAAGGGATGGTGAGGAGACAATATAAGAACATATTCAACAACAGAAAAGCAAATATGATGCCACCAGAGTCTAGAGACTCTATACCAGCAAGACCTGAACATTCCAACACACATGAAGCAGAAGAGAACAACATTAAAAACAACTTCATGATGATGATAGAGACCCTAAAAGAGTAAATGATAAAATCCTTTAAAGAAATGGAAGAAGACAAACCAAAAATTGCAAGAAACAATTGAAACAATACAAGGGTTGAAAGCTGAAATAGAGACAATTAAAAAAATACAGTCTGAGGAAATGCTAGAATTAGAAAAAAATGGGTAAACCATCATGAACTACAGATGCAAGCATAACCAACAGAATACAAGAGATATAAGAGAGAATCTCAGGCGTTGAAGATTCACTAGGAGAAATAGATTCATTGACCAAAGAAAGTCTTAAGTCCAACAAATCCATATCACAAAATATCCAGGAAATATGGGACATTGTGAAAAGGCCAAACCTAAGAATAATAGGTATAGAAGAAGGTGAAGAAACCCAACTCAAAGGTGCAGAAAACATATTCAACAAAATCATAGAATAACTTTAATCCCAGCACTCGGGAGGTAGAGGCAGGCGGATCTCTGTGAGTTCGAGGCCAGCCTGGTCTACAAAGTGAGTTCCAGGACAGCCTCCAAAGCTACAGAGAAACCTTGTCTCGAAAAACCAAAAAAAAAAATCATAGAATAAAACTTTCCCAACCTAAAGAAAGTACAAGAAGCCAAGAGAACACCAAACAGAGTAGACCACAAAAAGTCCCCTCAGCACATAATAATTAAAACCCAGAGCATACTGAATAAAGAAAGAATATTAAGAACAGCAAAGGAAAAAGATCAACTAACATACAAAGGCAAAGCTATCAGATTCACACCTGAATTCTCCAGGGAAACTCTGAAAGCCAGAAGGTAATGGACAGATATTCTACAAACACTAACAGACCATGGATGCCAGCCCAGACTACTATACACAGCAAAGCTTGAAATAACTATAGATGGAGAAAACAAGTTTCCACAACAAAACCAAATTTAAACAATACATATCCACTATTCCATCTCTACAGAAAGTACTGGAAGGAAAACTTCAACCTAAGGAAATTAACTACACTCACAAAAACATAGGCAATAGATAATCTCATTTTACTAAAGCCAAAAGAAAAAGAGGAGTAAATTCACAAACAATACCACCACCAACAGCAAATCAAAAACAAACAAGAATTAAAACTCAATGGTCCTTAATTTCCCTCAATATTAATGGTCTTAATTTGCCAACAAAAAGAAACAGGCTAACAATGAATACGAAGGCAGAATCCATTCTTCTGCTGAATACAAGAAACACACTTCACCTTCAAAGACAGACATTACCTCGGAGTAAAGGTTTGGGATAAGGTTTGCCAATCAAATGTACCCAAGAAATAAGCTGGTGTACCTAGCTATCTAACAAATTAGACTTCAAACTAAAATCAATCAAAAGAGATGAAGGAGGTCATTTCATATTCATCAGAGGAAAAAATCCATCAGGAAAAAGTCTCAGTTCTGAACATCTATGCCCCAAATACAAAAGCACCCATGTTCATAAAAGAAACATTACTAAAACTCAAATCACACATAAGACCTCATACAGTTATAATGGGAGATTTCAACACCCCACTCTCACCACTAGACCAGACTACCAGACAGAAACTTAACAAAGAAACAAAAGAACTAACAGAAGTTATGACCCAATTGGGGTTAACAGACATCTATAGAATGTTCCATCCAAACACAAAAGAATATACCTTCTTCTCAGGGCCACATGGAGCCTTCTCTAAAATCGACCACATACTAGGCATCATAGTAAACCTAAACAGATACAAAAAAATGGAATTACCCCTGTATCCTACCAGATCACCATGGTTTAAAGTTAGAATTCAACAACACAAATTGCAGAAACCCCACAAACTCATGGAAATTGAACAACACACAATTGCACCATTCCTTGGTCAAGGAAGAAATAAAGAAAGAAATTAAAGACTTCCTAGAATTCAATGAAAATGAAGACACAACATACCGAAATTTATGGGAAAGTGGTACCAACAGAAAAGATCATAGCACTAAGTGCTCACATGAACATTAGAGAATTAACACCACAATGGAAAGCTCTAGAACGAAAAGAAGTAAACTCACCCCTGAGGAGAAGACACCAGGAAATAATCAAACTGAGGAATGAAATTAATAAAGTTGAAACAAAGAAAACAATACAAAGAATCAATGTAACAAAGAGTTGGTTCTTTGAGAAAAGTCAACAAGATAGGCAAACCTTTATCCAAACTAACCAAAGGCTGAGAGAGAACATGCAAAACAACAAAATCAGGAATAAAAAGGAGAATATAACAATGGACACTGAGGAAATCCAGAGAATCTTCAGGTCATACTTTAAAATCCTTTACTCTACAAAATTCAAATATTTAAAAGGAAATGGACAACTTTCTGGATAGATATCACTTACCAAAATTAAATCAAGAACAGATAAGCAGTCTAAACAGACGTATAACCCTTAATGAAAAAAAAAACCAGTCATTAAAAGTCTCCCAAGCAAAAAAAGCCCAGGCCCAAAAGCCCAGGCCCAGATGGTTTCAGTGCAGAATTCTACAAGAAATTCAAAGAAGAGCTAACACCAATACTCCTCAAAGTGTTTCACACAATAGAAGCAGAAGGTTCATTGTCAAACCCTTTCAATTACCTTGGTACCCAAGCCACACAAAGACACAACTAAGAAAGACAACTACAGACCAGTATCACTCATGAACATTGATGCAAAAATACTCAATAAAATACTGGTAAATTGGATCCAAGAGCACATCAGAAAAATCATCCACCATGATCAAGTAGGCTTCATCCCAGGGATGCAGGGATGGTTCAAAAAATGATAATCTATTAGTATAATCCACCATATAAACAAACTGCAAAAGAAAACCACATGATCATCTCACTAGATGTTCAAAAAGCCTTTGACAAAATCCAACAGCCCTCCATGATAAAGGTCCTGGAGAGATCAGGGATAACAGGAACATACCTGAATATAATAAAAGCAATATACAATAAACCAACAGCCAACATCATACTAAATGGAGAGAAACTGAACGCCATTCCTCAAAAATCAGGAACAAGACAAGGCTGTCCACTCTCTCTACATCTCTTCAATATTGTACTTGAAGTTCTAGCTAAAGCAATATGACAACAAAAGGAGATCAAGGGGATACAAGTTGGAAAGAAGTCAGACTTTCACTATTTGCAGAGGATATGATAGTTTACATACGTGACCTGAAAAACTCCACACAGGAACTCCTAAAGCTGATAAACACCTTCAGCAAAGTGGCAGGATACAAGATTAGCTAAAAAAAAATCAGTATCAGCCTCGTTGGTGACACATGTATCAGCCTCGTTGGTGACACATGCCTTTAATCCCAGCACTCAGGAGGCAGAAGCAGGCAGATCTCTGTGAGTTTGAGACCAGCCTGGTCTACAGAGCTAGTTCCAGGACAGCCCCCAAAACAATACAGAGAAACCCTGTCTCGAAAAAACAAAACACAAAAACAAAAACAAAATCAGTATCCCTACTATATACAGACAATAAATGGGCTGAGAAAGAAATCAGAGAAATATCAACCTTTACAATAGCCAAAAACAGCATAACATAACTTGGGGTAACACAAACCAAATAAGTGAAAGATCTGTGCATCAAGAGCTTTAAGTCTTTAAAGAAATAAATTAAAGAAAATACCAGAAAATGGAAAGATCTCCCATGCTCTTGGATAGGTAGGATCAACATAGTAAAAATGGCAATCTTGCCAAAAGCAATCTATAGATTCAATGCAATCCCCTTCAAAATACTGCCACAATTCTTCACAGACTTTGAAAGAACAATAATCAACTTTATATGGAAAAACAAAAGGCCCAGATAGCCAAAACATTATTACAATAAATAAACTTCTGGAGGCATCACCATCCCTGACTTTAAGCTCTGTTATAGAGCTATAGTCCTGAAAACAACTTTGTATTGGCACAAAAATAGACATGTAGCCCAATAGAATTGAATTGAACACCCTGATATTAACCCACACACTTATGAACACCTGATTTTTGACAACGAAGCTAAAATTATACAATGGAAAAAAGAAAGCACGTTCAACAAATGGTGCTGGCATAAATGGATGCTGGCATGTAGAAGACAGCAGATAAATCCATATCTATTGTCATGCACAAAACATAAGTCCAAATGGATCAAAGACCTCAACATAAATCTAACCACACTGAACCTCTTAGAAGAGAAAGTGGGAAGTACCCTTGAATGAACTGGTACAGGAGACAGCTTCCTGAACATAACACCAGTAGCACAGACACTGAGATCAACAATTAATAAATGGGACTTCCTGAAACTGAGGGCTTTGGTAAGCCAAAGGACACAGTCAGCAAGACAAAAAGGCAGTTCACAGAATGGGAAAAGATATTCACTAACCCCACATCTGACAGAGGGCCAATCTCCAAAATTTCAAAGAACTCAAGAAGCAAGTGTTCAAAACACCAAGGATCCAACTAAAAAGTGGGGTGCAGAACTAAACAGAGAATTCTCAATCGCGGAGTCTAAATTGGCTGAGAGAACTTAAGAAAGTGCTCAACATCCTTAGCTATCAGGAAAATGCAAATCAAAACAACTCTGAGATACCATCTTCCTCCTGTCAGAATGGCTATAATCCAAAACACAAATGACAGTTTATGCTGGAGAGGATGTGGAGAAAGGGGAACACTCCTCCACTGATGGTAGGAGTGCCAACTCATACAGTCACTTGGGAAATCAGTGTGGAGATTCCTCAGGAAAATGGTAATCAGTCTACCACAAGATCCATCAATTCCAATCTTAGGCATAAACCCAACAGATGCACATTCATACAACAAGGACATTTGTTCCACTATGTTCATAGCAGCATTATTTGTAATAGCCAGAAGCTGGAAGCAACCTAGATGCCCCTAAACTGAATAGTGGATAGAGAAAATGTGGTACATTTACATAATGGAGTACTGCTCAGCAAGAAAAAAAAAACAATGGAATCTTGAAATTTGTAGGCAAATGGATAACACTAGGAGAAACCATGCTGAGTGAGGTAACCCAGTCACAAAAAGATAAACATGGTATGAGCTCACTCATATATGGATTTTAGACATGGAACAGGGGATTGGCAGTCTACAATACTACTGTCAGAGATTCTGGAAAACAGGGAGGTCCATGAGAGATATACATGGTACCCCAGAGAAGGTAAATGGGACAGGATCTCCTGAACGGATTGGGAGCATGAGAAGGGGAGAGAGAGGGGGGATAAGAGGAGGGGAAAGGAGGACATGAGGGAGAAGAAAGGTTTACCCTGGGGAAGAATAGAGAGCAGGATGAGAGATACAATAATAGAGGGAGTCACTATAGGTTTGAGGAGAGATCTGGCACTAGTGAGATTTCCAGAGATCTACAAGGATGACACCAACTGGCAATCTAAGCAATAGTGGAGAGGCCACCTTAAATGCTCTTCCCCAAAGGTTTCTTTACCATAAACAAACACTTCTTCATATGTCAAAACTATACAAAGTTCACACTTGGTAGAAGTTTGGTAAAATATTTCAGGAGTCATTTGACTCCCTGGAAGAGCATATGGGTAAAATCCCCAGACCTGACCATGGCATCAAGCATACCATTGATGTGTGTCCTGTTGACTGAACAGCAAAAGGCTAAATGTGATTTCTGTCCCAATCATTCCTTTGTGGCAAAGGAGCTGTGGGACCCAAAAGAAAAATCACAACCAAGAAATGGCAACAGGAGAATTCTAAGAACAATGCCATGGTCACCATAGGAAAACTACTATGACACTAAAAGAATTCAATTTTGGTAAATGTCAAATACACAATCTTGAAAATAAAAGTGTTCTTCCCAGCTGGGGAGGGGTGGCAGGCTGATGAGCATATGTAGGATAGGTAATCCTGAGATCTGATGAACAACATTCCACAGTACTTCAGGAAAATGCTGTGTTGAGAATTTTGTTTCTTTCTCTTATGTAGATGTGTGTAGCACATGTATGTATGTTGTCCTGGGTCTGTGTATATGTGTGTCATGTGTCTGCATGTGGAAGCAGTGTTTCTCATGTGAAACTGGAATGCATTCTCACCTACTGTGTTTTTCATATTTTGAGAAAACAAAGACAGAAAAATGAAAGCAGTGAGCAAATCAGAAATGGCATCCACAAAAGGCTTCAGTAGCTCCAATATCGATAATAATGTCTATGCACATAGTTTCTAGACCATTAATATAACTGATACTGATACTGTATCATGAAGAAAAGCAGTCTATTGTGATAAATGACGTTGGATAAAGAGAAGTCATAGACTAAAAGAACAGCTGTCAGTTTACTTAGAGCATAGATGTTTTGCAGATAACATAACCAACCCAGCATTAAAAACAAATGTTTCTCCATGAGAAGAAAGATGTATAACTCTGTGAAATATGTTTTGAGATGGACGATCTATGACTAATTTATGAATGAGAATTATGCATCCAATTATTTGTTAAAGGAAGGCAGACACAAAAATAGGTAATACAGATGTCTGGACTTGGAGAAGTATAGATGCTATATACTCCAGATGCTAACATACAAACTGTACAGACCTTGACTTGGAATAATTTTGCTGTGCTCTAGGCTTAAACACTAGTTCCCAGACATTATTAGCCAATGAACTATCAACATTTCTGCAGAGCTCCTTCCCACTGCAATACAAAAGGACCTCACAAAATATGGGAGCAGCTCAACAGACCCCAGCCCCTCCCAGCCCCCGCCACAGTCCTCACTATACCTGGGATCAGTCTCAGTGCATTCTCCAGGTCCTCATCCTCAGTGATGCTGTCTCCATCTAACTTCAGCTCCAGCATGAACAGTCCAGACGAAGTCTGAAAAGAAACTCACAAACTCTATGGAATTCTTTATTCCATCAGGACTTGGGGAGGACTTTGCTCTGATCAGCTCTGTGAGTTCTGTGACATAACTGGCATTTGGTTAAGGAAAAGTGAATCCATGCACTTTCTCATGATTCTCTTAGAAAAATTAAATCTTGATGAACACTCTTTTCTGCCCAGGGTCTCCTCTGCCCACTAAAGCCACACAGTGACAGCTCAGGTCAGAGCCTCCATATGCATTGCAGAGCAGTCAGTGAAACCTGGCTGCTCAGGTCCTTCAAGGATACTGCAGCTGCTCCAGGGCCTGGTGGCTGATGGTGCTCATGCTGTTGTAGACTAAGGTGCTGCTCAGAAGCACAGCCAGGGCAAGGATCCAAGAGTCATTCTTAGGATCAAACTGGAAGACCCAGGAGAACAGAGGGCTGAGGAGAGCACTCCTCGGGATTCCACTTGGGCTGGCCCTGTGGCCTTGTTATTTCAGGAACTCTGAAGTTCAAAGCAAAGGGTGAAAGAGTGCTTTTTCTGAATAGAGAAAGAATCTAAGATCAGAGTGAGAAACTTAGTAGAACCCACATCGCTGTGCACAGAACACAGCTCCAAGTGGAGCAAGGACCTCAGTGTAAGATCAGACAACCTGAATCATATAGAAGAGAGGTTAGGGAATGGGCTTGAACTCATTTGCTCAGGAATAGAATTTCTGAACAAGACCCAGATTCCAATTAACAAGAGGGATTTCATGAATAGGAAAAGTCTATAACCATTATACATTGGATAGATGGGTAGTGTTCTGAAAATATATAGAGCTAAAACCAAAACCAAGCAAATAACTGAACAAGAAGAAAACAAATAGCATGATTTACAATTTCGGTATAGAACTTAACAGAGAGCTCTCAAACAGTGAAACACTAATGGCTAAGAAACACATAATAATAGAGTCAACATTCTTAGCCACCAGGGAACTACAAATTAAAATTTCTTGGTGATTTCATCCTATGGATCAGAAAGGCCAAGAGCAATAAAACAAAAGATTGCACATGTTTCTTTGTTCTGATTCACATGTGATCTCACAGAGACTGTGACAGCGCAGGTGACCTTACAGAGACTGTGACAGCTCAGATGACCTCACAGAGACTGTGACAGCACAGGTGACCTCACAGAGACTGTGACAGCACAGGTAACCTCACAGAGATTATGACAGAGCACACAAACGCATGCAAAATTTCAAACTAGACAAAGTCCCTGATGAGAAGACAAGTAGACACAAAGTCCTGACAGAACTTTAGTTTTAAAATATGATTGTTGCTTCACAGATAGTTTCAAAGTACTTACAAATATGTCAATGATATTCTTTATAATGAAAAATCCTAAAATTCACATGAAATCACAAAATACCCTCTTTAACCAAATTACTCAAGCAAGAACAGCAGCCCACATTCTGATTTAAAACAAAGTACTAGGCTATAGTCATCAGAACAGTATGGTTTATCCAAAAATCTTTCCCAAAGCACTGTTAACAGATACTACAAGAACAAAGGAAGTGACAATAGCCATGTCTGTCTCAGAATATCATGCTGTACCTCATTAATTTGTACAATAACCATGTGTCTATGAGTATCGTTAAAGTATGATAATAACAAAACAAAGATACATGCTGATGGGACAGAATAAGTTGTTCAGAAATAAATCCATGAATTAACTATCACCTGGTGTTTGCCAAGGTGTCAAGAATACACACAGCAGGAGGACAGTGTCTTCAACAAAAAAATGGTGGGGAAACAGGGCATCCACTTGCAGAAAACAGAATTAGATCCTATGCACTCTACATAAAAGTCTGCCAGCAGATGCAGAGATAAGTGCTACGATGTGAAACTGGACACAGCAATCCACCAGTGTGCATGTGCAAAGGCATCAGACCAGCACAGGACAGGAAGAGCTGCATCTTCAACAGCCAAGGAGGACTCAACCTGGAGTGATGAATGGAAAAGAAAACATGCCATACATTTGCAAGGGACACTGATACAGACATACAAAACAGGAGATCCTGTGATGTAAACATGTAGATGAGCACAGCAAGCAGCTAGGTAAGTGGAATACCTGGACACAGAAAGGCAAATTCCAAAAGGTCCCAGGAACATACAAATCTTAAAAAGTAGGCTAGAAATGGCAAAACGGTGACTATCCATGTCTGCAGAAAGAGATACTTCAGAAGATATTGGACAAAATCCCTAATATTCCATTTGCATAAGAAATGAAATTACAAAAAGCATAAAACAATAGGAAGAAACAGAGTTTCTAAACATTAATCTGGACAATAGCATTTTTAGCTACAACATAAAAAAATACAAGAAACCAAATCAAAAATACAAGTAGGGCAGAATCCAACTAAAAAAGCTTCTTGCCAGGAGAAGAAATAATTAAGAAAAATACAAACCAAAATGGGAGACCAAAGTTTGTGAACCATGTGTTTTCTAAGAGATACTCAATATACATAAAAATTTCATGTAACAACAGCAAAACAAATCAAATACCCAATTAAATATGAGGAGGAACTTGAATATGTATCTCTAAAAGAAGAGCATACAAGTGGCTATTAAGTTTAAGGACAGATACTGAACATCATTGATCTTCAAGGGACTGGAAGTCAAAATTGAAATGAAAAATCATCAGAGGTCTTTAGGTGATTTTCAGTAAAAAGACAAGAGATAACAAGTTTTGAAGAAGGTAGAGAAAAAATGGACCCTGTTTGGTACTGGATAGGATAAAAATTGGTATAGACACTCTGGAATGTATTAAATTATTTCCTAAGATAATAAAAATGCAAGTTCTGTATGATCCAGAGATCTTATTTCTATACATAAGTAATGGTTTCTCGCTCTGCCCTGGGATCTCTCTTCTCTGGGGACCTTCCCTAGCCCCACCCATGCCCAATATCTGTAATCACAGGGTGATTGCTTCTTGTTATGCTCTGTGTTGATAACGTGGCATTAGGCTGACAACTCAAAGGCTGTCAAAGGTTGCATGGCTGCGTCATGAATGCATTAAGTGGCTGTGTAAGGTCTCTGCATGCAGAAAACATGCTGATCTGGGGTCAAGCAGAGCTGGGCCAAGGCAACTCCATGACTCCAGTTTCAACGAACCCAACTGTTGAGCTTGAGCTTTGTTCTAAACTGGTCACTTTCCCCTTTAAGCAAGCCCCTTCCCTCCTGCTCTTTCTCTTTCCATTTCTGTTTCCAATCAGTTAGCACCTACCCCTCCCTTTGCTCCCTTTCCCAATAAACTCCATGCTGAGAGTGGTGGTTCATGTTTCATCGCCTGAAGCTGCAGCAAAGAAAAACACCATGTTTCTTTCGAAATTATTCAGAATAGTCACAATGTTGATCGACTGTGAATGCTCCTCAGTGGCTGGATGGGTGAAGGCAATGTGGAATAAGAACACAGCATTTAAAAATGACAGAAAGCCTGCCATTGGAAACACTATGTATAAACCTTAGGGCAGTGGACTATATGACATGAGCCAAATACAAAGATGCAGTGTTACTAATGCCTTTCTGGAGGAAAATGGAAAACGTGTGAATTTAGACACTGCTCTCAGATGTCTAAAACCAAGGGAAGGAATAAACGATGAATCAGCAGGCAAGATGACACAGGGTGGAAAGGCTCTCACTGCACCAGCCAAGCAGTTTATTTTAATCTCTGCAACCCAGATGAAGGTGGAAAGAGGTGTGGCATGTGCCTACAGGCACACACAAACACAGCCACTCAATGAACCACACAACATCTCGTACACAGCAGTAGTTTTTTTTTAACCACTTAGTTCACCTGCTTTTTTTTAAAAGATTTATTTATTTATTACAGATACAGTTTGTCTACATGCCAGAATAAGATATGTACCAGATTGAATTGTAGATGGTTGTGAGCCACCATGTGGTTGCTGGGAATTGAACTCAGGACCTCTGGAAGAGCAGTCAGTGCTCTTAACCTCTGAGCCATCTCTCCAGCCCCAGTTCACCTGCTTAAGAAACCAAATTCATCTAAGTAGTTATTGTGGGACAAACATGCGCTTTCACTACCTACAGAGTTAGCTCTCTCAAGAACTTCCAGAATGCCCTATAGACAGCTGATAAGTTTCCCCATAAAAAAAAAGTGTGAACCTAAGGGGTTGGACAGATGTCTCAGTGGCAAGAACACTTGATGTTCTCCAGAGGACAGAAGTTTGTTCCTGGAATCCACATTAGGCTGCTTCTGACTATCTGTAACTCCAGCTCCAGGGGAATCCAAAGCCTCAAAACCCCAAAGATACCTTTACTCGCATGCATATACCACAGCAGACATACATACTACACAAAATATAAATAGTCTCTCAAAAATGTAAGCCTAACTCCTTAACCCCATCCCCACAATGTATTCTAGGCTTCTCAGAAGTCAAAAAGGAAGTCATTCTTCATCCATTGAGATGAGCTAATGTCATCCACCTTCTCATCAAAGCATCTGTCTACCTGACTGTTCCTAGTAGAAGTAGCACTGTGCTGCCTGGGTCACCTTTAAAAATCGAAGATCCTGTTCCTCCAGTTAGGGGAGTGCTGATGGACAACAGCTCTCATATGACAGCACTTTGAATGACAAAGGATTGCAGGGCAAACTTGCAATGATGCGTAGGAATGAGAGCTAGAGACTCAACACCCTTGACCCAACACAGGCTAGCTCAAAAGTTCCAGCCCAGCTCTCCTTCTGGAAGTCAGAGGTCAGAGACGGCCCTGTTCTTCCTATCTCCATCCTGCTTCTCTTAAGGTACTGGACTATATCAGAATACACACAGGTGGGATTCTTAATGAAACCAGGAGGATTCTCAGAAGGAAAATCCTTTGTTTTGTTCACTAATATCTAGCTGATATGCCTAGAACCCAGGAATTTAACTGCTAAATAAACTTTTATTGGATTGAAGTCAGTCACCCAAATGGCAAGATTTAAAGCATGCCTTTAATCCCAGCACTCAGGAGGCAGAGGCAGGCAGATCTCTATGAGTTTGAGACCAGCCTGATCTACAGAGCAAGTTCTAGGACACCCAGGGCTACACAGAGAAACCCTGTCTCAAAAAAAAAAAGAAGAAGAAAGAAAAGCAAAACAAAACTGATTTTATCAAATAGTGAAATGTAAATAGATCAGTGTTTATCTCACCTGTGTAATTCAGTCTGTAGAGCTTACATCTATAAACAGATCAATCAGTTGGATCACAAGGGTTCTTAAGAGTCAGCCTTAGCCTCATCCTACCTTTTCCACATCCCCCAGGCCCTTGGTGTCCAGGAAGATGAGGATGCATTTGGCTTAGTGGGACAGGGAACACACCACATCCAGATGCCCTTGGTTTCAGGCTGAACCAGTGAGATGGAGGTTTGTCAAAGGCAAACTCCTTAATGAGTTTCTTTGATGCCCATCTTCTTCTCTGAAGTAACTGGTGTTTCCAGGAGCAATTGTAGGTAAACCCTAAACCATTTTAAATGCCATATTCTTTAGGTCTTTAAAAGGTTTGAAGAAAGCCTAGAAAACTTAACTAACCTAACTATATGTTTTAACGATTATAGGTAACTGTAGGGAGAGATCTCATATACCTGCAGCACTGACCATGCCCACTTCTGACACCAGATGATCAGGAAGGTTACCATACACAGGATAGGGATGTCATATGTTATTTTATTAGGGAGAGATCACTTACGTGAGAAGCCAAAAACTGAGGTTAGTGTTCCAATCTCGACTGAAACCCCAAGAGAGCAAGTGACTCCTCCTTCCTTGCCCTGTATCTCCCTTTCCCCATGTACCTGTGACCACACCCAAGCAGGCGTGGTCAGTGCTGCAGGTACCTGAGATCTCTCCCTACAGATAACTTTCTATAATCTGTACTTCATTATACATTACATTTTTAAACGAGCTATACAAACACACTACCTAAACAAGAGAAGAAATATACATATTACAAAATTGATCTTAAATTTGTATCAATAAGCCAAGGTCTATATTAATGTAAAGTATTCATTTCTATATCATATTCCCTTTTTTTCTTTAGAAAGAGATTGGTTGTGATCCTTAACCATTTATAGTCAACCCCATTTAAATGAAAACAAACATTTACAAACAATATTTGATTTGGGGCATCATTCTTTCCAAATTACTTCCTGCTGTTTGGGAGCACTGTCATGGGGGTCCTAAGAAGATCCAGAAACCTGTCCAAATCCTGGCTGTAGTGGTCTGTGAGGCTGCATTGTCCAATTTGTCTTGGATGTTGGATCACCTGGATCATCAGGTTGTCTTGTTTTATCAAACCACATTAGTCTGGAAGGAATCCATAGCTCTTCATTTTTCTGTGGAATCAAAAGCAGAAATTCTTTTCCAAAGTAACCTGTCCTTAGACTTAAATTTTGAAG
This sequence comes from Mesocricetus auratus, assembly GCF_017639785.1. Classification (NCBI taxonomy): domain Eukaryota; kingdom Metazoa; phylum Chordata; class Mammalia; order Rodentia; family Cricetidae; genus Mesocricetus; species Mesocricetus auratus. Next base: position 79,035,867 of record NW_024429190.1, read on the forward strand.
TCAAAGCATTTTCAAAACATATAAGTTGAATCAATCAGCAACATTTATAATCAAATATATTTTAGCAACTGTAGCTTTTTCCTCAGAAATTAAACAATTTAATGACAACACTATAACATACAGTATCCAGACTCTCTGAGTATTTTCCATCTTTACGCAGCTATTTTATTACTCTGTTTCTTATCCTTTTATTTTTTCTTTTTCTGAGACAGGGTGTCTCTGTGTACTTTTTTGTTTTTTGCCTGTCCTGGAATTCACTCTGCACAGCAGACTGTCCTTGAAATTGTAGAAATCTGCTTGCCTCTGTCTCCCCCATCAAATCCTATCAATGTGCATCACAACTGTCTACTCTATTCCTTTTTTAACAAATTACCCTTTTTTATCTCTCCCAAGCCTACATATATATATATATATATATATATATATATATATATATATATATATATGTGTGTGTATACTGTAAATCCTTTAGAGGTTTTTTTTTCATCTGAACCTGTCTTTACTGTAAACCTCTACATTTTTCTAACTCCTACCTGCTCATTAATACCACTTGTTTGGTAAAAGAGCCCAGTGCGTTTTGTCAAATATGCTGACTCAGGAAACTGCTCCTGAAGGAGTCTCAAGTCTGCTTGCCTCTAGCCGGAGAAAATGCTGCTATCAAGAAGCTGTGCTTGCCTCTATTCTTTTGTTTTTAAAATCCCTTTTTTAAGTTTTTGTCGGGTTCCACATGGAAGTTCATACAATCCATGATGTTGCCAGTGCCATTTTGTTGTGAATGGTTCTTCCTATCAGGCTGGTCTCACAGACACATCAGTCATGGATGCTATATTAATTATAAACCTGTTGGCCAGTGTCTTGGGCTGCTTATTGACTGGTTCTGCCTTAATTATTAACACATAACTACTATGCTACATATTTCTACATGGTTTTATCTTACTGGAGAATGTCTGACCTGCATCCTCTCCTCCCAGGCTCCTATGATGACTCTTCTCTGCCTACACTTCCCAGAATTCTCCTCTTCACCAAGCCCTGCCTATCTTCCTGTCTGGCCAGTCAATGTTTTATTCATCAACCAATAAGAGAAACATATACAGAATAACATCTCCCTTCACTGGACTATGTTTTTGTTTGGAGAAATGTGGACTTTGGATTAGAAAAGCAGCTAATCCTTTAATCCAGCTTTAGTAAGACATTCTAGTCAGATCATGAAAGACAGTGGTATGAGGAGGGTGATTTGAACTCTGGGGGCCCAGTTCAAGAGGTTTCAGAGGAGAAGAATATTAGTATGTGGCCTAGAAACTATTCTTGTGACATTTTGTTGAAGAATATGGCTGCTTTATGCCCTTATCTGGAAAAAAATCTGCCCAAGACAAAATTGAAGAAAGAGTTATAGATTAACAGCTTTGGCAGAGGAGATGTCGAAACAATTTAGCATTGACTGTTGTATGGCTATTAGTGGCCAGTCTTGTATCTATAATGAAAATGAGCAAACTGAGCAAGGAAAAATACAAAATGTCCAGTTGGAGGAGAAAAGGGGGGTCAGGAAATGTAAACAGATTAACAGATTAAAGAAAAGTTTGCTGCTAAATGGAATGAAAGAAGTGGTGACCTCAGAGAAAGACCCCACTCAGCTAAGCACCCAACTTGTAAAAAGGAATTAAAGAAAATGAAAAGGAATTCACTAAAAACTTTAAGGTCAGGCATGGTGATACACACCTTTGATCTTATCACTCCAGAGGCAAAGCCCGGTGCATCTCTGAGTTCAAGTCACGTCTGTTGTATAGAGAGATTTCCGGGACCATCAAGCATAGGCAGTGAAAGAAACTATTGGAAACAGGAAGCTGATGAAAATGTATTTGAGCAAGGCTGGGGGCGGGGCATATTCCAAGCCCAAAAATCAGGACTTGGCAGCTTTGACCATGTAGTTCTGGCTCTAGAGTCAAGGATAGAAGAAAGGAATCTCCCTCCATACCTAAGGAAAGCAAATGAGATCGAGCATTTGTCAGGGGTGTTCCTAAATAGAGGCTTAGGAAAGCCATTGCTTGAAGCTGTCATTGTGAACCTTGGAGACCTCAAGATGTTGGAGACACCAGAGTCCTGGAACACCTGCCAAGGAGAGTTGCTAACAGGGAGTGGAACCAGCCAAAGACCGTTCCCTGGATGTGAGGTTTCACTTCTTGAGCAGTGTTCTCCTTGCCTTCTGGCTTTCTCAAAGTCCCGATACCACGTGACTGTGTCTCTCTCAGGCTCAGTGCCCTTGGCTCTGGCTCTGTGTTTGACATATCACTGAGGAGCCTGTGCCTGTTTCAAAATTGACTGCCTCTGAATTCCTGGGACACTAGGAATTGCAGACCATTGGGTCTTCTCTGTCTCACTCATGTGGGCTGTGTCATCGTGTATACAATACCTCCTTGCTCCCATTGGGATGTTCTGTGGAGACCCACTGACCATTCTTAGTTAGCTGTTGTTGCAGGATTACCAACTGTTGGCCACAGAGCTGGAGGTGCAAGACTACCAAACATGTCCTGGTGATGCGGTAGTGATGGGAAAGGAGTTGACTTGGATCCACCTTGAACAGCTTTTTGCCAGGTCCGGGCAGTGGCTGGCAGTTCCACTGAGCCTGGGCAGTGAAGTGAGGCAGCTAGCTTCTCCAGAACATGGTCAGGACCCCAGTTTTCCAGGTCCCCCAATGATGAAGGATACCCCCCAGGTCAGCAGGAGGTCTTGATAACATAGCATCCTCATCCCACCTCACCTCCCCCCCCTTTCCAACCGCTCACCTTTCTATAATAAACAAAATGTTCATAGTCAGGCATCTGTAGTGGCCTGTCTGTGGGGTTCTGACAGGACACGCCCTCAACTGCAGCCACTAAGAGCACCACCTGTGTGCATTCGCTATGTTCCCTTTTAAAAGGGACCTGCCCACCTGGCATCTCTCTCTCTCTCTCTCTCTCTCTCTCTCTCTCTCTCTCTCTCTCTCTCTCTCTCTCTCTCTCTCTCTCTCTCTCTCTCTCTCCCTCCTTCCCTCTCTCCCTCTCTCCCTCTTTCTCTCCCTTTCTTTTGCTCTCTGTCTCCCTCTCCCTCTCTCCCTCCCCATCCTCTTCCTCCTCCCTCTCGCTCTCTGCCTGTTTCTCTGTCTCTCTCTCCCCTTACTCCTCTCTCTGCTTCTCACTTCTCTTCTGCTGCTCCTGTCCCCAGAGGTAGCTCTGTCCCTCCCCTCTTTTCCCATTCACTTTCCCCCAATAAAAAACCCTTACACCCATGCTCTGTCACGCGGCTTTTTTTTCTCGAGTGCTGCTTTTTAAAATCACAACAGTCATCATTTAATAGGCTATGCAGCAGATGCAGAGAGAGAAATGGGGGAGGGGGTTCTACCAGAACAAGTTTGACATTTGCCCAGATGATTTTTGGTCTTGTTTTGTTTCAGTATTTCCTCACTGTGCTCCCTTTCCTTCACTTTGGAACAGTAATATGTATCCTGTATCCTGTGCTGTTGTATGTTGGACATACGTAATATGTTTTTTTCATTTTGATTTTTTATGTGATTACAGCTAAGAGATTACATGAATCTCAGGAGAGACTGTGTGGTCTTGTTAGAGGAAGTGTGTCACTGGGGCAGGCTTTGAGGTTTCAGTTGCTCAAGCCAGGCCCAATGTCTCAGGCTCTTTCTGTTGCCTGTGGATCTACATGTAGAACTCTCAGCTACCTCTCCAGCACTGAGTCTGCCTGCATGCTGTGTGCGTCCCGCCATGATGAAAATGAATTAGACCTCATTCTGGAGGATCTCAGTGAGTTAGAGGCCAGCCAGGTTTACAAAGTGAGTTCCAGGACAGACAGGGTTGTTACACAGAGAAACCTTGTCTCAACAAACAAAATCAAACCAAAAGAAAACAAAATGCTACGAGTAACGGACTGAACTTTAATCCATATCCAATTAAATGTTTTCTTTCAGCTGGGAGGTGGCGGCCACACTTTTAATCCAGCATTCAGGAGGCAGAAGCAAGTGGATCTCTGAGTTCAAGGGCAGCCTGGTCTTCAGAGTGAGTTCCAAGACAACCAAGGCTGTGCAGTGAAACCCTGCCTCCAAAACAAAAAACAAAAACAAAAAGTAAGACAAACAAAAAAGGAATGGCAGACAGTGGTGGCACACACCTTTAATTCCAGAACTTGGGAAGCAGAGACAGGTAGATCTCTGTGAGTTCGAGGCCAGCCTGGTCTACTGAGCAAATTCCAGGATAGCCTCTAAAGCTACAGAGAAACTTTGTCTCAAAAAAGCCAAAAAACTACTTTTCTTCCTAAGATTTGGTCATGGTGTCTCATCATAGCAATAGAACTATAACTAAGACATGCATGTTTGCCTGCATGCATATATGTACTGTATTTTTGGCATCTTTCTAAAACATAAGGTGGCTATAGTTGTGTGAATTGACGGCTAGGTCTGGATTCTAAATCACTGATATACACGTATGCTTTTGTGTCCATACCATGCTGTTTTATTACTATCACTCTATAAGTCAGGTGCAGTGATCTCTCTTCCGGCTCTGCTCTTTCTGCTCAGCATTGCTTAGGCTTCCTGGGGTCTCGCATACGATCTTTTCTAAAAAGGATGGCTCTGGAATTTGGGTTGGACTTACACTGAATCTACTCTTGGTAGTGTAGCCATTCTCCCAAATAGCCATAAGCATGTGTCTGCTTCAATTTCTTCCTTCAGAATTCGAAACTTTTCCCTGTAGAGGTCTGTCACTTCCTTGGTTAGGTTTACTCGCTACTGTGGATGGAACCATTTCCCTGATTTCCTTCTCTGTATGTAGGAAAACCACTAGGTTTTGTGTGTTAGCTTTGTATCCTGCACATTACTGACACTGTTTGCCATGTCTAAGTTTTCTGGTTGAGTTCTTGGGTTTCTTACATATAGAATACCATTTGCAAATAAAAACACTCCAACATCTTCTTTCCTAATAGCTTATCTTGCTGTAGCTGATTTTCCCAGTAGTATATTGAACAATAGTGGGAAAAGTAGACCTGATTTTAGTGGAAATTATACAAATTTTTCTCCATTTAATATGATGTTGGGTATAGCTTTGTTGTTTATAGCATTTATTATGTTGAAATATGTTCCTTATTCCGAGTTTTTTTTTCAGGAATTTAACATGGATGGATGTTGGATTTTGTCAAAGTCTTTATGTCTATCAGATTCCTTGAATTTGGAGATAGAGAGGAGCTCTTCCTTGGAGCAAAGACAGAAAACTTATATGAGGGACTTCCAAACTGCTTTAGGGAATCAAGAGATCACTTTCTGTACCTCTCTTTTAAATGACTTCCTCTTGAAAGCTGGGTATAGAAATGCACATTTGTTATCCCAGAACTCAGAAGGTACAGACTGAAGGATCATAGCCAGTCTCCATCACACAGTGAGTGTGAAGCCAGCCAGCTGGACTACATGAGACCTTATCTCAAAAACAGAATAAAATGAATTCCTTCAGCCAAAGTGCTGTATCCTCTACTCCACTATAACCATCGTTGTTTGACACTGTCATGCAGAACTCCTGTATTTGAGTTGGGGGACATTTGTGGGTGGCCCTTGCTAATTGAGGGAGGACAAAGACACACAGGCAAGAAGAAACATGAAAAGGGGGAATTTCAGGCCTGGAGAGACGCAGCCTGAGAGGGCCTGGAAAGACCAGACAAAGGCAAGTGAATTTATTCTTGCCAAACTAACAGACACATGCAGAAGCATTTGGGCTAGGAATGGACAAGAAGGCAAAGCAAGGTTGAAAATGTGGGACTGACGTGTGTGGGTTCAAGAACAGCCAGGGAGGAGTCTCAGAATGCGGAGTTCTCAAAAGCCTTCTGCTGACCAGCTGGCGATGCTGTGACCAGGCAGCTTTAGTGCCTGGGTGACACAGAGAGCCTGTCGGGACCAGGAAACTTTTCAAAGCTGGCATGTGGAGACAGCCATGGTACTAAAGACAGAAACCAGGTCTTCTGAGGCCTGGGCATTCTCTGTAATTATGGGAAGTATCATGGTAAAGAGGCCATGGGATCCAAGGACACCCACAGGCCTTGCTCTCATGCCGGTGAGAACCAGATTCCTTTCTCTGGTTCTGTCGCTCCCAGCAGAGTTCTGGAAGCTGATTAAATGAGAAGGCCTGGAACAGCAGGTAATTAGAAATCTTGTAAAAAGGAAAAACACTCTTGTCAAATTTACCTAAGCAGCTGCTGGCAGTGGGGGAGGTGTTGAAAACTACTGCTACAGCTCCCCTCTGCCAAAGGGGTTCCCTGCAGGCTGGGACACATGTTGAATGGGCCTGGGACCAGCAACCAGGCACAGAAAGGTGGAGTCTGCTTAGGAATTTATTTCTGAGTTGGAGCAGTTAGAGGGGGACACCTACCAACCTTCACTGGTGAAACCGGGAACTATGGGATTGGGGGAAAAGGGTGGGATTGGAAAGAGATAGAGATACAGAAAAAGAGACAGAAAGAGAGAGACATGCGCACGCACGTGTACACACACACACACACACACACACACACACACACACGGAGGAGAGAGACAGAGAGACAGAGACAGAGGGAGAGAGAGAGAGACAGAGGGAGACAGAGACAGAGACAGAGGGAGAGAGAGAGAGAGAGAGAGAGAGAGAGAGAGAGAGAGAGAGAGAGAGAGAGACCTAGCATTGAGGAGCTGCAGAGTGGACCTGCTTTTCATGCTTGGCTGATGGGGAGACAGAACTGCACAGCCAAATCTGAGTTCAGAGAACCTGTGTCACCAGTTGCCTTAGTGGGACATCCACCACCTGGGTTCCCAGCAACACCTTCAGCTCTGAGGGGCTGCGGGAGGTAATGTGAGTCGTCATGAGAACACGTGTGACCTCTGCCCTCCGGTTAGTGGCTTGGATGTTCATAGCAGCTTGACCTCACATGCGCAGCTCCGAGAGTCCTGCCTCCCTGCCTTGGCATTCTTTAGACCTTGCTCCTTCTGGGGTCTACCATTCTAATGCTCACACAGCTGACTCTGAAAACCGAAGAGACCCAAACGTTTCCTTTCTGTGTCACTTTCTCGGGGATCTTGAAGCTCTGAGGTGGGAGGGCGGTGGCACTGAGAAACAGATGCAAGGTCAGGAGGGGAGCTCTCTGCTGCAAGCAGCTGTCCAGAACATTCTGCCTGCTTCATGTCTTCAGGCAGCATTTCATTTCTGGGTTCTTTTCCCATCTCCTTTACTCCGTTCTCTTTGTTGCTTTTTTTTAATGCTTCCCTCTATGGACCAGGTGGTCCTGGATGAAAGAGGCTCCTAATGGAGACTAACACCAAATCCAAGCTATCAGGTCTCACTGGCAACAGATGATGTCAGAGTTTGTGCTTGGCGGGGGCAAGCAGCGGGTTCGTTTCAGAGCCTGGGGTGGGGATAGAGGGTGAGCAGAGGACCCATATTTTCCTCTTCCTCTTTACCTGTATCACCATTATGTTAGCCAAACTGCCGGTTTAGCGGCCTGAAGAGGGAAGCAGGGGTGTTGATTCCCGATGTGGCTGCCAGACAGAAGACAAGACATATTTAGTATCGTGATTGAGCACACCTATATTAAAAAGGTTGCTTAGTTCCGCTCCAAATTGAACTGAGTGTCATCATTTGCCAAATCTGGCCATCCACACTGCTGATGAATGAATAGGCGTGACCGGAATGAACAGAGGGAACAGCATGTGCACAGACGTGGAATGGTATGGGGGTGGGGTGTCCTAGGACTCACCTAATGAGAGGAACACTGTCTACTCTGCTGGCGTGTGAGGTGCCCGGGAGCAAGGAGCAATGCAGAGAATGCTCCAAACTGTCATGTTACTGCTGAGTATGTGCTAAGTGCCCAGCACGTGTGTGGCTTTTCTCCTGTGTGCTGCTCTTCTAAGTCACACAGATGCCGCCTTTGCCTTTAGGGAGTTCCCGGTCCAACGGAAAAGGAGGCAAGGAGAGGGAAGGTGGCCCCGTACCTTATAGCTAAAGGATCCACGACTCTTGGGGGCGATCAAAAAGTGACAGTGTGCTTGCTGAAGGGAGAAGGCGAAAACAGAAATTCAAAGGCAGGGGCACGGTGTTCTGCATATAGGGAACAGCAGATTTGTCCGTGAAGTTCCTGACATGAACAAGTGAGCAGGAGGTTTCAAAACTGAACTGTGAGAGAGGCGAGGGCCCAACCAGAAGAAAGAGGGTCAGGGCAGGAGGCTGGACATGTGAGTGGGACCGGACTATACCCTGGCGGGCTGGGGCTGGGGAACCACTTGCAAGAGATAGTGACTCACACTGAAGAGAGGGCAGATGGAGGTGCGAGGCAGGAGTGAGGGAGTCCAGAGAGAACACTTCTGCAGATGGCCATAGTGGAGCTGCTGGTGGCATGGCCTGGTGCAATTGGTGATGCATAAGCTGAGGGAGGAGGAGAGACGGATGCTGGCTTTGCTTAGGGGGAGACTTGGCAAGCCTGCGCTTCCTGGCACTGGGGAGTGCGGGGGAGGAAGGAGCAGGCGTGACTCAAAGCTGTTGGTTTGGGCAGATGGGAGGACAGTGGTGCCATTTGCTGAGCTCAGTTGGGGCTGAGGAGGTTGGAGGGTGGTGGGAGAGTGTGGCTTGAAGTTATCAGGGAGGAAGCTGGGGGGTCGACTGGCAAATGGTGAGCTGTAAGAGAGGAGGAGCCACGTGAAGCTAAGCAGGGGTGGTGTGAAGCTCCCTTCACGTACCTAGCTGAGCGGCTTCACCGATGCTCTCAGCCCTCTCGAGTAGTTAGTTTTCTCGTGTGTGTGGTGGGAAGGGGAGGCCAGTCAATCTCCAGAGCAGTTGTGGCAGCCTGCAGAGTAGGCCCTCATGGCCTTCGCTTACTGCTGTTCACACCTCCCATATTGTAAAAGGTTGGGTCTGTGAGGAAAAAAAACAAACGATGTGGGCATACAACTTTTGAGGTTGACTTACACGGCTACCATCTGGCATGTCACTTATGCTGAGGATGCTTGCTGCCATTTGTCAGGGACAGCTCATGTGACAAGGAACTAATGATTCATGCTAAAAGTCACATGAGTGAAGGGGTGACTTCTCTAGTTTTCTGATGACTAACCACGGATGACAGTGGCTCTGCAAGACCTCAGCCCAGGGAACATGAGTGATAAACAGGTACTCTAAACCCCTATATTTTGAGATGATTTGTTACCAAGCAAGAGAAAACTAACTGTTGCCGAGGATAAAGGCACTTCCCACAGTGTCTGGCACATTGTTGGGGGTGTCTATAGATGCAGGACCTAGAGAGGGATCACTCTAGAGGTGAGCAGGGCCTGGGCTGGAGGTATGGACCTGGGAATGCTTGGCATAGAAACAGCCATGAACTTCATAGAAGTGCCTGAGCCAGTCTGGGGAGAATGTTAGAGAGGGGAGGTTGCCACTGAAACTCAGGTATAAGAGATGGGGAAAGCAAGAGAAGCCCCTCTGAGTGTGACAGGAGGAGTTATAAAAGGAGAAAAGCAGAGAGAATGGCATCCTGAGGCGCTGGGCACCTGCCCCTCTGTAGAGGCCTGGGTCATGATTGTTCAATACCACAGAAAGTCCTACTAGTTTTAGTAGGACCCATTTAAGTAGGAGGTGGGCCCAGATTGAATAGTGTGGGTCATGGATTTATAACAGGAAAATAAAGGGAGGGATCACTAGGTGAAAGGGGAGGTCTGTTGATCAGTGTCAGCTAGAGTCCTGTGACTGTTTATCTGCAGAGAGTCAGCAGAGGCAGAACAGAAGGGATCATTCTAGGGAGGCTCCAGGGCTAGAAACAGGGATGGACCCTAGGTGGGATTCATCTGGCCAGGAAAGAGACTTCCTTAACCATCTTAATTAGAAAGGGCAGTGAAAGGCAGGTAAATCCTGAGCAGGTAGAGGAGGGTTTCCAGGAGATCCATTGAAGATTCAACATTCTGTCATGTGGGAGGTGAGGTACACCAACCAGCAGTAGGGTAAGGGATAACTCAGATTGACAGGCTGAATTCCAACAGGCAGGTTTTTCAACTGTGGCTTTCTTTTCCCCTTTGTCTTCTTGCAGCCTGTTGGTCTGGATTCCCTACGGTAGCATTTGTAGCTGCTATGGTAACAGCCTCTTCCAGGCTAACCCAGCCATGGGGCAGACAAGACCATCCAGACTCTCTTCAGCACAGGAGCCTTGACACCTGGAGGTTCCCAGGAATCATTGGAGTGGAGTGTGGGTGTATGGGTGGGATTTGCCAGCCAGGAGCTGGTGTTCCCTTACAGGCTGGTACCTCTGAGCTGTGTGCAGAGTCAAATAGTTTCCAGGGTAACCTTCCATCATCAATCCCTAACCAAGAGCTCTGGATGATTTACAGGAGTACTGAACTACACAAAACCTCAGTCACAGAGAAGCCTCTCTGCTGTGAACAATCACTTCTTAGTTTAAGAGTCTCAGGTTACTTTGATAGCAAAACCACAGAAGGATAGAATAATATACAAAAATAGGCCTATCTCTTTCATACCATGGAAGCAAAAAACTCCTAATAAAATATTAACCACCAAAATCCAGCAGTATTGTTAAAAAATAATACGTCACCAATAATGCATGGATGGTTTAACAACAGTTCAAGACTGGAACTCATTAAATTAATACCCATTCATAGCAAACAGATGCTTCCTAACTCTACAAAGATTCTCTGTCAGAACTAAGAACCAACACCACACTTAGTGGTGACATTCTAAAATCAAAAGGACAACATAACAATGCCTATTGTCATGGGTGGTATTCAGCTCAATGTGGGCAAATTTAATCAGCAGACAAAAAGGAAACAATTAGATAAAGTCCAGACAAAAGCTATGAATTGCCATTACTTTTGTACTCTATGGTTATTTATACAGAAAATCTAAACACACTTCAAGTCTTATTAAAACTAAGAATTAAGTTTGCTGGATAAAATGCTATTATACAAAAATACCAAAGTCACTTCAATGAATTATACATTTGGAAATGCCATTTATAATATCTATATAACCTTTGAGACAAGAATGATCAGACTTAGCTGAGTGTGGCACACACACCTCTAATTTTAGCACTCAGGAGGCAGGAGGATCTCTGTGAGTTTGAGGCTAGCTAGGTTTACAGAGTGCCAGGACAGTCCAGTCTACACAGAGAAATCCTGTCTCTAAAAGAATAAGTCACTGATCACTGACATTTTTAGACTGTTACCTTGGAACACTATATTCAATGGTTTATCCTTCGACTTTTTTCTATGAATATTCATTAAAAATTAACATTAGCTGGGTGGTGATGGTGCAGGCCTTTAATCCCAGAACTCTCAAGGCAGAGGCAGGCAGATCTTTGGAGTTCAAAGCCAGTCAGAATGAGTTCTAGGGCAGCCAGTGCTACAAAGAGAAACCTTGACACGAAAAAACCAAAACCAAACCCAATCACCTTCCACCCCCCTCAAACAAACAAACAAAAATCAACATTAGGACACTGCATGCATTATTTTGTATACTGATTTGTGTAAGCATTTTCCTGTATCCTTACTTCGTTTGTATTTTCACTTAGTGAACATGTCAACATAGCCCTCCATTATGTTGAAGTCCATGTTACTTATTTAACCTATCAATTTGATTTTTGGAAAAAAATCAAATGTTAGGTATGACCCTTGGTGATCATTTTCATAAAAACTAGATTCCAGAACCACCTCACAAACAAGCATATGTATAAACCAGGTGAGTTTCTGTTTTGTTCTTTTGAGACAAAGTCTCATTATGCAGCTTGGCTGGCCTGGAGCTTTCTATGTTGACCAGGCTAACCTAGAACTCACAGGAGACCGTCTTGTCTCTGACTTTTGCTGGGATTGAAGGCATGCACCACCTTTACCACACCAAGCCCAGGTGAGTTTCTAAGGCTAGTGGTTTTTCACACGAGTGAAAAACCCAGCTAACTGTAAGCAAACGGCTTCTGGATATCGTCTATGCAGAGTCCAATTAGCTCTACTGCCTTGGCCTCCCTGCTGAAGTGGGGACAGTATCCTTGCCTACCCCATCCAGGTCATGCTCTTTTGAGGTTTTGCATATGATGATATAGCTCTGCCCTTCAACTGGCTGATCTCCGCTTCCCAAAAGGCCGGATAGGTGGTCCCTCGCAGTTATTAATTTACAGAACGGCCTGCCTACATATAAGACCAGGAGGGTTTTGAAAGCAAGAGTTCGTCCCTCTTTCTCCACGGCAGCCTTCTAGTTGGGCCCCTCCCAGCAGGATTCGAATTTGTCTTGTTTTGTCTACTGGCTGCTTTCTTGAGTCTCGGAACTTGCTTCGGTCTGGGAGGATGCTGCACTCCCCAAGCCCAGCACGCGATGAGCTCCGTCAATTTAGTGAAAACAGCTGGGGAGAAACAGCTGCAGGGACTGGCAAGGCCGTGGCACGCACAGAAGACACCACCCACAGCTAGGAGGACTACAGCCTGAGCGCGGAGGCGGAGTTAGGGGCGGGGTCTGGGCGGGGCTCCCAGAGGGAGTCCTGTGCGGGGCGGGGCTAGGGACGGGCCAGAGGCGGGGCTTCGGCGCTGCAGCAGAGCCCTCCTGACCACGCCGACCAGGCAGCGCCCCGAACGCCCGCGGCCGCCCGGCTCCCCGGCCTCCGCCTCACGCCGCCGATAGGGGGCATCCGCGCTCTCGGCCCCGCGACTCCACTGAGAAGGCGCCGCCCGCGCCGGGCAGCTGGAGCCGCAACTCCGGGCGCCGGCTCAGTCGTCCCCGCCGCCGCCGCCGCCGCCGCTGACGCTGCCGCCGGGCGCAGGCTCGCTCGCGCTCTGGGCCGCCGGCGTCTCCCGGCCGGGTCGCCGTTGCGCTCGCGCAGTGAGTGGGGCGGGAGCCGGGCCTGTGGGGCTGGGGCTGCGGGAAGTCGGGCTGAGGAGGACGGCGGGTGGCGGCCGCGCGTCCCGGGGCTGGCACGAGCCCGCGGCGCGGCCTGGGCGGGGGACTTCGGGGACGCGCGGCCGCCGCGGACTCCGAACTCCGGCTCGGGTTCGGGGCTCGGTGCTCGTGGCCGGCCGGGCTTGGCTTGCGGGCGACCGTGGAGTGCGGCCCGGCCCGGGATCCCCGAGCTCTGCGCGGAAAGGATTATTTTTTGGAGAGTGGCGCTTATTAGTCGGCACTGCCCTAGTTTAGAGCCCTGCCTTTGGGGTTTTCTGCTCGGATTGCAGCTTTCTCCTGGGATTTCGGGATGTCACGGCGTTTTAGTGTTGGGTGTCAGAGGGGATCCTTGGCGAGGTCGTGGAGAGCCCCTGCAGCACCTGATTGGCGATGGCAGAGGAGACTGTGTCTGAGGGTGGGACAGAGAAACGAAACGTGACTGAGATCCTGTTTGGATATTCTGCTGAAGTTGTCATGTTTCTGTTCAGTACACAGCAAGTTGATAAACCGGGTTGTAGTTATTTGGTGATGCAAGGTGTTTGACTGACAAATAGACCTGGGGTGATCTGGTTTGGCTAAGAATGTTTGGAATATCCCAAGTATCTGTCTCCAACGTATCCCTCTTGGCAGGCTCATCTTTTACTCTGTTGCAAATATTCAAGTATAGGAATAATGCTGCGGTAACACAGGCCTGAAACCGAGAAGTGTTTTCAAAAGAGCAAAAGTCCAGGTAGGCAGATAGGTAGCGTGGGAGAACTCACCCTTGAAAACCAGTTACCCTCACGGATTCTTAGTTTTTTGTAATGTCTCAGATAGGAAGATAGCCATAGATGATGCCATCTATAAGGTTTGTGGTTCGAATTTTCTTAAAGCATGTTTTAGGGAAAGCAGTATCACATAAAGCAATGCTATGGTCATGCCTTTGATCTTTCAGTGTATCTTGGATTTTAGTAGCTGGGGTCTATTTTAAATGGATCACATATACTCGTGTTCTGCTTAACTTGGAGACAACCCTGAGTCATGCTTTGTAGAAGTTACGGAGCTCACGTGTCTGTTGTGTCTGTGAGTGCTGGGACATGCTTTACCTTTACTTATTACCGTCGCTGCAGCCGCTATGGGAACTCCTGGGAAAGGAGGGCCTGGGCGATTGGGAGCACAGACCGAACTTTCCCTGACTTTCCTCAGGTTCTCGTTTTCTCATGGTTAGCCCTTCTCTGCTGGGAGGGTGCACAGTGACTTCGGAAAGTCATTGCTGCCCTGCCAGCCAGTTTTTTACCTAGCTGTGTTTACTTTGGGGAAGGTCATAGTAGCCCATTTTAGTGGAAACTGAGGGGCAGTGGGATTTTATGATTTTTTTTTCTTTTTGGATTGTGTCAACACTTTAGCTGCAGAGTTTGTGTTCTTTTGGTTTGATACTTTAGATAATTCATAATTTTTTGTAAGACTGTCTTTCTGCCTTCAGCTCTTCTAGCCCACATGGTTGAGAGAGGAGAAAAAGAAAAAAAATCCATCTCTGGTTTAGTTTATCGGTAATTTAGTTTTACGATCCCATTATCCTATGTGTTTGGCAACTTGTGCTGGCCTGTATGTGGATATTAACTCAGAGGACTCCTTTAGATGCCACTGAACCAACTACTATAAAAAGTATTTCACTTTCAAACACCCACGTTCCCAAGAACAGAGAAAGTCAGTACAAAGGCAGTTTGGAAGGTAAGTATAAGTGGAGAAAATTTCCTGAGTCTTCATTTTGGGATGCCAGGCACAAAGGTCTCAGTAGAAAAGCACTTGAAGGGGCCACCCAGAAACACTGGGAAGGAAGTGGTTACAGTGGTATCATTACTCCTTCAAATTTGGAGGTTTGTGTTACAGCACATATGGGAGTAGGACTTCTGCCCTGGGGGAGCCTCAATCTATAGCAGAAGTAAGTCTAGAATATTTGTGTTAATTTACCATAGCCCCTAACGGCAGCTCTGCTGGAGTAAGAAGGATACCATTGGGGGTTCTCAAATGCTTTTAAGTTGTTAGCTTACTGACTTGTGCATTTTTCAGATTCACTGGGGCAATCAGTTCATAATGTCTTTCAGGCTTCTAGAAATTCTTCCGGATATATTTTTCTTAACAACCTGCTAGCATGAATTGACACCATAACCTTTGAAGCCTAAGCATAGGGAACTTCAGGGTCGCCTTACAGTCTCTGGGCCATGAATTTTATTTGTATCAAAGGTAAGATATTTTCAGGTGAACTGATTTTACAAAGCCAAAAGGCCTTTCTTTGAACTTTATAAATGTTTGGTTGTAGTCACTGCCCTAAGAAGGATCTTTAGTGAGGGAAATACCTTTAAGGGAATGTTATGAGGGATGTCTCACAGATTTTCTGAAGAAGTATTTCTTGACGTTGCCCTCAAGTAAAACAGGCCTGTTTGGTGCCCACTTCAAGGCCGTCTTTTGCCTGGCTTGTGGTTATTTAAACTTCTCATTAAGTCCCCTCTTGAGATTGTGTTGGATTGGAGAGAAGATGAAAAGGAAATGAGTTGTTAGCACCCGTGGGAAAGGGTTCAGTGGGAGAGACTGAAGCTGTTGTGGAAAGTCTTTGGGGTTGTGTTTTATCGAATCCATGTCTGAGATGTCTCTGATAGTCATCAGTTCGGAGCCCGGCTGTTGGGTAAGCAAGAGCCTTGCCTCGCTCCTGTCACTAACTTTTCATAGAGATGCTCCACCCCAGCAGATGTTTACAGGCAAGGCGTGAGACCAGTTTCAAATGAATTGAGACTACCTTTTTTTTTGCTTTTTGAGTTTATTTGTGAAGAGTTTATTATTATTTTTTAGGTATCTTAATTATATTGGAAGTAACTAGTAGTGACTGTCTCATTTTATTTTGATGTATCTTACATACAAGTATAAGACTCTGCGATCCTGGCCTTGAATTACAGAGCTAGCTTGATAGTAAAAGGCACACATCAGAGCATGAGTGCCTCCAACCCCCCCACACACAAAGAAAGTGGGGGAGGGAGGGAAGGAAGGAAGGAGTGAGTGAGTGAGTGTATATTCCCACGACTACTTTCCTTGATTATTAAGTTTGACATCTGTTACGAGTTTGTAGCCAGACCTTGGCTTTTGCTGTGGAAGAGATTCAGAAGCATCAAAAAAAATTTGTTTTGCTGTTTTTTGTTTGTTTGTTTTTTTGTTTTTCGAGGCAGGGTTTCTCTGTGGCTTTGGAGGCTGTCCTGGAACTCGCTCTTGTAGACCAGGCTGGTCTTGAACTCACAGAGATCCACCTGCCTCTGCCTCCTGAATGCTGGGACTAAAGGTGTGCGCCACCAACGCCCAGCTTGTTTTGCTGTTTTAATGTTTGCACAGAAAGTTATCTTGTTTTGATTTAAAAGTGAAGACATAAATATGAAAGGTTAGTCCTGGCATAGTAGTGGTGACATTTCTGTCTGATAATTTTCTTATGTTTTGGCCTTCCATTCTTCACGAGCCATTTGAATGTTCATGAACTGGGATTCTTCCTTTGCTTAAGATGGACAGCAGCCATCAGTCTCACTAGTGAGTAGTTCTTGCCATTTTCATTTAGTAGTGGAAATTTTTTCAGACTCATTATGACTAGTTAGCCTAAGTTTTTGTAAAATTGTAAATAAAGTGCCAGGTAGATGGGGTTAATAGTTGGCTATGGGGGATGTAAAGTTGATGCTGTTCAATTTCTTGTTTTGTTTTGTTTTTGTTTTTTTTTTGGATTTTGTTCTTTGAATGTCTACTATCGGAGGGGCTTTTGGAAAACTCTAGACTAGGAGTCAGAAAACACAAGCTTGTCCAGGTGTCCCTGCCTCTTTGTTTTATAGCTAACTGGGTGTGCCACCAGAGGAAAGACTGCTACATCTGCCTGACTCGAGAATCCCTTCTCAGGCTGTGCATTTTCTCCCAGTGTTCCACTGAGTGAGCTATCTTCTGAAGCCCTACATTTTCCCATTTGGAGTCTAGGTCTCTTCCTCCCGAGGACTCCACCAGTCCATCCTACTGCAAAGCAGTTTGGAATTACATTGTGGGCTTCAGGTGTTGCATGTTGCCTTTGTAGACTGAAAACTCCACGAGGTCAGTGTTATACTTCCTTCTTCCTGTGTATCTGTATCTCACATGGACTCCCTCGCCCCATGATAGGGGACCTAAGATAAATTTTGTCTGAATGATTACTAAGGCACTGGGGAAAGAATGCTTTGAGTTTGGGGAAATGCCTTTTAACTTACTCCATCACTGATTTGTTGTTATCAGTAATGACACCAAAACCTTCCACTTCCGTCCATCAGTTGGGCTTTGCGGAGTTAAGTCAGAGAAAGAAAAGGTAAAACAGCTCTGGGTTTGCGTCTGTTCCATCTCACTATAGCACATGGAGGCCTGACCACCCCTACCTCGCTGCTGAGGGTAAAGGATGACAGCTGATGCTTCTGTCAGTCCACATTTTAGCTTGTTTGCTTTGAAGAATTTGTAAAGAAAGGTAGCAAAGTAGCTGCTGCAGGCTCTGATTTCAGCCCCTGCTGTGCTATGCAAATGTTCTCTCCATGCCTGAGTGACCTTTTGAGAAAGAGCCTTTGTCATCTTCTGTAGCCAGGGCTTGCTCTTGTTCTGAAAATGCGGACCAGATTCCTCTAAAAGTGGGGGGAAAATGGATCTTCAAAGACCACACACAAGGCTGGGGCTTTTCTTGGGTGTAGGATGATAGATCCAAGCTTCTTCGCATCTTTGCTAGCAGCTTTGAAATTTACTCTGCAGTTTGCTTTGCAGGTTCATTTTGGGAACAGAGTGTGTAAGCGGGAACTGCCAAGGCAGTTCAGTAGCTGCGGAACAGTGGCATGCCCTGGAATTGGCCACAAAAGCAAAGCCGCATCGTTAGCACATGGGCCTTTGCTAGTGGCCTAAGGCTGGCTCTCCATGGTGCTGGCTGAGTGGCCCTCAGCCAGGTCTGTAAGGTTCTTTTTGTACCGAATTGTACCTTAACAGCTTAAATCAGTTTCTGTCTGTTTTGATTAATGTGCAAAGAGAAATACTTCATTATTAAGTGTGATTGGTTTTTTTACATTATAAAATAATATCCTGGTGTTTTTCTCTTGGGAAGTGACCGTTACTTTTGAAGCTCATGATATTAAGTGCTTTCTGAGATGCTTAGTTTATGCCAACTGACCTGTTTGCTGATCCAAAGAAATTACCCCTCTTTTCCCTTAAATGACTTTTTTGATGTAGAGCATCTTTTAGGTCTGAATCGATGTAAGGTTGTAGACCTAATCATAACGTTCCTTGAAAATCTAAACTATTACATTTTCAGAGTACAGTGGCATCATTTGTCAGAGTTTTTATTATATGTGGTGGTGCATATGACTGTGTGTGTGGAAGTCAGAATACAACTTATAGAAGTCAGTTTTCTCTTTCCACCATGAGGATCCTGGGGATCAAACTCAGGTTTTCAGGTGCCCAGAGTGATAGACTCAGAATGGTCTTTCCTCTTTCTCCAAAAATAGGCTAGCTCTTGTGCCAAGTGGGCTCCAGGGGTAAGGACAAAGCATGGTATAGCTTTCTTCCCATATCTTTGTCCTGGTGTAGGTGCTGGGTGATCATATGTGAGCAGACTGTGAGGTTTGATCTTCTACATCAGGCAGAATAGCCTTTATTCTCCATTGTCATGGTGATGTGTTTGTTTTCTTCTTTCAAAGTCTTTCTGGCTCCTGAGCTCCCGAAGACGAAGTGCTGGAGCAGATGGATAATGGAGACTGGGGCTATATGGTGAGTGGGTCTTGCCGCACTTTGAAGGCTGACAAATAATTTTGATGTCTTTCTCTTTGCACATTTATAGGGTTATCTTGCAAGGATGAAAACTATGAATTTGTGCAGCTCCATCTAATTTGTGTAGATGTATTTGGAGTGGGCATTATTATTTGGCTTGACATTTTAGTAAAAGTCTTGCCGACAGTGGTGGTGCAGGCTTTTAATCCCAGTATTTAAGAGGCAGAGGCAGGTGAATTTCTGTGAGTTTGAAGTCAGTGAGGTCTACAGAGCGAGTTCCAGGGCAGGTTCCAAAGCTACACAGAGAAACCCTGTCTCAAAAAAATAAAAAAGACTCAACGAAAAATTCTCCAAATAACTTAAATTTCCTTATTTTATTTTTCTGATGTGTGGGTGAAGCAGTGAGTGCAGTGTTCTTGGAGGCCAGAAGAGGGCATATGTTCCCTAGAGCTGCTGTGAGCCACTCAGACATTGGTACTGGAAATGAAACTCAGGTCCACTGCAGTAGTACATTGCTTTTAACTCCTGACGTCTCTCTGCCTATTTATTAACCTACTTATAGCCACTAAAATCAGACAGACCATTATGCTTTGATCTTAGGTATATGTTACTTTTGAATTCCCTGTCCATAGAATGGAATTTCTAAAGGGCCTGGGGAGAATGGAATAGAAAATGCTTTGCTGTAGTAAAGGGATTAATAGGTGGAAGGAGTTTCTTCTTACTTGCAGTTTTCACATGTGTCCATGTCTCCCCATTTTCTTCTTCATCTGGTAAGAAATACTTTGCTTACTTAGAACATGAAGACTGACTTTTTTTTCTTAAATAAAATTTCTAAAGCTAAAGGTATGTTATTTTGAGAAGTTCCCTTCTCAGAATTAAAGGTCAGATTGCAACAATAGCATTACAAAAATATATGCACAATCAGATTGTGACATTTTGAAGTTGCTACCAGCCCTTGGGTATGTGGTAGTTTGGGGAGAGAATGTAGGCTAGATTGTGTGTACTAAACCTTACATATTTTCATTTAGTGTTGGGAACTTATTTCCTGGCATGGTGGCACAGGTCTGTAATGTCAGCACCTGGGAGTGCTAAGGTTTGTGGGTTTGTGGCCTGCTTTTATCTACATAGTAAGATGTTGTCTGAACAAAAACAAAAGCAAAAACCATAAAAGAAAAAGAAATCATAGGATGGTGGTGGCACATGCCTTTTATTTCAGTACTTGGGAGATAGAGATAGGAGGATCGCTGTGCGTTCAAGGCTAGCCTGGTCAACAGAGTGAGTTCCAGAACAGCCAAGGCTCCACAGAGAAACCCTGTCTCATAAAACAAAAAGAAAGAAAGAGAGTGAGTGAGGGAAAAAGAAAAAAAGAAATCGTTGCTTCCATGAAAAGAATTACTAAGATTGATTCTAACAAATTTTTTGTCTTTAAGATACTTTTGGGGGCTGGAGAGATGGCTCAGCAGTTAAGAGCACTTATGTTCTTGCAGAGGACCTGGGTCTGGTACCCAGCATCTAGCCTGTGGCTCACCACCATCGGTAACTCCAATTCCTAGATCCATCCATGCCCTTGGCCTCCATGAGGTTCACATACTTACAAGCAGGCAAAACACTCACATTCATTATATATATTTTGAAGCTGGGTGTGATGGTGCATACCTGTGATCTTAACACTAGGGCAGAGGCAGGAGGATCAGGAATTCTAGACCATCCTTAGCCACACAGTAAGTATAAGGCCAGTATATGATATGTGAAAGTTTGTCTCAAAAAAAAAATTACATCTTACCATTTCATGACTCATTTGAAGGAAAAAAAACCAAAATCCCCAAAGTTAATTGGTCTACATTATCAGATTATTTTTATTCTAGCTTCTGCTAAATTTAAACATTGGAATGTCTTGTCAAGTGTGATAGCACACACCTTTAATTCCAGTAGGGAGGAAGAGGGCAGGCAGATCTCACCAAAAACCTCTTCAGGTTTCTGGACTTGACTGTATGAGACTAAAGGTCACATCTGGCAGGAGTAGAGTAACTTTTAAAAGATTGGATTTATTTGATTTGAAAGCAAATGTTGGGGCTGGAGAGATGGCTCAGTGGTTAAGAGCACCCACTGCTCTTCCAGAGGACTTGGATTTAATTCCCAGCAACCACCTGGTGGCTCACAGCTATCTATAATAAGATCAGGTACCCTCTTCTGGCATGCAGGCAGGACGTTCTATACATAATAAATAAATCTTAAAAAAACAACATAAAAGCAAATGTTGAAGCCCTTCTCCTAAGTTTTATTATTGAAAGTAAAGCCATTTTGCACCATGGTTCTGCCAAATATATTATAGCTTGAAGAAGTCTTATCCTTGCTTATTGGTCTTGATATTCTTAATTTGTTGAAGCTAAGATTTTGAGGTTTCTATTAATAACTGTTTTTTTTTTAATTTCAGATGACTGACCCAGTCACATTGAATGTAGGTGGACACTTGTACACAACATCCCTTACCACATTGACACGTTATCCAGATTCCATGCTTGGAGCTATGTTTGGGGGGGACTTCCCCACAGCCAGAGACCCTCAAGGCAATTACTTCATTGATCGAGATGGACCTCTTTTCCGATATGTCCTCAACTTCTTACGAACTTCAGAATTGACCCTCCCCCTGGACTTTAAGGAATTTGATCTGCTTCGGAAAGAAGCTGATTTTTACCAGATTGAACCCTTGATTCAGTGTCTCAATGACCCTAAGCCTTTGTATCCTATGGATACTTTTGAAGAAGTTGTAGAGCTGTCTAGTACCCGGAAGCTTTCTAAATATTCCAATCCTGTGGCTGTCATCATAACCCAATTAACCATCACCACCAAGGTCCATTCCTTACTAGAAGGCATCTCAAATTATTTCACCAAGTGGAATAAGCACATGATGGACACCAGAGACTGCCAGGTTTCCTTCACCTTTGGACCATGTGATTATCACCAGGAAGTCTCTCTCAGGGTCCACCTGATGGAATACATTACAAAGCAAGGTTTCACAATCCGCAACACTCGGGTGCATCACATGAGCGAGCGGGCCAATGAGAACACAGTAGAGCACAACTGGACTTTCTGTAGACTGGCCCGGAAGACAGATGACTGATTATCAGCCCTGGGGAGAACTTCCTGTAAGCTCATGTTTTTGGGGGACATGGAAGAGACTGTTGTTCTTTTTTAAATCATAGTGTGCCCTCCCTTTTAATATTTATATTTATTTGAAAGCATTGAGGACCAGAAGGAAGTTTCATGTGTGGACAGTCTTCTCCCTGTTTTGTTCCCAAGTATGCATGTGCTGTTCAGAATCCAGAAACCTTTTGATAAAAAGAGATCTGAAAATCATTATGATATATAATCTGCCCTAACAGTGCTAAAATGATTTCTGATAATGTGGTCCCTAACTCAACTAGAAGGCTAAAAATATAGTAATGAAAGATTAAGCAGAGTATTCATGATGTCTTTGAAAAAAATCAGAATATCATGTAGGGTGAGCTCAATTCCAGACCAGTAGGCAGTAGTGTTTTAAAGGAAAACTGGTCAGTCATCTGCCGGTACTTGTTAAGGACTGCTTCCTACAGTTTTGACAACTGTTTCTTTCTATGCATATAAATCAAGCAACCAAATATCTGTAGCCATTGGAATGTCTGACTAGAAATATTTATATTGGATTCTCAATATAAAATGTCCCTGTGGTAGAAACCTTATGCCTGGTACAGTTTTATTCCCAAGTGTACTGTCTACCGGGAAAGAAAAATCTAATAAAAAATGGAGTATGAACATTAAGGGTTGTATTTATTGCTATATAATGGGAAAATCATATTCTTGGTCAAAAGTATGCATTGCCTATGTCTCAATTAAACCGTTTATAGCACATTTGTAGTAGAGTTGATAGGACTCAGTGGAACCTCAGATTTTAGTTCATAAAGCCAGCTGTGTCTCTGGAGATAAGTAGTTTTGTCTAAAGAGTAAAAAACCATTTTCAGATAGGATTTACAGTGAATATTATCGGGTTTTCAAATGTCACAGCTATGAATGTGACTCACTCCAGCTTGTGCTACATACACATGGAGACAAAATTACTCCAGCCATCTTATTCTATTGTATTGTGGTAACCACAAATATATGTTTTTTGCTTTTTGTCTTTTTTTATCAAACTTAAGTTCAACTCTGAGAAGAAATAAATTGCAATGAAGGATCAGAAACACTTGGGAAAATGTATATACATTTACTTAGTTCACTGTTGTCTTGTTTCAGAGTTGATGTGATTCTGTTGCTTGAAAGTTTCTCATAGGCAGGAGTGTGTTAATTATGGTGAGACTATCTAGTTTGTGAACATTGTGTAACAAACTTCCTTGTTTTAAGGAAATTGTGGACTTCTGTGGTTTTATCCCTGGGGCAGACAAGATTATTTCTTCTGAGATTTCAAGATTCCTCCCTTTGAAAATAAGATGAAAATATTTATTTACATGTCTCCTTGAAAATTTAAGATTTGACAGATTACCCTCCCCCCCCCCACACACACACACACTCACACACAAGAAACCCGTAATTACCTCATATTCAAACTAGGATAATTCAGTGTTACTGACAAGTTGCTATAGTTCTGTATGTTAGTGAACTGGTGAGAAGAGGTTACTGTCTGGAACATTTGCTCCTGTTGTAAGTTTATATGTGGTTTCCTAAATGAAGACCCAAATCAGTCATGTGCCATGGGGCTATCTGAAGTCAACATGAAGTAAGATGATTTGGGTTCAGAACTGTTGTGGAGGGCTCTGGGTTAAGAGCACTTGCTACTCTTGTATGGGACTAGAATTTGGTGCCCAGCACCCACATCAGCAAGTCACAACTACCTGTAACTCCAGCTCTAGGCAGCTCTGACACCATTCACACACACACACACTTAAAAATAATATATATACATACATACATACATATTTTAAAGTTGTAGAAGGAGGAGTAATACTAGTTTCAATTTTGAGAAAAAGGAAAACTTCTGAGTTCTCTTCCTTGTCCCCATTCTCCCAAAAGGGAAGTTAGCTTTTGGCAAATTTTCTCTGGTTTACTAATTATTAGCATGTAAATGATTGCTTTTATATAAATAAAAGCAGCCAGCAGAATTCTTAAATTTTCCTTGTTTTTTCCCTCAGTCCTAGGGATTGACCGGGTCTTGTTCTTGTTAGTTAAGTAAGTGTTCATCACTTGGCTGCATTCCATGCCATAACTGTTTTATGTTGTTGTGTAATTGAAAACAAAATGAAGAATGTAGTTTGGTTATATTTGGATATATTGAGATAATCCTGTCTCTTTCTGAAGTCTTAAATAATTTTTACTGTGGAAGAGTTAACTTTTAAAAAGTGATATGTTGCATTCTGAGCCTTTATATTTTATTTAGATTATAGCACTTCCAGTTACCTTGGAAGGGCTACATGTGTGTCCTTGTAAGCTTGAGTGTAAATGCTACAAGTATTTTGTGGGCCACAGGGGTAGTAGAGTGCCTGCTGATATCACTCAGACTTTTCAATCTCAGCTTTCCCTAGATAAATAAACAACACAAGTAGTAACTAATGAGTTTATTGACTTTTGCTGTATTTAAAGTGAAGTTCCAGCATTTAACCAAATACATGCCACAAATGAACAAAGGATAATTTCAGACATACTCAAAAGTAGAATAATATGATGAACATTCATTCATGCTAACTTACTAAGTGAGTTGAACTAGTCGCTCCACCCTTTGCTTTAACTTTAATTCTTTTTATGTATATGCTATAGTACCACCATGATGCTTCTTGATCCTGAATACAGTTGGCTTTTCACAGCTTGGGTCTCCAGCTTTGTAGCAGGGGTCGGATGTATTTCCCATAGGCAGGGTTCTCCTATGTTTACAGGAATCACATTATTAGAACACTTCTAGAATTAATGACTTCACTTTAATATTTAAGTACTTCACTTTAAATGAGTGACACTGCCTAAGATTCTTTTTTGTTTGGTTTTGTTTTTTGAGACAGAGTTTCTCTGCTCTGACTGCCCTTAAACTCCTCCTTTGTAGACCAAGATGGCCTTGAACTTACAGAGATTTGCCTTTCTCTGCCTCCCAAGTGCTGGGATTACAGGTGTGTGCCACCACCACATGGCAGTTACCTAAGATTCTTAATTTTTCAAATTATTTTTAAAATTCATTTTGTGTGAACATATAGTAAACACTTTTCCAAAAAGCCTCCTTTCTTAGGCAGATTTTAAATTATGCACACAGGTGCCTGATTAAAAGAAAAAGCTACAGCTTATTCTTTGTTTTCAGAATTTAATACAAATAAAAGCCTTCACTATTTGAGGCTCTTTGAAATTGAACATGAACCACAAAGCGAGCAACCAGAAAGTAGAATCAGATGGGCAATATTCTGTGTCAGAACAGGCCCCATCATTGTCTAATGCAGTGTCTGCATTCTTTTTTTCCATAGCTAAACTCTAGTCTTCCGTACTATTTTCTTGCTTATTTCCTTCTCTTTTACAGTAAAACTATAAAGTCCTAGGGGCTGAAGAGATGTCTTAGAGATTAAGAGCACTGGCTGCTCTTACAGAGATCCTGAGTTCAGTTCCCAGCCACTGTATGATGGCTCACAAACATCTGTAATGAGACCTAGTGCCCTCTTCTGGCCTGCAGACATACATGCAGACAGAACACTGTGTAATAAATAAATCTTAAAAAATAATAAGATCTTTAACAAAGGTCTACATTTTATTCTCCATTGTTTCTTCAATACTAGCACACCACCATTGTGCTATAAATATTCTTTGAATGAATGGACCAGATGTGTTTAATACTTCTCACTGTTTCTTTAGCATGTTTTTACAATATAGTTATTGAGAGAATTGGATTCTTGCTGGGGCGAAGTGATGTGCATATGTAATCTTGGCATTTGGGAGCTAGGAGTTTAAGGCCAGCCTGGGCTACACAAGACCCTTAAACACTAAAATAAGGGGGTTCTTGGTTTGCAATGACCCCCGATGATTCCTTCTTGCTTCCATAGGGAGTCACTTGGATGTGAACAGGTAGAATCCTCTGTGCAATTTTCTAGATCAGCCAGAAATCCAAAAGTGGACATCACAGAGTACACCAGGGGAGCATGGCATCCTATTCAGGGAGAAAGTTCAGCACAGTGTGCTCCAGACAGGAGAGACTTCTTTGGAGCTAAGAATGCAGCCTAGCACATACCACGTTACATCCGGCATAAGAGCACCAGTGAAATATTTTCTCACTTGTACTTTGTGTTCACAGGGCATGTTTGAACATAGCTGCTGTTTTAACCTAGTTAAAATACCTGGAATGTACCTTTTTTCTATTACAATGTGTGCTGTACTTCACAACTATGGCAGATCAAAAAATAGACTTTGAAACTATTGGTGCTTTCTGAAGAAGTAGAAAGTATGAGATCATGTGGCTGTATATTAGCAGCCAACCACGTAAGATTTTGACTAAGTGGAGTCAAAGTCATCTATCCTCCCATTCCTAAACTGCCATGCATGAAAGAGCCACACTGCTGCGCCTGTCACTTAAAAAGGTAGCATTAGGCCGGCTGATGAGTACCTGGCATCTGGATGCACTGACTGCTTTTGTGTCATTATGTAGGTCATAAGAAGCTCCATCCTTGGCCAAGTAGAAGGAAGTGGAGACGAAAGCGCAGGAAGAAGTATGTCAGCATTTTACAGAATTGTTTCTACAAACCTGCCATGGTTTCCAGATTAAAGTGTTTTAGAAGGAAGAAAAACAAAATGACCCACTACAGTCGTTAGTAGCCACGAGGAATCCAGGGGAGTGGAGTATTTTCCTGTGTTGCCACTGAGCTATGTGTCTCAGTATTTGCTGACAGGTGAGCAGGGAGAGGTGTGATGGTTCTACGAAGTACCAATGGACGTTGGTCTCTCTTGAGACACGGAAAGCAGGCTGGATTGGGAAGGATTGCTTTGCTTTTATGCCAGGATTTAAACATTAGCGAGGACAGAGGAATTATCATTAGAAAAGCAATGTACTAGAAGTAGGTTAGCCATAGGAGCAGTGAATGTGTAGGTAAATTGTTTCTATTTCCTAAAACGATGTCTTCTTGTGGATGACCCTTGACTGAAATACATTGGCCTGTCTGACACCCGTTCTGGAGGTTATGACTTTGGATGATAGTGTTAAGCTAAGCTCTGATGTGTGACGGAATACAAACTGTCAAGAGCAAATCTAATATCACCTTGCTTGTGAGTGAAAGCCCGAGTGTTGGTCACTGCATTGTAAAGATATGTTTCTGAAGTTGGACTAAAGAGAAAGTTCACCAGTTGAAAAGCATTTGTTTATAAAGTCTACTATACCCAACACTGTGAAACAACTCATGTGTGTGCCTAAGATAGATGGGTCCCTTGTTGGAATCATCTGTGTCAAGTCTGCTTTTCAATATGGGCTCCCTAAATTAGAAATACATTACCGGTTGATGTTCTTAACTTTGCCTCGTGAGGCTGGGATAACTGGCAGTACCTCAAATTTTCTATCACCTCTGACTATGCACTTTTATCTGCATAAAATGGAGCTAAAAGGCTGAAAATAAGATGGTTTACCACTGCTATGATTTATCTTAGTTTTGTTAATGTAAAAGTCAGCTTGCTGCTATATGTGTGTGCCTTGGGTTTGTCAAGCCATGATTTAGAAATGAGCTGTGCATTTTGCTGATTTCAGTTCCTGCCAAACCGCACCCCTGGTTTCTTTTATGTACTCTCTGGAAGTATTTTAAACAGATGCTCTATGCCAAGTAATTTTCAACCCAAGCAGAATCGATTAAAATGGGAAAACATGGAGATGTTTTTACTGCTTGTTCTCTGCTCTTTTACATAATTTATAATGAGTTCCACTCAACTACCTTATTATTAGCTGGTGACTTCTTAGCCCATTCAAACAGACGTTCGTAGACATGTCCATCATAACAGCCGAGTGCCGAATTTAAACAATGATCCGTGAAGTCAAAAGCATCAGTTAAGAAGATTGCATCCTTCCTGAGAGAGGAGACAGACTATGAGCATTTCACCTTACTCTTAGGAATCTAATTGATCCGCAGGAAATAATTAGAAGTTGCATCATTATCTGCTTGAATAATTCATCTTTATTATTTAGGTTTTATTTTACTTTTTAAACCATTCTTTTTTTTTCTTTATTTGTATTTTATGTACATTGGTGTTTTGCCTGAATGTATATCTGTGTGAGGGTGTCAGATCCCCAGGAACAGGAGTCAAAGACAACTGTGAGCTGCCATGTGGGTGCTAGGAATTGAATCTGGGTCCTCTTGAAGAGCAGTCAGTGCTCTTAGCTACTGAGCCATTTCTCCAACCCGCTGGATTTTACTTTGTTTTATTTTGTTTTGTTTTTCGAGAAAGAGTTTCTCTATAGCTTTGGAAGCTGTCCTGGAACTCTCTCAGTAGACCAGGCTGGCATTGAACTCAGAGATCTGCATGCCTATTTGTAACTCCTAACCCTGCCTCTGACTCCCAAGGGCTGGGATTAAAGGCGAGTGCCACCACCAGCCCCTGGGTTTTACTGTTTATCAGTTATATATGCACAGGATAAAGAATCATAGAGTTCTTTAAGGTTTGTTATTTAAAAAAACAGGGCTTGCCTACTGGGCATAAAGTCCAAGATCCAATTCCCAACGCTGGAAAAAAATGAAAAAAATCAGCCAACCACCCAGTGTGTTGGTTAGTTTTTATCAACGTGACACCAACTAGAGTCACTTGGGAAGAGGGAACCTCTAATGAGGAATTGTCTCCATCAGATTGGCTGGTAGACATATCATTGGAGCATTTTCTTGATTAATGATTGGTGTGGGTGAGCCCAGCCTACTGTGGGTGGTACTATCTCTGGGCAGGTAGTCTTGGGTTGTATCAAAAAGGCAACTAAGCAATCCATGGAGAACAAGCCAGTAAGCAGCACTCATCCAAGCCTCATCTTCAGTTCTTGCCTTCAGATTCTGCCTTGAGTTCCTGCCTTGGCTTCCTGCAATGATTGACTATAACCTAAGAATCAATAAACCCTTTCTTCCCCAGGTTGGTTTTGGTCAGTGTTTTATTACAACAGAAAGCAATTAGTACACCTAGCATCTCTACTCCAGTTTTCTTCTCTTTAGCAACTTTGTTAGTCTTTTAGCTAATATTTACACAAATATCTCCTAATATTTTTGTGTAATGCTGGCAATTTTGTTTTCAAGACAGGATTTCTATGTGTAGCTTTGGAGCCAGTCCTGGAATTAGCTTTGTAGACCAGGCTGGCCTTGAACTCACAGAGCTCTGCCTGCCTCTGTCTCCAGAGTGCTGGGATCAAAGGCGTGCACCATCACTGCCCAGCTATGTTTGGGTTATTTTGGTTTGCTAGCAACTTCTTGATGTTTCAGATTTAGATGTTATTCACTGACAGTTATAAAAGCAAGGATTTCCTTTTTGGGGAGTAAAAGGGGACAAATCTTACCATGCGGTCCAGGCTGACCTGGAACTCTATGCAACCCAGGCTACTGCCCTCAGTGCCCCACCCCCGACTCATGATTGCTGGGATTACATGCATGCTCCACACACTTGGTTGGATTGGGCAGTTTTCTCTTTACCCCTATCTGCTCAAGCTCTTGCTTCTGCCTTTCTTACCTCCAAACATAGTTGCAATTTGTGACTAATTAATGTTCAGTGGGGCTGACATTGTGGTGACTGTGTAACATCAAAACATTTGAAGTGTCTGGATAATTAATCTAATTATATTTGTATGACTTAAAATTTTGTTTTGAGATAAGGTCTGGTTGATCTGAACTTCTTATGTAGCTCAACTTGGCCTCAGTTGTTTGTTTTTGAGACAGGGTCTCACTGTGTAGTTCTGGCTGGTCTAGAACTGTGCAGTGCATATGGAGGTCAGAGTTCAAGATGAAAGAATCAGTCCTTCCACCTGTGAGTCTTTGAGATCAAGGTTTCACCATCAACCTAGAGACTGAACTCACATTGTCAGTCTTGGCTTCAAGTACCTTTGCCCATCAAGCCATGGTATTGGTCTTTAATCCTGTTTTGGCAATAACTAATGAGCTGTACTTCTTGTTTAATGTCCTTTATGACCCTGGTGGTCTTGGTTCTCTCTGTAGTCAACTGAAGTTCCACAATCCATTATATTCTCTCCCTAAGAATATATCCAGCAATTTTTGTTCTTATGCTGGTGTAGCCCAGCTCACTCCTTGTTTTCACTGATTTTCTGCCACCACCCATGTGACAATGTATGACTGGAAAAACCAGCCTACACTGCTGTCCTAAGAGTTCAGGTAGCAGAGCCACAGTTTAGCAATCTTGATCCCTTGTTCACCTACCCACTCTCCTAGTGATTTTTCTCAGTCTCTTCCATCTTCAAGTATATAACACCCACCTCCCCTTCCTTACTAGAGTGATTTTGCATCCTATTTCACTGATCATGGACTTTCTGTGAGCATGGTACCCAGCCCTCCTTTACACGGGTCAACTCCAATCCCTGCCCCTAGTCTACCTACTTCTTGGTTCACTAGATGCTTCCAGACCTTACCTACAGGAGAAAGATTCTTTACCTTCCTGTACAGTGTCAGAAACCCCCTGAGATCATTCCATCAGTGTAGAAACTTGCTGTCATCTCTCTTAAGACAAGCTTGGTAGGGGGTGCTGGAAAGTACTCAGTGTTTAATAACAGTTGCTGCTCTTGTAGAGGACCTTAGTTTAGCTGATAGCACTCAGATGGTGGCTCACAATTGTCTGTGACTCCTCAGGCATTGCACAGGTGTGGTGCACTTACATGTGTGGAGGCATAGTTATAAAATTAGCAAGCACTTGGCTCCCCTCCTTTCCTTCATCTACCCTAGATCTTGGCTCCTCTTTTGACTGAGTCTGGGAGTATTTTGTCTGCTTATCTCCAGTTCTCTTGCTCTTTCTGGAGAGGACTGGGTTCTGCAGCAATTCACCAAAATAACTCTTGACTAGGTCTCCTTACTGTATTTGGAGGGTCCTAATACTTCTTATTCACTCACTCCTCAATGACATCATCTCCCTCGTGGCTTTAAATATCAGCCACATGCCATTGACTTCCAAATTTATCCCTCCTCTGTCACCTGCTTACTGGTTCCGTGCTAGATTTCTAGCAGGCTTTTAAAACGCACTGAATCCCAAAACAAAGTCCTGATCTTGTCTGTCGTATCTACCCTGGCCCTCCTGTAGCGTTCCCCTTTACGATAGATAAACGTCTGATTTCCTCTTCCTATCTTGTGCCATCTCTAATTGTCAGCAAAGACTGTTCTATTTTCAAAGCATGTCCAAGTTTTGCCTGCTTCCTGCCACATCAGTGCTCCACTCTGGACCAGTTCATGATCATCTCTTATCTGGAACACTGCATTGGCTTTCAGACCCATCTCATTGCTGCTATTTATTACTTTATTTATAATGGTTCGTTTGGGGGCTGTGGGTTAAACCAATAGCGTTATAAATATAAAGCTCCTGCTTTATATTATTCATATATATATATTGGGAGATAGCTCAGCTGATAAACTGCAGGGACCTAAGTTTGAGTCTCAGGATTTTGGGAGGGGGCACCGAGTGTTGTATTGGACATTTGTTTTTTATTTTGTTTTGTTTCTGAGACAGGGTTTCTTTGTGTGTAGTCCTGGCTGTCCTGGAACTCACAGACAGGGTTGGCCTAGAAATTGCAGAGATCCACCTGCCTCTTGAGGGCTGGGATTAAAGGCATTTGCCACCACTTAGCATGACATGTTTGTAATCCTATCCTGAGTAAGTGGGGACAGGCAGATCGCTGCTGGGCTCGCTGACCAGTCTATCTGGCCTGCTTGTGAGTTCCAGGCCAGTGAGAGATAACGGTCTCAAAAAAAAAAAACCCATTGGTGCTTGAGAAAGGACACCTGAGGTTGTGCACTGGTCTCTGGTCTTCACATGTGTACACAAAACAACAACAACAACAAACACACCTAAAACAAAACAAATAAAAACCCACAAAAAACAAAAGAACATGTACCTACCCCCCAGGCATGAATATACACAGGGTTAGGTTGTTTCAGGGTTATAGTAATTGTGCTGTGTTCATAAACTTCCCATTCTCTCTCTCCTCTCTCTCTCTCTGTCCTCCCTCTCTCTCTCTCTCCTCCCTCTCTCTCTCTCTCTCTCTCTCTCTCTCTCTCTCTCTCTCTCTCTCTCTCTCTCCCCCCCGTGGGGGGGCAGTTTGAGACAGGGTTTCTCTGTGGCTTTGGAGGTTGTCCTGGAACTCGCTCTATAGACCAGGCTGGCCTCGAACTCACAGAAATCCGCCTGCCTCTGCCTCCTAGGTGCTGGTATTAAAGGCGTGCGCCACCAATGCCTGGCTCAAACTTACCATTCTCACACACAGTAAAAGCCCAAATCTTTAGTCTTTGCAATCACATACCCATTCCTCCTGCGTCACTGCATACCCACACTCTCTAACCTTGGTCTTTTCCTCCACTCGGCCGTCCTTCCCCTCTTCTACTGCCTTGTTTCTGGCCTCTGGGTAGACAAGCCAAGCATTCTCCTTTCCTACCTCTGTGGCTTTTTTCTTTGTGCTCAGCTTGTCTGGTCCGTTTCTCCCGGCAGGCGGCCTGCTTAAATGCTTGGAGGTCTGGAGCTATAGCTCACAGGTAGAGGACCTGCCTAGCATGTTCAAGGCCGTGGTTAAATGCTTGGAGGTCTGGAGCTATAGCTCACAGGTAGAGGACCTGCCTAGCATGTTCAAGGCCGTAGTTAAATGCTTGCAGGTCTGGAGCTATAGCTCACAGGTAGAGGACCTGCCTAGCATGTTCAAGGCCATGGTGTTGATCCCCAACACCACACAAAAACTAAAACAAGAACATTTGAAATTCAATGCCGCTTCTGCCCCCCACCCCAGTGAAATCCTTACCTTCCTGCGAATACTTTTCTTCCCACATGTGTGCTTGTGTCGGGGGCCTGTCTCCTACTTGCAGCCACTATGGATCTTTCAACCTGAAACTCTGTATCTTTCATTCTAGGTAAATTTTCGTAAATTATTTTATTGATGATTTGTCACCTTTTGGCTTTCTTTGTCTTTTTTTCTTGATCTGTCTTTCACATGATAGACTGTGAATATGGGTTTTCTTTAAATATATACCTAAAAATTTTTATTGATTGGTCTTCTTTTTTAAAATTATTTTATTTTGTTTTGTTTCTTATATCCTCTGAAGTTACCATACGCAACTCCTTCACTGATGTTTCATTTATATGATCATTTTAAAAGTATTTTATTTTGTTTTGTTTCTTATATCCTCTGAAGTTACCATACGTAACTCCTTCACTGATGTTTCATTTATATGATCATTTTAAAATCTCAGAACTCTTTTCTGCTCTCTGATGATGGCAGATTTCTTATTTCATAGCTGCAGTATTTTGACCTTCTCAGCTCTTTGGAGATATTGATGATTTAAAATTTCTATTTCTAAGTTTTATTTTCCCTACAGGTTTATTTGTATCCTTTAAGTTGTCTTGTTCTTGCTTATTTGGGTCTCCTTCTTTTACCTAAGGGCTTTCCTCTGGTACATGGTGATCCCGAGTATCCGGTCTTAGCTGATAGTGGGGTGATAACTAGTCACACAAGCAGAAGCCTGTGTTTACTTTTTAGTGAGGTCACTGTGGGGTGAGCTGGATGGATGATAAGGGCTAAAAGAGGCTTGTGTCTTTAGCTCTGTCTCCTGGCTAAAAGAGGCTTGCGTCTTTAGCTCTGTCTCCTGGCTTCTTGAAGGACTATTTTGTCCTCTTCATACATGCAGGCCGCCAGCCTTCTAGGAACCAATGTGAAAAGTGCTTTTTATAGGACAGTCTTGTCCTCAGCTGTGCTCTCTAGTCTATGGCCTTGCTTTTTAGCAGAACAGGTTCAAGACGGGGGGAACTGGGAGTGTGGTACATTCTGTCACCTCACCTTTACCCCACTGTCAGTCCCAGCACTGTCCTGAGTTCGCTGCTGAACCTGTCTGCATGGTCAGTAGTGTCCTTCAACTGTCACGTTTCTTTGTCCTCCTCTCTGTGGGTTGATACCTTTAAATGTTTAATGTTTTAAGGGCTAAGGGGGTGGCCCCTCACTTGGTTGAATGCTTGCCCAGCATGCACAAAGCCCTGGGTTCAATCTGTAGCACTGCATAAAAACTGGGTGTGCTGGCTAATGGTGGTAATCCCAGCACTGGGAAAATGGAGGGCAGGACAATCAGAAGTTCAAGGCTATCCTTGACTGTATAGCAAGTTCAAAACCAGGGCTACATAAGACTCTGTCTCAAAACAAATATATATTTGACATTTATACTGATGTTTTAGGAGGGCTTCAGAAATGAATATGCATGTTCAGTCTGCCATCATTACTCAGAAGTCCATCCATCAGTGGAGGTTTTAAGCACCCCTTACGGTACTAAGACAGCCAGATCAATTCATTGGCCTCACACTGAGAGCTAGATTTGATGTCTCTCAGAAGCATCCTGTCCTTGATTTGTCATCCCTGAAATCTGAGGGAGATAGTGGCTAATCCAGGAAGAGAATGTTATGCTGAATTGATAAGAGCATGGAGTCTGTTTCATGAATAATTACCCTACAGCAAGAAAGTAAACTTAGGACCCAATGTAAGTAAATCAGTTTGTGGTTTGGAGGTATGTGTTGGCAGTTTGTGTCTCTGGAGCCAAGGCAAGCACTTAGAAAAGCAGAATGCAGATTAAAACACACACACACACACACACACACACACAAGCACACACCATGCTTATGAGGTGTTAATGGTTCTCTTTTGTTTCTGATTATCACCAGCCAAGCCCAAGTGGTTTTTTTTCATGTGTTTAAAAAATGCTAATCATTTCAGAAATATAGGCCAACTTGTGCTTGAACTGTGAGTAATAATTACACCCTTAGAAGTCCCATACTGGATCCTCCTGCATTAAGGTAAGTTTAAGACTTGGTATAATTGCCTTAGTTATACTTTTGACTACTTTTGTTTGTATTTTTATTTATTTACTTTGGTGGAGATGCCCATAGTATGTGCTTGAAGATCAGGGGATGCCTTTATGGAAGCTGGTATTAGCCTTCCACCACATGGGATCAAAGATTGTCAGGCTTAGTGGGAAGCTCTTTGACCCACAAGGCATCTCTCTGGCTCCATCTTTAGTGGTTCAACTGAACAAACATTTACTAGCGACTAGCTATCTGTCAGGTGATGATATATAGCCACGGGGGCTTGTTAATACTGAATTTTACAAACAAAAAGCATTTGGTTGAATGTTTTTAACCTCTTATGCAAACCTTTAAATTTAATTTAAAATCTTTTTACTGTTAATGAGAACTATTGGAAGTCCCAGGGGAAAAGTCACTTCCCTCCACATATAATAGGTATCATTTTTGCCCAGCAAGGTTTCAAAAATGTTGTACTCTCAAATTATCTCTTTTTTGTTTTATTTCATATTAGTAAATAATTCATAGTGTTTTAATACCTGTTTCTTCTATTTACCTGGTCAAGACAGACTTTGGTTTTGATGTGTTCTTTTTTATATTTATCTATTTATTTATTTATTTATTTATAATGTATACAGTGTTCTGCCTGCATGTGTGTCTGCAGACCAGAAGAGGTACCAGATCTCATTATAGATGATTGTGAGCCACCATGTGGTTGCTGGGAATTGAACTCAGGACCTCTGGAAGAGCAGCCAGTGCTCTTAACTTCTGAGCCATCTCTCCATCCCATTGATGTGTTTTTAAAGCAATATTTAGTTTATGTATAAAATAAATGTCAATAGTATCCATGACTCTAAATTGTATAGGATCAACTCTACATTTTAAAAGTATCTGTATTATTGGTTTACAAATCAGTACATGAAAGGATGTAAGGGAGTTAAAAAATATATATATACACATATATGAGACACGATTTCTCTGTGTACAGCCCTAGCTGTCCTGGTACTCACTCTGTAGACCATACTAGCCTCAAACTCACAGAGATCTGCATGCCTCTTCTTCCTGAGTGTTGGGATTAAAGGTGAGTGCCACCACTGCCTGGCATAAAATACATTTATTAAACTTAGTAAGAATTTGCTTAAGGCACAGTCAGTCATCAAAAACCTGAATAGGCATAGTGTATTCATAATTATAAATTCCCAGGCACCTTACCACACAGGTAAAGAACGCATGCTCAGTGGCCAGAAGCTCTGAATGTTCCCACCTCCCTTTCTGCCTAATCATACAAAGGTACAACAGTTGACTTTCATAAACCTAAGCTTCCTCAGTAGAACAGGAAGATGAAATCCAGTTCAAAGGCTGTATGGATTAAATGAAATGATGCATATAAAAGCTTCTAGCACACAAATACTCATTAAACACTGGTTATGATTAAAATTATTATTATTAGCACACCCATATATAGGAGCCTTGATTTTATTCTCATTCCTTACACACTGCTTCTTGCCAATGTTGAAGAGTTCAACCGAGGTAGCTAATTTACTCTTTAGCACTTTAATTTCTAATTTTCTCCTAATTCCTCTAATGTTTCTTTCATTAAGCCCTAATGCTTTCTGCTGGTATAATTGTGCTGGGTATAAGCCTGTCCAGACCCCAAGTTTGCACTGTCTTAGAGTGAGAAGCAACCTTTGCACCAGGGTCTAACATGGTTTCAAGTCCCAGTCACTCACCTGATCAAGGGAAGCAAGTCGAGAAAGGCTGTTCTAGCCATGTCCACTTGGGCCCCAGACAGGAAGCCATCATGAAGAAAGTCACCTGAGTTAGTCAGTATACCATGTAAAGCATAGAGGTCACAGAGGCACCGGAGCACCTGCTGAATCGCTGGCTCATTGTCCAGTTTCTCCACAGCTTCCTTAAAACTCCTCACGGTGATATAATAGCAGTGAGCCTACAAAGAAACAAAGATGCTCAGGCCACCAACTCTCATTCCAGCTCCACAGGACATTCCGGAAGCTGGGCAAGATGGTCCGAGTTAAGTGTAGTTATTTTTTGTCTTACTGGACCTTTTTGGTGGTGTGAGTGTGTGTGTGTGTGTGTGTGTGTGTGTTGGGGGCTGGGTGCACTATGAAATAGGGCCTTTGGATCCCTCATTTACTTGAGACAGCTTCAAGAGTATCAGAAAGTAGAAAGAAATGCCTGAGGCAGATAGGAGAACCAGCCCTATGATCATAAGAGTGGGGGAGCCATTTCTGACCCCCACCAGCTGCAACACTAAGCAGAGTGCAGAGTAGGCCCAGCACCCTGCTAGGGCAGCACAGTCAACACTAAGTGCAGGTATAGCTAAGCCAGCCCCAAAATTGTGATCATGGGAGAGCTGTCCCCATTTCCCGTATGGAAATTGCAATGAACACTTCCAAGTAGAGATGTATGGACAAAGGGGTATACAGGATCACAATGCAGCTTCCATGATGATCTTTCTAACCCCCCCAAATTGTTTTTTTTTTTCTCTTGAATTTCATTCTATTGCAGGGGGCGGGGAGTGCAGGGATAGAGGCAGATGTGAAGGGACAGGGAATGAATGGGAACAAGATATATGATGTGAAAAACACACAGAATAAATAATGATAAATAAAAGGGAAGCAGGAAGCTGAGAAGGAATAAATTGTAGTGTTTGGATATTTAGTTAGGTTCCTTTTCTCAAACCTCTTGGAAATATTGGAAAGTGTGTTAGGAAGGTGCTTAATTAGATTGCCAACTGTAATGTTATTAAGTTTGAGCAAATTCAAGTAAATATCGCATGCAACAATGCTAGGAAGACCAAGCCAGCTACATTCCTACCTGTAAAAGTTGCATCACTCTTGTACAACGCTATGTCAAAATCACAAACTCTACAGCAAAGAGTATTCAAAACTGGCTTATTTATCATCTAACTTTGAAAAATACATTTAAATGATTACATTCCCTTTTGACATAAAAAAAGAACTCTTATCATAGAAAAAGAAAGAAAGAAAGAAAGAAAGAAAGAAAGAAAGAAAGAAAAAGAAAGAAAGAAAGAAGAAAGAATATAGGAGTCTTGGAGGCTAGCCTAGAGTACTCCGAGGGTGGCTGCCCTCCTCCCCCTTTCTCAAGAAAACAGCTATTTACTGTCTGCCATGTTAAGGCAGCGTGCGCCGTGTGTGCACTGAGGAATGTATGTGTGAAATGCATACTAACAGAAGCATAAGGCCCCGAACACGTGCTGTGCTATTCACCTGACCATGGGGGTAGCTGCAGTGTGACCCAGCAAGTCACTTTGGCTGGGAGTTAGTGGCACACGCCTTTAATCCCAGCACTGGAGAGGCAGTGGCAGGTGGATCTCTGTGAGTTCGAGGCCAGCCTGGTCTACAGAGCAAGTTCCAGGACAGCCTCCAAAACAATACAGAAAAACCCTGTCTCGAAAAACCAAAACCAAAACAAACAAGCAAAAACAAAAAAAAAGGCACTTTGTCCATGTGTTTGTAATCACTTAATATAGAGTGCAGAGCAATGAGCAAAATGACCGCTGCTATCAAACCTCTGCCATTTGGACTCCTTCCCTGGGTTCCCCCTCTCCACACCCCAACAACTGCAGGGTGAACGCCTGCCTCAGTGGGAGGCCTTCAGAACCCCTATTGTTTGTTAAATGGTAGGAATGTGAGGCTGCTGCAGGGAGGAATCCCTTTGTGCGTTCTACCAGGGAGTGGGAGGCCTTATTCAGCAGCAGGTCTGTCTCCCTGGAAGCTTCCTGAGGACAGACACATCTGCGCCTTTGTGGCACACAGGAAAGGAAGGTGTCCTGGCTCAGCTGTTTCACACTCCGGGCTGTCTGCCCTCTATATTAGAAAGGGTTCTGCTAGCCTCC
This sequence comes from Mesocricetus auratus, assembly GCF_017639785.1. Lineage (NCBI taxonomy): Eukaryota > Metazoa > Chordata > Mammalia > Rodentia > Cricetidae > Mesocricetus > Mesocricetus auratus. The sequence goes on from NW_024429190.1 coordinate 79,074,405, forward strand.
CTCATGCTAACTGATGGAGCCCTGGCAAGTAGTGGCTGGTGTGTGTGAAGTCAGAGCACCGAGGTTTAGAAGACAGACGAATGAACCTGGGGCAAGTGTGTCTCCTGTGATCTGAGGAGAGTGTGCAGTTCTGGCCAACCCTCTGGTTAGTAGGACAGACGAATGAACCTGGGGCAAGTGTGTCTCCTGTGATCTGAGGAGAGTGTGCAGTTCTGGCTAACCCTCTGTTTGGCAGGGGTCTCAGCACAGCAGGCAGTAGATTCCCAGAAACTGAAGGCTGCAGAGTTCATGCCAGCCCCAGTGCCTGTGGTTGAACGTTGGGTCTCCAGGTGGCACTGGTGCTCAGTCTGCCTGACAGCCTGGCCTAGGACGGACTCTGCAAGAGCTTTTCAGGCCTGGGCTTTGAGAGTGGAGTGAACACTTCAGTCTTCCAGTTGTTGATGAGTGAGACACATCAGCGGCCCCAGCTCAGGAGGCGTTCTTACCTCTTCCCCACTGCTCGACTTTGAGTTCTGTAACCTAAGCCACATATAGATCTCTGTCTCCCCAGTTCTCCCCAGTCTCCATCATGTTCATGGTAGAGCCACCCTCAGGACTGAGCAGATTGCCTCTGCTTCCTTCTGATTGGCGCCCAGCCCTTTCCTACCCCCTGCAGCATGCATGATTCTTGTAGAAGTTATGATTACTCTTGCCAAACTTGGCAGTCTCCCCCTGCAAGGGAAGGAAGAACCAGCTATCTCACGGTGTTCCAGAAGGCCTCAGGCCTCAGGCCTCACGCCTCACCCCCCTCCTCCTGCTCTCTCTGCTCAGCTTGCCTCACCACAGTTCAGTTCTCCTCTGGCTTCCGAGGCACTTGGCCTTTCCTTCCTGTTTTGATACCTGTGCTCTCTTTGCTGGGAAACCTCTTCCAAGCTGCCACCACCCTCAGACAGTCAACTGCTGCTTGAAATCTTTGCCCAGGTACCCCCTTCTTCTGGGAAGTCCTTTGGAATCTGCAGGGAGCCTAACCAGCTGCCACTTCCCATCCCATCCTAGTGCTCCCTGATTATAGCTGTTTGTAGGCAGGGTCTTTGCTGTTTAGTTTCCAGCGCTGGCGCAGAGTGAGTGCTCAAATATTTGCAGACTGGGGGTGAAATATGCACAAATACAAAAGAGAATGTAAATTGGATTGGACATCCTGGGATTGCCTGTGGGGCTAAGGGGAGACTTGACCTGCTTTTCTTACTGGGAGGAGCAATTTGACAAACCTGAAACAAATTCAGTAGCAACGCCTCATTACATTCTCCTAAAGGCTGCCAGCAAGATGCTGTGGAGCTAAGCCCTTTAATTAATATTCTCCAGACTACAGCCTTGGATGTGAGATGAGGGCAATCCCTGTGGAACAGGGGTGGGAAGAATGTGAACTTGGGTTTTCTTAGCATGGTGGCCTGCCAGGGAAACGGAACAAGCGCCTCACAGCTTCCGCTGACAGGTCTCACCTTTGCAGCCTGAAGGTGTATGACAGCAGTCTGGTTCCAGGCATCATGCTGGTCAACCCCAGATCTCATGAGGGTCTGTGTATGATGTACCGCATCCTTTATGAGCCTGGAAACCAAAGAAAAGAGGCTCAGGACCCTGAATGAGCCAGAAAGAGAACTGACAGACTGCTGGGGTCTCTCAAAAAAAGAAAATTGCCTCACTGACCTCATAGATGACATAAAGCGAAATGCTTCATGAGTATCTCTTTAAGAGCAGGCATTCCCAATTTACAGTAGGAAAACTGAGTCCCAGAGAGGTTAGTTAACTCGATTAGTGTCACACAGCTAATCAGAAATAGGGGTAAGACTTTTCTTTTCTCTGTTAAGACAATATTACTGGGTAGCCCAGAGTGGACTAGAACTTTTAAATCCTCCTGCTTTAGCCTCTTGGGATTTTTTTTAAGCCTTGGGATCTCAGGTAAGTTCAGGTCATTCTGTTGATTGACTTCTTATGGCCAGAAAATGTTTATTCTTCTGAGGCTAATCCTGCTGTAAGTCCTACCTGAGGTACCTAGATAAAACCAGAGAACCACCTCCCATCCTCCGGGCCACTTAACCATTTGCCATTACATTAACCTTTAGCCTGTTCTCTTCTCCTGTGTGCTTATCTGGCACTTGGAATTTAGGTGAAAACAAACTGTTTATTAAGCAACATTTAATTTGCTTTGTCAGGGAATTGATAAGCAGATGGTTCATTGAGTTCCAAGCAAGAAGATGCATAATGGTATTTTAGTGACCCAGTAATCTGTCTTTCCCTTCCCCAACCTTCCCAGCTACCTTAGCCCTGTGTGTCTTGTGTGTTTATCAGGCTAGTTTAATGGTAGATCCCCATTTCTGAACACAGTACCTGGCACGTTACAGACATTTAAAAGTATTGTGGAATAAATAAGCAATGGTTCAAGTTGCCTTTGATCCTAAAATAGTTGCTACCCTCCTTGAGACACATGTTGTAACATAAGCTTTCTTAGTGCACAGTGGAAATGTTTTCTCCAGTTTTTGGCTTTCTGGTTTGGGACACAGCTGAGAAAGTTCCCTTCTTGGTAGTTAAATCTGTTCAGTGATGGTGTTCATATTTAGTTAGTGAGGATATATCTCTTTTCCCAGACTCTGGAACACTGAGTTGTTTCTGAAACATAGTATTTGGTGACAAAATAACAGAATGTGCAAATTCTTGGGTTTTTGTTTGTTTTTTTTCTAATAGAATTCATGTTATTGGTTGGAGATACGGCTCAGCAATTAAGAGCACTGGCTGTTCTTCCCAAGGACCCAGGTTCAAGCCCTAGCTTCTGCAGGGCAGCTTACACTGTCTGTAACTTGTTCCAGGAGATCCAGTGCCCACTTCTGGTATCCACGGGCACTGCATGCCTGTGGTGCACAGATACACATGCAGATAAACACTCATACACATATAATTAAATAATAAAAATGCATGTTTTAAGCCAGGCATGGTAATACATACATTTAATCCCAGCACTAAGGAGTCATGAGGTAGAGGCAGATGGATCTCTATGAGTTTGAGGGCAGCTCAGTCTATCCAATGAGTTCCAAGCCAGCCATGGCTACATAGTGAGCCTTTATTTAAGAAAAGCAAAGCAAATAATACGTATTCTTTTTAAAAAGACATGTATTTTCATGCATTTGTGTTTGTGTGGGTTTATGTGTACCATTATGTACAGGTGCCTATGGAACTCAGGGAAGGTGTCAGGTTCCCTGAAACTGGAGTTACATTATAGGGAGTTGTAAACTACCCACCCCATGTGTATACTGGGAATCAAAGGCGAGTCCTCTGCAAAAACAGTAAGTTCTCTTAATTGTTGAACCATCTGTCTAGCTCTGAGTCCTTGGTTTTGATCATGTTCTTTGGACTCTCCTAGACTCTGACTACAAACCAGTTCTATTCTGAGGTGTAACTACACCTTTGAAAATAACTTTTATTATTTATTTATTTAATGAGTATGCGCATGTGTGTGTGTCTGTATGTGTGTTAGAGGATACATACACTTGCATAAACTCCAGGAGGGTATCAGAGACCCTCCTCTATTAATCTCTACCCTATTCTCCTGAGATAGGGTCTCTCAATATATCTGGAGCTAGGCTATCAGCCAACAAGCCCCAGTGGTCACCCTGTCTCTGCCCCATACAGCCCTGGCATTGCTAGTACTTATAACTGTGCCTGCCTGTTTTACATGGGTGCTGCAGATATCAACTTGACTTTCAAAATTATTTTTAGACTGTGGGATAGTTCGGACTTAAAACATTACATTACTTGTTGGCATTGATTTGCATATCGGTTCGTTTACAATGATTTATGTATGAGTGCATTTGCTATATTAGAAATCACCATAGGAACCTAAAGGTTTAAAAAACTCCTCCCACTAGCCAGATTGGGATCATTTCTACCATTATGGCCAGGATAAAGCAATAACTGTGGTCAGAGGCTGAGGAGGGAGGCGTCCCCCCTTCTACACCCACAGCCACAGGAGCTGAGAGGTTTGGAGAGGCTGGGGATGGTGGTAGTTTGTGAAGTACTGTCCACTAGTGTCCATCCAGCTGACTGGGATTCTCAGCACTGACTTACCTGAAAGACACATGTGCCCAGGCTGTGGTATAGAGATCTGGGCAGAGGAAGTGGGCTGCTGTCTGAGCTGTGCACCTGGCTGGCCCTGGTGTGGCAAGGTACCTGACAGACCAAGGGAGAGGCTTCTGTGGTGTGGAGCCTGGGGACAGCTGAACCTGCAGGTAGATCTTCATCAGAAACCTGGGGGTGAAGGTAGAGGCAGATGAGACAATGTGAGACTCTGTGGGACCCCTCCCCCAGCCCAGCTCGCTCACTCCCAGGGACACACACATTCATGCTGTGCTCCAGCAGGAAGAGCCAGGGGCTCCAAGCCTCTGCCCAGCTTCTTCCTGACAGCCACTCTTCACTCCAGCCTCCTCACCCCTGTCTTCTGTAGGACCCTCAGCGAGATGTACCCACAGTACTAGCTTCTCTAGCAGGTGACAGGGGATGCAAAGCTGGGCTAGACTCCCTTAGATCCTGAACACAAGCTTTTTGAGGTTTGTGCCAACAGAAGCTTCACCATCAGGGTTTCTGACTGGGGACTTGGGGTGTAAGTACCATGTGACTTTTTAAAAACAAAGGAGCACTGACATGAGGAAGAAGGGGAGTGACTCCAGGCTGCTTCTGTGTGAGACAACCCAGAGTTGTGCTCAGACAATCCTGGACTCCCAGTAGCTCCCCTGAGACCACTGGGATGCTATAGAATTGTCTGTGCCTCCCTAAGCCTCAGTTTCTTCATGATGATGGCAATGATGTCTAGCAGGGTGGATGTACAGAGCTGACTGAGATGCTTGTAAATTGTCAAGTGCAGGGTGCAAGCTACCTAATGCATGCTATTATTTTTATAACTTGAAAAAGAAAAACCCAGGCAACTAGCAAGAAGTAGCCTATTTGGAAGAGGCTGGTGAGGTCTAACCACCTCTCAAGGTGGCGTCTTTGCTCTCTGCTGAGCCTGGAATACTTTGGTGGGCAAGGCAGGAAATTGCCTGCCCTCGAGGAAATCCTGGTTTCGATAGGAAGCAAAGTTAAAAAGCTAAGCAAAAAGTTGTAGACAATTGTGGATTGTGATAATTTCCAAAGGAAACATGTGGTTTGGGGTGCCAGGGGTCCAAGAGCACCGTGGAAAGAAGACTGTGGTCAGCGGAGGCAGGAGGACCTGAGAACAGGTTGGGGCAGGCAGCATCTGGGTCATAATGACTGAAAGAGCAGTGCATACTATGGCATTTTCCTTCAAGTAGAGAGAAGCGAGTGAAGAAGACAAAGATGTGTTTTCTCTAGGCTTTGAAAAGAGCCCCCTGGTTGCCTGTGGAGAATTAGGGACAGGAGAGAAGCAAGACCCCAGAGAAGGAGCCTGATGGCTGTTGTTTGAGTAAGACAGAGCTGTAAAGGGAAGCCTTTTCCTTGAGAGAAGCCTGGTTCTAGAGCTGCATCAGTCCCAAATAAACACACAAGAGTCTATATTAATTATGAAGCTGTTGGCCTTGCTTGTTTCTTACTGGCTAACCCTGCTTAAGTAATTACCCCATAATTGTTAATCTAAGTATTTCTCTTACCAGAGAATAGTTGCGGGCTTCCTACCCCATGGCGTTACATCTTGACTCTCCGTTTCTCCTTCCCAGAGTTCTCCTGAACTCCTAGTCCCACCTATCTTGGTTCTCTATAGGCCAACAGTGATTTATTGACACAGGACTTCCCCAACACAGAGTGATGGCCTGGCTTCAAATAGCAGGAAATCTTGGGAAAATGGGCAGATTAGGGTCCCACTGGACAGCCCTCCAATGGTACTTTTCCAAAGCTTGCTTCCTCCATGGCATCAGAAGTCTCTGCAAAGCACAGGCTTAGGGAAGCCCCAGGGTGGATCAGAGGTCTGGAAAACTATGGACTTTACCTGGCCAGTTGCAGATAGAGCACCGTGTTCTCACCCTCATAGGTGCAAGAGGCTATCGCTTGAGTGACCAATGTTGGCAGACCGCTCAGTTTTGAGTAGCCGTGACCACCACAAGCCCTTCGACATATCTCTGTCCCCTGGGCACAGAAGTCTGACACCATGGCCTTCATACCAGAGCTCAGTGCATGGAGCTGCAAGAACAAAGCAGTGTAAGGGTACCATCTAGACACCCACTTAGCACTTGCCCACGCATGCTTGCCACAGCTGTAAGGGTGGTGCTGTGTTTAGCTCACTGCTTCTTGGAGTGCCAGACAAAGCTAGTACTCAGATGTTGTGGCTCATGCAAAGTCACACAGTTGTTTAATGTGGCTGTGGGTCTGAAGAATGAGGGAAAATCTGTCCTAGCTGGTGTCTCTAGAATCTTCAGAAGAGGAGCCTTCCTGGATTGGATCCACCATCCTACAAGAGTCGTGGGAGCTTGCTAGCAGACAGACGTTTGGAAAGGTGGCCAAAGAAGGCGTGTGTCTACTATCAGCCCACTTCCAAGGTTGCAGGAGGGTGCCATGCTCCAAATGTCTATCCAAACTCATAAGTTGGACTCTGAATCCCAGAGAAATGGTGTCAGGAGGTGGACCTTTGACAAGGATGAGGCTATAAGGTGAATCCTTCATGAAGAGTGTTTGTGGATGCAATGGCTGGTGTGTCTCCAAAACTTGTGTTGAAACACAGTTGCTGCCTTTGAAAGCATTCTCATTCTCATTCTCTCTCTCTCTCTCTCTCTCTCTCTCCCTCCCTCTCTCTCTCTCTCATAGACACACGCTTGTGTGTGTGTGTGTGTGTGTGTGTGTGTGTGTGTGTGTGTGTGTGACCACAGTGCATGTGTGGAGGTCAGAAGACAACTAGCAATAGTCAGTTTTCTCTCTCTAGCATGTGGATTCTAGGGTTTGAAATCAGGTTATCAGACTTGGCAACAAGCACCCTCATCCACTGGGCCATGTTGCTGGCCCTACAGTTGCCATTTTAACTGTTTTAAGAGGTGATTGGGCCATGGGGGTTCCTGTGTCACAGATGAGTTAATGCTGTATGGGACTGAGCTCCATATTGTGGAAGTTGCTTTGTTGTAAACTTGAGTCTGCTTTCTCAATGCCCTCCCACTCTTTCTTTTTCATATGATATCCTCTGCCATGTTATCACACAACAGGAAGGCCCTTACCAAACAATAGCACCATGAGAGGGGCTGGACATCTCCAGAAGGGTAAGAAATTAACTTCTGTTGTATACAAAAGTCGCTGAGTCTACAGACATTCGTTAGACTGATAAGAAGTTGCCAGGCAGCCACTCGGTTTAAAGTTTTGGTTCTTGAAAGCCCCTATCTATCTTTCAGACTTTCAGACTTTCACATCCATGGGAGGAAGGTCTCCTTTTCTCTATTTCAACTGCCTTGCACAATAAGAATGTAGATGGTGGATACTATGGGAAGGGTTAAAGAAGCGATGCTTTAAAAGCACAGTGCCCACACAGAATGAAGGTGTGTGAGTCACAGTCTCTTCCTAGATTCTGGAAGTATTGGATCAATGCATAGCTTAGACCACGGTGCTTCTGGGCCTGTTTTTGGATTTTTAGAAGGTGGAGAAGAGCCTGTGAGGTGTGTTATACTCGTGGTTGAACATACTCATGGTTCTGTTACTTTGTGGCCAGTAGAATAAGGCAGGTTAATTCAGGTCAAACTGTGCCATCAAATGAGTTCAAATGACTTTGTTTCGGGTTGTTTTGGTTTCTGTCATACACTGGGGTTGTGGCTCTGTGTCGTCTACAGTCACATTACTGTTAACATTCTTGGAACTCTCTAGGCGTCAGGTAGGTGTCTGTGGACCTACGCATTATGATACATTCACCCTGATTCCCTGGGACATTGTGACACTGAGGGCCCATGGAATAGGCTGTAGCCATTTCCCAACAACTGGAACAGCATTAACCACCCTCCAGCAGTAGCTCTCAGCAAACAATACCTCAGGCAGGAGGCTGAAGTCTCTGTTCAGAATGGCATTGAAGGAGCTGTGGAAGAATTCTAAGAGGCTGGTGGCCAGGAAATGAAAGGCATAACTCATGGCAAGCTGAGGAAGGAGTTTCTGCTGCTGGGTCTGGTAGTCCAGGATTTTTGCTTCTGGGTCACTGAAGGGAAAAGAAGCAAAAGATTTAGCATTTCACATCAAATCATCCTCCCCTATCCCTAACACTGTCAAAGTCATAAGAATGGACCGTTGAAAAGCCAACATGAGGCTGCTATGTTTTAAACCTCACATATCAACATTCATACATTGTCCTGTAAAAATATCCACAGCATACACACCTGTTATCTTATTGGAAAATGTGAAAGGTTCTGAACTCCAAATCATCTGGACCCAAATACCAGGTGTAGGGGTGTGGCCCTGTACCACTGATGACTAGCGTTCACGACCTTTCATTGCCCATGACCATGTGCTTACTGTGTGCTAAGAAATGTGTTGAGCCTAACAACTCTTAGGGTGTAAGAAAGGAACTGTGTCTTCCACAACCATCGCTGTGTCTTCAGCACCCGGGACTACCTCTAGCATGTAAAAATCTGAGTGATGGGATTGGGAGAGAGTGGAATCTCTTGACAACATTTTCTCCTCATACACATGCGCACATAACCAGCCTTGGGACACCCCTGCTGCCCAGTAGAAGCCTGCAGGCCAGCAGCAGCGCTCTCACCACTTTCTTCTGAGTATTCAGTCTTCTAGGGAAGATGCCCTCTGCCTGGAATTCAAAAGCCTTCACTCTGAGGCTGTCGTGGGTTTCTAAAGGAAGGGCCTCTGAGATTCAAACTAAGTTCTCTTTCCATATTTCCCCCTTACCACCACCCTGAAACTGTCGCTGGCACCTCTATTTTGCAGACATGGAAGCTGAGGGAAAAAAAAGTGCATGATGCCCAAGTCTGCCTGGCATCTAATCCTCAGTGTGTCTATGACAGACTGGGGCCCATCGCATGAAATACCACCAGGCACCCGGGCTGAATGTTCTCCAGCTCAATTCTGGTGATTTCACTATGCACAGGTCGGACACAAATCTGGGAGGGCCTCCTCAAACCCAGAGCCAGTCAGCAGGGCTGGGATGGAAACTTTCCTTAGTACCACAGTCCATTAGACTGTGACATGCTCTGCCCCCACTTCCTGTTCTCACTGTAGTTGGTTGCATCTTGAGAGTGTGTGTGAATCTGGGACATATTCCAAAAAGACAGTTGTTTCCCTGAAGTTTAAATTTAGTGTGTTCTTTTTGGAAATATACACACATACTCTCAGATGTCATATAGCAGCCCTTGCCATTCTGTGTTACAGAATGGAGGGAATGGGAGCCAGATACAACAGACGTAATGAAAAGAAAGGGTCTAGACTTAGCCTTCTCACAGCTAGGCACTGAGTTTGAGCCAGGTAGCATGAGGTTAGTAACATGCAGTCTAAAGCAGACACAACTTGACAACAACCATCCAGCCTTGACAACTGGCAGACACAGATGCACTAGTCACAGCCACGTAGGACAAAGTGGAGGTCAAAAAACAGTCCCAGTCACAGAAGATGGTGCAGGGTGATAGATGTGGTTACCCAGAGTGACTAACGGGTTAGGCCAGACAGTCTGGTGGTAGAGCAGGGAGACCCATAGACCTCATCAGAACTTCATGCATGTGTGTGCACGTGCACGTGTGGGTTCTGCTCTGGCGCAGATGGCGTCAGGGCACACACTGTGGGACTGAGTGTTAGCCGTCTCTGTCAAGGTCACCCTTCGGCTACTCCTTGCCTTGGCCGAAGATGGGACTGGTGGCGTATGACTGAGTAGCGCACAGCAATGACACAAGACTTCTGGAGGTAGGGTAGGATTCCTGTTGACAGCAGCCACACCCGTGTCATCAACATGGCTAGATAATTGCTCTGTGCTGTCCCGAGCCTCCGGTAGGTACCATCAGGCAATACCTGTGTACAACGGAGACAGATGCTAGGTGGAAACCAAGGCTGCCTAGACGAGCCTCTGTCACTGCAGGCACCCCACTTTTGCTCACCCAAAGCAGACCCCTTGTGCAGCATGGTCATTGACACATGAAAATTCTCGCATGAGACACCCTAAACCCCCCCCCCTTTTACGCCTAAAAAGGTAAAGACTGGATTACTGGGATCTTCTACCCACATGTGGGTCATATCTGTTCTGTTACTGATTGTAAGAAAGTAATATGCTCACCCTCAGCTCCTCCCCTTCCTGGGGATTGCCTTGCCACTGAACCTCATAACTGTTCTGAAAATCAAGTGCTAAGTATTTACACATGGGGAGTCTGGGGCTTCACGTAACAAGATTTTCCCAATACCATTGTGCTCCTAAGTTGGGTTTTATTCTTATCTGTGGGACCCCCAAGCCTCTTTCAGGGAGAAGGGGGCTTGTGGTCCAAACTCAGCTTTGCTGAGGCGAACCAGAGCCTGTGGCAGCTGTATAAAGGGCAAGTCCCCTCCCTAGACCATCTGGGTCCATAGCTTCCCCAGCACCTAACCTCTGCAAAGCGACTCAGCATGTTCTCTCTGGGAACCCTCACGTGATTCAACCGCAGGAAGCCATTGTCTACGGGTTCCAAGCCCATCTTGGGCCCTATGTCCCCAACTGTGATTCCTAGAAGAGGGTAGAGATGAGAATGCCTGTTAATTGGGTGCATGTAGTATGCCAGGCACACAGACACAGTCACAGGCATTCACACACATAGACACAGGCATTCACACACATAGACACACACACAGACAGGCATACACACACACAGGCACATACACACAGGGATACAAACATCTATACACAAAATCATACACAGGCACACACAGGTACACACACACACACAGATACACAGAGGCATACACCATGATATCCAGGCTGCAGGTAAGCAAGCCGAAATCAGACAGATGCTGAATCTTGTATCAGTCAAACAGCCAGCTCATACTAGCTCTGTGAACTGGATTCCTTCTGGCCAAGGGAGACATATCACAGCTTCCTCTGCATATCTCTTGGGCCTTCAGGACTGGTCAAGTTGATGGGATCATCTTATGGGAGGAGTCCTTGAGGAAGCAGCAGGGCTTACCTGGCAGTGGGGTGTGGTCCTGTAGGCTCCGGATGGGCACAATGAAGGCATGCATGCCATGCTGGACTCCTGAGCAGATCAACTGAGCAAGGACTACAGCATGGGTGACTGACCGTCCCACTAGGCAGAGAGATGAGAGGCCCATTACAGCAAGCCCTATGTATCCAGAGCTTGGGGTTACTGATAGACACCTTTGGGTTCTTGGGAAGCCACTGATGACAGAAGGAATGGTCACAAGAAAACTAGCTAGAGTAACACAGTGACTTGGCAGGGGAGTTTGAAGTGAGCAAACTTTGAGATAATTTTTGTACCCTACCACAACAACTAATCAATCACTCTGCTGTCAGCCAGCCCCATAATAAGCACAACCATCCCTTATCAAATCCCAGTGAGAGCCCAGCTCTTGGCTAAGGTTTCCTAGTTATTTTGGTTTTTTGAGACAGGGTTTCTCAGTGTAGCTTTGGAGCCTGTCCTGGAACTTGCCAGTCTGGCCTCAAACTCCCAGAGATCCGCCTGCTTCTGCCTCCCAAGTGCTGGGATTAAAGGCGTGCACACTGCTGCCCAGTGAGGTTTCCTAGTTCTTGCAGGACAGGTAAGAGGAATAGTATTTTCCAGATAGGGAAACTGAGGCTCTGTACAGAGTGACACACTGGAGGTCACTGGTCTGGAGGGGGAAAGCTGGAATTAAAACCACATCAACCTGATCTTGAAGATGGGTTTCTTTCCCCTGCAGATTTGATATTGACCACTCAATCATCTTTGTCCCCCTTAGCCTCTCCTCTTTCCTGCCTTGCTTCCCCCACTGTGCCACCTGCCCTGCTTTGGTTGAATTCAAATAATTATTCAATGTCCACACCAGGCATTTTCTTACTGGGTCTCCAGTAAGAAGCTCTTTGAAATTCTTTCTCAAAGGGGTCTTTGGTAAGACCCTGTCTTGGAGCTCAGAGACATCGCTGTGTCTGCTACCTGGTATCTGTGTGATTGGAACTTGTCTGAGTATGGAGTGGCAGGGACAGGGAGGATGTGTAGCGACTAACTAGTCCCAGGTCATGTGCTTTGGTAGGCAGTAAGCTTATTGTTAACTTGGGAGGCTAGAACATATGATATTATGGGTAGCTCTTGGGACAAGAGTAGGTAGTGTGTGTGTCTGAGTATCAGTATATTGTGTATATGCACAAGTGTGCCTGCGGGACAACATATGTGTTCTATACATGCATGAATGTCTGTGATGGGGCAGTGTGCATATTTTTATGTACATGTTTCTGATAAAGGCAGTGTCTGTGTGTTGTGTACATGTACGGGTGTGTCTATATGGGGGTAGTATATGCTGTGTACCTACATATGGGTATCAGTGTGTATTATGTACATACGCATTTGGGGGTTTGTGTGTGTGGTGTGTATGTGCATAGGTGTGTATATGCACTGCATGACAACAGTGTGTGTGTTGTGTACATGCATGTCTATGGGGGCCAGTATGTGTATGTTTACATCTACATGCTGTCTATGTATGGGAAGTGTGCACATGCATATGTCTGTAGGGGCAAAGTTTGCCTTGTGGGGCAGCATGTGATATGTGTGTGTGTGTGTGTGTGTGTGTGTGTGTGTGTGTGTGTGTGTGTGTGTGAGACTGTAGGGGGAAGTATAGCTTTATGTGTGTTGTATGGTTACATATCAGTCTGTAGGGTAGTGTGTGTGTGTGTGTGTGTTGTGTGCATCACATATGTGCTGTGTGGGAGCAGTGCATATGTGGTGTGTTCTTGGCCTTCATCACCCACAGGTTGGGTGCATTTCCTCATCAGAGCTCCCTTGGGACTGTCCAGTCACGTACTAAGGAAATTAACATCCTACCTATGTCAGTTGGTTTCAGGGTGACTATCCTAGAACAGGAAATCAACCTGTTGGGTGTCAAAGTCAGTGCTATTCAGCCCCAGCTTTGTCTTCATTGTGGAGAGACAGGGAAGCAGGAAGGAGCATACTCACAGTCCCCAGGCCACCACTTGGTGGCAGTCATTGTAGGGCTGTGTATCACAAACTCCTGGGTGGCTGCATCATAGGTGGCTTCGGTTTCCAGGCCCCTCAGGTTTGTCCCTTGGGATTAAGGAGGAGAGTTAGACTGTTGGGCCAAGGTGGGGTACTCACTTGGGAGCTCCTAGGTGGGCCTGGGCTCAGTGGGGGACAAGGTGAGCCCCTGACTGAACTCACAGCCCTTTCTCCCTTTCATCTATGGCCAGAGTGAGGACATTAGGGATGCATGCCGACACTTCCTAAGGGGATGACTTGCCTCTGTGGGAGCTCATACAATGTATGTATACACATTAGAAAAAGGCACTAATCTCCAAATTAGCATGCACGTCTGTGAGCTATGAGTGGGCACCCTGGAGCTGTGCAGTCTGAACACGGCATGAAGCAGCTCTGGCTTACCATGTCCCAGCTCTGTCTGGGCATACGTTGCAATGATTTGGAAGTTTTTGCAAAGTTGGACCCATTTAGCAATCTGCTCATCTGAGCCCAGGCTTCTGATCGCATTCATGGCAATGCCTTGTAAGTTTAAGTTGGCATATCCAGAAAGTGCTCTGTGGGAGAGAGAGGTTAACAGATGAGTAGCCTGTGGAAGACAGGTCCATAAACCTTCAACCTGGGTGGGGTGCAGGAGGGAGGGGGTATCTGGCATCCTAGTGTTCCAGTAAGTCCTCTTTTGCTGAGGGAAATGTCTTATGGGCTTGGGGTGTTGCAGGGAAGCCTCTCTGGTTGGGGTGGCCCCAGATGAGCACCTTTCAGCATAATTGCGTTCAGGACTGTCTAGTGACCAGCCCAGATGCCGGGCTAGTATCTCAAGGTGGAATTTCTTTTGAACTGCAGCCTCGTATTGCTCATCCTGGGTCATGAAGTAATGGTCCTTCAAGTTGAACACTGGGTCACCTTGGATAATGCTTTCTGCAGCAGAGAGAACAGAGGACTTTCATGACTTGGATAAAGTTCCTGACACCCCTGAATTTTCCCACCCGCTTGCTTCATGGATTAGGGAAGGAAGTCATTTGTCAGTCATTTAACAGGTGAAACAGTTGAGACCCCCAAGGAGAGAAATGTGCTCTGCCCACTCCTGGAAAGCTATGCTCCGGTGGAACCAGGAGCATTGGAAGTTCTAGATCATCCTTGGTTACACAGCGGTTTGAGGTCAGCGTGGGCTACAAGTGGCGCTGTCTCAAAACAGCAAGCAGCAGCAGCACTGGCAGCAACAGGGAACATTAATTAAAGGAGGAGTACACAATTAGTTAACAGCCTATTCTAGAAGAAAACATGCAGGTTCAAAGCCAGCTCTTGGCTCCTGCCTCTGCTTACCCACTTTTCTCCTCAGTACAGTGTTCTGGACGCCTCTGTCAAGGATGTTGGTGAGCCGCTCCACACTGAAGGGTGGTGTGCACCTTTCGCTGTCTATGTCAGGGTGCACTTGCCTGCTCCAGGTGTCCCCCAGTGATACTCGGTGCACTGGGCTCCCCATCCTGGATCTGTCTGGTATCTGAGGGCAGACAATTCTGGCCTGGCTGCCTTGAGAGTCTGCTCTGAGCACTGGGGGGTGTTACCCAGGGATGCGGTCAGCCAGGGATTGTCTTGATTACCTGAATGACACCACACTCCCACTCACACCCTGTCATCATGGCTACTGGCCATGGCCCACACATTGTTCTTGAGTGAATGTAGTGTGTGTTGCTCTGTCTGCAGTAGCCAAGGTTTGACTACAAATCCTCTATTCCATACTCTGTAGCTTGTGTCACAACAATACCTGGGACAGTCTTCGTGAAAAGTCAGCGAGAGATACATGGGAGAGAATATTCCTAGAGAGGCTGAGTGAGAGGCTACTACTAGGGTTGGCTGAGAACTGTCTGGGGTCTGACACAAAGCGCATACCTTTTCAAACTTTACCTTACTGGGATGCTCACTTCAGGGCCTCTGTGGTCCCCCTCACCTCATTTATCTCCATTTCTGTGATAACTAATGAGCATTGTGGAGTAGAGCCTGATGGCATAGGCCTGTAAGTCCCTCTGCTTGGGAGGCAGAGGAGATCACAAGACCTAGCTGGAGTAGAGAATGAGTTTCAGGACAGTCTGGGTAATTTAGTGAGACTGTGTCTCAAAATAGTAGTGGAAGAGTGGGGGAATGCTTGCCTAGCACAAACAAGGCCCTGGGTTCAATCCCCATCACTGTCGAAGAGGATGGAGGGAAGAGGAGGAGGAAGGGGAAGCTTGTAAAAGGAAGAAAGGGAGGAGAGCTACTCTCTTCCTGTGAAGTGTTCCCCTCGGTCCCTTGTTCTCAAAAGCCAAGATGGCCCTTGCCTCCTTCACACCAAACCCTTGGCCTTTTAGAGTCACCCATTCTCCCACAGTGAGTCAATAGCTAGTTATCCATTTACCTTCTTTGAGCACCCTAACTCCATCTGTCCCTTGTCATCTCCTTGGCTACTACTCAGCCACCTTCACCTCTCACCTGACCTCCGTGTCTCTGGTCATGTTCTCCTTTCGGTGTCCAGAAGGGAGACAAGATTGTGGGAAGTCGTCCTTGCATGAGCATATACTTCTCACCAGCTAGCCTGCCGGCACTGCCACTGTGTTCTCCCCCGCCCCCTCCTGATCTTTGCCCTGTTGTTACCTCTGGCCGAGGCTCAGCTCCCCAGTGTTCCTAGTGAGCTCCAGCCTTCAGAGACCCTGCAATAACGCAGCCCTTTTGAGCATTCCCGTAAAAACTGGGCATCCCTCTGATGCACTCTTGCCCGAAGCAGTGAAGGAGCTAAGAAGGTGGCATTGTGTTCCCTGGTCCCAGCGTGTGCCTGTCAACCTTCCCTGCTGACTGTCACCTGCTTTCCTCTCCTTCCTCCCCTGAGTCTGAGAATACAGGAAGGGCCTAGTCATTCCATAGTGAGAACAGAACTGAGGAAGGGGGTACCCTTGTCAGGCCACAGCCCATGCAGGTTTCTCAAGTGGGCCCGTGGGGTACTGAGAGGGGCCTGGCATGTATAAGGATTGCTTTGTCTGCCTGCCTTCCCGGGAGGCTGCTAGCTGCCTCCTCTTGCTTCTAGCTTCCTCTCCGCCAATGCTCTTGCTCTTCCCCAGCTCCCCAGGTTCCTGCCATGGCCAGCCTTTGCCAGGGCTCTCTCTCTCTCTGCCTGGACCCCCTTTCCTCAGATGTGACTGTGGCTTCCTCTGTCTCACCTCGGTGTCAGGCCTCAGTAAGGTTCCCTGCACCTCCTTTAACAGCCCAAGCCCCCTGCCTACATTGCTGATACCCTTTGTCTGCCCTAACGTCTAAGAGGCAGGACAAGTAGCTCATTGCATTTTTCTTATTGTGGGTTGCCAGCTTCCCCCTACCAAAGTGTAAACCTGTAGGAGGTGCTTGTAAATAAGTGAAGGTAAGAAGGCAATGTTCAGAGCCGTTAAGGCTGCCTAGACTCCTACTGCACCTTTGGCAGGGTCTTACAGTTCTCTGTTGGCAGCCTGGGACTCACCTTGACTCGCCTCTGTCCTGGGGCAGCTCTGCTGGCCTGGGCTGGCCTCTCTCCTACAGTTTCAAACTTCTGACTGTTGGCTCCACCCCTTTCTCCTCCCCGAGGGCTGGAATTTACAGGCCCAGCCAGAACACTGACTAAGGCCTTGTCCTTTCCTGCCTGTGTCCCTGGGCAAGTGGGGTGTGCTGTGTCAGTTGCTAGACCATCTTGGAAAGATTCAGCCTTCAGTTTCAGAGCTAGGGATCCCTTTGAGGTGCTAGGGCCTAAAGCCATGTTTCCTGGTGGTTGTTTCCACAGGGAAATCTTAGACCTGTCCTGCCTGCAGGGAGGTGAGTCAGTCACATTACATGAGCTGAGAAGGCTTCCAGGTGATTCCTTCGGGAAAGGGATGCTCTGTGGAGGAATGGCTTTGCTGTAACATGACCTTGTTTGTTTCAGACTTATCATTAGAGTACACATGATGTTTGAGGGGTGCTGAGGAGAAGCAGGTCTCCACCCTTTCCCCGGGGAGGAAGGGAGAACTAGGCAATGCTATATGCCCATTGCACAATAAATAAATCGCCAATCTGACATTTGAACCAAATATCAGGTGACAAAGATGAACTCCTGTTCCACTTGCATAATATTGAGAAAGTAGTCATGAGAGCCAGGTCTCTTGGCAGGATTTCTGAAGCGTAATGATTCCTAGTAGGTGACTTCCTACTGGGGTTATATGTGTGCGTGTTCGAACACTCGAAAATGTGTATGTGCATGGGTGTGTTCATATGCATGGACACTTGCCCTCTAAGGTACCACACAGCTCCCCAGCGTATCCCCAAGGTAGTGTCCAGTTTGCTCTAAAGGAAGATGAAGTTCCCTGTGACCCAGGGTCACCGAATATGTCAACTAGGACTGTGTGGTCTGGACTCCTGGCTGTTGGTAGTAGCTACACATGGGTGACAGTTTCAGGTTAGATGACTTTGACAAGGACTAGTGGGATAGTTCAACAAGGCAAAGATGCTGCACAAGTCTAAGGGCCCAAGTTTGATCCCTGTGTCTTATGTGGAAGGAGAGAATCTACTTCTGAAAGCTGTGCTCTGACAGCCACAAGTTCACCATTGCCCAGGCTAACTGCTACATTCTCCCGTCTCCTCTCCCCTCTTCTCTCTCTCTCTCTCCCTCTGTCTCTCTCTCATCCTCCCTCCTTTTCTCTTTCTCTCTCTCCCTCCTCTCCCTCTCCCTCTCTCTCCCTCTCTCTCTCTCTCTCTCTCTCTCTCTTTCACACACACACACACACATACACACACACAAACAAACAAATAAATGTAGCCTTGACCTCCTTGTTTGGAGATGGTCATCTGGCTTCTTCAGGCATTTGTGCCATCATTGACCATGGGCAGTTACTTAATTTGCATCTATTAGAATTTCCACATCTTAAAAAATTGTTTAGAGTGTGTATGTGTGTGCCAGTACAAATGTGCTAAGGCATGCTTGTACCAAACATGCCCTCGAGCCTCTTATCCTGCAGGGCTTAGAAGCATATGCCACCATGCTTTCTTTGCTTACTTTTAATTTTAATTAAGAAGTAAAACCATGTAGAAAAATGGAGAGAACAAAATAATGACCCCACATGTGTCTGACACCCACATGCATCAGTCTTTACAATGCTCATCTAGTTTCCATCTGTGTGTATCTGACCCCTGCATGTATGTGATAGCAGCCTTGTTAGTGGTCATCTCGTGTTTTTATTGCTTTTTGTTTTTAACTTTTTAGTTTGAATAAGTGTAGACCTTTAAAAAGCTGCAAAAAGTAGCACAGAATTTGTATATACCTTCCATTCAGCTTCCTCTAATGCTAATGTCTTATGTTCCCATGGTATACCTAAGAAATTAGGGCCAGTGAGACAGCAGTATGGGTCAGCCAGTAAAATCGTTTGCCATGCAAGCCAAAGACCAGAGTTCAGTCTCTGATCCTGCGGTGGAGGGAAAGAACTGAAAGTCTCCAAAAGTTGTCCTCTGACCTTTACATGCACTGTGTTACACATCTGCCCACAGTAGTTAATTAGTACAGTGTAAGGATTCAGTTTATGGCATGCATGGGGGAAAAAGTGTGTGGTGTGCAGGCCAAGAGACAGCAGGCATAACTTAGGCTGTCTTCTCCCCTGTGCATAGTAGTTACTGCTCCAACAGTCATGCCTGGCTGCATGCAAGAAGTGCTAACAACCAGGGAAGCTCGCCTGAGCCTTGCTGTCCTGAGGTGCTGGATCAGTTCCAGGGGTGAGGAAGACCTCACTTGGTCTCCACCCCTTGAGAAGTCAAACAGCTGGCCCAAGGATGTAGGCTTCTTTTAACACAAGGACTTGCCACAAATCACAGGGATCAAGGTCCTAGATAGAGAACATCTTTTCAGACAGGATCTCCCAAGAGCTAGAAGTTGTCTTTGGGGGCTGTCAAGGGCCATTCTGTTGTCACATGCAGTTTGGAATATAACTGAGTTAGTCCTTTATTGGAGGTTGACTTTTCCCAGTTTCATCATTACACCTGTTTTCTTACGCACAATCCAACTCAGAATCCACATTATATTTAGTTGTCCTCTTCATGCCCACCCCCCTTTTTTTTCCAAGACAGTATTTCTCTGTGTCTTGGCTGTCCTAGAACTCCTTTTGTAGACCAGGCTGGCCTTGAACTCTCAAAGATTCACCTGCCTCTGCCTCCCAAGCGCTAGGATCAAAAGCATGCACCACCACTGTCCAGCTCCAAACCCTTTTAAAACAAAAATATTTGCTGGGTGGTGGTAGTACACGCCTTTGATCTCAGTATTTGAAAATCAGAGGTAGATGAATCTCTGTGAGTTTGAGAACACCCTGGTCTACAGAGTTCCAGGATATCCAGGGCTACACAGAGAAATCCTGTCTCAAAAAAACAAGTTTTTTATTATTCTTGTGTGTATAAGTGTTTTCCTGTATATATGTCTGTGTATCACATATGTACACTGTTCATAGGATCTAAAAGAGGGTTCCAAATCCCCTGGAACTAGAGTTACAGATTGTTGGGGGTCATCATGTAGGTGCTAGGTATTGAACATAGGTCCTCCAGAAGAGCAGCCAGTGTTCTTAACCACTAAGCTATAGATGGAGTTTCTGTTCTACCTGGTCCCGAAGCCATTTGGACCCAAATAAACACACAGAGGCTTATATTAATTATCAAGTGTTTGACTAATGGCTTAGGCTTCTTATTTTCTAATTCTCTCTTAATTATCAACCCATTTCTATTAATTTGTATATCTCCATGTGGTTTTGGCTTACTGGACAATGCCTGGACCTGGTACTCCTTCCGCAGCTACATGACTACCCTCTTGTAACTCATTCTCTTCATCTTCTCTCCAGAATTCTCCTCCTCTGGTAGCCTTGCCTATATTTTCTGCCTGGCTACTGGCCAATCAGTGTTTTATTCATCAACCAATAAGAGACACATGTGTACCGAAGAAAATCCCCCAATCATCTCCTCTTTTCTGTCTAAATAAAAAGGAAGGTTTTAACTTTAACATAGTAAAATTATATATAACAAAGGTTATCAAGCTAGAATTATAGTTACAATATTTAGTTCATTAACATTTAGCAAAATTTAAAGAAAATATTCTATCATCTATCCTATCTTCATGAGTCTGAAGTTTTATATGTAACTTATCTTTTATTTTAACTAAGGATAATATATAAACTCTAGAATTAACAGAGACATCTCACTGTCTGGATAGTCACCCAAAGTTCCTCTGTAACATCGGGGCATCCATCTTCAGTCCTCAGGCCTAGAGTGTCTGGCAGACTTCTCAGTGAAGCAGGAAATTTGAAACTGTCCTGCCTGTATTGGCAGTTTGTCAGTCATTTTTCTGTGTGTCCTGCAGAATGTCTGGCAGACTCTTCTGTGAAGCAGGAACTCTGAAGGACTGTCCATCTTGTTTTGGCAAGTTCAGCAGCCACTTTCCTGTGGGTCCTGCATGTCCAGTTTGGACAGCATACAGTCAAGCAGTCCAGGCAAGAGCAGTTTCTTGTTCAAATGGCTATTCCTGTCATGTTGAAGGCACAGTCCATAATGAGTTTCTATGGTACCCATCTTCCTTTCAGACACAATTGGTGTTGCCATGAGTAATTGTGTCTCATTATCATGAACAACCCTAGTAAACCATTCTAAAGGCCATATTTGGTAGGTCTTTGAAAGGTTTTGAAGAATGCCTATCCATTTGAAATATATCTTTGTATATCTAGAAAAGCTAACTAACATAACTGTAAGTTTTGATTATTATAGGTGACTATAAATTTGTATTTTTAGTTATACATTACATTTTAAAAGAGCTGTATAAACACAGTATCTAAACAAGAGTAGCAATATACATATAACAAAATTGATCTTAAACTTGTACCCGATGTAAAGTATTCATTTCTAGCTCATATTCTGTTTTTTTCTTTAGAAAGAGATTGACTGTGCTCATTAACCATTTATAGCCAACCCCATTTAAATGAAAACAAACATTTATAAACAATATTTGGGAATGTGAACATAGTTCTCTCCAAAGTGCTTTCTGGGGAAGCTGTCAATCCCAACGGGATCCTGAGAAAATGCAAACATCTGTCCAAATCCTGGATGTAGTAGTCTGAGGCTGCATAGTCTCAGATGTTTTGGATGTTGGATCACCTGCGCCAGGGGGATCTTGCTTCATCAAACCTTCCAAGTCTGGAAGGAACCTCTTTTCCAAAGGAACATGTCCTTAGATTTAAATTTTGAAGTCAAGGGATTTTTAAAATATATAGTTTGGATTAATCCAGCAGCATTTATAATCAAATGTCTTTTAGCAATTGTTGCTCCTTCCTCAGCAGTCAAAGAGCACACAATAGCACACAGTATCCATACTTCCTGTGTATTTTCCATCTTTGTGTGGCTTTTTTAAATTATTCTATTTTTTTATATTTTTTTGAGACAAAGTCTCTCTGTGTATTTTTGCCTGTCCTGGAACTCACTTTGTAGACCAGACTGGCCTTGAAATCACAGAGATCTACCTGCCTCTGCTTCCTGAGTGCTGGGATTAAAGGCATGCGTCACCACATCTAGCTACTCTGTTTCTTTTTAAACACCGTTATCCTTTTTCTTTTCTTTCCCAAGCCCACACGCATTTTTAAATACACTGTAAAACATTTAGAGGTTTTATTTTCCATCTGAATTTGTCTTTACTGTATATCTCTTTTTCTGACCACAAATTTTTTATCTGCTAAATAACATTGCTAGATTAAAGCAGACATTTTGGCTGCTGGCTCCAACCAGTTAGGCTTTCCAATTATGGGTTAAATGAGCTAGCCAGTAAGCTGGTTATAGTTTTAAAATTAGGGGGCTAGAGAGATGGCCCAGTGGTTGAGAAACCCTGACTACTCTTACCGGGTCCCTGGGTTCAATTTCTGTCACCCTCATGTCAGTTTACAACAATCTGTAACTCCAGTTTCATGGAATTTGATATCCTCTTGTGGCCTCTGCAGGCATAAGACACAAATACTCATGGACATAAAATAATAAAATTAAAATACTTCAACATGTTTATATATAGACATACACCCCTCTATATACAATATGTACATACCTTAAAAATAATAGGAGTGCACAGTCACTTTTTGGAGTAGCTATAAGCCTTTTAGCTTTTAGAATGTAAAAATGACATAGATTACAAATGAACTCTTTAGGAAGACGTTGAAGTAACATATAATATGGTTGTATTGAGCCACTGAGAAGGGTAAAGGATAGACTGCAGCTTTTTATCTGGCAGACAGTGGACCTTTGCCAGAGTTCTGTTATAAAAGCAAGGGATGGCTGGTCAGTTCAGCCTTGTCTTTCCCCCCCTCTTTTGTGCTTTGACTGAGAGTTGCACTCCCAGTGTGTGGGGTGGAGTGTGTGGGGTGAGGTTGGAGTTTGGATGTCAGATATGTGTCTTTGAGGTGGGGAGAGGAAGAAAAGAGGCAGAGTGAAGGACTTTTACACCTTAGAGAAGCAGTTTGGAAATCCGAGGACTGAACTAGATTAGTTTTTAAAATGTAACTCGGTGGGGCTGGGGTCTAAGGAATGAGGGACTTTGTTTCTGAGTGTGACTGTTGTGGGGAGTAAACCTGGTTTTAAGTAGCTGTAAGCCAGCCATAAGGCAGGGGAGTCGATCTAGACTTAGCACCTGAGAGGACCCAGAATGTGATCCTGGCTTTGATTAAAACATCGGGGCTGGAGAAACTGCATGGGGGAGGCCTGGACATTTTTCAGTGGGAAAACCAAAGTTTGATTCTTATTAGTTGCTGCCCAGGTCCAGGCCAGATTGCCCACACAGAAGGGAGTGGGCCAGGGGGAAGAAACAGGAAGAAGATAGAAATGTGTGTTTTGTTTGTTGGTTGCCTTTTTTTGTTTTTTGTTTTTTTGTTTTTCAAGATAGGGTTTCTTTGTATAGCCCTTGCTGTTCTGGAACTCAACCTGCAGACCAAACTGACCTCGAACTCATAGAGGTCCACCTGCTTCTGCCTCCTGAGTGCTGGGGCTAAAGGTGTGTGCCACCACGTGTGTCCAGTGAAATGTGTGTGTTTGACAGGGAGAAGAGTACATATGGTATCAGAGGGGGTTATAGTGTAAAGAAAGAACACCTGAACGTTATTAGGTTTTAAACCTGGGAAAAATGGCTGAGGTGCCTATTTAACATATCACAGCAGACCTGGCAGGCAGGTTCTCCCAGCATCCTTTAGTCCCTACCCATTACAGGGCCCGCCAGGCTAGCATGCCCTGCTTCCCTACCTGAACTTCTCCAGCCTAGGGACTGGGTTGCCCTTTCCTCAGATGCCCTTCCTTATATAATCCCTACATAGGTGATTTAACGTCCTTGTGACAAAACGCAAAACTGCTCAAAGAGATTAACTAAAGAGATTTCTAACAACCATTCATTCAAAGCTTTGTTTACTCCCTGATGCCTTCTATACAACCTCCTCTGAAATAAAACTTCAAAAAACTCAAGCCAAATGAATACTTCCCCCTGTTGCATGCTCTGCTCATCCCTGTTTTGACTGTGCTCCTGTAAGGTGGTCAGAGAAACCGTAAATCTCTTTCTGGGAGAAAAGTTTCCCTTTTGCCTGGTCTAGGCTTTAGGATTTCTGTCCTTCCAGTGTGAGGTTCCTGGGGGGAATCCTAGTTCTTGGGCCCATTGTTTCAATAGTCTGATAGTCAAAGTGAGGTACACAAGAGTCTCGTTGGGATATCTTCATTCCTTCCAGGCTAATTACATTTCTGCATTGGCATCTAAATCTTGAGACGGATGGAAAATGTTTATGTCTGAAACAAATATAAGCAGAATACATTCTGTGTCAACTGTTACTACCAGTTTTCAGTAACCATTTAGCTTTTAGTGACCTTTGGGGGGCTGGTACAAGGGATTCTACTTTGTTGGTTTAAGATACGATCTTGCTTTGAAGACTAGGTTGACCTCAAACTTGAAATCCTCCATCTTCTGCCTTCCAAGTGCTGGGACTGCAGACAAAACCTACCATGGGCAGCGTGACTTCATTTCAATCCTGACTCCCTCCCATCCTTCTCTGCCTTTCCTTTGAACAACATTTTCTGAAGATGTGCCTGATTAACCATCTGGAGGGCTGTTCTCTTTTGTCTTTGCTAAAGAGCGTAGCCAAAATGAGATCAAGATTACAGAAATATAAATCTGGGGAAAAGTTAGTCTTATTAACATTGCTACTTTGAAGGACATCATTTCAATAAAGTGGGTTTTAAAAGCTTTATATCTTAGAGGACATGTAATACATATATAAAAGAGTCAGTGATAAGTAGCATTATTGCACAGAAGAATTATATACAAGTTTGTATATGTATGTGTGTGTGTGTGTATTAAGTCAACTTTCCTACTAAAGTACAATTTAGAATCTTTGACTCAGTAGGATAATAGGGCCATAGCATTGGCAAAACCCTAAATTTTATATCTCTTACAAATCTAGGGTTATTGTTGGTTATTATAGACTATTGTTTTGCTATTGTTTAAATGATAGTTATTAATTTAATTATTAAATATTATTTAATAGCTATTATCTAATTATTAATTGGTATTATTTAGTAATAACTTTTATTTAGTTATTATAGGCTATTATTTTGTCAGGGCACACAAATTAATACCAAGGTTTCAAGTGGCAAAATTGTCCAGATGGCAGATTATTGCCTGTCAGACATTAAGAGACTAGGGTTATACCACATGTGTAATGGGACCTTTTTACAGAGGGTGGACAGGGTCTCTGGAGGTTCATAAGCATCCATTGTAATCAGGTATCAGCAGCTAAGGAAACTAAAGAAAAATGTCTAAATGTTAGCGATGTCTAAGACAGCATGAAAAAGTTTCTTTTTTCTGAAAAGAACAAATTTATGTCCAGCTGTGTGACTGGGAGGGTACTGGCAATTTTTATGTCAATCTAACATAAGATAGAATCATCAGAGAAGAGGGAGCCTCAATTGAGAAAATGCCTCCATAAGATCCAGCAGTAGGAAACTGAGGTGAAAACACAGGGACACTATATAGGTCTGTGCCGGAGAGACTTGTTATAACTTATAATTGTGGAGCTTGGTGCTTTTGTGGGGCTCTCAAGTATGGGAGTGGAGTGTCCTTGACTCTTTTGCATGTGCTTGGGACCCTTTTCCATGCCCAGTAGCTATGCCCAGTAGTGATGAGTCTTTGTGCCTAGTCTTACTGTATCTTGTTTGGCTGTGTTCAGTGAATATCCCTGGGAAGCCTGCTTTTTTTTTGGTGGGAGAGTGCAGAGGAGAAGTTGATTTAGAAAGAGCAGAGGTTGGGGGAGGAACTGGGAAGACTGGAATACAATGTATGAGAGAAGAACAAAAAAGTTTTTAAAAAAGTAATAAAAATTCAGAACCAAAACAAACAAAAAAACTGTAGGCAAGACTCTAGGACATTGTCTAGAGATTCATGGAGGGGGCCCAGCCCATTGTGGGTGGGGTCATCCCTGGGCTGGTGGTCCTGAGTTCTATAAGAAAGCAGGCTGAGTAAGCCATGAGGAGCAAGCCAGTAAACAACATCCTCTGTGGTTGTGCATCAGCTCCTGCCTCCAGGTTCCTGCCCTGTGTGACTTCCTGTCCTGACTTCCTCCAGTGATGAAGAGCAAAGTGGAAGCGGAAATCATAAACCCTTCCCTCCCTAGTTTGCTTTTGGTCATGGTGTTTTGTTGCAGCAATAATAACCCTAAGACTGGGAGGAATTCCTTGTCAGTCCTCTGTGATCTTCTGCAAGTTGTTTCTCTTTCCTACCCAGGTTTGCATTTCTCCATTTGGAGTGGGGTTAGCTCAAAACAGGGATCAGGGCTAGTCTCTGGTGTGCTGTAGCACTGTTCAGCCTGGCTCTGGATGTAGCTTCTATTACTGTCTCTCCCTTAGTCACACTCAGCTACTGAGGTGCTGGGCAGCAACACTTCCTGGTGACTTTTGCATTAATCTTATACAACACTAACTCTGTAAGCTTTTGTATAGCTTATAAAGTTCAGATACATAGAAATATGTACTTCTGAAAATCATAGATGGGTAAGACATCATTTAAAAATAGTTTTTAATGCAAAATCTGTCTTTTAAGCTAATCAGAGGATGTAACTAAGAGCAGAACAGTAGCTTCAGGGTGTCAGAGAGATGGGACAGATCTACGGGTGCAGACTGACTTACACTCTCTCAGGTCCCCAACAGACAAAATATACAAAGCACACAATTTATTGTTATTATTTTAGTTTTTTGAGACAGGAATTTTTGTGTAACCTTGGCTGTCCTGGGAGTAGCTCTGTAGACCGGGCTGGCCTCAGAGATCTGCTTGCCTCTGCCTCCCAAGTGCTGGAATTAAAAGTATGTTCCACCATGCCTGGCTCAACAAATTATTTTTATGTAACTATTCATACTTCTCTAGTTTACCTTTTTGTTTTTCCTTTTCTTTTCTTTCTTTTTTTTGTGGTCTTTTGAGACAGGGTTTCTCTGTGTAGCCTTGGCTATCCTGGAATTCACTCTGTAGACCAGGGCAGCCTCAAACTCACAGAGATCTGTCTGCCTCTGCCTCCTGAGTGCTGGGATCAAAGGAGTGGCCCCACAACTCCAGCTTAGTGCATTCAGTTTTTAAATTATTACTGTGAAGAAGATGGACCCTACCTCTTGTTTCCTTGGTAACACTAGAAAGGTAAGCATCAGCATCACTACACCTTAGGATTTAAATTATTATATAAGAAGGTGGAGTTGTCTGGTATTTATTGGGGCCCATTGTTGGGAACAGAGGGCCTTAAGGGGCCGGTTTATATTTAGATAACATGATGCTGATGTGGATATCTAACATGGACCAAGATAGCTTATTGGATGCTGGGATGGGGGCAGGGGGTGACGCATGCCTTTAATCCCAGTACTTGAGAGGCAGAGACAGATGAATGTCTGAGTTTGAGGCCATCCTGGTCTACAGAGCCAGTTCCAGGACAGCCAGAGCCACACAGAGAAACCCTGTCTCAACACTCACACCCCGCCTATAAATAGTTATTGGAGTTAGGGTATAACTATGAGTCAGCACATAATGGCTGGTACTGAATGTTCAGGGAACCCCAAAGTAAATAGTTGTGTCAATTACTAGATAACACATTGTAGCAGAATGACACTTCCATGTGGGTTCTGCATAAATGTGGTCTTGAAGGCAGAAGCCTGAGCCTTTGTCTTTGCTTACCTGCCTATGTGTATCTGTCTGTAAACCTGTATGCATGCAGCCTGTGTCTGTCTGGATACCTGGCAGCAGCTGCCTGCCTAATGACTACCTGCCTAACAATCTGTGTGCTGGTGAACAAAATATGTCTTATCTGCCTGCAGCTCCTTGATCTATGACACTCTTCCTCTTCTAGCCAGGAGCTGGGACATCACACCTATTCATGAAAAGCTACTACTTCCTCCTGCTCAAGAGATTGGAATCAAAGTTCTGTCTCTAACTCTGGGTAGAGATTTGATTTCCCAATTGACCTAACATTACAACACTCTGTATTACTATCTCCTCAGGAGTTAATCAGTTGTGGATCACCTCAGCTGGCCAGGAGTCAGCCCCAAGAAAGTCTAACTTTATCTACCTGAGTTCCCTTGATCACCCTCCAAGGCTGAAAGTGGGATCCCTAAAGCCCTCTGTACTCAATGCCTAATCTCCCAGACCCCTCTTAATTTTACTCTTACCCCTCACCTCTATCTAGGTGTCCTTTGGTGACGTCTTTTTCACACTATACCTGGCTGGTTTTAAGGACCCTTGGATAGGCCCACCACAGCAGATGACTATACCCAACAGAAAGAAGCCAGGTTGAGCATCATCTAAATCCCTGATGGTGGCTAGGCTTTCCTCTTCAGAGTGGGTGTGATGGCTAGTCTCATATCAATTCAACACAAGTTGGAGTTATCTGGAAGGAGGGAACTTCGATTGAGAAAATGCCTCTGTAAGATCCAGCTATAGGGCATTTTTCTTAATTAGTGATTCATTGGGAAGGGGCCAGCCCATTGTGGATGGTACTGTCCTTAGAGGCTCTGGATCAACCCAAGCAGACACAAGAGGTTCTGCAAAGCAAGACTTCTTACTGAACAGCACTACAGAAGCCTGATCAATCAGGGTGACAGAACAGACTTGGGAGCTGAACTGTGACCCCGAACATTCATTTCAGAAAGTATTTAAACAGAAATCCCACAAATATCCATGCCCAAGTTACAGTTCCATTTTTGGAGCAATCAGGATTTAATAATTAGGGGCTTTCCCTATGTGTTCCATCAGTCAAACAATATAGAAGGTAAGCTTTTCAGTCCAACCAATCAGACTCATTTGTTCTTTCTGTTGTTAGGAACAATCATGATTGTTTATAGAGAACTAGAGATGCATAACGACTATTTCTATGGTTTAAGGAGGAGGTAAGTCAGCCATTGGAAGGTTCTCAGCTCACCTAGGGTTTGGGAACCTGACTTTGTCTCACCCTACAGGTAAAGTGGAGTCTGAAGTCAAAATGACAGTACTTACACAAGGTGCTTTTTGCCTCTTCCCAACAGTGTCATCTCTGGGATGATGGTGTTGGGTTCTATAAGAAAGCAGGTTGTGCAAGTCATGGGGAGCAAGCCAGCAAGCAGCACTCCTCCATGACGTCTGCATCAGCTCCTGCCTCCAGGTTTCTGCCCTGTCTGACTTCATTCAAAGATGCAAAGATGAATAGAAATATGGATGTGTAAGCCAAATAAACTCTTTCCTCCTCAGCTTGCTTTTTGGTCATGGTGTTTTGTCACAGCAATAGAAGCCCTAAAGTGGAAATAGGGCAGAATGTTTAAAGATAGGGGCCTTGACTTGTATCCTTGGCCAAAAGTCCAAAATGTGCTTTGTTTTGTCTTGACTGAAGTCCAGACATGTCAAAAATATTTGAGTCCCTTATTCCTGCTCTGGTTCCTAAATACTTTTAGTATTTTGATTTCTGAAGTTGTGAAACAGGGATAGCAATACCAGCCTTGGGGGCACCTCAAATATCAGCTTTGCTATTTACTCCTTAGAAAAAGTAGAGGTATCTAGGCTTTGTTGAGGCCTATTAATGCAAAGCTACTACTACCTTTTGTTTAAAAGAATGAGTTACCTCTGGGGTTCATGTGGCTTGGGGTGACTGGACACTGTGTTCCTGGGTCTTAGTCACTCAAATTTGAAAGTCCCTGAAAGCTGTGGCTACAACACAATGTTGACTGATTAGAATTTCAATGCCGGCAGTCGGCTCCGCGGCCGCGGGGCTCAGCGTGGCCGCGGCGGGACCTGTGGCTTCTCCCGCCGCGGGGCGACCGGAAGCGCCGCTCCCCGCCGCTGGCTCCGCCAGCGAGTGGCCTTTTGCAGCCGCCGGAGGACGAGCTAAAACTTTTCAGCGCGGTGAGGAGCCACTCGCAAGGAATTAAAGATGAGTAAGAGCAAAGATGACGCGCCTCACGAACTGGAGAGCCAGTTTATTTTACGACTGCCTCCAGAATATGCCTCTACTGTGAGGAGGGCCGTGCAGTCTGGACACGTCAACCTGAAAGACAGGCTCACTATTGAGTTACACCCCGATGGGCGTCACGGCATTGTCAGAGTGGATCGAGTTCCCCTGGCCTCAAAGTTGGTAGATCTGCCTTGTGTCATGGAAAGCTTGAAAACCATTGATAAAAAAACCTTTTATAAGACGGCGGATATCTGTCAGATGCTTGTATCCACAGTGGATGGCGACCTCTACCCTCCTGTGGAGGAGCCAGTTGCCCCCGCAGACCCCAAAGCAAGCAAGAAAAAAAAGATAAGGACAAAGAGAAGAAGTTTGTTTGGAACCATGGAATCACTCTACCTCTAAAGAATGTCAGAAAGAGAAGGTTCCGGAAGACAGCCAAGAAGAAGTACATCGAGTCTCCCGATGTGGAGAAAGAAGTGAAGAGGTTGCTGAGCACTGACGCAGAAGCTGTCAGCACCCGCTGGGAGATAATTGCCGAAGATGAAACAAAGGAGACAGAAAATCAGGGCCTCGATATCTCTTCTCCAGGAATGTCTGGCCACAGGCAGGGCCACGACTCTCTAGAGCACGATGAGCTTCGAGAGATATTCAACGACCTCAGCAGCAGCAGTGAGGATGAGGAGGACGTGAACATCGTCGACACCGAGGAAGATCTGGAGAGACAGCTGCAAGACAAGCTCAACGAGTCCGATGAGCAGCACCAGGGGGACGAAGGAACCAGCCAGCTGGTTATGGGGATTCAGAAACAGATTGACAGCATGAAAGGCAAGCTGCAGGAGACCCAAGACAGGGCGAAGCGCCAGGAGGACCTCATCATGAAGGTAGAGAACCTGGCCCTCAAGAGCAGGTTCCAGGCTGTCCTGGATGAACTCAAACAGAAGGAAGACAGGGAGAAAGAGCAGCTCAGCTCTTTGCAGGAAGAGCTAGAATCACTCCTCGAGAAGTGAGGACGTGCATTTTATTTTCATAGTGAGGTCTCAAAGTTGTTCTCATTCCCTAAAATGCTAGGAGTCGTGTTGAATTTTGTTGTTTTCAGAACTGCTGTGCCAGGTTTTTGTTCTTTAGGAAGTAGGATTGCGTATGTAGGTAAGTTGTTAGTAAGATAGTGAAGAGTGGAGCTCTAATCACTTCACCATAGGTCTTTGTTACCATTTGCCTCTTTTCCAGACGGTTCCATTCCTGTTCTTTGGTGCTAACATTAGTAAGAAACTAGCCTACAGGCAGCGAAGTTAGTTTATTTTTTTAAATTTAATTTAATTTTTTAAAATAGATGTATGCAGTAGCTATCTTATTAGCTACTCAGCAAGTTTCCATGTATAGAAATGTATATTATTGCATAAAGTTGTTTCTTGGACAATAAAAGTTACTAATTTTCAAAAAAAAAAAAAAGAATTTCAATGCCAGTGGAGAGGTTGGAGCCTAGTTAATACAGGACTAAGAAGAGAAAAACCACACCATTTATTACCTCTACATTCACGTGAGGAGTTTTACAAGAAAGTTAACTGCGAAGAAATGACCAAAGTATGACACTTTTATACTTTTTATACAAAATACAGTAGCCTGTAAAATCTGATGGGACAAAGATATCTGGACTAGGGGCAGTAAACGCTAGAGGCATCATGAGAAGATATATGCGAGCCCATAAAAGTAGTCAGAAGACAAGTTATTTATTCAGACCTGGGACAACCCAGAGCTGGTATCTTGTGGGGAAAACATTTGTACTCATGGAATCGTTATGGCTTGCTGCTTATAGGAAAAGACAGGCCAAATGGTCTTTTCCAAAGCTGTCACAGGGACTCAACCTTTGGACATTGTGACATGGTGCTATCATCTGCAGTTTTTGCTGGGGAATCACAGTGGGGTTAGAAAAAAATCACAAGAAAATGTCATGTTTTAGGTATGATTATGGTTTTGTGTTGGGCTGCTTTAGCATGTGTGCTTGGGAAGACACCAGT
This sequence comes from Mesocricetus auratus, assembly GCF_017639785.1. Taxonomy (NCBI): domain Eukaryota; kingdom Metazoa; phylum Chordata; class Mammalia; order Rodentia; family Cricetidae; genus Mesocricetus; species Mesocricetus auratus. Next base: position 79,105,983 of record NW_024429190.1, read on the forward strand.
GAGTACTTCCTTCAGGGATTCCAAATGATCAGTATGCCATTTTGGTGCATTTTCAGATGGTCTATGCTACCTACTTTTGTAGGATGTAGATGCCAGCATTTTAGCTGGGGCCTTTTCTTGAAAGATTTGAGTGTGGGACTTTGAAGAAAACAAGGTGTGTGCTAGGTGGCTCCTGAGCAAAGCCTATTCCACATTCCTGGCCAGTAGCAGCTGGGGATCAGGCATTGAAATGGGACTTACTGGGCAGTGCCAGGAGGCCAGGCTGCCACAGTGGAAGGTCAGGATGGAGGAGAAGCTGGACACATGGAGCCTTCCAGATTGCTTGAAACACTCCCCTGGGAGCCAGAAGATGGCTCTATGAAGGATGGCAAGATCTGCTTAAAACTGTTGCAGGACTGTTCTTGTTTTATTGAGGAGGTACAGGGGCCAGCAACAGGGTGAGGACTCTGCAATAATCCAGGGAAAGGCAAGAATCTTCCCAGGCAAAACATGGCAAACTTGCTGGAACCAGGGAATGGGGTCAATGATGATGAGTGCCAGTTCCAGATTGGAATCAGGTGGGCACCATCACAGTGTGTATGGAAGAGGGTGCAGGCCCTGCAGTGGATCCAGTCCTAGCAGGTTTCTGTTGGAAAAGAGGGAATGAAGTTGTAAGCCTTGTGTCTGTGGTAGTTTGAATATAATTGGCCCCCATAATCTCATAGGGAGAGGCTCTATTAGGAGGTGTGGCTTTCTTGGAGTGTCTAAGGCCTTGTTGGAGGAAACATGACACTGTGGGGGTGGGCTTTAAAGTTTCCTATGCTCAGGATACTGCCCAGTGTCTCAGTTGGCTTCCTGTTATTTGTAAGATATAGGACTCTTGCTGTTTACCATCAGCCTTCCGATGATCTGCCCACGCAACTAGCTGAGTCCAGGGAACTGCACACTGCAGCTCCCATCCCAGCAGGAGCCAGCCTGCCCAGAGACTGCCAGCTTCCAAGTCCCATTCTCCACCCACTGGACAGGCGAGGTGAGCCTAACTTTCAGTGCCCTGAGCAGAACCACTGGAGACCTGAGGACTGTGCACGTCGGATCCCAGCCTGATGGGATTCAGCCTGCCCAGAGACTGCCAGTTTCCAAGTCCCATTTTCCACCCATGGGACAGGTGAGGTAAGCATGGGACTGTCTCCAGCCTGCCTTCCAGTACCCTGAGCAGACCTTCCTGAGACCTAGGGACTAGGCAAGGCAGCTCCCATCTCATGGGATTCATCCCACTCAGAGACTGCCAACACCACAATCCCTTTCTCCACTCACGGGGTTAGAAAGGCCTGGGCCTGTTTACAGCCTGCCTTCCAGTGATCTGTGCACAACTAACCAAGATCAGGGAACTGCACACTGCAGCCACCATCCCGGCAGAAGCCAGCCCACCCAGAGACTGCCAGCTTCCAAGTCCCACTCCCCACCCATGGAACAAGCAAGGGTCCAGCCTACCCAGAGATTGCCAGCACCCTGATACTAGGACAGCCTGCATCCATGCAAGAGGAAAGTCACCAGGGTACTGTACCTGCTCTCACCCACTGGAAAGGAACAGTAGTCACATACCCACCAGGAGAAGAAGAGATTCCTTCTGTACCCACAGGAAGAAATGATGGGAAGGAGACAATATAAAAACACACCCACCAACCGAAAAACCAATGTGACACCACAAGAGACTAGAGAATCTATACCCACAAGACCTGAGCAGCCCATTGCAGATGAAGCAGATGAGAAAGACCTTAAAAACAATTTCATGAAAATGATAGAGGCCCTCAAAGAGGATATGAAAAAATCCCTTAAAGAAATGGAAGAAAAAACAAACCAAAATATGCAAGAAATGGAAGAAAAAATGAACCAAAAAATCCAACAAGTACAAGAAAGAGAGGAAAAGACAAAGTAAAAATGGCAAGAAACAATCCAAATAGTGCAAGGGTTGAAAGCTGAAATAGAGACAATAAAAAAAACCACAGTCTGAAGTAATGCTGGAAATAGAAAAGCTGGGAAAACGGTCAGGTACTACAGATGCAAGCATTCCTGGGTCAAAGAAGAAATAAAAAAAGAAATTAAAGACTTCCTAGAATTCAATGAGAATGAAGACACAACATACCCAAACTTATGCCAGGAGGACTAGATGCCAGGAGGAGTAGATGCCAGGAAATAATCAAATTGAGGACTGAAATCAATAAAGTAGAAACTAGGAAACAATACAAAGAATCAATATAATGAAGAGTTGGTTCTTTGTGAAAATAAACAAGATAGACAAACCTTTATTCAAACTTACAAAATGGCAGAATGTGAACATCCAAATTAACAAAATCAGAAATGAAAAGGGGGACATAACAATGGACACTGAGGAAATCCAGAGAATCATCAGGTCATACTTTGAAAACCTGTACTCCACAAAATTTGGAAATCTAAAGGAAGTGGACAATTTTCTGGATAGATATCACTTGCCAAAATTAAATCAAGAATAGATAAGCAATTTAAATAGACCTATAACCCCTAAGGAAATAGAAACAATCATCAAAAGTCTTCCAAACAAAAACAGTCCAGGGCCAGATGGCCTCAGTGCAGAATTCTACCAGAAATTCAAAGAACAGCTTATACCAATTCTTCTCAAAGTATTCCACACAATAAAAGCAGAAGGGTCTTTGTCAAACTCTTTCTAGGAGGCTTCAGTAACCTTGATACCCAAGCCACACAAAGACACAACTAAGAAAGAGCACTTCAAACCAATATCCCTCATGAACATTGATGCAAAAATACTCAATAAAACACTGAGAAGTCAGATCCAAGAACACATCAGAAAACGTATCCACCATGATCAAGTAGACCTCTTTCCAGGGATGCAGGGATGGTTCAATATACGAAAATCCATCAATGTAATTTACCATATAAACAAGCTAAGAAACAAAAATCACATGATCATCTCACTAGATGCTGGAAAAGCCTCTGACAAATCCAACACCCCTTCATGATAAAGGTCTTGGAGAGATCTAGGATAACAGGAACATACCTAAACGTAATAAAAGCTATATACAGCAAACCAACAGCCAACGTCAAACGAAATGAAGAGAAACTCAATGCAATTCCTCTAAAATCAGGAACAAGACAAGGCTGTCCACTCTCTCCATATCTTTTGAATATTAAGTTCTAGCTAGAGCCATGTGACAACAAAAGGAGATCAAGGGGATACAAATTGGAAAAGAAGAGATCAAACTTTCACTATTTGCAGGTGATATAATAGTTTACATGAGTGACCCAAAAAACTCTACCAGGGAACTCTTACAGCTGATTAACACCTTCAGCAATGTGGCAGGATACAAGATCAACTCAAGAAAATCAGTAACCCTACTATATACAGATGATAAAAGGGCTGAGAAAGAAATCAGAGAAACATCACCCTTTACAATAGCCACAAACAACATAAAATACCTTGGGGTAACCCTAACCAAACAAGTGAAAAACCTGTATCACAAGAACTTTGAGTCTTTAAAGAAAGAAATTAAAGAAAATACCAGAAAATGGAAAGATCTCCCATGCTTTTGGATGGGTAGGATCAATATAGTAAAAATAGCAATCTTACCAAAAACAATATACTGATTTACCACAATCCCCATTAAAATCCCAGCACAATTCTTCACAGACCTTGAAAGAACAATTCTCAACTTTATACGGAAAAACCAGAGACCCAGGGTAGCTAAAACAACCCTGTTCAACAAGGCAACATCTGGAGGCATCAACATCCCTGACTTCAAGCTCTATTACAGAGCTATAGTCCTGAAAACAGCTTGGTATTGGCACAAAAATAGACATAGACCAATGGAATAGAACTGACCACCCTGACATTAAACCATACATGTATGAACACCTGATCTTTGACAAAGAATTGCTGCATCTTGTGGTAAACTGATTCCCATTTTCCTGAGGAATCTCCATACTTATTTCCAAGTGGCTGTACCAGTTGGCACTCCCACCAGCTGTGAAGGAATGTTCCCCTTTCTCCACAGCCTCTCCAGTATAAACTGTCATTGGTGTTTTTGATTTTAGGAATTCCACTCTTAGTGATATATCCAAAAGATGCACATTCATACAACAAGGACGTCTGTTCCACTATGTTCATAACAGCATTATTTATAATAGCCAGAACCTGGAAGTAACCTAGATGCCCCTCAACTGAAGAGTGGATAGAGAAAATGTGGTACATTTACACAATGGAGTATGGAAATAAACAATGGAATCTTAAAATTTACAGGCAAATGGATCGCACTAAAAGAAACCATCCTGAGTGAGGTAACCCTGTCACAAAAAGAGAAATATGGTATGTACTCACTCATATATGGATTTTAGACATGAATCAGGGGAGTGCCAGCATACAGTCTCACAGCCAGAGAGTCTGGGAAACAGAACCTTCATCCCATGTGGAAAGCATGGGACTGACCCAGATCCCCTGAATGTGGGTGTCAGTTAGGAGGCCTAGGTAATCTATGGGACCTTAGGTAGTATTTATCCCTGGTATACAAGTAGACTTTGAGTACCCATGCCAGAATGAGGGATGCTCTCTCAGCCTGAACTCTTGGGGGAGGGCCTGGATGAAATGACAGACTCTGGAGATCCACCATGGAGGGCCTTACCCTCCCTGGGTATCAGAGCAGAGACTGGGTGGATGGTTGGGGGGCCTGGTGGGGAGGGCAGGGGAGGAAGGGAGGAAGAGGGAGGTGTGATTGACATGTGAAACTAGCTTGTTTCTAACTTAAATTAAAAAGTTAATTAATTAATTAATTAAAAAATAGGACTCAGCTACTATTCCAGCACCCTGTCTGCCTGCATGCTGCCCATCATGATGATAATGGACTGAGCCCCTGAAACTGTTAGTAAGTTACCCCAATTACATGTTTTCCTTATGAGTTGTCATAGTCACAGTGTCTCATCACAGAAATAGAAACCCTAACTAGACAGTGTCAGTTAGGAAATGTGAGTAACAGACTTACAGTGGCTTAAACAAACAGGAATTTATTTTTATTTACAAGCAGTTCAGAAATGGAGAGCTGTTGGCACTTGCTTGGTCAAATGATCACAAGGCTTAATGTATCTGTTGGCCTTTTCCTCAGGTGGAACATGGTGTCTAATGTTCCAGGCATCATATCCCTAGTCAAGCAGAGCGAGCCTCTCAGCAAAGCATAGCATTTTCTAGTAGCTTCTGAGACTTCCGCTTCAATGTCATTGGCTATACCTGGTCACATGGTCACCCAAACCTGCAGAGAAGGCTGCGAGAGTGAGAATTTGTATTTATAGTCTCTAGTGGGACATGGTGAGAAAGATTGCATTGATTCGCAAGAGCATCAAGGTGTCTGCCATGGTTCTCCTGGGTGACCTGCCGTGAGGTCCCTTGTGCTTTGGGGTGTCATCTCTGTGACTTGCAATTTCCTCCAAGTATGTCAGAACACCAGACATATCTGTAGAGAGGCAATCCTCGGTATATTTAGGAAACACACATGTTCAGCATAACACCTCGCCAGCAGATAACTAAGACAGCTTCACTGCATTTAGACCCCCTTAGAGCTGGAACACACCACATGCATGTGTACATACATGCACGAGAGAGAGAGAGAGAGAGAGAGAGAGAGAGAGAGAGACAGAGACAGAGAGACAGAGAGACAGAGAGACAGAGAGTCTGTTTACACATCTATGCTGGCACCATGCACAAGGAAGAGACAGACTCTCCATTTGTTGGCACACCCACACGCTGTCCTCCTCTCATTTCCTGGAGCCAGAGCACCCAGCACACCCACAGGGAGATCTGAGTGTCTCTGACAGTGCCGTCCCTTCAGCAAAGGGCTTGAAAGCTGAGGCATGGGTTTCATTTTTCAGGGGGAAGCATTCAGGCCTTTCTGTAGGTCTTCAAAAATGGTGTAGGAGAAGAGTGGGGGTGATCCAGATGGAGGCGGTGTTCAGGTGATAGTAGCTGGCAATGTTGACCCTAAGAGGCCATTCCATCACCAAAGCTCTCTCTTTCCAGAGCCAATTGGGAATCCTATATTTGCTTTCCAAAAAGCTAAGATTTCTTTTTCTTTTCATTTTTTGATGGAATTATATTGTGGTAAAGAATGAAGATTGGCAGTTACAATCACAAGGCCGTTTCGATTTGCTAGGTTGGAGCTTTCCAGGCATTTCTCTCTCTCTCTCTCTCTCTCTCTCTCTCTCTCTCTCTCTCTCTCTCTCTCTCTCTGTTTGTCTGTCTGTCTATCTGTCTGTCTGTCTCTGTGTGTGTGTGTGTGTGTGTGGTGGGAGGGGCTATGGATATTGAATGAAGAATTTTAGGAACTTTAGAGATGGCACTGGGAACCTCCAGGCCAGAGAGTCCAGAGAGTTGTGTATTTCTAAAATACACCACTCTTGGGTGCTTCAGCCTAGCTGTCTACTCAAACCAATGTCCTGGGCCCTGGGCTTCCCCGGGGAGTGTGTGAGACATGCCCCTTGCAGGGATTCCTCATAGGACTCTGATTTGTATGTGTGGAAAGTGTGCTGTTCTATGCTGGAAGCTGAGCAATGGGGTGAGATGTCCTTAGCAATTCAGGGAGGGCAGAGCAGGAGGAAAAAAGCCAAAGCCTGAGGCAAGTGGACAAGGCCCCAAGCTGCCTCAGTTAGGCCTCTTCCCACTTGGCCTGCCATGCCCTTCCTCGCCGCAGTCAGGTCCCTTCTTTGCTCTGGGAGTTCCAAGATATTCTTGGCCTCAGGCCAACCCTGAACTGAGATACTCCCAACACTAGGAGCTGGGCTGCTCCCAAAGCAGGGGCCTGCTGGGAAGCTAAGGCAGAATGTGGGGACACTGGCCCTCCTTCCCCTTCTGCTAGGGAAGCTTACTCAGTGAGTTGGAGCTGGGAGGGCACCTGGGGAGGCCTTTACTGGTGGTGGCTTCTTAGCACCGAAGGCTAGGTGCTCAAAAGGAGAAGTCCAAACAGAGATTTCCCTGTGGGGGGTGAGTGGGCGGGGATGCCCCAGCTTCCCAGAGATAGTCAGCCTCTGGTCTGCCTTGCTGATATCACTGTGTGTGCCAGGGCCTTCTGGTTCAGGAGGGCTGGAGGAGGGTCTGGGCCAGAGTGAGTGGCAGGAGCTGAGTGGAGGGAACTTTACAGCGCTCTCTCATCCGTGGCGATTCTGCGTAGGTTTTCCCGGACTCTGATGAACTCCGGAGCATGGTCCTCTTCTCTCTGTGGTGGGTTTTCCAGCTGGAGAAGAGAGACACTGGTGAATTTGGCAGTACTGGGGGGGCCTCCTATTTTCAAAAGCCATGGTGATGGACCAAAGGCCCTGTCAGTGGGAAAGCAGAAGCACCCTGGGGGTGGGTTTTACAAACCATCCCAAAGTGGTAGTGGGGGTGGTAGGGTGTATCAGGAGAGTAGATGCAAGAGAGAGGGGGGGGGTCAGGATTAACACTAAGAAAAGAAAAGAAACAAAACCCTACCCTCACTTCAGGAAACATCAAAACAGTGTGCATGAGGAAATCCTACCTGTCTTAATTTAAGAAAGGCAGTGCTGGAGAGAAGACACTGTGCAACAGGGTTCAAGCAGAGTTGTGTTTTTTTGCTTGTTTTTTTAATTAGGGAAAGGGATCATAAAAAGGGGAAAGGGGATGTCGGAGACCAGCCAACCAGCCTCCGGGGACAGGAGCAGTGGGAGAGAGGAAAGATGAAAGAAGAGGGAGGGAGGGAAGGATGGAGGGAGAGAGGAGAACAAACAGAGAGAGGGAGAGAAAGGAGAGGAGGGTGGGAGGTGGGCAGGGCCCTTTAAAAAGGGAACACAGTGAATATGCGCAGGAGGTGCTCTTAGTGGCTGCAGCTGAGGGCATATCCTGTCAGAACCCCAAGAACAAGGCACTATACTGAATACTAACACCACCATCTCTGAAGGTGGGCAGGGGGTGGGGTAATGTGTAAATGACCTCCTAAGGGTCAGGCTGCTGGGGTTTTGAGCCCTGGACCTGTTCCAGCTCTCTAGCCCAGGTCCGTTGGTGAGCGCTTTCCTCTTCCTTAATGAACTTCCTCCCTGCCACCATGTACATCCCGGCCAATTCTCCCAGGATACAAGAACCTGGAAATCTTAGTGAATATCCTCTGTACCCACACAGGACAGAGTAAGAGACCAGGTCCTCCTTGGGAAGTTTGGTTCACACTGTTTATTCTTCTGGTCTCAGACCCCCGACCTCTAAAATGGAAATGGCCTCTGCTCTCACATCAGATCTAACTTGCAGGCATGGACCTCTCAGGAAAGCAGGGTCAGAGAAGTGAAGCCATTGCTAGAGCCACACAGCAGGCCAGAGGCAGATTCCTGGTGCATCGCCATCCTTCCCTTGGGGCCTTGGAGGAGGCTTAGACTGCAGCTGCTACCCGCTTACCCACCTGATTGAGTCTCTGCTGCCTTCTCAGCAGCTCCTGCTTGAAAGGGCACTGAAGGCGCTTAGCCTCCAGCTCCTCCTCCTTCTTCTTGATCAGCTGATTCCGGCGTCGGTGCTCCAGGACTCGCTGCAGCTCAGGTTTGCTGTCCACCCCCAGGCCCCTGGAGAGGCAGGGAGCTATCAGGAGACTCCCTTTCCCACCTTCCCAGTCTGGGCGGGCAGTTTGCGGGGATGCCAAGCCGCCATTGTCTCCTACAGTGCTTGGGCAACACTGGAGGGGGTGCCCTCACTGTCCCACGCTACAGAGAAAGGCAAAGAGCCACTGCCTTCAGAACAGCAAGGCAGGTTGTGGCTGCAACAGGAGAATTTCAGCCCAGGCCACAGAGACCAGGTGACATGTGGTTGCTTTATATTTTACGAGAGCTTCTGAAGATGGAAATGATGGGCTGGGCTCTCTTGAATTCTCCCAGGAGTTAATTTCCTTACAAGGACATCTATTTATTCCCATTCTCCAAGTCAACTTTTTTTTTCAAAGTCTAGGAGACAAGAAACAACGCCTGGTTTTCATGTTTCCTTGATTATCAGTCACATGTAATAATCTTTAAAATGTTTCTAGCATTTGCATTTGTCCTTTTGCAAATTAATTATTATTTTTTTCCTTGTAGACTAAGGCACATGAATATATTAATATTTATATTATATGTGTAATTTTCAATATAACTTATTTATATTGCAGATATTTCAGGTTGTTTGAAGCTATTTTTCATTGTGGTGGTATTTTTGATGCGTTTAAATGAATGAACACTACAAAAACAACTTAGAACATGATAATGTTCCAATATTAAGTGAACACAAACCCATAAACAGCCCACAGTGTAAGGGGTTGTAAGTTGGTCTCAGAATGGAAATCATAACCAGCTCTAATACAACTGGTCAGCAGAGGGCAGTACGACTACCTTCAGCCTGGGCCGTGTGCGCAGAATCCTCACAGTGGCTCCTCAACTACCCTCTCCTACACTTGACACCCTGTGATTGCTGATTGCAGACATGCAGTTGCCCAGATTCCCCCTCGGCAATTCCGTATCACTGCTGTCCTCTTGCCCAATAGGGGAACATGGCTGTGAGAGAACCTTCACTGCCTGATACCGCAGCAGCATCTGTGTGCTCCCTAATTCTCTCTGCTGACTCAGCCCATCTCCCACCAGGGCGGCTCCCGTCCCTGCTTTAGGCCATTCAGGAATCATCTCTTCCATGAATTCGTTTAGACAGCCCCACACGCCCAGTGCCTCCTCTGGGGTCCCACATGCCTCTAAAGCCTCCACCAAGGCACACACTGTCCTGCCTGAAATTCTTCCGTTCTCCTCTGGGAGGGCAGGAACTGGGCTTCCTTTTGTATCCTAGCTGAGGACATGGTGCCCTTCACACAACAGGTGTTGAGTAAGTTTGTTGCATCTGTGGCATCCAAGCATGCATGCAGCAAGTGACAGGGAGAGAGGATGTGGCTTTCAGGGTCTCCCAGTTTTGTTTTCTGGTAACCCTGTAGGACTCCAGAGAATGGCCAGGCCAACCTCCCGAGGGAGCATTTCTCTAAGCACAACAGGTCTGTGCAGGGTATCACTGGGCCAGGCAACTGGGTGCCATTTACCTTCTGTGGTTCATGAGCAGCTCCCGGTGTAGCTCCTGGTGACTTCTGGAGGCCTTCACAGGGTTCAGCAGCTTTTTGGGTTTGATGAGCTCTGGATTCCAATCTCTATATTCTGGGCGAGCCATGAGTCCCCCAATGTCTACTCTCTCCCTCTGGATCTCCGAGTACATTGATGCTGCAGTGATAGGTAATTAAGTTACTTCAAGGTTGTCCACAGTCCTACCCACTCCTTGGGGGTACAGCTTAGTGGGGGATTCTCTTACATGGACCTTGGCTTCTATGCAACTTGGGTAGGCTATCTGGCCATCTGACTCTTGCTTTCTGCCTCTCTGTTGTGGGAAACACCTGCGTTGAATGGTTGTAGTGACTACTGGAAATGATGTTTGTAAAGTATGTGGGGTAGAGAAATAAAATGACACCAAGGCTCAAAATATGGGCTGTCATGGGACTGGAGAGGTGGTTCATTTTGGAAAGTGTTTGCCTTGCAAGCATAAGGACCTGAATTAGATTCCCAGCACCCGTGGAAAAAGTGTGGCATGATGCTGCGTGCTTGGAATTCCAGCACTGTGAGGTAGAGACAGGTTAATCCCTCAAGCTCACTGGCTAGCCTATTGATCCTAATGAGTGAGCTCCATGTCCCAGTGAGAGACCCTGTTTCAAGATGCAAGGCAGAGCCTGAGGAATGACATCTGAGGATGACCTCTGGCCTCCACATGTATATGTACACATGCACATCTGCATATACATACACACCAAAGAGCATATATATGGCTTCTCACTGACTGTGCTGATAGTTTTATGTTAACCCGATACAAACTAGAGTTATCTGAGATGGGGAAAACCTCGATTGAGAAAATCTCTCCATAAGACCTAGTTGTAGGCAAGCCATACAATGAGTGTGGGAGGTCCTAGACCATGGTGGGCAGGGCCATCCCTGGGCTGATGGTTCTGGGTGCTATAAGAAAGCAGGCTGAGCAAGCCATGGGGAGCAAGCCAGTGAGCGGCACCCTCCATGGCTTCTGCATCAGCTCCTATCTCTAGGTTCCTACCTTGTTTGAGCTCCTGTCCTGACTTCCTTCGATAATAAACAGTGCTGTGGATGTGTCAAGCAAATAAACCCTTTCCTCCCCAAGTTGTTTTAGGTCATGGTGTTTCATCACAGAAATAGTAACCCTGACTAGGACACTGACAGAAGAAAAAAATTCTCCAAAGAAAAAGGATTATGTTTGAGTCTCTGCTTTTCAACAAGCTTGTACTAGAAAAGAAAAAGGCATAAAGGTGTGAGTGTGTATGTGTGTGTATCTGTAGCTGTTGACAATTTAGATAAATGCCATGGTAAAAACAAGACATCATTCCTTATTGCCACACTCCCTAGCCATAGTTGCCAAGTTGCTGGTAGGATGCAGCTTTCCCCCTTTTTCCACACCAGAGAGAAGTATGTGAAATGCATGGGCTGCTGTGTCCCTCTTACAAAGGGATGACAGTCATCTTGTCTGCCAAGCTCATGTGTGTCTGCTCTTCATCCCACTTCTACCAGAGGGCTGGAACTTTTCAACATATTTCAGATCTAGGCAGGAAGGCTTCTCTGCCACAGACAGCTTCCCTGTTCTTGAAATGCTTTAGAGAGAGGAGAAGAGGGAGGGGAGGGGAGAGGAGGGCAGGGGAGGGGAGAGGGGAGAGAAGAGGAGTGGAGAAAAGAGAAAGGGAAGGGAGGGGGAGAGGAGGAGAGGAGAGGAGAGTTCTTTAAAAAACAAGTCACAACCCCAGCAACAGAAAAGTATTAACCATCTGAAGGTATTCTGGTGGTAGCCAGGTGAGGTGTCATTATGTAGAAATACCAGCTTTTTAAATTAAAAATATTTTTCATTCAATATATTCTGGTCAGTTTCCCCCTTCCCATCTCCTCCTGTCTCCTCCCACCTACCCATCTACCCAACTCCATGCCTTCTTTCTCTTGCTTTTGTTGGGGGCACAGAAGTCCTTGTGCACTAAGGGAACAAGGAATGCTAATCACACAGGGGTGTCTCCTCAATGGAGGAGAAAAAAAATCAAATACCTGTGTTCCATCCAGAAGACTGGGAGTGGATTTTGTTAAGGACATAGTGACCTTTTTATGCATCTGTGGAGGCAGACCTCACCCACCCTCTGCTATAGAGGCAGACCTCACCCACCCTCTGCTATAGAGGTAGACCTCACCCACCCTCTGATATAGAGACAGACCTCACCCACCCTCTGCTATAGAGGCAGACCTCGCCCACCCTCTGCTATAGAGGTAGACCTCATCCACCTTCTGCTATAGAGGCAGACCTCACCCTCTGCTGTAGAGGCAGACCTCATCCAAATCCCCAGAATAATTATCCCAGACTCTTTCCTCCGTAGACCATTACCCATCCTTAGGGAAGACGTCACAAGTACTTTACAGCCTGCTGACCTTTATTAGACCACATTAGATTCTAGGCCTATTAGCCATAGAACCCACCCTCATGGTCGCATGTACTTTGTAAAGGAGTCTTTTATGTAATCACACCTTAAACTTTATTGTGTGGCTGGAGTGGGAATGATTGGATGAATTGGTCCCCAGAAACCTTTTCCCAAATGGTACTGTTTTAAATATGCCGACAGTGAACCGCCTGACATTAGACTGCCCTGGGCTGAAGAAGTCAATCTACAACAGGTTTTCATTCTTATCCCTTTGTATGGTTTGCTTCCCTCTATGACACCTGCAGGAACCCCCTCATCTCTTCAAAAAACAAAAACAAAAAAACAAATGGCACATTTTTTAAAAATCTGAATAAAAACCAAAAGAAGCACAAGAAACACACACACACACACACACACACACACACACCAAAACTCAAAAACACAAAATGAGAAACCACTATATACAAGCAGAACACCAGTAAGATATGAAAAGTGTACAAATAAAGCAATCAGTACAAGACAAAAAAGTCTACAGCAATACTGCTGAATTAATTTTCTGATGGCCTTCTACTGCTGGGTGTGGGGCCTCCATTAAGTGTGGTTCACATATCCAGTGAGACTCCATATTTTATATGAATTGTTCTTTTGCAAGCAGTTGTCAGCTGGACATAGCTTTTTGATTAAGGATGAGAGCTTTTGTGCACTTCCCCTCTCAATCCTGGGACCCCCCCGCATCTAGCCTACACCTGTGCAGGCCCTATGCCATCTGTTTTTTTAAATTGAATTAGCATTTTCAGAAGCAATTTTTTTGAGACAGAGTTTCTCTGTGTAGCTCTGGCTGTCGTGGAACTTACTTTCTAGACCTGGCTGGTCTTGAGCTCACAGAGATCCACCTGCCTCTGCCTCCCTGCTGGGATAAAAGGCGTTGTGCCACCATGCCTGGCTTGGAAACATCTCTGAATAATTATTTACTTTCTCTGTATCTTTCTTATAAGGCAATTTGTTTTCATCTTATATTCTAATTTTTTGGTTCTTAAAAAGAATGGTCATGATGCACCTCAGTTATTTATTCACTTTTGAGATAGGACCTCATGTAGCCCAGGCTAGTGTCAAAATTTTGCTGTAGCCAAGAATGACCTTGAACTTGTCACCCACTGGTTCCAGCCTGTGTCACCATGCCTGGTTTTAAGCAGTGCTAGGAATCAGACCCAGGACCTTATGTGTGCCAGACGAGTACTCTACCTTCTGAGCTACACCCTAGCACCTCTAGTTACTTCAAAAGGGAATTTTAGAAAGCAACCACCTCCCTCCCTGCTCACCAAGGGGTCATAATTTTTAGCTGATGGGCTCATCTGTTCTTGATTCAAATTAGAGCTTTAAGATCCCTGTTGGATATCCACTCTATTACTGATTTCTCCAGTCTTTAATTCTCTGTAGAACTGTCCAAGTCCCCAGCTCCCAGCTGCCACCACACCACACTCCAGCATTTCCCTCCACTCCCTGGCCATCCTCTCTGACGCTCTCTCTTTGTGTCCCAACCCTCCCAGTGCAGAGAGCTTCTTATTGGCTATGATGTCTTACCAAGAGCTAACTGTATATCGCCAGCATGGTGTGACAGTAAAATGGAACTTTTGGAAATGTATGTAACAATATTTAAAATAAAATATTATGATTATTTAATAATAATATTTTAAAAAGACATAATTATAGCCAGGCAGTGGTGGCACACACCTTTATTCCCAGCAGAGGCAGGTGAATCGCTGCTGTGAGTTTGAGGCCAGCCTGGTCTACAAAATGTGTTCCAGAACAGCCAGAACTGTTACACAAGGAAATCCTGTCTCAAAAAGAAAGAGGAGGAGGAGGAGGAGGGGGAGGAGGAGAGGTCAAGTGGGACACCTCAGGTAGAAATCTGGGGTCACTCCAAAAAAACTACTGGTGTTCTGGGCAGTCCAACACCATTGGGGATATGGCCATGATGAGGCAAAGAAGTGGACATCAGACAGGTCAGCTCAGAAAGAAGAGGAGCTTGCAGGGGAGAGGAAAGGCTGCTGAGGAGGAGGAGGAGGAGGAGGAGGAGGAGGAGGAGGAGGAGGAGGAGAAGAAGAAGAAGAAGAAGAAGAAGAAGAAGAAGAAGAAGAAGAAGAAGAAGAAGAAGAAGAAGAAGAAGAAGAAGAAAAGAGGCATGCCTGTATACTCAGGAAAACAATAGGAGAGAAATTAACATAAAATAAATAAACATAATTGAGAGCCTTGCACAAACAACTCTAATGGCCATTGAGAAAGTATAGACTAATGTACATCATACATTCTGCCCATGTTTGCATTCCTGTCATTTACTGGCCAAGTATTGTGGTAACACTAGGTACATAGTGGGGAACTAAGCAAGTGGGGGGCCCTGCTCTAAAGATTACAGTGAGGCCAGCTTCACCCAGGTTTTGGGGAAGGCCTGGTGAAGAGGTGGGGCTCAACTGAGTGTTTTGAGTGAAGGGGAAGCTGCTCCAGGCCCGGGACACAGCTGTCTAGCTCCCACACCTTGAACAAGCTGGGTCTGTTCTGGGAACACAAAGGCACAGTGTGCCCTGAGTGGCAAGATCTAATGGCAAAGTGTTGGAAATGAGGGTGGACAGTTGGCTTCAGGTCCGGTAAAGGGCGAGGCAGAGTAGATGTCTAAAATGTCATGCTGGCTGCCATGTAGGGGAAATGGTCAGCAGGCTGTAGAAAGTTTTATTTCCTTCACCTTCCGTGGGCTGCTTCTGTTTGCTTGTTACTCTCCCGTTACATTCCAGAGAAATTTTGGCTTGGCCTGACTGTCCAACGTTAGCCCCAGGCCACCCCCTCAGTCTTGGTTTCCAGGCTCACTCTGGGAAGACAAGCCTTGTCTGGCTTAATCTTCCATTGTCACTGTCTTGAAATACCTCATACATGTTGGAAAGTAACCCTTCATTTTGTGCTGGGCCCTGAAGATGGTGGCCACCTCACACCCCAGGTCCATCAGTGGCCAACTCTGACTTAAGGATCTCTCTGGGCCCTCCACTCTTTTTAAATTAAATCTATGGTGTGTGATAAAGGGCAGCTATAACTCAGGAAGGTGCTGAAATCCAGTAGAAGTGTGTGTGTGTGTGTGTGTGTGTGTGTGTGTGTGTGTGTGTGTAGGTGTGTACAGAATGAGGAAGGAAGGGCTCATGGGAGTCCTTAGGGTTTAGGAACTTCACCGTGAGGCTTCTAGCCTTTTAATTTGATAGACGAGGCTTCTGTGTGGAAAACTTTGTGCAGGTCCTCTCATGGAAGAGAGTGCTCACTGGAGGCCTTGGATCTGTGTGGTCACACCCTGCCTCACTACAGGTGGCAGCCCTGTTGCTGTCAGGAGTCCTCTAGTCTTGGTATTTGACAAGGTACTATATAACTTCAAAGAAGAAGAAAATCTGGATTATCCTGGAGGTCAAGTGGGACACCTCAGGTAGAAATCTGGGGTCACTCCAAAAAAACTACTGGTGTTCTGGGCAGTCCAACACCATTGGGGATATGGCCATGATGAGGCAAAGAAGTGGACATCAGACAGGTCAGCTCAGAAAGAAGAGGAGCTTGCAGGGGAGAGGAAAGGCTGCTGAAGGAGGAGTCATGTGACTGATATCCTTAAAGGAGACATACAAGTATGTCTGTCCCCAAGCCACTGCAGATCTCTGTACAGGAGGCTGATGATGCTCACAAGTCTCTTGGCAAATGGCTACCTCCCAGTTGAAGGCTTTTGAAGGCTTCGTGCTGGTTCCCAGGGCTTCCAAAGACAGTTAAGCAGATTGTGAGTTGACCTCTCAGGCCTCAACTCCCATAGATTCAACCAGGAGTAGTAGCCTAGAATCGCAGTGTGACCACCTTATTAGCTTTGATGACTGTTAAATACATCCCCTTCCTAGCCTGAGGTCTCTTATTTTCTTAAAAAAAGAAGATGGTTGAGGGACATCTAGGTTGCTTCCACATTCTGGCTATTACAAATAATGCTGCCATGAACATAGTTGAACATATGTCCTTGTTGTATGAAAGTGCATCTTTTGGGTATATGCCCGAGAGTGGACTTGCTGGATCTTGAGGTAGACTGATTTCCATTTTCCTGAGAAACCCAAGCAGGGGAAGAATAGATGAGAGCAAGAAAAGAGATACCTTAATAGAGGGAGCCAGGTTTAAAGAGAAATCTGGCACTAGGGAAATGTTCAGAGATCCACAAAGATGACCCCAACTAAAAATCTAGGCAGTAGTGGAGAGGTCAACTTTGATGCCCTTCCCCTATAATGAGACTGATGACTACCTTAATTACCATCCTACAGCCTTCATCCAGTAGCTGATAGAAACAGAAACAGGCACCCACAGCTAGACACTGAGCCATACTTCTGGAATCCAGTTGTAGAGAGGGAGGAGGGATGAGCAAAGGAGTCAAGACAGTGCTGGAGAAACCTACAGAACCAGCTGACCCAACCTAGTGAAAGCACACGGACCCCAGTCATAAAGCTGGGGAACCAGCATTGGACCAAACCAAACCCTCTGAATTTGGGAACCAGTTAGGGACCTGGAAAGTCTATGGGACCTCTGACAGTGGAACCAGTATTTATCCCTTGTGCACAAATGGACTTCGGGAGCCCATTCGCTATGGAGTGATATGAATGATGTGACAGAGTTTGCTGATACCCCATGGAAGGCCTCACCATCCTTAGGGAGTGGGTGGGAGTGGGTTGGGGAGGAGAGGTAAGGGGCATGGGAGGATGGGAGGCAGAGGGAAAGAGGGATTGATATGTAAAATGATTGTAAATTATTAAATTAAAAAAGCAGACAAAAAGCCAGTAGTTAAGTCATTAGAGGGAGAGGGAAGGGGAGAAGGGAGGGAGGAAGAGAGAGGGGAAGGAGGGAGGGAGGGAGACAAGTGACTCTAGCTGGCCTTGGTTGACCAGTCACTGCACACAGGTCTGGTTGAGTGCACATTTCTTAGGTGTCCTCTGCGGAATCGCAGTGTTGGAAAACTGAGGAGCTCCTGCTGTGGGTAGAGGCTCTGCAGTTAGAAGTGTCAGCTGAATGAGTAACTTGTATGTCTCTAAGAGGGCAGATGGTTTTGGAGTAAGCATGGGCCTTGGTCTGTGTCTCATGATTGTCCTGAAGACAACTCATTTTATAGTTGAGGAGGTCAAGGCCCATTATGCCAAGATACATGTTAGGTAGTTAGCAAAGTCAGAATCTTTGGACTTCAAACCTAGTACTCTTTCTATCACGACATGCCCCCCCAAAAGGCATGTTTTTTACTTAATAAAACAGATTTACTTTACTTTTTCCTTGCCTCTCTCTGTGTGCTCAAGAAACCCAATGGAAGAAGCCTGCACTCACGGTACAGGCTGAGCACTGTGCTACACATCTATCCCTGGACCCCCTGAACTCCCAATAAGCTGAGAAGGTGGGTGACCTCTTCTTAGGAGCAGGCCACCAAGCCTCAGAGATTTCATCTGATTCCTCTAGATCAGATAGCCAGTGAATAAAGGAACCAGAACCTGAGCTGAGTTCTGGTGCCCAAACCCAATTTCTGTGCTCTTCTCATTGCATATAGAACCTGGGCTTTTGTCTATCTGTTGACTATTTAGTGCCCCTACACACTTCTATTGTTTAATAATGGATCTAGGAGAGGCTGTAGCAGACATTCGGTTCCTCTCAGTATTTAGAAGCCAACGATCCACCAGGCTGCAGAACTGTAATTAAGAGCCCACTCAATCCCTGTCTCCCGCACCCACTGCATATCCCTGTATCATTCACCCCAGTGAGGCAGAGTCCAGGTACCTAAATTCCAAGGGCTCAGTTGCCAGGACAGCTTGCTGTGGTGCTCCCGCGTCTCTCTCCTTGTCTCCACCTTCTCCTAGAGCAGTCTGACGGCAAGAGACAGAAGAGAGCAGAGCAGTGTCTGGGCTGCGAGCTCCTCTGCAACTCTCAGACTTGGGAGCCCTAAGCAGGTCCCAGGCTGAGGCAGCCACCCCCAAAGGGCGGGCATTAAACTCCCCGAGATGGGAGGCAGTTTTGCATTCCTGTTTATTCTAATATCAATAAAAAGGAACTGTTGCTATAGAAACTGTTATTTCACTTGGTGAGTGGCCATGTCCACAACTCAGAACACCATGTCCAAGCCACCCTGATTGAGAGGCACAAATAAATACCAGTTTTGTCAGATTGGTGAGCAATAAGAATCATGCCAAGCTTTGTTCTGAGCAGCTTCTAGCTACTGTGGAAGAATTTCCCTTTTTTGTATGGGAGGGGATTCCAGCACTTCCCCCAAGGAGCAGGAAACCAGGCTTCCTGCTGCAGCAAGGAATTCTTTAGAACAGGGCTCTTGCAGTGCTCTCAGTGAGAGAACTATACCATGAGTCAGTTCTTGGTTATCTTCCAGGCACAGGTGTAAGTAACATTAAGGCATGAAGTTGCATCTACAGATGTGTCGAGCTGCATTGGACACACTTGTTAATGGTTTGAAAAATTCACTCATACTGGGTGGTGATGGCTCACACCTTTAATCCCAGCACTTGGGAGACAGAGGCAAAGGCAGGCGGGTCTCTGAGTTCAAGGTCAGCCTGGTCTACAGAGCAAGTCCCATGACAACCAGGCTAAATAGAGAAATCCTGTCTCTAAAAAACAAAACAAACAACAAAATGCATAGAATTAACTTCATACCTGGAACTTCACAGAAGAAACAGTAGGATGTAGGCAGGAGAAGGGCAACTGATGGGGTAGGATCTGAGCCCAAGCCTTTCTATACTTTGACTTCTGTGGCTGGGTGATAACCTCAGTGAGAGGGTGTCCACTAATACATCCTAGGGAGAGAACTGTCCTCTGCTAAGGGCCCCAACACACATGCTTGTGCCTGGCCACAATGAGACTGGATGCAAATAAAAACTGAAGACATGGGTAGAACCCCAAAGCAAATCCACATGCTCATAGTCCAGAGGCCTTCCCTCACCCCTGAACTGGGTTCTGCTTGAGCATTGGGAGTCTTCCTGCTTTTGGCATTATCCTGTGTTTCCCAGTGAGGAGACCAGCTCCTGCCAGTGACCTAGACCTTCATTCCAGTTCACTTTGTCATGAACTTTGGTTATCCAGGAGTAGGGAAGACCAGGGCACATATCACCGGTAAGTAGATGATGCTTTGAGCATGCAGTTCTGGGTCCTTTTTGGCCACAGGATCTGTTCATTTAGCTAACATCTACTGAGTGCATACTCCATTATTGGCATGACTTAAGTGGATATATGATGGGAAGGAGACCGATATTTTGTGTGTGTGTGTGTGTGTGTGTGTGAGAGAGAGAGAGAGAGAGAGAGAGAGAGAGAGAGAGAGAGAGAGAGAGAGAGAGAGAGAGACAGCAGATAAGGAGACACACAAGGAAACATCAATCAGTGATGCACGGCTGAGTGAAGGAAGGGCGGTGACGGAAAGCTTGGGAAGGGCGGGCATGGCAGAGGCTGACTTACAAGAAATTGGCCATTGTTTATGTGGGAGAGGTTTCGAGAGTGAGGACAGCTACTTTCAATGCTCTAGAGTGAGAATGAGCTGGGAATGGCAGAAGAAGGCCAGGAGAACTGCAGTGAGGTAGGAGAGGGGGCCTGGAACGGGGAGGTGTGGGAAGCTACTCCAAGTGCTCTGAAGCCACAGAAACTTAAGAGTTGCACATTCTCAGGCCTGAGACAATGTTCTAGAAACAATGTGTAGTCCTCTATGTTTATTGCACCCAAGTTCTGCCTTTCTTGAAATTCCTAGAATGGTAGCCTCCCCCGGCTTCCCACCCTGCTTGCTACATTTCACTCAGCTCTCCCAGTAGAATAGGGCGACAAGAGTCTCGTCAAGGACTGGGGGTGTAGTTCAGCTGTAGAATGCTTGCCCAGCATGTAGGAAGTCTTATGGTCTGTCTCCAGCACTGCATAAAACTGGGTGTGGTGCCTCATACCTGTAATCCCAGAACTGGGGGAGGCAGAGGCAGAAAGATCAGCAGTTCAACACCATTTTCACCTACATAGCCAGTTCAAGGCCAGCCTGGGCCACAGGAGACTTCATAAAAAGAAAAAAAAAAAGGACTTGTCAACTATTATTGCTACCCTTTCTTCATCTTATTCTGCAGAGAAGGAACTGGGTGTTTCTTAAGGAATTTCAGTGACCCATCAGATCCAGTCCTAGTGCCTTCTGATAACTGAGGATCTGAGGGCCCGTAGGAAGGATGCTGACAATTTCTGCTTGTGTCTGGACTCCCCCTATCAGCCATGGCCACTGTTGGTGCTGTCCACTCCCTAATCTAGAAAGTCCTGGTTGCAGGGCAAGATGATGGATGCCCAAGGACAGTTGGGGAAGAAACCTCAGGGTAGCTGTTATTTCCTCTGTGTGACCAGAACTCTGTGCACTTGCATCTAAGGCTTTTGTCATAGCCTAACTTGGTGCAGACACTAGGCTGGCTGCTCAACATCGGGGCCTTCCCTTATCGTCATGATTTCTGCCCCAATACTGAGATGCTTGCTATGGGTTAGACATGAAGTATTCCCCACAAAAGCTAAAGTGCTGAAGGCATAGTCTCCAGGCAACTAGGCTATGATGACCTTACCTTCATCAATAGATCAGTCACTGGCGGCTTTACAGTTGAACAGGCTATCAGAGGAAGGAAGTAGGTCTCTGGGATGGGGTGACATTGGGTACATCTTATCCCTGTCCCCTACCCCTGGACATCATAAGGTAAGCAGTGGTCTTCCACCATGTTTCTGCTTGTCATGGCCTTAAAAGCAATAAATAGAAGCAGCCGACCATGATTGCAATCACTGAGACCATGAACTAGGTTAAACATTTTCTCTTTTTACATTAATTTTCTGGGTATTTTGTCATTGTATTTAAAATAGTGCTTCAAAAATTATAGCTGACATGAAGACATGCAAAGTATCAACACCAAGAGCTTGCTGTAGCTGCTCCTGTCTTGTGTGAGCGCTCATGGCATTGCACAGGAGATGGGCAGTCAGAGGCACCACTGTTCAAACCACAACTATCAATAAGAGAGACTGCAGCACCTTCTGATGGGTGTAGTCAACCAGCATATCATATCAACCTGAAAAGGATGTGCCTGCATTGTAGGGGGGAAACCATACCTAGTATGATTCCCCCTTCCTTAAAAAAAATAAGTGCATACATAGAGAACCCATTTCTGTGTAAACAAGTTTGTCAGCAGGGGTCAGTTCTAAGGGAGTGAATCTCAACGTCACTGCTAGGTATTGCTAGATAGGAAAGAGAGAAGGCTAGGGACATGCTCATAGAACTTCTGATGGGACCTAGACAAGGAAATGTGTGTGTGTGTGTGTGTGTGGTGTGTGTGTTTCTGTGCCTCAAAAGCTGGACCTTCGGAATGCTAGATCTATCACTGAGGCCCTCGCCCAGCCCAGTATTATAGATTTAGCATACTCCCCTTGGGGAATCCTTTGCATTAAAGCTTGAGAACTACTGTTTGATACAATGCAGTTATAAGCCCGTATCTTTTGTTACTGTTCTGTAATGTCTGTGGCTTAAAAACAGCAAACCCATCCATCCATTCATTGCTTTTGTCAGAGAAAAGCAGTATGAGAAGTACGAGAGGAAGCTCTAAAGACAAGGGAAGGCACCTTGATGAGGGTGGAGGCATTTCTTGCTGTAGTGCACGGAAACCCTCCACAAACAGCTCTCCTTTTATTTCAGCTTAGTTGTCTTCAGCTCAGTAGCACCAAAGGCAATTCAGATGGGCCCACAAATGTCGGAGAAGTTTCTGTAGCAACTGGAAACGTCTTCCTTGACCCTGTGTTTTGGAGTCTCAGTTTCCAAAGAAGCCCACAAAATAGTCCTAGGATCAAACTGGCCACCTCTCTGGCCACTCCAAACACGTTCTGCTGAAAGGACGGGGCAGCAGGGTGGGGTGGGGGTGGACTGGGGGTGGGAGAATGGCGCCTGCTGGGGAAGAAGCTTACTGGCAGTAGGGCTTGCTAAGAGACTCACAGAGAGATTGCAAACGGGTGAAGGGTTGCCTTTCCAAGTTTGAACTGGGAAACATTTACCCCGGGGGAAGGGATTTCAAGCGTGAAGACAGGAAGTGGGGCAGGGTAGCAAGAACCAAGAGTTCTTTTTCCAAAAGCTGGCTCTAAACCCATTGCCATTGGCATGGTGAATTTGGTCTCTAAGTGATCTTACCCCTATTTTTTTTTTCCTTGCAGTGAGACAAACCAGGATATATTTATTCTCTTGTTCCCTCTCTTTCCCCTGCCTCCTATGTGTATGTATGTGTGATGGGCAGATCATAGTAAGCCGGTCTAACTTCAGAAAGCCCATGGTTGCAGGCCTGGGGGAAGGGCAGAGGAAAGCAGCCCTCCTAGAAGAATTTAATTCAGATAAACAATGGATTTTATTTTATTTTTGTTTAAGCACATCCATTTTATATTTGGAGGTACTTGCAATAAACTCTTCTTTGTTGTTTATGTGAGGTTCAAATTGCATCAGGGTTCAGGATTTTTTGTTTGTTTGTTATTGTTGTTTTTGTTTTTTTATGTAATATTCCTTGGCAATAGTAGTGGAATGGAGGCTTTACTGCCCTCTGGTGGCTAACCAGGATTATAGACCTGGGGAGGTACCTACTTATCCAGGATGCAGACAGAAGCCTTCCTCCCCACATAAAAGTCTACACGCCTGGTAGACTTTTATGGAGGGACAACAGCTTTCCAGGTATGACTGAGCATGAGTTATATCACTGAGTGAGTTCTTCCAGCCAGGGGGCTATGATATCTCTGCCAACCAAAGCACTAACCCTGGATCTACTTACTGCTCTACAGCTAGGAGACCTTCAACATGCCTTCCTCATGTTGTTTTGAAGAATGGGGGACATAGGCATGGAAACCTCAGCCTCAGAGTTGGGCCACCTGCCTAAGTGATGCTATTATCTTAATACCTCATGTAACAGCATTAAAGTCCCACTGAAGTGAAAAAAACTGGAAATTCATTATGAAACAAATGTAAAGGTAAACTATACCTGGGATAAATTGGAAGGCAACATCCTTAAGTGTAACTAGTGGATGTTTGTAGCTAGTAGGATTATGGCGTAAGCTCTGCCCTCCTGATCTATGGATGCATGCATCACTATATTGCAGAGATGGAAACAATTGTCATTCTTTGTCTAAGTCAGTGATTCTCAGCCTTCCTAATGCTGTGACCTTTAATACAATTTCTCATGTTGTGACCGTAACCATAAAATTATTTCATTCCTACTTCACAACTGTAATTTTTCTAGTTATAAATCATAACATAAATATCTGATATGCAGGATATCTGATATGCAACCCCTGTGGAAGGATCCTTGGAACCCCAAATGGGTCAAGACCCCCAGGTTGAGAACCACGGATCTAAGCATACTTTGGAGAGGTAGCTCTGAGTTTGAAAGTGTTTTCTGCCTCTGGGGAGGGTGAAAACCTCCCTAGCAGACTATGGGCTGCTGTTGTAGCTCTCTGGAACTGTTGTCACCTTATTCACTGAATGGAGAGGATGGTTAATGGGGTGCTGGCAGAGCTGTGAGGATGGAACTAAACATTTAATGTTTCTAGTGTTTACTCTATCAGTAAGCACCCAGTACTCAGGGAGGCCTCTGTCTCCTTCCTGGCTTGTGTGTGGTAGTTAGGGGACAAGCCTGTGACCCAGGAGCTCTGACTTGTCTGCCATATAGATGCACCAAAAGTTGAGAAAGGCAGTTCGCAGCTAGAGAGAAGGCAGGGTCTTTCGGGTTAGGGAATGTTGCCGCCAGCTTCAGGAGAACTGGCACCTCAACAGGGAATGCCAGCTAGGAAGCCCCCAGGAAGCCACTATTGGTTCTGAAACCTTGGCCAGTTATTGTTTGGGGACTTGAGGGAACCCGTGTTCAAATGTTCACAACCAATAACTAGGCGGCAATATCTCAGGTGGCAGGGGCGGGGAGTGGGGGGTGGGGGGTTGGACTGCAACACTGACCCCCAAGTTCTAGGTGGACTCAGTTGGTAGGCTGGCTGAGACGGACTCCTTGTAGAAGGCAGCTGACCAGGGAGCCAAATCCGTTGACAATTTCAAATCACTTTTACCTTTCCCCAAACTCCCGCCCTGAGTTCAACTCCAGAAGGAAAAACCCTAAGCCCTCATCAAGGACATTTTCTCCCTTTTTTCTGTATCCCAAAGTTTTCCCAGTTTATTTTTATGCTGACCATATATTCATTTATTTTATTATTTAGATAAAAGGCCTTTAAAGTTTCCTGAGTAGAAAATACAGTGCTTATCAGCACATAAGCAAACAGAAAGTTTAAAGATGAACACATGTCATCAACCACATCCACAAAATCCAAAAGGCCACCATATGTCTCCTTCCCCATTTTTTTTTGCACGCCTACGTTTAGCAAATGGCTTCTGAGCTGCCTGGTCCATGCTGTCCCCTTATCATGGGCAACCATGGTGACCAAGGCTGAGGGCTTTCTTCCTCCGTGGAATTCCTGCTTTACTGTCAGACCTCCCTCCCTCTCTGGCTGCCTGTGCGCGCTCTTGGGAACACTGCCAGGCACCAACCCCGACGGGGACCTCGCGGAACCTCTGCAGGCAGGATGTGGGGCGTAAGTACGAGTTTGCATTTGTGATGCTCGTGTGTTTCCACACCCAGGATGAGGGCAATGGATGGAAGGAAAAAATGAGAAAACAGTAAAGGAAGGACAGAGCAAGGAGTGATGGAGAAACGTCGAAGCTTCGAGTTGATGGGAAGGAAGAAACCTGGGCACCAAGAAAGGAAGGACCAGGGGCCCTGCAGCCTGCAGAGGGTGGTCCCGGTGGCTGCATGGTTTCCACTTACCCGACCTGAGCAGCATTGCCCGGTACAGCCCGGTGGCTTCGGCCGGCGCTTTGCCCCACTCGCCCAGTTTCTGCGCCATGCCTTCAGCTGAGTGTCCGGACCCGGGAGCCTGGACTAGGAGCCTGGGAAGTGGCTCAGTGATAGTGACACGCCCTGCTGCTCCACCCGCCCAGGGATCTGGTTACTGTAGGCGTAGGCGTAGGCTTAGGAGACACTGAGGTGGTGTAAGAGGCCAGGGCACAGGCAATCTCTGTGCCTGGAGCAGTCAGGGAGCAGCGGGCGTCCGGACACCGTTGCAGCATCACATGGAGCACCGCCGACTTCCTTCCAGCCTGGCCTCTTGCCCGCTTGGCCCAGTTCTTGGCCACTGGCCTCTGTGAAGGCTGCAAGCAGGTATGGGATTCGCAAGCGTCATTCCTGGGATTCATTCCCAGCCAGGCTGGTGAAGAGAAGAAAGTCAGGGTCCTCATCCGAGATGAGTGGAGAGCCATAGTCTTTCACCCACAGGGTTATTAAGGTGAGATTTGGTACAAAGTGCTACGAACCCAACAGTTTGGAGTAAACACTATGCACGCGTACTTTTGACTTGTGGTTTGAGGATGTTGCTCAGTTTGTAGGATGCTTGAACGAAGCCTGGGGTTCATGACACAGCGGGGCATAAAACCCGGGATGGTGGTGCACACCTGTAATCCTAGAGTTTAGGAAGCGGAAATAGGAGGATCAGAAATTCATGGTCATCCTCAGCTACATAGCTAGTTTGAGACCAGACTGGGCTATGTGAGAGCTGTCTCAAAACACAAGCACATAAACAAACACACGGCAAAGATTCGGAAGAGGTAGTGTCTTTGCTGGGGTAGAAAAAAGCTGAAGGGGAAAGTAGGTAGGACGCCACAAGAATGATTTCCCACCAGGCAGTTGTGGAATTTGCAGATATCCATAGCTTTGGTTACCTGCTCTGCCTGCCCTGGGCTACAGCGCTCTAAACCAAGAGAATATAAATTATGCACTCTTTGTGTTCTAGCTCATTTAGTCTTTACAAAGCTGAGTCTCTTAGCATTTTCCTTTTACAAAGGAGAGGAAACAGAAGCCCAGAGAGGCTAATCTACTCTCTGAAGTCACTCAGCATGGAGCTAGGACACAACTTCAGATGGTCTGACCCCAGACGCTGATTCTTCTCCACTGCCTCTGTTATTGAAGTCACGCTTCAAGGCGGTCCTAAAGGCTGAGTCTTACCTCCAGTGTAGAGATGGAGTCACCGAGACTTGGCAGGTGAAATGACTTGGCCACACTTACACACTTAGAATTCAGCCAGTTGTGGATCCATGAAATTTGTATCTGAAAACATGGCCACTGTCTAGGACATTGGACAGTTCTAGGCTCTGCCTGAGTGGGCCAAGAGATGATAGCCCCCTTCATGCCGTCTACCGTCCTGCCTTCTTGTTCACCTGCCGGCTGTAATCTCTTTGGTTGGCCCACAGTTACTGCCCAGACCCAGCTTGTGTACCAGAGGCCTTGGTATTCTGCTGTTCAGACACCATCCAGTGTCCCAGGGTACGTCGGACACACTTCAGACATCTTTCAGGATCTCAAGGTGACCCTGACCTTCAGGAGCCTCACTGATTGGCCTAGCTGAACATGTTTGTCATCAGCGCCCAGATGTCAGCATCAGGCATGACTTGACTGTCATAGCCTTTCTTCAGAGGACGGGAACGATAGACAGCTTACAGTTCATCTCATTGGACCCACTCGGTGGCTCACTGACCCAGCTGTGCTTCTGAGCATAGGCTCAAGGGACTTGTTTACTATCGCTTCACTGGTCAATAGCAGAGTTGGGATCTAGACGGCCCTACAACTTACTGCCATGGATAGAGCAAGGCACTTATTGAGTAGAGAGGGATTAAGGAAAAGGGTAGCTGAGGCATATGCCTTTGATGAGTGTGTGGAAAATGACTCTGGTTGGGCCCTGGTAAACTGCATGTGGGCCAGACTCACCTACTCCATTTAGTTTATATATGTCATTTCTACCATGGGATCTGGCCCAACGAGAATATTCTGTCAACAGATAGAAAGACGGAGTAAGGAGGTGATTGGTTCTTCTAGGAAGGTGAGGGACGATGACATTTTCATAAAATCACTGAACTGTGGGTAGGGGACATGACTCAGATTGTAAAGTTCTTGGTACATAAGCATGAAGACCTGAGTTTGGATTCCCAGAACCCATGTAAATCTGGGTGTAATGACATACATTAGAGACAGATTTGTAGGTCCTTTTAGCCAGTCAGTCTAGTTGAGTCAGTGGGCTCCAGGTTCAGTGAGATCCCTGAGATAGTTCACTTGGTAAAGATGCTTGTAGCCAAGACTGATTACTTAAGTTTGATCCCAGGGACCCACATGAGGGAAGGAGATAACCAACTCCTACAAGTTGTCTTCTGACCTTTGTACACGCCATTCAGCTGGCCACCTCGAGGACTGGTCAGGGCGAAAGTTTTCCCTAGGGAAATCACTGTGTGTTTT
Organism: Mesocricetus auratus; assembly: GCF_017639785.1. Classification (NCBI taxonomy): domain Eukaryota; kingdom Metazoa; phylum Chordata; class Mammalia; order Rodentia; family Cricetidae; genus Mesocricetus; species Mesocricetus auratus. The sequence goes on from NW_024429190.1 coordinate 79,133,833, forward strand.
TTTTAATGTGCGTGTATTTATAAGACTTATAAAGAGTTATTTTATTTAAAGCTTTAAAGAGTTATTTTATTTTCACTTATGTGCATGCGTGCAAGTGTGTGTATGTGTGTGTGTGTGTGTGCCTGTGGAGGCCAGAAGAGGGGGCCAGATTCCCTGGAGTTATAGGCCAGTGTGAGCCATCCTATGTGAGTGGTGGGAACTAAAAACTGGTCCCCTGCAGGAACAAGTATTGTCAACCCAAGTCATCTCCCCAAGGCCTATTTATGCTCCTTAAAAAAAAAGTATTAGATTTCATCTGCTGTGACAAAGCACCCAAGGCAAGCAATTTAAAGGAGGGAGAGTTAATTTTGGCTTCAGAGGTACAATCTACAGTCCTTTGGCACCACCTTACTTGGTAAGGCAGAGTATCCCAGGAGGAGGTACAAAGCTTAGCCTCATGGTCATCAGGAAGCAGAAAAGAATAGAGGGACCAGTGATGAGTTACAGCACCCAAGGGTACATCCCCAATGAACCACCTCCTCCAATGCTTTTCACCTTCCTCTTTTCAATAATGCCACCAAATCATGAATCCATCAGTAGATTAATCCACCCATGGAGTCTGAGTCCTCATGATCTAGTCACTTCCCCAAAGTCTCACCTCTGAACGTTACCATTGTGACCAAGCTTTTGACACAGAGCTTTTGCAGGGATTTATGGGGACACTTCATAGCCAAACTAGAACAATCGATTTCCTTCCCTTTCTTTTCTTTTTTTAAATAACAGTTCTAGGTTTAGAAGCAAGTTAAGAAGATAGCACAAAGAGTTTCTTGTATTCCATATCAAGTGTCCCCTGTCTTTAACATCATAATATATACAGGACTGGCAAGATGACTCAGCAGGCAACGGCACTCGAAGCTGGAATGAAGACCTGAGATCAATCCCTGGGACAATCATGCTATGGCATGCCTACCCCCCCACAAATAAATGAACGTGTAGTCAAATGTGTGTAGATGAGTGTATGTGCCACAGTAGGTTTCTTGGAATGAATGAACAGTTTTGCTAACTAAAGTTCTGTGCTTTTTAGTTAATGCCCTTCTCAGTCCCAGGACCCCCTCTCCAGGATACTATATATAGTGTGGTCCCCTAGGCTCCCCTTGGCTGTGACCTTCACAGTTTTGAAAGTTACTGGAGACCCGTGTTTTCCTGTGCTTACACACTGGGTAATCACACAGACAAAACAAGAGAGGCCTTCCTGCTCCTAGGGGGGCAGTGCTGGAGTAGATAGAAGGGCTGGGGTCCCCAGGGGCCTCCCATTTTGAATATTGCCACCAAGGAGGACAGAGAAGAGGGACAGTGTTTGGAGAATAGACAGGCTGCTTTTTGTCTGCCTTCACAAAAGGCTTGAGGGCACAAGTAACGTCATCTGTGGAAGGAAATTCTGGGACATAGAAAAAGAACCTGCTCCAGAGAGTTGGAAAGATACCCAAAGCCTTCTCCTGTGTCTCTCCACACAGAGCCGGGAAGCAGGCTGGGGCTCACACGTAGCCTTAGTATTACAAAGACAGTGCAGCTCCCAGACCTGAGTTTTAAAAAATGCCCTAGAATACCTGCCAAACTTTTAAAATGGAGGGTCTATCAGGAATGAGGTGAACCTGTACCCATGGAGCAAGGTTGTAAGGGTTGGGATGCCCTTTACTTCACAGGCACCGACAAAGCAAGGTTTCTCAGAAATGCTATCTGGGTCTTTGCTGATGCAGTCATGGAAACTCATTGCCTTCTTCCACAATTGTGCCAATTAATGCAGTCAACTTTCCTTCACTCAAACATTAACCATGGGCAGATTGGTGTGTGTCAGTTGCATCCATGATGGTCAGAGGCAGTGCGTTGACCAGGCATGCAAAATATCCAAACACTGCTGACCTCAGCTCTGCCTTGGCTAAAGGAGGATGTTTGCACCCCTCCTATACCTCGTGAGGCCACACCTGCTTCCTTTCCATGCTCTGATGACTGAGAAACTCTAGGGGCTCATGGCTGGTGACCTTAATGGTCCTTTCCTCCAAAGTCCCCCCTTCCACTCTGTTACATCATGTTTCCTGAGAGGCTAATGTCTCAGCATGACAATGTCAAAGACATCAGACAGACACCCAAAATGCATCTCTATAGACTTGCCCCTCAGCAAGTGACACCCAGGGCAGTCTTGGTTTACCCTTTCTTTGTCTTGTCTTGTCACTTTTGAAACATGGCCTCACGGTACAACCCTGGCTGGCCTGGAATGTCTTTATTGAACTCACAGAGGTCCTCTTGTCCCTGCTTCTGAGTGCTGAGATTAAAGGTGGGTATCACTACATTCAGCATTTTGTTTGCTTTTGAACATTTAAAAATCAAGGTTCAGCATGCACCCACAGAGAAGTTAGTTTTGGGCACCAGCTCAGTGAACTTCTGTGTATGCTCACGCATAACCACTTCCAGGATTGGAATGTAGAGCGGTGCCCTCTGGGCAACACTGTCTGTCTGCTCCAGGATGTACAGCTCTGCCTCTGTACTGTGGTCTGATTCTCTCTGGTTCAGCATTGCACACAGATTTGGATGGGGCTGGGGCTGGACAATCGGTTGGTAGAGTGTTTGCCTAGCATGCAGAGTCTTATCTCCAGCACCGAATGAACTTGGTTTAGTGCATGCCTGTGACCCTGGCACTCGGGAGGCAGGGGCTGGAGGATCAGGTGGCTAAGGTCATCCTCAAGGCCGGCCCTGGCTACAGGAGTTTCTGTCTTTTAAAAAAAGCAGTGTTCTTGTTTCTGTTGGCTTCTTTCTGTCACAATTTGAGTGTGTAGTCGCATTTCTGGTCCATTCCTCTTTGTTGCTGAGTGGCTTCTAGTTTATTTGGTAATTGCTTTGTGGCTTTTGGACAGTACTCAAAATACCTGTGGTGGGTAACCGAGTGCTCACATTGGGCAGGCAGACCAGTTGGTCAGGCTGTGGAGCTGCTGGCCTTTAAGGGAGGAGAGATGTGCCAAGGGCAATTGTAGTCATTTATGGGCCGTGCTTTGACATCTTCACTACATAAATGTTTTTATTCTTTGTTTTTACATTTGAGCATATGTCTGTGCATAAAGTGTTGGATTGCTGGTGAAAAGGAGGTTGCCTTTTCTGTTACTGTGATAAAATATTCTGATACAGGCAACACAGAGGAAGAAGGTTTGCTTCAGCTCATGCTTCCAGATTGTAATATCCATGGCAGGGAGGCTGTGAGGAACAGAAGGTAACAAACACGTACGAGCTCGCTCACACCTCAGATCACACCTCAGCTCATCAGGAAGTAGTGCCACCCACTTTTAGGGTGTTCCCACATCAAGTAATATAACAAGACAGTCCCCCCCCAGACATGCCCACAGGCCGGTCTGATCCAGAAACTGAAATTCTTCCCAGATGATCCTAAACTGTGCAAATTGAGCACCAAAACTCATCACAGAGGCACCAGCAGAATTGCACCTCAGATAAATACAAATGGGTCTCAGTTCTGAACTTGGAGAAGAGGGTAGGACTTTAGGGTGTTGTTTTCCTTGCAGCCTGGAGGGGGCACTATGCCTCTCCATCTTTTTTTTTTTTTTTAACTCTCATTCTTCATTAGACTGTAAACATCAAGAGAACAGAGCCTGAGCTTGCTGAGGGATGGGTCTCCAGTGCTTCACATTGATAATTTAATAACTGTAGCAAACACTAGTGAGCTCAGGCTGGCAGTAGGCTACTGATACATCTTCTTTAGTAAGGCTAAGCCTCAGAACAGTTTTTTGAGGAAGGGGAGTGAGATTCCTGTTTAAGCCCCCAGAAAGGAAGCTAGTCTTTGGACAAGTTGAACATTGTGACGAGATTCAAGATATTTTGACTCAGGACCCCGTCCACTGCCCCACCGGCTGCCCTGTGTGAGAGCATTTGAGTATGGAGGTCAGAGGACAACTTTCTGTTGTTAATTCTGCTTTGTCACCTTGTGTTGAGTCAGGGTCTCCCTTGTTTCTGCCGTGATGTGTCCTTCAGTCTATCTGGTCTGCAAGCTTCTAGGCAATTCTTTTGTTGCTGTCCCATCTCACCCTATGCGTGAGGGGATGACAGATGCACACCTGCACACCGCCACATTGAACTCAAGTTGCCAGGCTTAGGGGGCAAACACCTTTACCCACTGGGCCATCTCACCAGTCCCACGTTAAAACAGACTCTCGGGTTGGCTTGGAACTCACTGTCTTCCTGCCTCCGCTGCCTGTATCTTGAGCTTACAGGAACTCTCCCGTGAGATTAGCTTCCACCTCACTTTCCAGAGAAGGAAACTGAGATGCAGAGAGGTTAAGGAGCGCTTTCCTGCAGTCAGTAAAGCCATTCTTCCCACTAACCTAGTCTTAAAAGCTGATTGTTTTTAACTCAAGAGCCCTGGCGTGCACTCCGAGACACCACTCACTGAGGCCACAGCCACTTGAGTTAGCAGATCCACTTGTGCCTTCTGCCTCAGCATCTTGCCTTCTCTAAGCTGCCCTACTGCGTGAGGACATCTGCCAGTCTTGCTCCTCTTCTCACGAATGAGGACACCAAGCCCAGCAGCCCCACTATGGGAACTGCGGGGGAGTGGGGTGGGGGGGTGGGGGGGGAAGCGAGGAGCAGCTTCCCGGGCACAGGGATTCATCCGGCTGCTCTCGGCTTCAGAGCCTAGGTGCACAGCACAGGAGGAGACCTCCATAGTTCCGGCTCCCAGAGTCTTCTCACTGCTATTTGAAATAGATTCTTACCATGTACCCCAGCCTGGCTTGGAACCCATCTCCTCAGCCTCTCTCTGGAAGCCCAGAAAACTGCCCTGAAGGATCCTAGGCAGAGTCTACCTGCCTGAGCTGAGAGGTTGTGAGCTACCATTCCTTTCCACACTGGGTCTTGGTGATCAGGCTGTTTTAGCCTCTCTAAAGCGTGCAAAGTTGTTACAAGTAATGAGCCGCCCTCTTACTGCGTGGACACCTGGAGCAGCCAGATGCGTACAGACTGTGCCGTTCTGTTTCTCACCTGAACCCCAACTTCCCTGCTCCCCAGCACCAGCACCTTTTGAGGCTTTTTGCAGGCTTTGGTAGGTTTTTTCCAGTCTACTTTGTTTGAGGGGCTTAAGGGGGTTGAGACAGAATCTTATTGTGTAGTCAAGGCTGGCTTAGCCTCACAATCCTGACTTTACCTCCAACTGCTCTGTGTGCATCATTCCCAAATCTGCAGCTGGCCTTGTGTGTCTCAGGATCATCCCTGCCTCCCTCCCTGCCTCCCTCCCTGCCTCTCTCCCTGCCTCCCTCCCTCCTTCCTTTCTCTCTCTTCCTTTCTTTCTGATTTTCATTCTGTCTCTGTCTGTCTCTGCCTCTGTCTGTTTGTCTGTCCACCCGTCTGTCTGTCTCCCTCTGTGTTTGTATTCATGTTTGTGTGAAGCTGTAGAACAACGTTCAGTGGTGTCCACCTTGCTTCTCGATACTCGCTTACTGGCCTGCAGACTGAAAAGTTTCTACACCCCATAAGCCTCTCTGCTGATGCAGCAATCCAAATCAGACCAAATCAAACCAAGTTAGAAAAAACCCACATTTTATGGGAGGACTTACCCTCTCTGGGGGAACAGGGGGAGGGGTGGAGGGAGTGGGAGGAAAGGAGGGAGGGGGAACTGGGATTGGAATGTAAAAAATAAATTAATAAAAAATAAAAAAATTTTTAAAAGCTCACATTTAATGGATAGAATGCTCCTGGATGGCCTTCCAGCCCCCCCAGAAAGGAGTCAGGAAAGGGAGACCAGAAAAAGCAGGAGTCTGGTTCTGGGGGGCAGCCTAATTATCCTGTGGGAGTGGTCTTGAGCATCTCTGAGGGAGGGGCCATCATTTGGTGGGCTTTCTGAGATGCAGCAGGGTTTGGCGGGAGATGGGGGAAGGGGCTTGGGTGGAATTTCTACCATAGCATCCCAGACTCTTTGGGTATATGGATGCCAGGGCCTGGGGTGAAGCTTCCACCTTGACAGAGACCATTGATGATTGGGCCAGACTGGCTGACTAGTGAGCCCCAAGGATCCACTGGCCCCCACCTCTCCAGGAATGGGAATCACAAATGTTTATCACCATATCCAGCTTTCAGAAACAGGTGCTGGGGTGCACCTAGGTCCTCATGCTGCAGGACAACACTTTACTAATGGAACTGCCTTCCTGCGGGGGGGGGTATTTCTATGTCAGAGCATGTTTCATTTACTCTCTTGACATTCCTCTGGGTGCAATGCAGTGTGATGCCCTAGACTTTTTTGTTTTTTGAGACAGTTCCCTTTAGTTGGACATCTAGTTTGTTTTAATTTTTGGCTATTACAAATGATTTTGTTCATATGTCCCACACTTGTCTCTGTTCACATGCTGACTTCTCTAGGGCAGATACTATGAAATGGAAACGGTAGGTCAAGAAACACACGCACCTAGAATTTTAGCAACTGTTCCAAAATTATCCTCCAGAATGGTTGTAAACAAGCCATATCCAGATGACTCCATTGTAGATAACTTCCTACACATCAGCCCAGGAATTGACTCTGTTTTTTTTTATAAACCAGTGGAAGGATTTCTGATCCATTTTCTGCAAAAGTGCAAATGAGTTCACACTACGTGTGCTGTTCCAAGCAGGCTTTGTCACTGAGCAATGTGCCAAGGGCGTCAGTCCATACTGGGAATTCACATTCACCATGCTGTTCACAGTTTATGTAATGTTTGGAGGGGAGAGTCATTCATGATTTGTTTTGTGAGTCCTTTCTGATGGGAGATTACACCCCTCCCTCCCTCCCCCTCCCTCCCTCTCTCTCTCCCTCCCTCTCTCCCTCCCTCCCTGCCTCCCTCCCTGCCTCCCTCCCTCCCTCTCTCCCTCCCTCCCTGCCTCCCTCCCCCCTCCCTCCTTCTGTCCCTCCTTCTGTCCCTCCTTCTGTCCCTCCCTCTCTCCCTCCCTCCCCATCTCAGTCCCTCTGTCCTTCCTACTGTGACTGGAGACAGGATACAAAGAATGATGTTGTAATCTCTTCTCTGGGTGGTGTGGAGATACTTACCTCACCCTTCTGCCAGGCTGTGTTCACTTTTTCCTTTGGAGTCTTTGCCTTCCTTCTCCTCTGCTTCCCCTTCTTCCTCCTCCTCTTCCTCCTCTTCTACCCCCCCTTCCCCCACTACTTCAACTTCCTTCTTCTCCACCCCCTTCTCTCCCATACTCACCACCTCCCCCCCACTCCCTTACTGAGCTGATGGGGCTGCCAAACTGTGTGAGTCTCTTAAGCACACGTTAACTGCGGAAAGGCAGGACATATCACTTGCTTTTGTTCTTCAAAGAGTTTTCTACTTCCCGGCTGGCTCCCCAGTACTTTGTGGATCTCAGCAATTCCTTTAATGATTTTGAAAACCTACTGGAAGCAGCTATCTGACTGAGTGATCCAAGTTTACAGGGGATTAAGACTCCTGTACCAAACTTGTGCCCAGCTGACCTGCCAGCAGCCTTAGCACTGAGCTGGGGGTTGGGGCCGGTTCATTTCACTGACAGATAAGGTTATTTATTACCTGTGCAGACAGGCTCCCAGAGTCCCAAGTCCACCTTGGAAGGCTCTTTTGGCCTCAAGTGAGGTTGGGCTCAGATCCCCCCACCCCACGAGTGCCCGGACTCTGTGGGAAAAAGAGACTGGTCTTTTGCTATTTTTCAGTCATGAACCTGACATGTGTCTTTCTGCATATGGGCAATCGTACCCACGCAAAGGAGACTGTTACCCAGTGAAATTCCTGGGACAATGGCTGGTGGGTTTTCAACTGTAGATCTTGACCTGTGTATAGGCTTATTTTAAACCTCTTAGGAGCACTGCACTTAAAAAGCAATGTTCTGGTAAGTTCTGAAAAGATGCCTGCAGTCATGCTAATAATCACTCCTGGAATGTATTTGTTGGGTGGATTTGGAGTTTGGGAGGAAACAGATTTTCGTCTTTAAGCAGGTCCAGTTTCTGCTATCCCTACGGTGTAGGCATGTGGATGGGGTAGGGTGCTTGGTGAGAGGTGTGGCAGCCAAGCAACTGAATCCCCACTAATCCTAGCTCATATCTTCAGGGCTGAGGTGAAAACTGACTGCCTGGGCACTTACCCAGCAGGAAGTAGAGCTTTGCAAGATTACAAAACAACTCCCCACGGAGCAACTGAGTCTATGGCTCTGGACAGGGAGGAGGGGGAAGAGATACCCCCAGGGGCTATGCCAATGTAGGACAAGGGCAGTACTCAGCAGCTTGGCCTCCTCAGAAACCAAGGAAAAATAGACTCTCTAGCAACAAACGGTGCATTACTTTCCTCCGGTCAGAGGAAGACATGATGACCCTCAGGGCTAGAGAGGATGTGGGGAGTGCTTTGCTCTACTCCACGAGGGAATGTTGAACACGTGGCCATCCCGCTAGACATGTGGGGAAAGCCCTGTGAGCCAGCGTCCCCAAACCTGTGCTGTTCTATTTCTAAGAATTCGGTTTGAAGAATTAAACTGTGTACAGAGACACATGGTCAAGCATGTTCACCAGCCAACACTGTTCATAATAACAAGATTGGGGTGGGGGCATTGTTCAGTCTGTGGCCCAGAGAGGTTGAAGTAACTTGCTCCAAACCACCCAGCTAATAAGACCTGGGCTTGGAGTTCAGACCTGAAGCTATGCCATCAGTCCCAAGGCTAGATTGCTTATTTCATGGAAGGAAAAGAGTGTGTGTGTGTGTGTGTGTGTGTGTGTGTGTGTGTGTGTGTGTGTGTGTGTAGATCCTCCCAGGCTTCCCACCCTGCCAGGGGCACTCACACCAGCTCTCTGTTCTCACTAGCCCCTCAGCTGACAAGTGGTCTCCAGGAGGGCTTTGGAGGAAGGACCTTTGTGCTCCCATAAGGTCCCTGGAAGTAGCTTTGCTGGAGGAACTGGTTGCTAAGAGACACTGCCTCAGAGAGTTTCCTTTGCAAAATGAGCTCAGGCTCTGCTCATAGCCCAGCATTGTTAGGCACGGAGAAGAACATCACATTGTGAGTTCCACCCGAGGTGTGGGTAGCAGAACCAATCCCTTCTCTAACTGCTTCTTTCTGGTCCTAGCTCAGAGCTTCTCTCGGGATACACTAACACATTTGGACTCCTCAAGAGAAAGCACCGTTTGAGGTGATCTACATGCACCCCAACTTCGTAAGTGAGGAAAGCAAGGCATGGCTGAGGGACTCAGATTGTGGGCCAACAGCCTCCTCCTATGGCACACGATGGCTCCCATAGGCCTGTACAGCCAGAAGGAACTCATTATGTGAAGCATTTCCAAGTGGTCAGAGGAGCAGACAATTATTTCACTTACGTGGCGATGGGTAGCTGACATTTAGTGGGAATCTGTTATGCGTCTTTTTGTTTGTGAGCCTAGCCTGCCATAGCCAGTCCCTGAGCTATTTCTTTGGGATATGCAAACTCTGAGCTCAAGGACACTTTGGCATCAGTGTCTAATGGCTCTTTTTTTGTTGTTGTTGTTGATGAAGGATCATATCATCTTGCTTCTCTGTGTGTCTAGGAAAGGTTGATTGTACACTAGACATTGTTTAGATTTTGGATTCTAGAATCTTCCAGAGAAAAGTGTTAAATACTGTCTTAGCAGGCAGTAAAATTTCTAGGCAGGTCCTTTGTGTTTCCATGGGCTGCTTTCTCTTTTATCTAATGGGGACTAGATCTGATTTTGTTCTTTGTTGGGGAGGGTTTCTGCAAAGCTCTGGCTATTTCTCAAGGTCTTCAGGCTTCACTGGATCCTCAGCATGCTTTCCCTTCTGAGAATCCTGAGGGATTTGGTTTCACTGCAGGGTGCCCCTGTTTCTTTTTGGTGCAACCTTCCCAGTGGCTTAGCTTGTGCTGGTGAGCCATGTCCTCATGTCTGCCTGACCTTGGATATCTCAGGTCACCTTCACCTTCTGAACTGCTTATATCTGCTTAGTCTCAGCCAGCTCACCCATGCCCTAGGCAATGCTTTGTGGGGCCATAATTCTTCGGACCGCCTTCTTTTGTGTGTGTTTAGCTAATGTCCCTGTATGAGTGTGAATGTGTATGTGAAGACATTCTGAGGCACATTGAGGACAATTTCAGGTGTCATTCCACAGGCACCATTGTTCTGGAGCTCACCAAGAAGGCTAGGCTCGCTGTCTAATGAGCACCAGGGATCCAGCCTTCTTCATCTTCTGGGATTACAAACGTAAACCTCCAGGCCAAGGATTTTTTTTATGTGGGTCTGGTCATCTGGACATTTAACTAGTTACAGAACAGGGACTTTAGCAACTGAGCCGTCTTCCCTGCTCCAGCTCCGTGTTTGTTTTCTGCCCCATTTACCAGTTACAGTGTCTCATGACCTCTACTAGCCCTAAACATTCCAGAATGAACCCTTCCTTATCCTTGAAATTAGCAGCAGCAGCAACAGGCTAGTAGTCCTAAGCACCAGGTACCCCTTGGCATCCAAACCTGCATGGTGGTGTGGGGGAAGGGTTAATTCCTGTTTTCCAGAGGGAGAGCCAGCGCTCAGAGACTGTGCTACCTGCCCTGAGGCTCACAGTTGGCAACTGGCCAAGTTGCACTTGCTTCCTGTGCCGACAAGAAGCCTCCCCTTCTTCAGCACCCAAATTTGGGTGATTCTCCATCACTCAAAGGTGAGGTATGGGGGACAATGGGACCTCTAGAATGGGGTAAAGGCAGGAAAATCATCCGTGAAGCTCTGCTCAGATCTTGTTACATCAGGAGTGATCACGTTTCCTCCATTCTGGCGCCATGAGCCGGACAGAGGAGCGGGCGGGCAGGCAGCCACTTCCCTGGTTATTCAAGTAGAAAATTACAGGTGCCCCAAATAGCCTGGGCATTCTTTTATTAATGAATACACAGTGAGCTGGTGGAGCTGGCATGGGGCTGGTGTTGCCTTCACCTCTTTCCACTGGCTGCTTTCCCAAGATCTTCAGGGACCCATGCCTCTGAGTTCTCTGAGGAGCTGGGGCCGATGTCAAGGTTACTGTAGGTATTTCTTCACAGTTTGGTCCTAGAAAAAGGGCTCACCCTACAAGAAAATGAGGGCCTCTGGTTCCAATAGGGTCAGGTGCTAGAGTTAAGGCCATCTGTCCAGCTGTGTGGTCTTGGGAAAATGGCTTAACTCCTCTGGGCATTCATATCTTCTGAAAAAACAAAACAAAACAAAAAGAACCCCAAACTCACAGAAACCCCTTCTCTTGGTTATGATATTAATACTCACTCATTATAGACACTATAGGCGAAATAATACAAAATGAGCATTCATCCTGACCCTGCTCTTTCTCAGCTAACAAGGCCAGGATTAAGGCCAGCCCAAGCTTCCTCTAGACATACACAGGGAAATGACGAGTCCAGAACGAGTCAGCTGCTGAGTTTTGTAGTGGGTCAGCACTCGCAATTCACAGGCAGTCCTCAGTTAACCAGGGACCCTCCTATCTTCATCTTGCCAATGCTGAGACTACAAGGATGTCACACAGTCATATGCCCAGTATTTGTAAATGAGTCCTGGGGCTCGAGCTTAGTCCTTGAGATACAAGCCGCATTACTGGCTAAGCCACCTGCCCAGTCTCACATGACCTCATTCTAGGTGAGTGTCCTGTTGTAGGTTGGCAGACTCACATTGCCTGCTATAAGAAATAAAATCTCACGGTTCGTATTCAAAATAAAAGTACTTTGAATTGGCTTAAGTCCAACTACAGGTAAATAAGAAAAGCTGGGCCCTGATGGTAACCTGCTAAATTAGTCACTCCCATCCAAACTCTTAGTCTAGCAACCCCCCTGCCCAACTAGAAGTTTAGAGAGTTTGCCCGATGACCTGAGGGTGTGACAAGGTCATGTGCTTGGCAAGCTTTAACAGTGTAGAGATGAAAACACGTATGGTCTTTGCTGAGAAACTGACAGAGGTGAAGGGAACATAAGACCCAGATGATGTGAAACACTGAGCCCTCCTGCTTACTCAGCCAATGAGGAAAGGGAGGAAGGGACTGATTCAGGACTGGGAAAGCTCTCCTCTGCTCACTCCGCGTGCCCGCCACTCAGGACAGACACCTGGCTTTGCAGAGTAGTAAATCAAACTGTCTGGCTTGACACTCTGTCTCCCTCCATTGCTCTTATTAGTAAGTCGTTATCATTGTTTTTCACACAGCCAGGATCCTCCCTGAACTCCCCACCAGTGTGCTGCTTGGTCAGATAACAACAACAACAAAATAGTAGCTGTCTGGGTGCCCTATTTAGTGCTTGGTGGGTTCTAGTAAAAACACTTACAGAGGAGGTGGCTGAGGCTGAGACATCAGAGGCTGCCAAGGTCACAAGGGTTCCACAGTGGAAGTGTGCCTGATGAACAGGTTCCCAACGCTACGTTGATATAAGTCTACCCTCTGGTCCTGTGGCTCTGATACCAGCTTCGGGCCTGTACCCTAGCTTCAGTCCACCTCTGATCCTGCGCCTTCTGCTACAGCATCCCTCAGCCTCTGCATCCTGGCTGAGCTGCTCAAGGTCCCCAGAATGGCATCAAAGCTTCTTTCCTTGACTTTGGTACTGAAAGATCCGCTCACCTGGACTGTCCGGCTTATTCTTCCAGAATGCTGCGGAGATGGGCACTCCTCTAGGAACATTTCCTGATGACCTCTCCCTAAGACCAGGCCATCACCTCCATGGAAGGGTTGAGCTGAAGGTCTCTCAGACAGACCAGCCCCACCCAGCACTCCCGGAGCTTGGCCTTTAGGGATCACAAGTCTTTGCCTCTGATTAGTTCAGAAACTTTACTAGCTAGAAGAAAGCATGGGTTCCTGCAGCCTGCTTAAGTCTACAGGTCACGGACACTCGCAGACATCCTTTGCCTGAGGTGCTACGATGCCCTGCAGCCTATATCTCTGGTGGCCCAGCCAGAGGTGTGCTGACTGGCTGCAGCAGGTGGCCCAAACCTGAGAAGTCACCAGGACTTTCCCTCTCCAAAAGGCATCCCAGGAAAGAATACCATTGGTTTCTGAACAAATAAATAGACTCCTGAACTTCAATGCCGACCTTGCTAACTGGTGCAGAAACAGACTGTACTGGGGACAGGTACCTAGGCCACAGGCCAACCTCAGGTGTCATTTGTAGGAGCCATTCACCTTGCTTTCTCTCTCTCTCTCTCTCTCTCTCTCTCTCTCTCTCTCTCTCTCTCTCTCTCTCTCTCTCTCTCTCTCTCTAAGACAGAGCCTCTTGCTGGGCCCTGGAGTTTGCAGATTTGGCTGGACTAGCTGTCCCGTGAACCCTTGGGATCCTCCTGTCTCCATGCACAGTATCTGGCTTCTTATGCATGTGTTAGACCTCAAATTCTGGTCCTCATGCCCATGAAAGCAAGTCTTTTACTAACTGCGTTATGCCCACCCCCCAGCCTGTTTATTTCCCTTTAAATTTACCTTCAAAAGTGATTGGCCCATTGTGCTCTCCTTTTCCTTAGTAGTGTCCTTGCTGAGTTTTGATAGCAGACTTATTTTATGATTGTGAAGTGAAATAAGAAGTGGACCCTTGATTACTACTGTCTGGAAATTTTTGTATAAAACCCAGTTGATGAATTCCCTTAAGGTTTAGGGAATTATGGCCTAATGATGATGGCCTGATGGTTTCTCTGTAGTAAATTATTTCATGATTCAATTTCTTCAAATTAATTATCAACTATTCAGGTTTCTATTTCTTCTTAGTCCAGTTTTGTTCAATAATATTTTCTAAACATTTCTAGAAAGTTAAAAAAAATTCAGGCTAAGGGCCTGGCATAGCGGAACATACCTTTAATCTCAGCACTTGGGAGGCAGAAGCAGGTGGTCTCTGTGAGTTCAAGGCCAGCCCTGTAGAGGGAAAAAAGTCCTTGTGAACACAGACAAACACTGGAGAATCCAAGAAAAGTTAAACATGCATCTTATCTCTCTAAATTAAGAAGATGTATGGGGAAGAATGCAGTTTACAACCTGGTGATCCTTTGCTATCCATTGAGTCGGCTTAGTCTATATCCTCCCAAAAGGCATGCTTTGCTTATCCCAGACCCTAAATCTTGAGCATTGCTTTTAGGTCAAAAGACCCATCCTTATGAGTGATGTTACTTGTACATTACAACAGCCTAAGTGGCTTCTGTGTTATCTTAGGGCCAGGCCAATCCTGACTCCCACAGTCATTATGTTCACCTCAATCATTCTCCTTAGACCTTAAATTGTGGGTACTATCTCTGAGCCAACAGTGTCCATCCTTGTGAAAGAAGCCAGATGTACTTTGTAAAGAATTTCATTGTAAACATGTCTTAAATTTGTTGTGTACTTGGAACTTAGTTAATTGTTATAGAAAATGCTTTCTTAAAATTGTTCTGTGCTTAAACATGGCTAAAGTAAATGACCCGGTATCAGACTCTCAAAGTTTGAATCAGTAACAGCTGACTTCTTACCTCACCTGGATCATGTTCTGCCAGCCGTAAAGCTGGCAGGGACCCCCACCACAGCCTGGTTTACATGGCAAGCTCCAGGACAGTCAGGGCCACATAACGCAACCTTCATTATCATGCTTGTTTTCCATGTCTTCAGTTTCTATAGTGCTTGTTCTTCAGATGGCCACTCTTGCCTCTATCTATCTATCTATCTATCTATCTATCTATCTATCTTTTTGCTAACTTCTTTCTTTGCATACTTATCTCATTAAATTTCAGACTTCTGTACTAAAAGCTATAGACTTTACCTTTAGTGCTATTCAGCTAAATCCCACAAGTTTCAGTGTATAGCAATTTTATTGTTATTTAGCCTAAAGATTTTCTTGACATCTTCTTCGGTTATTTTTGTGTTTGTTAGTTTATTTTGTTTTGTTTTTCTAGGTAAGTTTCCTTTGTGTAGCTCTGTCTGTTCTGGAACTCATGTTGTAGGTCAGGCTGGCCTTGAACTCACAAAGGTCAGACTATGCCTTTGGATTGCTGGAATTAAAGACATGTGCCACCCAACTTCTTTTTAATGTTTCATATTTTCCAAACACATTTCCTTGTTCTTGTTTCTTTATTTGTTTCTTACTAACTTTTACTTGTGCCATAAACACAAGTAAAAGTTGTGGGAATGAATAATCTTGAATCTTTGGTATCTAAGTTTGTTTTATAACCTATGACATGGTCAACATTTGCAGATACTCTATTGGTACTAGGGAAAAAAAAACAATCTAGAGGCTTCATACTACACCTTTTAAATCAAACATGCTACTTAAAAAATAAAGAAAAACCCACATTGAGACCTGAGTAATATAGCCACCAGGTTCACAAAAATAGAAAAGCTTAAAGTACAGAATGTGAATAAAGACGTGGGCTGCGAGTGATGTGGATATGGATATGGATGGCAGATTCGGATGTGTTATAACCAGTGTAGTTTCATGTGCATGTGAGAAGGGATGGGCCCTCGGCTTTCTAGATTCTCACCTGAGAGACTCAGAAGCACGTGCAGGAAAGCTCACACCCAACATTCTGGGAACACCCAAATGTCCGACAGTCATGGTATGGTCAGGTTACACAGTAGAGTACTTGAAGATCTATCCAGACACACAGCACAACACTGATGAATCTCAGGAATATGGGTCACATTCATGTTAAGCTGGAATGGAAAGAGGTTAGAACTCTGGGATTATGTGACAATGGCCAGGAGAGTGGTGATACCTGACAGGGATGGGGAGGAAAGGCCATCAGGGCACAGGCATGTTTCGGGGCCACAGTCAGCTGTTCACTATAGAAGGTGTTTGGGTCCATGCTTTGCTGTACCTTGTGTGCCTATACATTTTCCAAATAGTCTTTTGTAGGTTCCTAATTATTGGAATAATTTTTTAAAAATTCACAATTATAAGAAAGCATTTTAGACTTTACTTACCCACAAATAGTCTTTTTGGAAGAAAGAAACAGACTTGGAAGGATCAGTGTGCCATTCATCCTCCGGCCCTGAAATCTTATATTCAGTTACCAGAAAGGACCCATGTGGAGATCTTAGCAGAAGGAAAATGACTGACCTCCTAGATGTGCTTATTTTACATATATGAGTACTCTATCTATCTGCATGTATGCCTATATGCTAGAAAAGGGCATCAGAACCCATTATAGATGGTTGTGAATCGCCACACGATTGCTGGAGATTGAACTCAGGACTTTTAGAAGAACAGCCAGTGCTCTTAACTACTGATCACTTCTCTAGCCCCTGGTCTGACACATTGTGTGTGTGTGTGTGTGTGTGTGTGTGTGTTTTGATATATATCTAAATCCATATTTGCTACATATGTGTGTACACAGTGTTTGTGGAGAACAGTGTCTGTGGAGGTCAAATGTTCATGTCAAGTGTCTCCCTCTATCAGTTTCTAGTTTATTTTTTGAGACAAAGTCTCTCACTGAAGCTGGTGTTCATGGATTGGTTAGGCTAGCTAACCACTGATCCAGAGATCTCTGCTTTACCTCTCCCCAGCGCTGGGGTTACAGACATATGCCTTTGACTCTAGCTTTTGTGGGGGTGTTTGGGATACAGACTCAGGTCTTGCGTTCATAGCAGGCACTTTGCTGGTTGGACCATCTCCTAAGCTCCTGAGGCCTTCTCTTTTCCTTTCTTTCTTCCTTCCTTCCTAGACAGGATTTCTCAGTGCAATATCCCTGGTTGTCCTGGAACTCACTTTGTAGACCAGGCTGGCCTCGAACTCACATAGATCCTCCTGTCTCTGCCTCCCAGGTGCTGGGATTAAAGTGGGCACCACCACTGCCCAGCTGTCGCCATCTTTCTAAGAAGGGATACTGACACACCTGGACAATCCACTCTGCAGACAGGAAGCTGGGGTCAGAGACTGGGTCCCAGCTGGGCATATGCTGACTGAGGAACTCTATTACTGGCCATAGTAGAGGCAAGCAATGCATACAGCAGATACCTAGAGCCTTCTGCGGAGGTGCCCTGACAATGCTTTGACTTTTGCTCTGGAACTCGAGAGAAAAATCCTGCTGTTGTTTCTAGGTGCTGGTGGCAACTGGAACCAGCCAGTTGTAAGTCATTTTTTTTACAGCAGCCTGAGAGAACAAACATGCCACTACCCAGTGCCTAGCTTGGATCACAACATCACCACCAGCCATGTAGAAGCTGGTTGCTAAAAAGCCCACAGGACCCTCCACAAATATTGTGCCCCCCAAACAGCCCAAGGCATTTTTAAGAGGCTAGGAAGACAGAGAAACTTTCCTTGTCCTTCAGAATGATAGACACCATCCCGGCCCTCATTCTGGCACAGTCCTTAAAGGTTCTCATTTGTTACTCGCTTGGGACACCCCAGGCCCCATCCCAAGCTTCCTTAGGAGCAAGATATCATGATGATCAAGTGAGGTTTATCCACGGCCCAGACTGCCTCTGTCATTTACTTGGATATAAGATGGCAAAAGAAAGCTCCCAGCCTGGTACTTGCCTAGGCCCCAGGCTCTGAGATCTGATTTCTCCCCGAACAAAGACACTTATTCAGGCAGTATGGAAGACTCACTGTTATCTGAGAGCAGGTCCTGGCCCAGCCAGGACGTTGTGATTTGGGTTGCAGCTTGCAGAAAACTACCCTTTGGTTTGGCCTCTCCTCTTACACCTCCCAGAAAGAAATGTGATGCTTCTGAACTTCTTAGGACCCTGTTTACCGAGGCTCCTGGGCGTGCTGTTATTTTCCTGGCAAAGTGGAGATTTATTTTGACTCTAGAACAGCTTCAATACTGATGCTTGGGAAATTGCAAACGTGGGCTATGGGGTGCCCGATATGCAGGTTTCAGTCCTGAACTGATGGTGTGATTCCAAATAGCAACTTTAATCCCTCAGAGCCCACTCTTCCATTTGGCTGAAATGTGGGCTTGGGTTCCTTTATTACGTAAAGTGATTTTGTAGGAGTCCAATAGTCAGAAGGCCTTCTTTCATCACCCCTCCCCGTGTGTGTGTGTGTGTGTGTGTGTGTGTGTGTGTGTGTGTGTGTGTGTGTGTACAGCACATACATGTATGTGGTGTGTGTGTAGGCCAGAGGTCCACCTCAGGTGCTGTCCACTTCATTTTTCTTTATTTGTTGAGACAGGGTTTCTCACAGGATAGGTTGGCCAGCCAGCAAGTGTCTGGGATCAGTCTGTCCCCAACACTGGGGTTGTAAGCACACACCACCATGTCCAGCTTTTTCATGTGGAGTCTGCGGCAAAAACTCAGGCCTTCACTTTACCATCTGAACTCTCTCTGGCCCCAGGCATTCTTACTTTGTCTTTTGGAAATATCCATATTATGGATGAGAAGGGTGAACTTTAGAGCCACAGTACAAGGACAGGCTGGCTGAACTGGGAATATTTCTGGGAGACCTGGACTTTGGTGCCTGTGGGAGGAATCTGAGTCCCAGGCTGGGGACAGGGCTGTTCGGTGTGTGTCACAGACCCTAGATGTGTACCTTGGGCAGGGCTGACTCTTAAGGGAATGTCTATTTCCATCCTCCCATCTTCTCTGCCTCACTTTACCCCTGCCTTAGTCAACACTCTATTGCTGTGAAAAGCTACCATGACCATGGCAATGCTTATAAAGAAAGGCATTTAATTGGGACTGGCTTACAGTGCAGTTTAGTCCACTATACTCATGGCAGGAAGCATGGTGGCATGCAGGCAGACATGGTGACGGAGAAGGAGCTGAGAGTTCTGCATCTGGATCGGCAGGCAGCAGGGAGAGGGCCACTGGGCCTGGCTTGAGCATGTGATTCCCCAAAGTGACACTCTTCCTCCAACAAGGCCACACCGGCCACAACAAGGATATCTCTCCTAATAGTGCCACTTCCTAATGACCAAGAATTCAAATATATGAGCCTATGGGAACCATTTATTTTTCAAACCACTACAACCTCTAATCCATTGTCAAGCCACAGATAGGAGGAAAGATGGAACCCAAAGAGAGGGACTATCTTGTCCAGGGTAACTCATCTTAGGTGAAAGTATTTTTCATGTTAGTGGGTAGAGTGTATGGAATGAAGAAAAGGTAGATGAAGCAAGGGAAAATAATTAAGATAATTCTTCCACGGAGGAAGTGTGAAATACCTACAGCTTGAGGCAGCCATCTTGGTCTCTTCTATCCACTTCCTCTCTGAGGTAACGAAGCTCTGGGAAAGGGAAGAGGCCTGGGTGAACTCTCTCAGAGCTCAGAGACATTCACTGGTCTAGAATCATCTACGATACAAGCCCCTGAGGCGGGGGGCATATTCTATATTGGGCTGAGATGAGAGGCCTGACTTAAATGAAGGTGGTACCATCCTGTGAGATGGAGCCCAGAATGAAGGGAAAAGGAGAGATTGAGTGGAGTAACAGTATCCATCTCTCTCTCTCTGCCTCCTGACTGACCAGCCACTATGAGGGTGGTCATGCTGCTGTGACTTCCCCACTATGAGGGACCTGGCTGCTCAATTATGCCCCCAAATAAACGCTTTCTTCCTGAAGTCGTTTTAGGCGGGAGTTTCATCACACTAACTAACACAGTATGGAACCCGGAATTTCAGCCTGGATCCTCAGTGAACTTGACCTCCAGCCTGCCCTTGAGTTCCTTCCGGGGAAACCAGCTCTTCTCCCTCCCTCCCTTCCTTCTTCCCTTCCTCCTCTCCTCTCCCCTCCCCTCCCTTGGGACACAGTGGTAACCCACGAGTCAAACACAGTATCTTCCTTCCATGATAAATTACGGAGTCAATGATGATGTCACAACAGTGGTCAGCACTGTGGACCCTAGAGAATTTTGGGACTGTGCCAGGATTTGCCCTGGTCTAGGGTAGTAGTCAGGACAGTGGTAGTTGCTATGGGGTCCCCTTCCAGGCTGCTCCCACACTAGAACTGGTTCTGCACACGCTGCTCTAAGACAAATGTCTGCTTTCCCTACGGAAGCCCTTTGCCCTGTGCAGACACAAGAGCCAACCTGAGAGAGCTTCCTGAGGGAACAGTCAGCTTGGGGGGGGGCAACCTTTTTCCTTCTGCAATTTCTTTCTCTCTCACAACCTTTTTTAAAAATTATTTTTACTGGGGTTGGAGTCATCACAAGGATAGCCAGGTGAAATTTTGGTCTCAAGAGGTCATCAGAAGGCTGTGTGTGCTAGCACTGAGGAATTACAGGGCAGCATTCCTTCCTCTGACAGCCAAAGCCAGCACCGTAGCAGAAGCTTCTGGTAGCAGAGAGCAGCTGGGTTTTCACTGCCAATACATGATCCATCAATGGGATGCCTTTGAGCACTGCCTAACCTAGACATCTGTTTGAAGCAGGCCTGGACATTGAACTTCTGAACCCAACTCGAAGAAGACCAGGGATGGAAGATAAGAAAAGCCCCACTGAGAAGCTGTGACAAGCAAACTATTCAGTTTTCCTGTCTCCTAAGGTCTCTATCTGCTTTCAAATGACCCTTTCAGTGACTGCCAGGAGCTGTTGCCCTTGTCCCCAGCATTTCTGATCTGTTTTCCAAGAGTTGCAGCCTGGGGCCATGGTGAAGGTTAATGTGGGAAGATCATTCTCAGTGAAGTGACAGCATGCTGACCCCTGTGTTCAGGCCAAGAACACAAACATGTAGGGGCTGCCAGATCCAGACACTGAGCAGACGAAGTGTCCAAGGGAGCCTGGGATGGATGGCAGAATCCAGAATCTGCAGGGCCATGGTCACTCCTTAGCCTGGGGGTATGGTTCCCACACATGGATTTCTCCATGGCTGGCTTTAAACCAGCTTCCATTCTGGGCATGTGCCCTGTGCAATTGCAGGGGTGCTGTTGCTCGGAAGGGTGGGGTCCCACTTGACTGATCCTCCGTGCTGGGTCCTGCTAAGCATAGTGACAAGGCCAGTGCCTTAACCATCCACCACTCCTGAAGGATGCTTGGAGTTTGTCATTTCTACCAGGGTTGGGGGGTATGGGAGTAAATTCATTTGTCCTTTTTAGTTCCCAGGTGGAGAACTGAGGCCCAAAGGGGAGGAATGCATCTAAGATACTGATTTCTACATGTGACAACACCAAGTGTGTATTTTTATCTGCATTTTACATGAGAGGAAAGTGAGGTCTAAAGTTCAGCCAGCCTGTGAGCCTGTTTGACCCCACACACCCATTTTCAAGGAAGGTCAACACCCAAGTCTAGGTCTGTTTACTCTTCTGCACTGGAGGCAGGTGCTGGGGAAGACCTCAGGCAAGGATACAGTGTGCCTGGTCTGTGCAGTGATTCCTGCTGGGGAAGACCTCAATGAAGACCTGTTCCTGCCACTTCCTGCTGATGAGCCCTGAGCATCAGAGTCCTGACCTGTGAAATGGGGGTAAGGGTAGACCTCCCTTGTGAAGTATGAGATACCCATGGGAGCCTCTCAGGCTCCATTAGGAAGAAACACTGTGTTTCAGGACATCCATCCTATGCAGTGGCCTGCTCCACCTTTTTTTCACCTTTGCTTTAAGCTGAGGAAACATTCTTGTAGTGAGAAAGCTTAAAACATGGCTTCCATTCAGGGCAGGCTTGTAGGCATCTCTGTAGTGTCAACATACACCTACCTTGTCCTCTCAAGACCCACAGCGTTCCTCTCACCCTGTACATTGTCCATGCTTCTCCATTCTGCCTTACCATGTTGGTGGCAGAGACCATCATCTCCCACAGGCGAACATCACGAGGAAATGGTTGTTTCATCTGACCCCATGGAGTAACAGCCATCCCCAGAGACACAGATGTGGGCTCCATGGTAGGCTCTGATTGGCCTAGCCAACCGCCTGATATCCCTTGGTGCTACCTGAACCCTTTGAGGGGTCTCTAGGCAAGCCTGTGCCCTTGGAATTCCCCAGGGAGCAAATGGAGTTTCATTTAATCTGAGCACTTACCCCCAGGTCCCCACCCTTTCTCCACAAGCTGTAGGGCTCCAGCCAAAAACCTCAATTCTTGCCTCTCTAAGAGGTTGAGTCTCTTATTTGTTGGGTTTTCTGGGTAGTGAACTTGCTATGAAATGGGGTCCAGCTCCCTTATATAGACACACAGCTGAGATCCAAGGGCGTCAGGTCCTTTTCACTATAGGTAAGTGGCAGCTGTGACCTGGCCACCTGACCACACTGCTGGGACTAGAAGTGACAGTAGACTGGGCTTCGGTATTTCCTACCCCACAGTATAGTCACAGGGAGGCTCACTGGCCACATTCACAGAAAGAAACACTGCTTAGACTGAGCCCTTTGTAGACTCCAGTCCAGAACCTAGGAAGATGATGGATAATGATTGAACACAATGCTAACAACAGAGCAAAGCTGCCACACAGGCAGGTGCCATTCTAAACACGTCACATAGTTTAAATTTATTTAATTCTCACAGTGAGTCTCATGGATGTTGACTCTTGTGCACAAGGAAATGAACAGAAAGTTTAAATGACTTGTTCACAGCACTGTATCTGGTGACAGCCGGTTAGTCAGCCTGTAATTGTCACCGTGCTTTGTCTTTTTTTTTCTATATCTATTTGTCTATGCTAGACACTCCTTGGGGTGCCAGAGGGGAGTCAGGAGCCAGAGAGATGAGGTTACCTAGGTCACCTAGGTCTGAAGAAATCAGACACAGATTTGCCTTGGACCCAACACAGCTTTCCTGCCTAAGTTGGAGGGAGCCTTGAGGACATGAGTGGCTGAGGGTCCTGGGTGTGGCTAGGGCCCCTCTGAAGGGTCCAGTCTCCCTACCCACATGCAGAGTCCCAGGATGATGCACAGGGGCCCCCACTTTCTTCCATGGATTGTTCCCACGGCATGAAGTGGGTACCAGGCTCAGATGGACTTCAGAGCTAGCTCCGGGCCCTCCCTGCTGGAGCTGATATCAGAAACCAAGATCCAAGGGGCTTCTAGGGCCAGGGCTCCCCATCATTTCATGGTTCATTCTTGCAGGCACAAAGGTGACTCTCAGAGCTCCTCCAAAGTCTGGACCACTTCAGTCAGGCTATGGAGATGCACATTCCTAGGCAGCTTAGGCCCTCTGGGGTCTCTGGCCTCCTAACCTCCCAGCTTCCTGTTTCTCTCAGGAAGGAAAACAGACACCTGCGAAGGTGGAGAAGCAGAGTGGTCCCACAGCTGGGGTGTGGCAGCTGACCTCAGGCTGGCTGGGCCACAGGGCTTGGCCTCACCTCTGTCCAGACACTGCTGAGCAGAATGCCAGCTCTTGAACTGATGGATGCAAGGTGGGCCTGTGTGGGGACATCAGTGTCAGGCTGGGCAGCCTTATTAACGGGTCAGCTCTGAAGACAATGGGGCCGGGACTCTTCTGGAAGAGTGGAAACTTTGAGAGCATCCTCTATCATTCACTAGGGCAGTGCTATGAGAGGACTGGAGGGCAGCCTGGTCTCAGGCCAGGAAAATGTCTGGAGGCCAGATTCCAGGCCAGAGGCCAAGTTCTCAAGGTCCCCTAGCAGTTACTCTTCTTTTCTTACCTGCAGGCCCCTTGGCAGCAGCCTGGGGCAGAGATTAAGGCAGGAGTCACTTTGGGATTAAATGCTGCTCTGCCCCTCACAGCTGTGTGGCCTCGGGGGACATAATTTAACTTTTCTGAACCTCAACTCTCCTCTCCATTCATGCACCTGTAGGGGCACGAGTAGTAGGTGACTCCGCATAAGCTGGAGCCCTCGTTTTACTAAAGCATTGGCTGGATCACACCACTTGCTTATAAACTCCTGCACTGGGCTGGAGCTATGTTTGGGGTGCACAGAGCCCTTGGTTCAATCCTCAGCACTAACTGAAACTGGTGCGGTGGGTGCTTATGACCCCAGCACTCAGGAGGTAGAGGCAGGAAAATGAGCTCAGGCTGAGCGACTTAGTGGGTTTAAGATCAGCCTGGGCCACATGAGGCTCCTTCTCTAAATCAAAGAAAAATAAAATAATAAAAAGTTTATGCTGGATTGGAGGGGCCCAAGGGACCCCACCCATCCTGTGGCGCTGAAAACGAAAGGAGGTGGTGGCCCAGAAAAAGCCTCTGGAGAAGGCTTCCGCAGAGCATCGAGGCACCTCTGTCACCATGCTGATAATAGTGGTGCTGAGCGCCATGCCCACTGGTGAGTCCCAGGTACCCAGCACCTTAAGTGAAGCTGCTCTCCTAGAATGTGGGACAGGGGACATCCTGCTGCCACCCCTTTCCTGGAGCACAGAGCCTGCCATGGAGCAGGTTTTATGAGCTACATGTAGGTGACTCTACAGTAGCATTTGGAGGTGGAGGGCCAACAGGATAAAAATCTCCCCACTCCTAGATACACAGGGCATGTTTGATTCTAGAACCTTATTTCCTTTTCTACTTCCTTCACGTTCCTGCCCCTGTACCATATGACCTTTGCATTTGCTCTTCTCTTCCTGTATGCTCTCTCCTCCTGTCTGTGACACCTTGAGCTGTCGGGCATCACCTCCCTAGAGAGGATTTCTTAGCACCACCTCCACCCCGCCCCGTACACAATAGCCGCCTGGGCTCCCTGTTTAGTAACTTTCATAGCACTTAGCAATTGAAATATTATTTCTGTGTTTTTTGCTCACCTGTCTTATCGGAATTGGTCTGTCTTGTCTTTAGTTTCTTCCTGGGTCTAGAACAGTGTTGGTTCCATTGTGGTACCTCAAGTGTCACTCAATGCTGGGGGAGTTACTGAAATAGTCTAAGTAGGAAGTGGGTTCCACACAGCCTTACTCACTGAAACAGGTCAAAACAGGGGCTAGGAGTGGCTCATGGAGGCTTGCTACACACAGATGACAACCTAAGTATGTGTACACATGGACACATAACCTTGACCTATGATCCTGGGGGCTGAAATAGCAAGTTACTGTCCAGTGAGTGCCATAGCTAATCTTGCTTGTCAACTTGATCTGCAATCAACTAAAGCCCAAGCAGCTGGGGACAGCTTTGAGGATTTTTTTTATTGGATCATGAGGCCAGAAGACCCAGCCTAACTGCCCACCTTCCCGCATTCAGATGGCAGCTTACAAAAAAAGGGCATGGGAGAAAGAAGCCTTTTGTTTTTTCCTGTTTTCTCTCACTCTCAATGACAAGGAATGCTAAGGCATTCCTTCTCTGATGTTAGATACTGCTTCATATATTGAAGACCAGCTGAGACGTCCAGCCTCATGGTCTGAACAACTACTAGATTCTTGACCTTTCCATTAGGAGACAGCCATTGTTGGATGAACCAGAACACAGCTGTATTAGTTAGGGTTCTCTAGAGCAACAGAACTTATAGAATGAATCTCTTCCTACACACAGAAAGAGAATTTCTTAGAATGACTTACAGACTGCGGTCTGACTAACCCAACTGTGAGTACCTATGAGCCAAAGGTCCAAGAACTTAGTAGCTGTTCAGTCCATGAGGCTGGATGTCTCAGATGGTCTTCAGGATACACCGGAGTACCTAAGAAGTGGGCTCTAATGCTACTGAAGGAACGGGCTTGCAAACGAGAGCAAGAACAAGCAAGCAAAGAGCAAAAGCTTGTTTCTTCCATGTCCTTATATAGGCTTCCAGCTGGGGATTCCCAGCTCAAAGCATCTGGATTAAATGCATGTCTTCCCACCTCCACATCTGGATTAGAAGTGAATCTTTCCACTTCAAATTATGCAGAAATCCCTCACAGGTGTGCCCCTTTATTTTTGAATTTTGGGACGCTCCAGATGTCAAGTTGACAACCAAGAATAGCCATCAGAGCAACCTGTAAGCCACTATAATTAACCCCTTTTGACACACACACACACTCACACACACTCATTCTATCACTTCTATTCCTCTAACCCTAATATAGTGAGAGACCCTCTCTCAAAAACCAAAGTAGATTGTGACATTGGAAGTCACCCTATTATCAACCTCTGCCCTCTGTATGCACACATCTGGGTAAACACATATGCACATAACACACTCACACTCACACACCCTTTCTCTCTCACACACACAAATATACTTTCTCTCACACAAATTTTCATAGCACACACTCACACACTCATGTACTCTCACAACACACACACTCACACACACTCACGTATGCTCTCACATATACATACACCCTCTCACACTCACACACGCATACTCATACACATATGTGCACTCACACACACTCACATATGCTCTCACATATACATACACCCTCTCACACTCACACACACATACTCTCATACACATATGTGCACTCACACACACTCACCTATACATACACCCTCTCACACTCACACATGCATACTCATACACATATGTGCACTCACACACACTCACATATATGCCCACACACTCTCACCACACATACACACACACACACACTTACCCCCTCACACCCTACATGCCATTTGCATGACCATTTGAATTCCATTTCTCTTGTGATGTATCTTCTCCAGCCCACATCCGTCCAAGAAGACAGCCATTTGCTCCCCATTCCTTTTCTCTCTTTTCTCTCTAGTACAGCCTGATTTGGGCTTAACTCCCTTCCTGCTGGGAGAGAGTTGCTGGTTGCAAAGACCCAAATGGACATGAGCTGGAGCAGTCAACCTCAAGTCAAACTCCCCGCCAGCCATCTCGTAATTAGCCACTGTCTCGGCTCTTGGTGGGATGGGAGGGAGTTTTACACGCTCATTACATTTTCCCTCATCTGCCTGGACTCCTGCTGATGGGCTTGAGAGCTGCCTGGGAGCCTAGTGACTTCTCTTGGACTTTGAAGTCCAGCTCTGGAGGCTCCCGTGCACAGTCCAGATCAGTCTTCCCGAGCAGGAGGTAAGGGAGTCGTGGTCCCAGGGAAGCAGAGGGCCAAGGGTCAGGTGTTCCTGGTCCCTCTTTGTACTTTGTCACTGTGTTGCTCCTCATTTCCTAGCCTCTTGTTATTTTCATCTGCAAAATGGGAAAAACTATCTACTCCTCTCCAATAAGCAGTGGGAGGAAGCCAGGGTCACGGAGTGAGAGAGCGTTGGGAAAAGACACTCCAAGTCCTGGAACCAAGCAGTCTCCATTCCTTCCAAAGCCGCAATGGCTGAGGCCTGGATGCTTGGCGCTGAGGTTCTGTACGATTTTCAAATGCCATCAGAGGCAATCATTCAGAAGGAGCACGATGGGGAGAGCAGAAGCAGGGGAGAGAGAGCTGTTACCTCAGGGTGGGCTCAGGGTAATGGTGTTTGAAAGGTGGCAACAGAGGCAGGCTGGGATTCCAGCCTGAGGCACTTTGCCTGTGCGGGTCTGACAGGTCACATGACCTTTCTGGACCTTCTTGACGTGTGAAATGTAGTGTTGCTGTTCCCATGCCATGATGCTCTGAGGATGAAGTGAGGTAGGTAATGTGTGAGGCTGCAGTTCTCCAGTGGTGAGATGCTGCTGTTGCTGGCATCACGATGTCAGTAAGGGTGGCCAGTAGTTTTCTGCCTCTTGGAGAGACCCAGATTCCTATGCTGCCATCTGCTGGTGAGAGTCAGAATTTCAGCTTCTGAGAGAACAGGGAGGGAGCAGAAACAAGTTGCAATGCTCACCCGCAGGGTGTGCAGCAGGCTCATGGGCAGGGAGCCAGGAAGCAGATACAAGCCTGGAGGCCACCGTTAGCCTGAAGAGATACCTGGACACTTGCTTACAGCAATGGGCAAGTCAGTCTCAAGTCTCACCCAGTTTGCCTTCTGAATAGACCATCCACGAGGCCCCTCCTGATTTAGCCCATCATCTTCTGCCTCTTGATACCACAAAAGCCTCCTTATCTCTGCCTAACACTGAGTAGTTAAAGAAACAAACAAACTGCAGGCCTAATCATTCCGTGTCTATTTTATTTTTGGTTTTTACGAGACAGGGTTTCTCTGTATTGTTTTGGAGGCTGTCGGTCCAGCCTGGCCTTGAATTCACAGAGATCCGCCTGCCTCTGCCTCCCGAGTGCTGGGATTAAAGGCCTGCACCACCACCGCCCCGCCCGTGTCTAGTTTAAACATACACGTCGCCACTGTCCCAGGTCCAAGCTCTCTGCCTAGCACAGAAAACTCTTCGATGCTCTGCCCACCTATTCAGTCTTTCCCCCACCCCAACCCTCCCAGGCCTTGCTCACAGGACTGTTCATCCAGTAACTCACCTCTGTTCCATCTGCTGCCTAGCGGACTCCTAGGCACTCTAGGGAAGCCTCTCGTGGATGCTACCTTCTCTCAATGCCTTCCTTCCCTGCCCCGAGACTGGGCAGGTGTCTTGGATCCTTCTCACTCATGACCCTGATGCTGTCACATCGCCTTCTTATGTGTGTGTGGCCCCACTCCATGTTCCTTGATGCTTCCAGAAGCCCAGCAGATGGCTAACGACCGAGGAGTGCGGGAGCCCAGTCCAAGCTGTCACCTTCTTGGACGCAAGTCTTTCCCGTCTTTATCCTGAGCTGAACCAGTCATCCTTGCTATGGCTGCAGCACCCTGAAAATAAGGCTGACTCTCACAGTGTTGGTCACATTTGTGACACTCACCCTTGCTATGCTGTGTGGCTGCCTCCAGTGTCAGTCTCCTTGGGGGCCGCAGAGATTCAGGTGATGGAAACTTGAGCTCTTTTTTCCACACCGCGTCTGTGGATATGTCAGTGAGGCATTGTATCTTGTCAAGGAGGAGGTCAGTGGTGGGCCATGAGCCTGTCATCTGCCTGGTAAGTACCCAGCATGGGGCAGCATGGGGCCTTTTCCACAGCAGGAGTCCCATGGCAGCTCCGGGTGTGGCTCCTCGCCTGCAGCTCCTCACTCTGAGAGTGACCTCTTGGAGAAATTACCCCGTAACTATAGCTGTTCTGCAGAATGACACTCTCGTCTCTTAGCCCAGGTGCAGACAAGGTCCCATCTGGCTAACACACCCAGGGACCCCAGGCACATCCTGTAGAAGATTTATTAAGGGCCGAAATCTAGGGAACACTGCTAAGGGAGAAGAGAGATAGGATACTCCATGCTAAGCTCTGGCTTCTGATGGAACCCATGGGCTCAGGCCAAGACGGTGAGGTAGCTTGCTGTCTCCATTGTCAGTGAGCAGCTAAGGGCCCTTAGAGGCTGGGGATAAATCCAGGCCTTTGGGAAGACATTTCCCTAAGGAACAGGCCAAGCCAACAATTTGTGATGGTGCTTCTCATCAGTTTGGCAGGGTCTAGACTCATCTAGGAGACAGCGTTTTGGAATGTCTGTGAGGGACATCCCCGAGGTAACTGAGAGAGGGAGACCAACCCCCAACATGGGCAGCACTGCTCCATGAGTTAGGAGCCCCAGACTGAATAAAACCGAGAAGGCAAGCTGAGTGCAAGCATTCATCTGTCTTTGCTCCCTGACTGCTGATGCCCTGTGACCAGCTGTCTCGTGCGCCTGCCACAATGACTGTACCCTAGACTGTGAGCCCAAACAAACATTTCCGGCTTTAAGCTGTTTCTGGAATATACTTTGTCATAGTAATAAGAAAAACAATGCAGTATTATAAGCCATCATAGGGGTGGGGACCTGGGTGCAGAGTTGCTGTTTCCGCTCTCCTGCTGCCTCTCCAGGCCCTTTCATCTGTGGGAGCCTCTTTCCTCAGTTCTGAGAAGGTTTCATGTTCTCAGCCTCACTGAGTAGACTGTTCAGTGTGTACACTCTTCATTTACACCCCAGTGGCCACCCAGGTCCTTTTAAAATAGTGACCACAGCCAAGAGCTGTCTGCCTAGTCCTTTATTGGCTCCTTTAAAATCTTATAAGGTGTCTTTTCTCATTGTAAATAAACATTTTCAGGAACAGAGAGGTGTTTATGAAACTCTGCCAATGTTAATTCCCATGGTGGGTTTCTGAAGCATTATATTCCTGTGGGTACAGGTGTTTGTGTGAAGCCCTCTTTGCTCCTGAAGACATTCTAGGTTAGTCTGGATTTGAAGGGCTTACTGGGCTGGCTGAGTGTCTTCTCGTTTCCTCTGCTCAGCTTGCACAAAGCTATCACTGGAGACAGTGTCTCATACTGCCAAAGCCCCTGGTCCAGGCTTCCCAAACTCTAGCTTCTCTCTACCAGGCCTGTGACATATGTCAAGTCCTCCCTCTGCTCAGGGCTTAGAAACTTACCACTTGAGACTGGGTCTTCCCGAATAAAGCTTGAAGTCCTCCACTTCTATGAACCCCAACTAGGATTTGGTCTAGAGCTTGGGAACTGGACCCTTCTCAGAGATCCTGGGCATATATTATGATTCTTTCTCCTCTCATTGTACCTACTGGTCTACTGGCAGTTGACATTGGCATCTTTTGCCCAACGACTCACTGTGAAGACATAGATGGTCTCTTGTTCCTTCATAGAGTGGACAAGAAGTGTCTACAGATGCACATCACACCAACAGCAGCAGCCTTCCCTCACCAAACAGTTGGCTGGTGTTGGTATATAAACACCTCACCTCTCCAGATGCAAAGGATGCCATCTCTGAGGTGTGTGTTCTACAGAGTCAGCCATTCCACTGTGCCAATAAAGCCACCTTGAATCAAAGGACAGAGTCAATGACTGACTGACCAGGGTTAGCTATAGAGTTCTCGGAAGACTGAGGAGGTCTGCTAGAGAAGACAGGAAGAGAGAAGGGAGATTTCCAGGACTGATGGCTTAGGGAAAATGTGCAGAAAGGGTCAGTCAATTGACTCTCCTCTGTCCTTGAATTTATCAGGCCTTTGTCTCAATTTCTGACTCTTGAGTTTTTATTACACTGGAACGATTTAGATAGTTGTTACAAGTGCCAAAGTTCCCGGTGAGATCTCACTGTACTGTACAGTAGTTGGGTTGGACACTGAAGGAGCTCTACCCCACTAGAGCAGGTGACTCTGGGAGGTCTTGCCTTTCTCATTCCCCTCTGCCTTACATCCCTAAAGCTGGCCACCAAGGTCTAGTCCCGCCTTTGGACACTTCCTCCTCCTGAGGCTGATTACTAAGGTCCAGCAGTCAAACGCCCTCTTTGGCTCACCTAATTAACATGTCCAAATAAAATTAAACACCTCATCCTAACATGGGATTTCCCCCTTTCCTTTTATAAACTGCCATTTGCCTATGGATCTGTCTCCTCCCTAACCAGAGACAGTCCTTTGTCCCACTCCAGAACAAACATCCCTGCTCCCTTCCCCTTGTCCCCTCCCCCTTCTCCTTCACCCCTATCTCCTTCACCACCACACCCTAGCCCACTCTAACACAGACCTCCCCTTTCTCTTCTTAAGAAGGACACCTGTAAGGTCATTTGCTGCTGTTTTCTGCCTGAGTCAGAAAGCAGCCACTTGAACTTTTCTTCTCTGTTTAATAAAGGCTCTCTCTGGGAAAACAGGTGTTTGGGTGTGGTTTGTGCCTAATCCGTGGTCTAGGAGACCCCCCTCCCACTGCTCAGGGTTCCCCTTAGAACACCCCTTGTTGGCTGCCCCCTTCCCCAGACATAAAGCCTGCCCTCAAACCTTTGTTTCAGACTCTGCCCCTGGGAAATTCCAAGCCAGGCAGATGTTAGCCACCCATTAAGTACTGAAAACACTTTCTCTGCCTTAGATCCGCCCCCTTCCTCTTTTTCTCCAGCTTTGAGTTACCTCTGGCTTGTCTTAGATGAGCATGTCAAGATGATGGTCCCCTAGGCTTCCCTGCTCCTGTCCATGTGGAAAACCAAGTTCTTTTGTGCCTGGGATTTTGTGAAATCCCGGGAAACCAGGCTCCATTCCAGCTGCCAAATGAGCTGCCCCTACCTGTCCAGACCCAGGATTCTGAGACTAGACCAGTACAATCCCCAGGGAAAACCAGAGCAATTTGAGAAGTTGGAAAGTTCAAAATCAGCAAAAACAGAATTTAATCCTGCTCAAGTATAGGCAGCCAGTCCTTCTGGAGACAGCCATGACAGTCTTGGAAGGTCTCACTTGTCTCTACCACAGCTGGTTCCACAGGCTCTGTGCAGCCTCCATCTTTAGCTGGTCATGGTGGCGCAACGGAAAGCTGTTGCTTCCTTAGAGAGGAAGTGCGCACTGTGTGGGGAATGGTCAGCGTATCTCATGTGGCTTCTCGACCTTGTCACCTTCTATCAGCATAGCTCCAGCAATCATAGGCTCTGCTCTCAAGTCACTTGGGTATTCCTTTGGCCCCCTGGCCCAGAAGGGCCATGGCCACCCTAAAATACCTTCCGTGGCACACAACCCTCCAGCTCTAGCAACTCCGGCCATCCTTCATATTTGTTGGTTTCTGGGTTGTTCTTTAAGAACTAGGGAGAGAAGACAGATGTTTCAGACAATGGGCAAGGCTGTCTAGGACTCATGCAGAAACTCAACACTCGGAGGGCTCTCTTACCTCTGCCACAGCCTCACTTTACAATGGGGTAAGAAGCTCAGGGAAGAATCTTGAGGTCTCAGAAAGGGGATTGGAGCCTATTATGCCCCATGGGGACACCAGTGATTGGGAGAGCTTGGAGAGCTGTCACCCTTTTCTACAGCCTCCATTAACCTCACTTAAAGCCACAGATCACAATAAGAAGAGCATGGAAAAGAAGAATGCTAGCAATTATTGAGCACCGACTGTATGCCTGGCACTATCCCAAGCTGTCTTATGTATTTAATCTGTACAACAGCCTGAAAAGTGCATACTGTTATGGTTCCATTCTACTGCATGGGAAACTGAGGCATGGATAGGAAATGCCACTGTGTGTGTTTTCCCCCGTTGGGAAATTCTTCTTCATGTGATTTCTCTAATGCATTACCAGTGTGGGAACATAGGACGTCTTTGGGGTTTTGCTGTATGGCCATCTGCTTTTGGTGGACCTGGATCCTTCCCAACAAGGAGGAAGAAAGAGTATGTGATTGGCCAGTGCAGCTTAGCTCTGCCCACACTCCCCTGTGTGGTCTAGAGCCCAGTCCAGGCCCTGCATTCTCACCCAGAGGGCAAGGATCTCTCCTTTCTTCTCCTAGGTTAGGCTGTCTTGAACTAGGCCTGATTTCTAAATGTAGGCGATGGTTGTTAATTTGACTGCCCATTGGCCTGACTAAGCAGTGACTAGGGTGTATCTGTGCTAGTGTTTCCAGAGATGATTAATTATTGTCAATTATTATTATTAATCCAAGTCATCCCATCCATGTCTGGGGCCTGAATAAAGGAAAAAAGGAGAGAGCCGCTGGCCTAGGCATTTGCTTTCTACTCCTGGTCTCCATGAGATGAGCTGCGTTGCTCTGCCATGGTGGCCTTCCCTGTGTGGAGTTCCTGACCAACAATGTAGGCTATGGGAGTGATTGTCCTTCCATCCCACGCGGTTTCTTGCCCACCTAGCCCTCACTCAGACAGGGAGGCAGCCAGGAACTTACCTGTTCAAAGGGGCTTTTATTCTTAAGATCTTTGGCACCTAAGAAGACCCAACTGTCCCGGAAGCCCAGCTGCTTTGCATAGGAACTCCCCAGGTTGGAGAAGATCATCCTGATATTCTCATTCATTCTGCAGAGGACCAGAGAGAACTGTTGGGGCGAGGCTAAAGGACATCGGTGGGGGGTGGGAACAGGGTGAGGTTCTCAATGATCTCCTCCACTCTCCACCTGCACACATAGCACCTGCCTCCTAAGGCTCCCAAAGTTCACTGGACTGGGCTAGGGGCCTGAGACTTTCTGAGACTGGGGCAGGAGAGGGGTTTGGACAGTACTGCTGTATTTGCAGGTGCTACACATGCTCATGTGGGAAACACAGGACATCATGAAGAATTGACTGAAAGGAGGGGCTTGCCCTTCTCCCTTGTGAAAATCATCATCAACATTTTAACGGACTGTGAGTTGTTAACTAAGAGATGTGCTGTCAGGTGTTCACCCAGATTGTGTTGTTAGGTGACTCAGTGTGTGAACACTAAGAGTGTGTTTGTCCAGATGCATTGTTAGGTGATTCTGTGTGTGAACAAGAGTGTGTTCATCCAGATGCGTTGTTAGGTGACTCAGTGTGTGAACACCAAGAATGTGTTTGTCCAGATGTGTTGTTAGGTGACTCAGTGTGTGAACACCAAGAGTGTGTTTGTCCAGATGCATTGTTAGGTGACTCAGTGTGTGAACAAGAGGGTGTTCACACAGATGGGTTGTTAGGTGATTCCGTGTATGAACAAAAGTCTGTTCACACAAGCCAAGCTGGCTACGGCATTCACTAATGGGGCCATACATTGAGTGCAGTTTGTCATAACAAACTATGTGGATTTTCTCTTCTTATATGTTTGTACATTCATGTACATGTATGATTGCATGTGTGTGGGCACGCATATGTATATGTGCATATGCATGTATGTGTATGTGTGGTGGCCCAAGGCTGATGTCAAGAATATGTCTCACCATTCTTCTAATTTATTCTTCTGTATTAGGGGTTTTCAGTCAAATACAGAACTCACTGATATTGTTAGCTTGACTAACATGCTTGCTTTGATAATCCCTTGTCTTGGTTTTCAGAGGCTAGAATCACAGGCTGGCTTCTTTGTCTACCTATCACTGATGTAGGTTCTGGGAATTTGAACTCAACTCTCCACTCTTCCTCAGCAAGCTCAATAACACTGAGTCATGTTATCAGTCTGATGAATGCATGTATTTATTTTGCTCACGCAGTCCTAGAGGATGAATGCTGCAGTTTGAATGTCTCTGGTAGGTTTATATACTTGAATGCTCATCAAGGAGTGGAACTATTTGAACTGCTTATACAGATCAGGAAGTGTGGCCTTATGGGAGAGAGTGTGTCACTGGTGATGGACTTTGAGGTTGCAAAAGCCTATGCCAGGATCAGTCTCATTCATTCTCTCTATACCTGGAGACCAGGATGTAGCTCTCAGCTACTTCCCCAGTACCATTCCTGCCTTCCTGCTGCCATATTCCCTGCCAGGATAATGGATTAAACCTCTGAAACTTTAAGCCTGCCCCAATCAAATGCTTTGTACTATAAAAATTGCTGTGGTCATGGTGTCTCTTCACAGCAATAGAGCTCTAAGATAGAGAGTGTTCTTGCAAGTCCTTAAAATTTTTTCACACCATCATTCCTGTGTGTCTTCTTATATGCACATATAATGATATATGCCATTCTGCTATAATTTCTGTAACCAGCCAGTGGCTATTGAATAGAGAGACTTTGCCATTATTGTAACGAAGATCAAGGCATGCCATCCAGAACACCATTTCCCAGACTTCTATGATTCTTTTCTCAGGATAATTAAGTGGAGGGTAGGCATTTCAGGAGAATGGGAAGTGCATGCAGGTGTGGAGTATTTGGTTTGCACCACCATATGGCCTAACAGGTGGCGCTTCCCACTTACTTGGTGCCTGGGTCATCATAGGAGGCCACCAGCACCAGTGTGCTATCTGGTATGCCTTCAAGGAAGTCCACCACGAGTTTGGGCTCTGGAGGAGGAAGAAAACAAAGGCACTGGTCTTTAGGAGAAATGCTGCTGGGTCCTTACTCTTTTCTACCTAGTGACCCAGAGGTGACCTGGGCCAGGATGATGGGGAGTTGAGAAGCCAGATGGAGGCAGTCTGATGGGGACAGAGCTTCCTGCAGCATTTATCTGAGGGCAGAAAAATGTGAGAACATAATAAGGGGACTTCATTCGTGTGACTTGAAGTGGTGACCAGGCACTGGCATTTTAAAGGTCCCTGGGGGGTGGGGCTAGGGTGTAGCTTAGTTGATACAGCACTTGCCTGAAGTGCACAAAGTTGTGAGTTTGATCCCCAACACTTTAGGGAAAAAAGAGATCAACTAATCTCTGAGCACAAAATCTAGCACCCTGACCTGAACCAGAGCCAGAGAAAGAAATACACTCTGGATATGAAACCCAAACCAGTGAAAGAAACACTTTTAGCTCTGAACCCAGAACCTAAGAAACGTACCCTGACTCTGAAACCAGAGCCAGTGAAAATAAGCTCTGGCCCCAAAACTAGAACCAAGAGCCTAAAAAGGATCAGTGAAGGAAACACAGTTTGGTCCTGAAACCAGAGCCAACTCTGTCCTAGACCAATTAAACCAACCAACCAATTCCTGAGAAGAAAATCTCCCTGGGAAAACTTCGCCCTAAGAAGCCTTATATAAGCCCCTCTGCCTGTTCAGTTACAGACTGCTTTCCTGCCCTGGCAGAGGCAGCCACTCTCCTAGACTCCTCCTTCCCAAATAAATCTCTTTCTCAAAAGAGTCTTGGCTGAAGATCTTTATTATCCGGCGTAGAATGCTGAGATGTTCCCTTAGGAGAATAAAAGAACCTTGCCGAAGGGCTGAGCAAGACTGAGCACAATAGCATAACAACTTTTCTCTAGAACCCGAGGAGATTGCTACATTTCTGCAGCGGCTTCCCTTTCAGCAGAGTGCATCAGCAGAAGTTAACATCTTGGGTCACAGCAGCAGAAGTAGACATCTCTGCTGGGAAGCCCTCTTAAGGGGAACAGAGCAGAGCTCAGCTGTAATGGCTATCTTTAGGAGAGGAACGGGATTGCTATATCCTGTGGGGGAAAATACCCTCCATCAAACCCCAGTTTCAGGTATCGCTTGACTCCCTGACAAGTCAGGATGCTTTTCCCTTTAGGGCTGAGCTGTTGTCCTATTGTGGCTCCAGGTGTAGCCTGGCTTCTGAACAAGTCAGGATACCACTCCCTCCAGAGCTGTAACACTTGCTTACAAACACCATATAGACCCAGTGCTGTAGTCCCAGCACTTGGGAGACAGGCAGAAGGATCAGAACTTCATAGGTCTCTACCGTCCAAGACCTCATAGCATCTTCTAAATTACTATACACAGTCTAGGCTGCTGTTCATCTTTTATTACACAATGAGTCTGAAGTCAGCTTGGGCTACATGAGGCTGTCTCTAAACAGCTCTCTGGGGTCTTGTGACAAGGATGAGCAATATCTGCAGAGAGATGGAAAGGAGAGCGCTTCTCAGAGGTCCTGTCTAGGCCTTAGGAGGTTATGCCAAGTACGTGAGCCCACCAGAGATCTCTGCAGCCTTGGATTTTATAAAGCGCTTGCTCTAACAGCGCTTGAGCAGGTACTAGGGTAGTACGCCCTCATCCACAGCACCACACTGGGTGCATGCATGTCCGGTACCAATGCCAGCCAGTGCTTCAAGCACACCCGTTGAACTGTCTGAGATGGTGTGCAACAGCTTTCCAATTCCAGAGGTTGGCTTCATTTTTCTCCTTTCTTACTCCTTGACTCACCAAGGACATTTCTTGAAGCCAGCTTCTAAATAAACCATTATACTCAAACCCTCTCCTAGGAATCTGTGCCTGAGTCTAACTCAGACCCCAGAACAACCATCAACATTTCCATCCTTGCATCCATAAGTTCCCTCCCACAGGAAGCGGCTCATCCCCATGACATCAGTGCCAAAAGAGGTGCCTACCTCCGGAGTACATGTCAAAGCTGCCCTTCTTTAGCACCTGTCCTGTAGTTCCTAGGAAAAGAGAGGCTTATTACTTCCCATAATGTGATCACCCTGCTTGTTATTTTTCTGAATCTGGCCCATGAGTCGTGTAAAGCCTAAAGCCAGAGTTATAACTGAATGTATCTGGCTCTTGTGAAGGTCACGGGGCACAATAGGGGCCTAATACTCGCTGGACTGGGGCTTATTTGAGGGGCTGAAGATCCAGAGCATGTCAGAGTATGACAACTCAGAATCTGTGTTCTGCCATGACAGCGGCTTACACAGGGTGCATTTTGTCCTTTAATTTTTGCACAAATTCAATGGGTTGCTGCTTTGAAATGGAATGTATCTGAAACTGTAAGTGTACTGGATATATTTTCTGCAAAATTGTGATTAAGGGCATGGTTATAACCGTCCCCACATGAGTGGGAAATCTGCAAGCCAAATCTTTCGACTTCTGGAGGCCACGGAATTTTCAGTGATAAATGGTCCTCAGATTTCCAGGGTCTGAAATTGTTTTTGTGACTTTTGGGGAAAACCCCAGGTAAACTGGAGGAAAGTCACATGTCTCAATCTTCACCACTAGATGGCAGTGTTGCAGAGGGTATGGCAGTGCTGACACCATGGGTAGTGGCAGGTCTCCCTGTAAATGGGCAGGCTCACTTGGCAACCCCCCCCCCCCAGTCTTAGAGCGCAGGGAGCTTTACCTGGGGTCTTTGGGAGGGGTTGTGTGTTTCTGTGAACATGCTCATTTGTGGGTTTTTCTAGAATTAGGCAGAGATGAGCAACACAGTCTGAACTGTTTCTCAAAGGAAGCTCTGCACAGTAAGAGGTTAGGAACCAGCCATGTTTAACTGTACTTTGTTGCTCTCATTATTATCTACAAGGATCTATGCACATTCTTCAGACACCACAGTGTAAGGAGGCTGCCCACTGGAGTCGGCCAGATAGGCGTTAAGGTTGTACAAAGCATACGCCCAATGTGTTAGCTTTTATTATCACTGATGACTATTTTTTACACTTTTAGCTTTGTGAGTGGCCAGACAGGAAGTCCCAGTCTGAGACCTTCCTGCCATCTTCCTTACCCTGCTGCCTGGAAGGGGCATCTCCTTTTCTCCTTGCTATTTTTTAGGTGCAGCTGACCATAACTCGCACTCTGGAACCTTCTGTGATTACCCCAGCTCTACCCGCTGCATCTCAGTTCCATTTCCGTGGTACCCATGGGGATCATGAAGCCAGGGTCTGTCCTTGCCGTTGCTCTTAGTGTCCTGCCAGGACCTGGCTCATACTAGCTGGTGTTCACACGTGTGGAATGAAGAGTGCTATGTAATCAGCATGTGATCTTACCCGGCCACCGTGTGCCCGCTGTGGCTCCATGTGTGTTTCTCTAAGCTGGAGTGGCCTTAAGGGTGCAGCCATGGTTCACAGCAGTGAACTCTTGGACAGGAGCCTAGGTGATCAAGCCCGTAGGGTCTGCTGCTCCCCCAATCCAGCCTCACCCTGTCCTGAGTTCTACAAAATGACCCAACAGGTGGCAGGACCCTTCCCCGGGTCTCAGATGTGATGCTGGCCACTCACCGTTCACCAGAGCAATGTTCAGGCCTCTGCCCACGTTGTTTCTCACTGGACTCATGATGCTGCAGATAAGAGGAAAAGGAATAATTCCCAGGAGCAGAAGGAATGCTCCCGCTTTTGCGATGGGAACCTCGAGAAGGCTTACCCCTGGGTCCCAGGGACACTAGTGTTGCAAGATACTTGATTACACTGTGTAAAGGTATGCCACTAGGATTTCTTCTGGAAGCCTGTGGTGGACTAGGTCCTTTGTGCTGTGTCCATGGCACATTTGGGTCAGTCTGCACAGACAAAGAGGCAGAGTCCTTGCCTGGGATTTTAGGATGCAGGAAAGTAGAAACTGGAGAAGTTTTGCCATCCTAGAGTGGCTGGTTCCCCTGTGGAGCTCAGATGCATCCACATTCTGTTTTCCCCTTTCCAGGACCACAGTGCTTTTCCATTCCCAAGGAGACCCAGTCCCAGATGCTGTCGTCCTGGTGACATGCTAAGATGATGCTAGCTTAAACTACATACACCAGTACTGACTCTGTTTTGCCTAAGCAAGTGTGTAGGTTCAGCGTCCTGTTGGAAAGATGCATCTGTTCTCCATGGCAGGATAAACTGAACTGTCGAGGCTGGGAATGGGTACATAGATTTCCCCCACAGGGCACCCTGTATACCAGAAACCCAGACCTGCCTTCAGCTTGGCAGGTGATCCTGTCTGAGCCTCACTTTTCTTTTCTTTACAGCAGGGACAACAACAGCCCAGCCACCTGTGCAGGGCAGGGAAGGGGGCAATTTAGCAAGCGGTGGCTGAGCCAGGAGCTCTTTGGCTGATTGCTCTTTGCGATACATACCTGGAGTCAAAAGTAACCTGGGACAGGCATAGATTTCTTCACAGGCCTGCCCTGATGCTGTAACGTTTCAAATGGATGGATGAATGAATGAATGAATGAAATGTAAGTAAAGAAACACAGCCACCCCTGGATACTTACATTTCATTTTCAAAGCACATGGAGGGGCCCACGACGTTGGCGGCCCCACTGCTGATTTTAAATGCAAAGAAGTTGTCTAGGCAGGGCTTGCTGAGTCCACACTTGGTCTTCGGGACTCCTGGGAAGGTAACACAGAATTCTCACATCCAGGGAGGGGACTGGGCCTTGAGGTTTGCTCTTTTCTGGGCACTGAAGGGCCTCCACCAATGGCATCAAAATCTACAGGACTTTGGCTGAGGGTCTGACCACCCCAAGATTAATCTGAGGGCTTCCTAAGAGAAATTGCTTCTGTAGGGCTTGCTCAGAGCCTGGCATGTGCCTGGCTGGATTATCCCTGTAGACTCTGTGCCTGGGCTTTGGGCCTTCTTCACAGGCTGAGCATGAAGCCTCTTGGTCTGGCTTGGCTTTGGGCTGGAATGGATGATTTAGATAGTAAGATAGCAAGCTGAGGGGCTCCCTGGCCCTCACTGGTGGGGAAGAGTCTAGGTCCCAGGGACCACAGCTGGAGTTCCTAGGACTTGCTTTACCAACTGCAGCCAAGTCTGGCAAGCTCCATGTCAATAGGCCAGCTTAAGTCGGCTTTCCTGGAAATGGTTTCCTGTCCATTCAGCTTCCACTCTCAGGCTGCTGCATGAAAGGGAGTGATACCCACAGGGAGATCTCAGGGGAGCCGAGATCTCAGGGGAGCCAGGATCTGCTTTCCAGGCTGTGACTGAAGGGACTGTCTCCATAGCTGTTGTGAAGCCTGGTGCCATTGCTCTGGGCCTGAAGCTTGCTCTGGGCCTGAAGCTGGTGTATTGTCATGAGTGTGTTGGGGTTGTGATATCAGGAACTATGAACGGCTCTTCCACCGATCTGCTATGTGGTTTTTCCAGAAGCTTCTCTAATTATCTTTGCTGGTTGTCAAGTCAAGAAATTGGTTCTAATCAGAGTGGGCTAGCAGGTTTTCTCTGTCCTGTCTCTTTTCCCAAAGGTCTATCTATCTATCTATCTATCTATCTATCTATCTATCTATCTATCTATTATATATACAGTG
Organism: Mesocricetus auratus; assembly: GCF_017639785.1. Classification (NCBI taxonomy): domain Eukaryota; kingdom Metazoa; phylum Chordata; class Mammalia; order Rodentia; family Cricetidae; genus Mesocricetus; species Mesocricetus auratus. The sequence continues at coordinate 79,174,708 of NW_024429190.1, forward strand.
TTCTGTTGGCAATTATGCCTGCATGCCAGAAGAGGATACCAGATCTCATTATAGATGGCTGTGAACCACCAAGTGGTTGCTGGGAATTGAACTCAGGACCTCTAGAAGCATAGTCAGTGTTCTTAACATCTGAGCCATCTCTCCAGCCCTCAGGAAGCTTTCTCTTAAATGTCAGTTTGGACCTATTGTGAATGATAAAACTCTTGAAGGTGGCTATGGACTTGGAGAGTGAGGAATTGACTAGTGATGTCTGCCGTGGGATCAGGAAGGGTAGAATGTAGTATGCATGCTTGAATTTTCAGCTCCTCCCAGCAGATGATATCTGTAAGATGTCATAACTCTGGGTGTGTTTCAGAATTGCATGGATGAGGCTTCAGAGGGTTAGATAGGGTCAAGAGTAAAATGCTCTCTGCAGTGCTGTGTACACAGGCCTCCCATGCTTTCTTAAGTCAACACAATCCTAACCCTGAAGCTCAGCTCTCTTTGGAGTTAACATGTTGGGTTGTGGTTTGAGGGGCTTGGCAGGGAAGCCTTATGCAAAAAAAGCTGTTGGGGAGATTGTCTCTGGACTAGCAGGCTGGCGGTGTTTGACTCCCCTACTCATCACTACAATTGTTTGGCTTTAGCCAGGAGATTTCACTTCTCTGAGCCTGTTTCCCTATCTATAGAAAGGAAACAGCCATGGACCCCCCAGTGTGGGTTTGTTAGCTATATGAGATGCCTATGAGGACAAAATGCATCCTCTGACTCAACCTGAGTTAGCACCAGTAGCAGCCATGCTCTTTCCCTCTACCTTCTTTGTTCCTTGGGAGCCCTGGTCCTTGCTGAAGCCGTCTGCAATTCTGGCTCACAACAGGGTGAAGTTCTAGAGAGAGGAGGCACGGTGCCCTGTGGTCTACCCAGAAAGAACTGCAGAAGGGAAAGAGTTGAGCCCTCTTCCTACCGGTCTGAATGGCTGAGAGGGGCCACCCAGCCCCTGCTTCCAGAGGCACCACTGCCACAGAGTGGGCTAGGGAGACTCTGGACACCAGTGTTTCTCTAGGGACTGCAGCACCCAGAGTAGGACTTTGGGACATTTTGCCCAAGGGATGGGTAGATACTCACGGATCTCCTTGGAGGGCATGCCTGTTTGAGAGAAAGAATATGGTTAGTGAAAAGGTACTTAGGCCTCTTACAGGAGGGGGAGGGGGCTGATGGCTGGGCAGTGGGAACAGGAGACCTTGATGTGGCACCACTGACAGAATTGGCCCTCCTGTTACATCTTGGAGCTTTCTCTCAGTTGCAACTGCCACCCATTCATAATAGGCATGAATGAATATACATTCATATGCACACATGCGCAGGCCAAGATACCCATGCACAGACACATACCTGCAAATAAATGCATATTCAACATTCATGCATAAACATACATATGCACAGACACAAATTATTCATGTTTAAAATCAAGCTGTGCTATGCTGTCAGCTTGAGCCTTAACCCCGTGTGCATGGTGGGTGTGATATTTAAGCACATGTGACTCAGTTTACTTGACAGCACATAGTAGGCATCACAACCATCCTCCCTCTTTCACTCATCAAATACTTATTGGCATTTCCCTAGACACAAAATCCTTGTCTTCAGGAAAGTTATATTTTTGGAGGTAGAGTGAGGCAATAACTAGGGAAACAAATAACATGATGATGATGTTTGGAAAGAAACAGGCTGACACGGAAGAGGCTAAGTGAGGAGGACAGGCTACAGCTGGAGGCAGGGAGGCCAGGAAAGGCTTTTGAAGTGGTAATTTTTGAGCAGGGAGCTGAATGTGAGATGGAGCACATCTGCATGCCCTGTACAGAGACACGGTTTGAAGCAGAGGGAACAGCAGGTAGGAGAAGCCACTCGTAACTCAGACATTATTATTTTATTCTTCACTCACTACTTGGACAGTATTATTTCTTCTTCACTTCCTTCTTTCCTTCCCCTAACCTTCCCTAGACCAGGGCCTGGAACATTTCTGCATTCCCCGTGGCTCCAGCCTTCCTTCCTCGCAGTCCAAGAATCTTACACTGTGCCCCAAAATGCCAGTGCACAGCTCACCACAGCTGGCTGGCTCCTGGGTCACCCAAGAAAAAGTGGTCCTCATTACTCCGTCCCTGGTTTGTAGATTATGGGCCATGAGCTCCACTTACTCAGCCAGCGTGGCAGACGGATTGTTTTTCTGCTGAAGCTAATGTAGTTGCGGAGAAAGACCCACATGGCAACCAGGGTGAACATGAAGGCCGCAACACGAATCAGACCTGCAACGAGGGAGACTGTCAGATCATCTGCCACACCCCAACAGGAGGCTACAGCGCAAAGTTCTTGTCAAATTCCAGCAACAACACCAATATGGGAGACCCTGTGTTGTAGGTACAACCCATATGCACACCATGAGGCCATGTTCCAAGGCTACATAAAAGTTCATGCTGGGGTTAGACAGTGAGATCATATGATTAGATTTCGTGAACACTTCCAAAATAGCATTTGTTAATGGTTTAAAAGTGCTGCACCTTGGACCCCAGTTAGTTTCCTAGAGAGAACCCATAGAGATGTATCGTGGGGTTTGTACCGTGTGCAGGAGTTCACCCTCTCTGAGCTAAAGTCACTCATTCCCAAAGAGTAGATATGGAAATGCCCTTACTGCTGAGGTCCCTGGCCCCGAGGGTTCCACCTGTATCCCCTCCTCATTTAGCCTCTCTCACATCATCTTGTTTCTTCCTAAATACCATCACCATTCATACCACTTAGTTGTTACTTGACTCTATTTCCTGGAATATGACTTTCTTATATACAGAACATGTACCAATATGTATTTGGTGAATGAAAGAAAAACAGGTGGATGGATAGAATGGCAGGTGCGTGGTTACATGGATAATGAATGAGTGGGTGAATGGATGGATGGATGGATGGATGGATGGGTAGATAGATGGCCTAGTTTGTTGGTATTATAGTCATAGTAGTAGGTAGTATTCTGGTGGCTTGGGGAGCTGAGGATGTCCTCCATATTTGTCATTAGCTCAGAGCCACCACAAATAACCACACAGTGGACTTGTTCAATAGAGCTGGCATAGCTCTCCAGCCTCCCTTGCCTCACAGTCAGAAGTGACTCTGGAGAGCAATCCCATACCAGGGAGAGGCACCTAGAGCCCATCTACTCCCTTGCCTTGCAAGGATCAGAGTATAACTACATGATTTCATTTGGTTTGAGGGTACTCCTTGTCTTTTGGTGCACTGTGCTTACAAAGCAGAATCTCTCTCAGGCACCAGTCCCTATTTGGCAGCACGCATTCTGTGCCAGGTACTATGCTGACAGATTTAAAATAGATTATCTCAGTTTATACTCCCATTAAAAGTTCTTGCTACCATATTACTTCCAGCTGAGGCTGGAAGAGCTAGCTGCTCTCCCATATCACTTGGTAGAAGTGAGGTTTGGAATCCAGGCAAATAAGCTGACTTCAAATCAGGTGCCACGCTTTCTTATAATTACCTGGGAGTATACCTGGGGGTGTGTATTGCACACACTCCCCTTTCAATGCCTGTAGAAAGGGGTCCATCTGAAGGTGTATCCTGGAGACACACCCTTATTGTGGTGCCGGTGGTGTGAGGACCCTGAAACAGTCCTCCTTGAGGTTGGCATGTGGTCCCTGACTTCTGTCCAGAGCCAGATGTTTCTAAGCTGGGATTCCAGGCAGATAGGGCCATTGGGCAGCAGTTCTTGAGTTCCCCCAGCCTGTTAGTATGTCCAAATTATGACCTGTGGGACACAGGCATCCTAGGCTAGCTATGAATGTTATCCAACTGTAAACTTAAAAACATTTAAAGACTTTTTTTAATTAATGGAGAGATTGCTCAGTGGGTAAAGTATTGACATGAGGACCTATGTTCAGGTCCCCAGCATACATGTCAGAGTCAGTGCTGGGGCATGTATGGATATCCCCAGCACGGCTGGAGGAGGCAGGTAGAGACAGGCAGATCCAGGGGCTCCATATCTGGGGAACTCCAAGTTCAAGGAGAGACCTTGTCTCAAAAAATATAGTAGAGTTTGAGAAGAAAACATCTGACACTGACCTCTGGCTTCTATGCACAGCTGTTCACACACATGTATGCACACAGCGTGTATGTATGTATTTATGTGTATGTGTAACTTATTAGCACTTGTAAAGGGTGGGGCTTTGTAGATGACAATGTTATGTCACAATGTCCAAAGGTTGGACACACCCCCATTCTTCTGCATGCTATCTTCCTGGAGTTCTTGCTGGGACCTTTGACAAGAAATACTGAATCACCCCTGGGGCTGGGGTGAGTGAACACTGATGACAGAAAAGAGAATTTTGGAGCACCCACTCCAAGAACCTGAAGAGCCCTGTCCTACCTGACACTCTCATCTTGCCAAGGAGAATGTCTTAGAGTCAGCGTTAACCTGTGGAGAGAAGAATGTCCAATTACAAGCTGGCCTCTGGGGTCTAAAGATCAGGGTGGGTGCCGAAACCGAGTCTGGCACTTGGAATCCTTTGGCTCGGGTTCCTCTTGCCTGTCCTGTGAGCAGAGAGCAGCCCCCCTCCCCCCATGTCTCCTTCACTCAGGCTCCTAGTGAATGCAGAGATGAGAAAGTCGGGGAAGGTGCATTTTGGAAGACTTGATTTACCTTCATTCCCTCCCCAATTTCGGCCTTCCTCCCTTTCTCCATGTCTTCCCCACTCCTGCCTGACAGGGCTGTCACACCAGTAAAAGCATCAGGGAGCAGCCAACCCTGGCATCCTGCAGGCCAGTCTGGTGCTGTACGAAGAGTCTTTTAAGGGATTAGTCAGGTCAGCTCACATGGCTAAGACCAAGGTCACACACCAGGTGAAGTGAGAGGAGGGACTTGGACACATATCTGCAGCTAGAAGGGTCCCCTGCATTTCCCCCAGGGACCACTTCTAGTACTTTTTGTTTCAGAAGAGAGCTTAAACCAGAGTTTTCTTCTTTTGTGCGTCCTGAGAAGGGTCTGCGTCATCCTTACCACACTTCTGTGTTGTCCTCAGGCACTGGGCAGTTGCCAGTAATGTGGCAGCTTTGAAAGCTGGTGTAACATGTAGTCTTCCCACCAGCCGCCTGGGTTCTGCTGCTGTCTCAGCCCCCAAATAACGCACGAGATACTATATTAATTATGAAGCTGTTGACCATTTTCTTGGTTTCTTATTGGCTAGCTCTGATTTAATTATTAATCCATAACTGCTAACCTGAGTATTTCCACGTGGTCTTCTCTTACCGGAGAAAGGGTCTGGACCTCTTCTCTCGAGTCCTACATTCTGACCGACTGTGCCTCTGTTTCCCAGAATCCTCCTCAACTCCTAGGCCCACCCTTTTGGCCAACAGGGCTTTATTTAATCAACCAATAAGACAACATATACACAGAAGGACTTCCCACATCATCTCCTCTTTTTTTTGTCTAAAATAAAAGAAATATTTTAACTTTAACATAGTCAAATTAGATATAACAAAACAGTTACCAAGTAAGAACTGTAGTTATAATATTTAACCCATTAACATTTAGTAAGATTTAGTAACATTTAAAGAAAATATCATCTAGCCTATCGTTGAGTCTAAAGTTTTATATATATAACTTATCTTTTGTCATAACTAAGGAAAATTGTAACTATAACTATCTGTCTTCAAGTCCATCAAAGACCACAGAAGGATAATATGTAAACACTAGAATTGACAGAGATATCTCGCTACCTGGACAGTCACTGAAGTTTCTTTGTAACGCTGGGGTATCCATATTCAGCCCATAGGTCACAGTATGCCTGGCAGACTTGTCAGCAAATCAGGAAATTTTAAACTGTCTACCTGTATTGGCAGTTCATTTTTTTGTGTGTCTTGTAGAATGTCAGCAGACTCTTCCATGAAGCAGGAACCCTTTAGGACTGCCCCATCAAGTTCAGTAGTCACTTTTCTGTGGGTCCTGTATGTCTAGATTATATAGCAACAGCCAAATGGTAGCTAGGAGAGGGAAGGGCTGGGTGGTGTTAAGTTGGAGTGGTCTTTTGGGATTTTTACTCCCCTCATCGCCCTCCCTGTAGAATCTATCTTAACGGACTTCATCTCAACATTCTCCAGTGTCCAACTGCCAAGGGCTCACTGCTAAAATGGGAGAGAAGACTCCACTCCACAGGGCTCTGACACCCTATGCTGCAGGACAAGGTCTCTGGCCTCCCTGTTGTCTGTATGGGAAGTACTCATGTCTAAACAACAGGACCAGCTACTGAAACCTCCAGTGGGAACCTTCCCCAGGGCCTTCTGAGTAGAGCCTGTGTCTCCCCCTCTTCCACTCACACCTCCCCTCAAGAAACCTTCTATAGAGCCTTTGACTTCCCTGAGAGTCAAACGACAACCGTTTCAGATAAAAAAAATTCTAATGTCAAGGGGTCCTTAGGAACGTGACTTGTAGCCTAGGGGCTTCCACACGAGAACTGAAGGGCATTCTATGCCCCTCATATGTTGGGTACTCAGGGAGGCAGAGTGGGGCTGGGATAGGGACAGCCGGGATGATAGCAGGGAATGCAAGGAAACAGCTGAGCCCATCAGGGGTATGGGTGGGGTGGACCGAGGAAGGAAAAAAGAGAATGAGGCAGGAGCAGCAACGGAAGGGGAAGATGATGACGATATGAAGGAGGCAGAGGGAAGAACAAGGAGTCTTGGAAGACACTCAGGGACACAGGAGACCCAGGCAATATTATTGACAGGAGAAAAGAGGGCCAGGGCACACAAGCCTGGCTAGGTAGTCAAACATGGCAGGCCTGGCTTCGGGGTTAGGGTGGGGAGCAGCAGGTCAGTCCTCCCTTGGTTGTGGGCTCTCTAGCCTGAAGTCCCTCCTGCTTGAGTCCCTGGCTGCCCACCTGACACCTGAGGGGCTCCCTCACCTCCAGAGTCCCCAATGTGCTCACTGTGGCACAGGCTATTGTGTTTTGGGGCCAGAGCTTAGGACTGGTCTGCTGGTGAGGGTGAGAACTCCAGGAACAGGTTACAGGGGTGTCTTTCCCTGTCCTAACTGGTCATTTGGGTTGCAGGGAAAAGGTCTCCTAGTTCTAGATGCAGCCAGGCCTAGTGGCCTGAGGCACAGATTAACAGCAGGCTGATGCTCACCCAGCAGGACAGGTGTGGGGGAAGGAATAAAAAGAGGGTTGTGAGGAGGGCCTGAGTTGCTTGAGCTCTGCCATCCCTCTCTGACCAGAGGGCCAGCCAGCACCTCCCTGTCGCTGGCCTCTCTCTCTGTCCTGCTCTTTCCCACACTCCCTGCTGATTTCTGCCTCCAGATCGATTTAGGAGTCCCAAACACTTTCTTCTCCCAGCAGGCCTGTGTCTTGGAGCCCAGAGCTGCAAGAGCACTGAGGCGTGCTCAGTGTATATCGGGACATGAATTGGATCCTGCCCAGTCCTAGAAGGGTAGGATGACAAAGCCTACCACATGGGGAAGCAGATGGAAGTCTTAGGGACCAAGTCACTTCTAAGGCCACACAACATATTGTGGATTTTATTCTTGAAGCATTTTCTGGACAACAGTGTGAAGCCAGGTTGGGTGCTAGGCACAGGAGAATGACTGTGACAAGTCACACTGTACCCCTGAACTTTGCCCTTACCTGTCTTTGGTTGCTAAGAGTCTATGTCTGGAACATTCTTATTCAACTTGTAAGCCTCATGGCAAAAACCACTTTCTCTGGGAAGTTTTCTGTGAGCTTGGAAATTAAGGGTTAAACACACACATGCAGTCCTGGAGAGAGGCACAGTCATCATGCTATCCTGCCACACGGGGTCACCGAATGGGGCCATTTTATGTCCTTTGTGACTGTTTTTGAACTTAGCAAGTGACTCAAACAAGGCCAATCTGACAGTTTACTGATGGGTGTATAGAGGGCAGGAGACAGGTGCTAAGAGACACTTCTGTAAGTCTAGGCTGGTGGGGTCAGTGTGGAGGCCTGGTTATAGAAGAGTTAAGCAGTGGCAGGTGATGTGATGAATGTGAGGGGTGCCTGTGGAGTCAGACAGATGTGGGCTTGCTGCTTGTGAACTGCGGCTCATAGTGGGCACAGTCTCAGAGCTTTGAAAAAGGGGTGATGCTATCCACCTGTTGTGAAAGTGGTCATGCAGCAGGTCTCTCTGTGCGAGCCTGAGAGGCGCTAGCCACCTTGCTTACAGGGCTCCTTCCTTTAGCTCTCTGTTTATATTCCTCTTTGGCATCATTCCCATAGGGATGTTTATTCTTCCTATGGAGCCATTGTGTCACCACAGCATCTCTGCCTGCTGCCTGTGACATTTCCTTGCCCTTAAAAAAGTATTCAGGATTAAACCTAGGACACTGAGCATGCCAATTGTGTGCTCTAATACTGAGCTCTACCTTACCCGCCCAATCTGCATTGCCACATTTCTTAATGGCCCTGCACGATCCAGGATGCCAGTTTCTTCCTCTTTCCTGGTTTCTCTGTACACAGGTGACTTTCAGCTCAACCCCAACCTGCCTAGAGCCAAGGTGGACTGAGAAGGAAGAGCATCTCCCTAGGCTGAGGATGACCTCTCAAGGAGCAGCCAGAACATGTCGTCGGTGTCGTTAGTGAAGTGAGAACTTTACCTGTTAAATTCTGACTCATGGACCTTTCCTGCCATCACAAGAACCCCTCCATCAGAGTGCTTGAACTGCTTCATGGGTGGCTGAGCTTTTGGCCAGCCAACAGTGCCTGCATCTTCTCTAGTCTTTATTCAGTCCCAGCACCAGGCACATGGAAGGTGTGCTGAGAACGAAGGAAAGGGCTTCTGCAAACCGGCCTTCTCCCTACACCAACATGGCTTCTTTCTTTTTATCTCGCATCATTTCCCCGTCAAGCTAGACCACCCAGAGGACGTATCTGGACTTTAGAACCCAACCGGGTTCTGGAAATGTAAGCCCTGGTTATTTCCGCATTGGTCTTGGACATGTCACAGACTGAGTGATTCGCAGAAGGCTGTGGGTCACTGTTCTTCCAGGAGCTTCTACCTGTTCCCCAATCCCTGGGATTCATTGCTAGGGATGGACACTTTGGGAGACAGACGCCCTGCAGGGCAATGATAGGGTTGGGGGACACAGCTCAGGGTGAAGAAGATGAGACCAAGGTAGAGACATGACTGAGAGTGAAATCGAAGACTTAAGGGACTGTGATGCCTGCTGACGGTCCTAAGGATCGACCTGGGATAAGGGGCTGAGAGAGGCCCTGCCCAGACCCAGTTGTCCTTTTCCCTCATGTTCTAATCACATCTGTCCACCCTGAGTAACTAGCTTGTGTGAGGCCACCATTCATTCCTGGATAGTTCTTCTCCCAATGCCCTGATAGTTACAAGAAATTATTGATGATGTCACCAATACAAAGCGAGGTTTTCTGTGAATAAATCCATAAACAATGAGATGGCTGGTGGGAAGGATTTGTTCCAGTGACATTTATTTAGCAAGGAAATAGCTTATTATTTCCATAGTATCCTGTCCTCACTATTGTAGAGAGATTTTTAAAATGTGCAGGTAATGCTTGGTTTTTATCAACTTGACACAAACCTAGACATGGCTGAGAAGAGGGAGCCATGGCTGAGAAGATTAAGAAAAAACCCCATAGGCTTACCTACAAAAGCCTGTGGGCCTTTTTTTAAATTAGTGATTGATGGGGAAGATGCCACCCATGGGCAGAGGGCCCTAGGGTGTGTAACAAGGCAGGCTGGGAGAGTCATGGGCAAGCAGGCCAGTAGGTAGCACTTCTCTATGGCCTCTGCTTTAGTTCCTGCCTTCTGGTTCCTGCCCTGCTTGAGTTTTGCCCTGGCTTCCACCAGTGAAGAAGTGTGATTTGAGTCATGAGACAAAATAAACCCTTTCCTCCCCAAGTTGCTTTTGATTGTGCTGTTTTATCACAGCAATAGAAAGCAGAACTAAGGCATTAGATGTCTCTGTGTGTATGTGCTTGTGTGTGTGAATGACTGTGGAGACCAGGAGTTACAGGAGGTTGCAAGGTGCCTGCTGTGTGCTGAGCCATCTCTCCAGTCCTTATTTGTTGAAGAGATTTTGCTCTCCCAGTTCCTAGGGCTGTCCCAGGATATGATGACAAATATTCTGTACTAGGCACTGTGTAACCTTGAATTATTTTAACAGATTTAATCCTGTAGCAGGTCAGTGAAGAATCTGGGGAAACTGAGTCACAGAGTGATCAAGTCATATAGCTGAGAGTCAGAGATAAAAATGATTTCAGATGAGACTGTCCATGTCAGGAGCCTACTTTTCTTCTTTAAATTTAAGGCAGGGTCTCAGATTGGCCTTATACACAACCTAGGTTGGTCTTACAACGCCCCTGTCTCAACCTCTAGAGGGTTGGGATATAGGCTTGTGCCACCATGCCCCCTAGGAAGTCCCATGCTTAACAACTGCAGGTTGGACTAGGTTGGAAATATTTTGGACTTTGCAGGTTATTTGTTCCCATAGATGACAGTTCAGCCTTGCTACTTGAACAGGATGGAAACTGTAGATGTGTAAATGAGTGAATGTGGATGTGTACCAATAAAGCTTTAAAAAAACAGGGTGTTGAATGACAGTTTATTCTGGAGAGGGTGTGGAGAAAGGGGAACACTCATCCACTGCTGGTGGGAGTGCTAACTTGTACAGCTGCTTTAGAAATCAGTATGGCAGTTCCTCAGGAAATGGGAATTAGTCTACCACAAGATCCAACAAATGTGCACATGGGCTTGGGAGCTCCCTGGCCTGAAGCTTATCTTAGGTGATGCAGAAGGCAGATATGTGGGATAAGAGGAAGTTTCTAAGGTTCTGTCTCCACCTTCACCCTCCTGAATGGCAGTTCCATGAGAACCTGTTCACTTTGATGGCTAGTTTCTTGTCTTCTAGCTTTATATGGGTTTCAGGAGGTCATTCCTCTGGATATATTGAATGGAGGTCATGGTCTGATATACTTTGTTCAGTAATCCGTCCCCCACCCCACCCCACTGCTGCCATCCAGGGATACCCTCAGTAAGAGGAGTACTTTAGTCCCATTCACTCCTGTAAAACTTCAGGAAGTCTGTAGTCTGTAGGGTGGTTAATAATGGGACATGGTAGAGCCTGCTGTGGCCTTCATCATGGTATTGCAGGCATAGTCCTCTCTCAACCTGTTTTCTTGTCTGTACATGCCTACCAGCATTGCCTATAATGGGAATTAAGTACAAGGATGCACCCAGATTCAGTAGTCTGTAAAAAGGGCGTGCTGCTTAAGGAACAAGTGTCAGCAATGAAGCAGTGCTCCCTGCCTTCATCTCTGGGAATGCTGCACGTACCCTTAACTACAAGTACCCTATAAGCATGGAACAAGAGTCTTTAAATGATGCATGGACAATGGAGTTCCCTGATACCCACAGAACAGCTGGAGAAAAGTGGAAGACATCTTCCCACACAACCCTTCCCCTTCCCTCAACTGGTTAAGAGAATCAGGGCAATTTCAAGGACTGGGACATCTTCAGGTTAGCAGTTTGAGTCACCAGAGTTCTCTTTGCTGAAAAACTGTCTGGGGTCACCAGCATACCAAATGAATTATGGTGGGATTACATTCCCTCAGCAAGCCTGCTGATCATTTGAGTCACTTCAGTCAGGTCAAGTGTGAAGAAGTATACTCACTCGTAGGTAATTTGGTTTCTATCAGAAGTAGACCAAAACCTCTGATAATTCAAGATCACTGCCTTTTGGGAATGTGCTTGAATATGTTTCATCTAGAAAGATATAAGACCCAGATATCTGACCAGAGAATAATCACCGTATTGATTCTAATAAGCACAGTTGTTCTACCATCAGCCTTGTCAGGATTATTCTTTTTTATGAACTACATTTTACCAGTGACAGCTCTCCTGTGTGGATAGCTTGCTGAAGAATAGAGCAACACAAAGTCAGAATCCTATATCAGTCATTCCCAGATGCCAATTCAAGTCTTTTATTTTTTCATCATTGGCACCAAGATTCCTGCCTAAAATACAAGGATTCTCACACCTACATAGGTGAGAAAGTTTCAAGTTACACTCCCATTCTATCTTTTCCTTTCCAAAGTTTGATCACAGGGCTAAAAGAATCAGGTCAGCTTCCTGTGTCTTGAGGAACAGACTGCTTTCTGATGTCATTTCTAGTGAATCCACCCCTCCGCTGCTACCATTGCGGGATGAATACCTATGAGAAGATCCAAGTCCTTGGCCTGGCTCCCGTAAGCAGCCTGTTGAATCTAACTCCTGCTGCCACACTTCTGCTCTTCTGCGGCATTGTCCGCCACAGCTGCCTTCAGTACTGTTTGCTTGGGACCCTATGCTTTGTGGAATGCAGCCTCCTTTGCTAAGTCTTCCTGGCCAAAACGTCTGTCCCTCCCATTCCCAGCCTTTCCACTTTTGGCAGGTTGCCTTTTCTCTTCAGGCGTCAGTCGTTCACCTGTAAAATGGGACTAAGACTCACCATGCAAAGTTGCATTTCAGTACTCAATGCCGTGCTAGATGTGGAGCCAAACCCCCACATGCACCACACTCAATGTGTGACTGCTGCTTGTATTGATCACGCAGGATCTTTCCCTATCTGTTCTGGGTTGTCTGTGAGACATCCTCCAAAAGCTCATATGTTGAAGGCTTGGTGCCCAATGTACAAGTGTTCAGAGGTTCAGATCCAATCACTACAGGGATGGTTGAACCACGGGACTCTAACGTTAGGACTGATTCATCTACTGAGTTCCTAACACAATGGGCTATTTGGAAGTGGTGGGCGTGTTAAGGGGTGGAACCTAGCTAAGAGAAGTGGTTCACGGAGGTATGACCTCGCAGGTTACGCTTTGTCTACAACCTCAAGCGCATGCTCTCACTCTTAGCTTTCCAGTCATCACTAAATGAGCAGCTGTGTTTCACAGTGTACTCTATATACTCTGACATAGCGCCGGCCTCAATCCATCAGAGTCAGATGACAACAGAGTGAAACCATGAGCCAAATAAATCATCTTTTCAGTTGGTTTTCTCTGGTATTTTGTCACAGTGGCGGGAAGCTCACCAACACAACATATCTCTTGTAGTGTCACCACCTGTTTTACTCCCAGTCTTCAGTGCGACTATTCTGATAGAGTGTGAACTTTCCGAGATAGCATTCTGTCATTTCTAAAAGCCTGGTACATTGCACAGTGCCTAAGGCACAGTAGGCACTGAACATTGACAAGAGTACCAGCGTGTGTGGTCACTGGCGGCATGCTAGGCCCCATGTTGAGTGCTTTATGCTACTGATTTTTTTGTGCAAATTTACATCAGTCAAGCCTCAAGGAATGTGTTAATGTTATTGTTTTCATTTTTAAAAGAAATAAGCCAAACTATGGATCCCAATAAGTAAATTAAATCTATCTGCTGAAAAATGGATGCCCCATTCTTTGGAGACAGAGAGGCTGAGGCAAGTACAGAAGATGAAACACAAGGAGACACAGACAGACAAACGGCAGATCTGGGGTCCAGACACTGAAGGTACTTCTATATGTGACTTTGGAACTTTTGGCTGCTCCCTGGGGAGGAAACTTCAGAGTTCTCACCACTTTCTAGGGCTTCCAAAAGGGTTGGTACCAATCATTGGAAGTTTCAGCATCCTCTCTGAGAGACAGCTCTCCTGTGGGTTGTCCATTGTCTGTTTGAAACAGCCCTCCCATAGGCTGTCCTTTGTCTATTTGAAACAGCCCTCCCATAGGCTGTCCTTTGTCTATTTGCAACAGCTCTCCCAATTCATCCCAGGAGGAGCAGCTGCTTCAGACTAAGAAAACGTTGTCAGTCACTAGACTATCCCCTGCCCCCAGAAAAAATGCCTAAGTGAGGTTAGGCTTCTTAGCTCTGCAGATCTCCAAATTCCTCCTGGAACAGAGCAAGCAACTAGGGCCAGCTTTCAGACAAGGCAGTTCATGCAGAAGGAGCTGTGTCGGAAGGCTCCAAGTTTCTAGGTGTCTATCAGCAGACACAGATGCAGGAACTGGGAGAAGGCCGACTCTCCCCTCCAGCTGGGCTTAACGTGGGTGTAACCCTTCCTGAACTCACCTCTGATGGCCATCTCTTCTCTGCTCTGGTCTGCACTGTCCCCTGAGCCCCCCTCCCGCCTCCTTGTCTCCCTGCCTTCTATGTTCAAACTGCCTTAGCATATGCCTTTGTTCCTGTAGGTTGTTTTTTTTTTTTTTTCTTTCTGGCTAGAGCACTGGTGTATTTACCTGTCCTGTAGGAAGCGCTTAGGAAGTATTTAATTAATATTGTGTGAGTGAGCCATCTGCAGGGACACTCCCAAACCAGCTGTATCACACGGCACTGAGCAGAGTGCCAGGGTATAAACTTTGTAGCCACTCTGCCTGGGGGAATGAAGACTTGCTCCCTGGTTTTGGAGTGGGAGTAATAATGGAAATGGCCACATGGAGGACACTGCATGGAGAGCATTTAGCATGCAGCTGGGTTGTTTTCTGTGCTTTGGTATTTCCTCCCACAGATGTCTAATGGGCTAGGACTGAAGGGATTGAACCGGGATATTCAGCCCTTCACTCCCATTTCACAGATGAGGAAACAGATCTTAGGGAGAGGGACCAGCCTGACAGTACCTTGCTGGAAAATCCTCAAGACCACATACCCTTGTCACAACATTTCAGGTCAGTCTTTTCAGAGATAAATCTGTGGCCAGAGAACACCCTGTCCTTCTTTATTCATTATTCAAATATTTGTGGAACTTGATGTTCATCTAGAATGTACTTTTTCTTTCTTTTAAAAACATGGGTGAATTAATACATGTGGAGATTCATTGTGGTCAAAGGATATCTATCTACAGTGCAGGTTTTCAAATCCCAGGCCTTTGAACCCCGGATCTTATCTTTGTACCCACAGCAGGCATAACTAATCAATCACAGCATGAACTGCACTGAATGCTAAGCCAGCCTTCTCTTTGGCCGATTGTCAGTTGAACCAGACCCCCTCAGATGAAGTCCGTTCATTCCCCCTCCTCAGTGCAGTCTCAGAAATCTCTTCAGTTATGTAGCTTCCCTCTTCTTTTCCTCTTGCTTTGTCTCCCAGGCATGCTTATCCTTCATTTCCCACCCTCCCTGCTTCTATCATTCTTTCAAAAATGTGGACCAAGAGGTAAGCCCCCTCCAGCCTGGCAGAGGCGTACCCGAGGCTCAGGGCTCATTCTTCCCTACCTTGGTGGAGAAGGGGTGATGAATCAGCTGATGATGCCTTGAGTCCTGGCCCAACCAACAGCCTCCCTGGCCTGACTGCTGATGAAACAGCGTCCTGGTTCTTGGAGGGTTTGTGGCTGCCCAGAGGGAGTGACAAGGCAGGTCACGGGCTCCCTGGGAGGGCAGCTGCTCCTAGCCCTGCCCATGCTCTGCCCTCCTTGGATTTGCCATAAGCCAACCCTGCCTCGTTAAACAGCTGTAACAGGAAGGAGGAAGTTTAATCTAGAGCTCTCTGGGGAGGAAATGAGGCTAAAGTCTGGTGTGGGCATGGGCAGGACTGTGCTTGCTTTCTCCCACAGACGGCAGCAGCCTTCGTAGGTGACGCTTGGGTGTAAGCTTGGACAACTTGGGAGTGAATCTCTCCCCTCCCCCACACCAATAAATTAATAAAACACTCACATGTTGATAAATCTTCCAGGGTCTGAGTGAGGCTGGGCAGCCATAGTGAGTTCGTGGAAGGGTTGGCGAGGGCACTGAGTTCACTTAGGGAAATAGGACCTCCAGGATTAAAAGTGAGCGTCAATGGGGAGAGGAGACAGGGTGGGAGAAAGACTCTGGGTTTTGGTTTGGCACACTGAATTAGAGACAGAAGCTGGAGGCGGTGCAGGGAAAAGGACAGTGAAAGGGTATATGCCATCTTGCTCTCCCTAGTCCCTCGGTGCATCCAGAGGGAGTCAACATCTCTAGGCTTTGTCATCAAAGGAGACTCTCATCCCTTAAATCCCTCTAGGATGAGCTTTTGTCAAGAAGGACCTTTGCTCCTCGCACGCACGTTTGGGCAGGGGTGGGGCTGCAGCTTCCTCATCTCTTGGCCCCAACTGCTCCCCCAAAAGATGTGAGAATCCTTGGGATGAGTGTCTTGTGACATAAGGTACAGCAGCTGGTCTGGAAATAAAAACAAGTGGCATGGACGAGCAGGGAGAAGTCCCTGGGGACAAGTGACTGGTACCTACTCTGGTCAGCAGAATAGGGCAGGCTGAGCCCTGATGTTTCACCCACCACTCCCTCCTGGGTAAGGTGGCCCCCTGGTTCCTCCCCTCATCCTCTCCTGTACTCCGCTGGCCTGGCTGCAGAGGGCTGTGCCTGGTGGCACACCTGCCCTTCGGAGTGGGGTTGTCGTATGTGGCCCCTTTCCCAAAGCAAACAAACAAACAAGCCAATCAAGTAGAATGGTGGCAAGCTATAGAGAACTTGCTTAGTGTGCACAAAGTCCTGGCTTCAGTTACCCGGGGAACCTCCTTCAGCAAGAGGTGAAGGTATGAAGGTAGCTTCCCCGAGAGCAGGAGAACAGCGCCTTGGAGTTGCTGTAACGAGTTACCTGCAAGCCTGGTGGCTTCAAACAACATGCATTTAGCGCTCACCAAAGAACAAGGGGCGGGCAGCACAGGGGTGTGCAGGAGGCTGCAGAGACTTCTTTCCCTAGCCAGGGTCTAGGTGCTCCTCCCCCATCTCCACAGCCCGCACCTTTGCCTCTTGCTGAATATTCTTTATTCCTTCTGTCCCCTTAGTCACTCTCTGCTTCCATCTTGAGGGCTACCCCCCCCCCCCCCCCCGTGGTTGCACTGGACCCACACAGGCAGTCTGACTAGTTCAGGTTCTCTTCAGACCAGTGGATGAACAAATAAGTGGAACCTTTGACGTCTATTCTCCCTTTCTCGGAAATCATCCATATTTACGGGTGGCAGAATTAAGACGTGGGCATCTATAGAGTCGGCCTTCACAAACACAGGCCTGAAAAAAAAAAAGTCATTATCATAGTGGCAGGAAAAGGGGTGATCTCGACCCTTCTCATCATAAAACGTCACGGCAGGCAGTCTAACAACAGAAGGCAGAGTATCGAGAGAAAACATTTTATTTACTGTCTTACTCATGCATACCGGAGCTATCCATGATTTTAAAATCCACATGGTCAGAATCTAACATCCTGTTCCCACAGGGAAGGGAAATGAGTGTGGGGTAGGTGGTCCAGGTGAAGACACAGGCTCTTATTATTCGGGTAGTCTGCCAGGCAATCTCCCAGAGTGTGCTGTCCTGCGAAGAGTCCATGAAAAGCCTGTCTGGGTTTGGTGATGACTTTTGGCCCAGTGTTCATCATTCCTGCTTATGGGATAGAGTTCCAAGGATTTTCAAGTAACCACATTTCCTGTGGGAGAAGCTGTTTCAGAAGGGGGATACCAGTGAGAGGCCCCACTCTACTTCAGAAGGTCAAAGGGACCTGGTGTCTGAGGCTGTTCTTCAGGCCAGCAAGGCAGAACGACAAACTTTGGGACATGGTTTTCTGAGCCCCAGCACTGGTGTCCACTTATCTGCCCTGCTCTACTAGAAGGTGAGTTAGTTTTAGTTAGGGTTTCTATTGCTGTGAAGAGACACCATGAGAACGGAAAACATTTAACTAGGGGCGGGGCTTGCTTATAGTTCCAGAGGTTCAGTCCACCACCATGACAGGGAGCACGGTAGCAGGCAGTCTGATGTGATACTGGCTACATGTTGGCCAGAAGGCAGCAGAAAGTCAACTGACAGTCATACTGGGTGGTATCCTGTATATAGGAAGCCTCAAAGCCTGCCCCAATAGTGACACACTTCCTCCAACAAAGCCATACCCACTCCAACAAAGCCATGTCTCTTAAGAGTGCCACTCCCTTTGGGGGTCACTTTCTTTCAAACCACCACAGAGTTCCACAGTCAGGGAATGGTGCCTCAGCTGCAGACAACACCCAGTGAAGACTTGGCAAATACCAAATGAAGCATGAGTTCTGGTCACTCAATAAGGACTGGTCGGGTCACCAGCTGTGGCCCTGTGGAGTTGTATGATTCAGATTGTTGGAGCTTATCCTGAGCATTTTCGTAGAGACAAGGATAATCCCTTTGTTATAAGATAGCTGTGAGCATGGAGAATGCATTATAGCCCTCCCTGCATGTCCACTTTGCAGCTTGTGGGCTGCACACAGTCCTAGATGGCTATGAACACAGTCCAGTGCAAAACCACAAGTTTACTTAAAACATTGAGGGTTTTTTTTTGCTACTTAAAATTTTTTATGAACTTTGATGATGACAAACTTGTATTGCAATGCTAAAAGGTTGGCCAAACCTGAACCTGAGCTCAAATGCTGGGTCAGCCCCAACTTGGGATCATGGCACAGCATCATCTGGGCATTTGGCTTTTCCAGTGATAGCAGACAGCTGCTTTCTCATCTCTTAGAAGCAGGAGGTTCTCCAGAAGAGCATGTATTGAAAATGCAACAATTGCTGTTTGACTATAGATACATCATTTCCCACCATGCACATTTGTTGCCAAAAGCTGACCCAGGGGTGGTGAGAAGGTGGGGACAGTGGCCATCCCTTGGTGTTGCCAAAGGGCTCGGGACATTGACTTTGTCAATAGCAATCCATGCCTCAGGGAAGCTATTCTAGGGCAAAAAAGCACTTGTTTTTATTTAGTTATAAAATAAATAGGTCCCTTCACAAAAAGTTAGAAAAACTTCCTTCACCAGTGTGAAGGAAAAATAATCAGGCAATAAATACATCCTGGGACCGTTCTGCCTTGGCTCACTTCCTGTCCCAGTTGTGGTATGGCTTTTGTATTCTCTTCTTACTTGTGCTGAGGCATTTTCCTCTTTTCACAGACAGCTGTAGATGACGTTTCTCAGAGCACACACTTGCACATTGCAGAGTGCCATGCTTGGTTTACTCCTTCCAAATCTAAGCATTAGAGCCCTCTTGTGTGTAAGTGTGTGGGTGTGGGCCCCCAAGTAGACTGTTGTGCAAACAGACAGTTGCAAATAGTTCTACTTTATCTGTGGTGTGTGTGTGTTGTTGATAACAGATGAATGTGGAACTAGGGATAACAGTATTGGAAATGTAGAGTTGAATGTAGTTGCGCACTCCTATATCTCCAGCTCCTGAAGGTGCAAGCAGGATGAAGAAGAATTAAAAGTCATCCTCAGCTATATAGTGAGTTCAAGGCCAACCTTTGCTGCAAAGAGACCCAGTCCCAAGGAAATAACAAAGAATTATAAAGGGCATTATTAAATAAGAGATACTCACATTTGTAATTCATTTTAACAACTTCCTATATCTGTTGTTACCTGAAGCATGCAAATGGGGGAAACTGAGGCACAGAGTAGTTAAAAGTGATTTGACCATGCTGACCCAGCTCACAAGTGGGAACAATGAACATCTGTACCCACACCCTTCTGTGAGATCGTAGACACTAGCAATCTGACCCTTTTAGTGCTCTGTTTTCTTACAGCTTCAGAATACACAAGCATTGAGCTTTTTTTCCCCATTGTGTACAGTCCTGTGTTCCTGACAGGCAGAGAAACTAAACTGAAAATTAAGTTTATTTCCTCAGAGCTGGCATATTTTCAGAATTAGAATGCTTCATTCAGTGGAAAGAAACACAGAGGAGTAAACCCTCCCCTGCTTGTCAGAGAGCAAATACTTCAGCAGAGTCCTCTGTGTACATCCCCAGGTGGATTTCATGATGCACAACTGTGCCAGTGCATGAGTGTGCACATGGATCTGTGCATGAGTGTGCGTGCAAGAGAGGAGCAGGAGCACGTGTGGGCATCTACTTACCTTCTAGGTGCACAGGCAAGGAGAACTGACCATCAATGAAATGAATGTCCAATTGCTTTAACTCTAATCTTTGAAAGGAGACTAGACTAGCATCTCTGCCAAGGTTTGTGACCACTTTGGCACCAAATTGACATCATTTTTTTGCAGTATCCATCGACCTTGGTAGCAAAGGGAGGAAGACACAAAGCATTTCTTCCCCATGTGGCACCATCAATAAGCCACCAACAATTTACAAATTTCTTTATTCTTATTAATTGACTCTAACATGACCACATATGCTTTATGCCATGATCTTTGTAATTAAGTCAGGGCCTTGGCATGAAAGTCAGGGTTAGAGGTAGAACACCAATAGAGTTAGCAATCTCTCTTTAAAGGATCAGTAGCATGTTTCTCCCTCCACTCCTCCTACTAGTACTGCAGCTCCATAGACAATAGCATCAGTGAAGGCTAGGGCCAGAGCCTTTCAACATGTGCCTGTAAGTGTCCTGCTCTCTCTAGGGGAGTGAGAAGGCAGCTTACCTATGTTCCAAGTCTGACAAGAGTCACACTGAGCTAAGGCTACATTCCTTTCTGAAGGAAGGAATTTCCTTCAGGGAAGACATTACTTCTGGCTTTAAGATAATAACATTTTCTGGTATCTACTCCTCCTGTGTGAGTTTTCTTCTTCTTCTTCTTTTTTTTTTTTTTTTTGGTTTTACAAGACAGGGTTTCTCTGTATTGTTTTGGAGGCTGTCGGTCCAGCCTGGCCTCAAACTCACAGAGATCCACCTGCCTCTGCCTCCCGAGTGCTGGGATTAAAGGCGTGCGCCACCATCGCCCGGCAGTTTGCTTCTTTTTGTTGTGGAGTTTTCAATTGTTCTGTTAGTTCACTAGTGTGGGATTTCTCTAGTTTCTTTATGTAGGCATTTAGTACTATGAACTGTCTTCTTATCACTGCTTTTGCTGTGTCCCATAAGTTTGGGTATGTTGTGCTGTCATTTTCATTGAATTTTAGGAAGTCTTTAATTTCTTTATTTCTTCCTTGACTCAGTGATGATTTAGGTGAGAATTGTTCCATTTCCACGTGTTTGTGGACTTTCTACAATTAATGTTGCTGCTGAAGTCTAATTTTAAGCTTTTATTATCCTGTTAAGTTTCTGTCTGACAGACCTGTCCAGTGGTGAGAATATGGTGTTGAAGTCCCCCACTATTTGTGTGTGGGGCTTGATATGTAACTTAAGCTTTAATAATGTTTCTTTTACAAATGTTTGTGCCCTTGTTTTGGGGGCATAGGTGTTTAGAATTGAGACTTCATCTTAATGGATTTTTCCTGAGATGAATATGATTACTTTTAGTTTAAAGTCTATCTTGCTAGATATTAGGAAAGCTACACCAGCTTGTTTCTTAGGTCCATTTGATTGGAAAATCTTTGCCCAACCCTTTACTCTGAGGTAATGTCTGTCTTTGACATTGAGGTGTGTTTCTTGTATAAAGGAAGACAGATTCTGTTTTCTTATCCATCTGCTAGAAAGTGTCTTTTTATAGATGAATTGAGTCCACCAATATTAATGGATATTAATGACCAGCAATTGCTAGTTCCTGCTATTTTTGTTGTTGGTGGTGGTATTGTGTATGTATTTCCCTTCTTTTGGATATGCTGGCATGGGGTTATCTTTAGCGTGTGTTTTTGTGGGTATAACTAATTTTCTTGAGTTGGAGTTTTCCTTCTAGTATTTTCTGTAGGGTGGGTTTGTGGGTAGGTATTGTTTAAATCTAGTTTTGTCATGGAATATCTTGTTTTCTTCATCTGTGGTGGTTGAAAGCTTTGTTGGGTATAGTAGTCTGGGCTGGCATCTGTGGCCTCTTGGTGTCTACATAATGCTCATCCAAGACCTTCTAGCTTTCATTGTTTCCATTAAGAAGTCAGGTGTAATTCTGATAGGTTTGCCTTTATATGTTACCTGGCTTTTCTCTTTTGCAGTTCTTAATATTCTTTCTTTATTCTGTATGTTTAGTGTTTTGATTATTATGTGGCAAGAGGACTTTATTTTTGGTCCAGTCTAGTTGGTGTTCTATAATCTTCTTGTACTTTCATAGGTATGTCCCTTTTTAGGTTGGGGAAGTTTTCTCCTATGATTTTGTTGAGTATATTTTCTGTGCCTTTGAGCTGATCTTGTTCTCCTTCTTTCATTCCTTTCTGGTTTAGTCTTTTCATGGTGTTCCATATTTCCTGGCTATTTTGTGTTAAGAATTTATTTAATTTAACACTTCATTTGATCTATGAATCTATTTCCTCTATACTATCTTCAACACCTGAGATTCTCTCTTCCATCTCTTCTGTTGTTTATGCTTGCATCCGTCATTCCTGATTGTTTACCAAGATTTTCCATTTCTAGAATTCCCTCAGTTTGTGTTTTCTTTATTTCCTCCATTTCAGTTTTTAAGTCTAGAACTCTTTCCTTTACTTGTTTGATTCCTTTTTCTTGATTTTCTTTAAGGGTTTTGTTGATTTCTTCCATTTTTTTGCTTGTGTTTTCCTCCATTTCTTTAAAGAAATTTTTCATTTCTTATTTAACAGCCTCACTCATCTTCATAAAGTTACTTTTAAGGTTGCTTTCTTCAGCTTCACCTGTGCTGGGATATTCGGGTCTTGCTGTTGTAGAACCACTAGTTTCTGGTGGTGCTGTATTACTCATTGTGTTGTTGAGTGTATTCTTACCTTGTTGTCTGTCCATTTCTTCCTCCAACTGGTACTAGTGGTGCCTGTGAGTCAGGAGTCCCTCTTCCTCAAAATGGTGCAGTTGGTGACCGTGGCTCTGCTGATAGCTCCTCCAGGTACAGGAGGGCCCAAAGCTCAGGTGGTTACTCCTCAAAGTACAGGCAGTTCTGAGACTCTGGAGGTTGTTCCTCCAGGTGCAGGTAGGTCTGGGGGGTCTAGTGGTTGCTGTGTCACAATTGAACTTCTTAATATATTTAAATCTATTGGTAAAATCTATCCTATAACGTCCACATTTACCTACACACATGTCTTAAATTAGGCAAAGGAGAATGATTGTAGTAGGTAACCAGTTTAAAAACTGTAAAATTTGGTAGCTCTGTGGTTTGTTGCTTAGTTACTTTTAGGAATTTTAGGGATAGACTTAGTTTTATTCTACATGAAAACAGTTATCATGGGCACATATAACACACCCAGAGCTTACATCTTAGCAAAAAGCAAAGAAACATCGCATATAACACACCCAGAATATATGTTTAGTAAAATAAAAAAATGTCACAAGTCTGTGTCATTGAAATATAAGAAAGGTCTAATGAAAGGAAGAGGATCAAATATGAGGTTTGCTTTGTGGGATTAGACTGCTATTAGACCTGTTTACTAAGATTTAGTTTCTTCAACTCTTAATAAGTTTATAAATTACCAGTTTTATCATTTTTCTTTAGATGTTTTTTAATTTTATAATTAAAATAGGGTGCTTGTTCTCTTTAAATTAACAGATACTTGCCTTCATAGATGGAAAAATTTTAATACAGTGTAGGATCTCCTTTTCCCTTCTAAATTTTATTCTATAACAAGAACAGGTCATGACTGTGTTTCTCTTTGACATGGAATTTTGTTTTTCTTGGAGATAAAAAAGGAAGAGGTAAAGTCAGGTGAGAGTAGAATGGTTGATAAGAGTTTTATGTGTGTGTGTGTGTAGTTTATCTTTCTTATGACAGAACTTGTACATTTTTCTTATTAACTTTCAATTCACTTTTTAGTAAGATTTAATTTCTTGAATTCTTATTAATTTTATAAATTCCCAGTTTTATAATTCTTCTTTACATGCTTAACATTTTTAATTAAAGTAGGCTGCCTATTTACTTTAAATTCCATTTTTAACTCTATTGCTTAGATCTTTCAGTTTGGTGTGCAAAGAAAGATTCTATTTGGGATCAAATGTTCTCCATTGAGGGGATTTTAAAGCCAAATTATCTTTAGTTGCACTTGTCCATTTTCCAAATACTTGTAAGCTGATTTAATGTAATTATCAAACATAAAGGCCAGCTGGAGTGTCAATGCAAATTTTGTCCATTTCCCCTTTGCTTGAAGTAGATACTGGAGCAGTGGCAGAAGAAAGAGGCCAAATGACTGCCAATTAACCAACTGAGTAGTTTGAAAACAAGCAAACAAAAATAAGTTAAACGCTTTGGAACTGTGTGTGTTGAAAGCAAACAGAATGGCTACTTTCCAGGCTGGAGAAATGATTCAGTGGTTAAGAGCACTAGTCATTGTTCCAGAGGACCAGGGTTCAATTCCCAGTACCCACACCAGGTGTCCCACAATCACTTGTAACTCTAACCTCAGGGCATTCAATACCTTCTTCTGGCCTCTCCAGGAGCCAGGCATAAAAGTGGTACACAGACATACATGCAGGCAAATCACCCATACACATGAAATAAAATGAAATCAAATAACACCTTAAGCTAAGTGCTCTGACACCTGTAGATGATGGTGCAGAGTTACTACCAAAGCAGATAACTGATATGCAGAAAGAAAGATTCATTACCAAGGCAATCTCTTGGGGGTAGGTGAGTGGAGTGGGGTGGGGTGGAGTGGAGGTCAGAGTGAAGAGCAAACTGTCAGGAAAGCAAGCAGATTTTAGTTGGCATCCAGCAGTGTGGTGATGTGAGCTAATACAGGCTGACTGAAACCAGGCACCCTTGCCAGAGTAGCTGACCTTCGGAAGGTTAAGTGGCTTTCCTGGAGGATTAAAGGTGATTCCAGGTGAACGGAAACCTCCTAAGAGATCTGCTTGTTTACCCAGTAACAATCCTCCACGTACCCAGCCAAAGTCCAGCACTGACATTTAGACAAAACCAACAAAAGGATACCAAAATAGGATCCTCAAAACCGTATCAGAATAAACAAATGCACCATTGTTCAAAACAAAGGAAGTCTGAGACCTAGACAGCACCCGCTCAACAAGGTGGTGCTGGATAGTTGGGCAACAGAAGCCCATGATGGTACCTGGAATCAGTTTGAGGAACTATGTCTGTGAAAATGAGCTCTCTTTGGGTCCCCACGCAAACCTGACCCTTTTCCTCAACGGAAGTAAGAGAGTTTATACTGGAGGCAATATGAATGATTGCACCTAGAAACACAGATTTGGGGCCCAAGTACTATGTTCCTCTGAGGTAGCAGAAGAAAAACATGATGAATGAAGACCCTTTGCACACACACTGGTGCAAACATTGCATAGGCAGTCACAGTAAAGCTGAGAAGCCTCTGCTATAGGCCTCGGACATTATCTGATGACATTAGCCTTAGGGTTGCTGGAAGATGGAGGTCTGTTTGTATGTTCCAGATTTTTACCTGCCATTCACAAGGCTATCAGGTCAAACACAGATGTGGTAACTTAGGCGGCTGAACTGGAACAAGAGGATTTACCCCTAGACCTGTACCATCCCAGCTCTGATTCATAAATGGTTGTCTCTTGGAGGTGGGGTGTGGTGGTGATTTTGTTTTTCTTTTCTTTTTCTACCTAATCAGACCCCCCTTTTCTTTTCTCTATGTATCTCAGCTGCCTTCTCTTTCATGCTGGGGACGGATCCAGGGCTGTGTGGATAGCACACAAGTGTCCTACTGTTGAGCTATATATACTCTCTGGCAGAAATGTTAATTTTCTTTTTTATGTATCTCTCTCTTCGGCTACAGTTAACCAAGATCACTTTATAATGAGGTTGCTGGCAACACTATGTTCTCTCCCCGCCTTCCTTTCTCGCCCTTTCAGGCTCCCCATCAGCTAAACCCTCCTGGGTGTGAGTGCAGGTTTTATGATGCAGAGATGTTCTCTGAGTGTGAACTGAACTAAGCCTTGCCAAGTCACCACCACCTTTCTAGGATTTAAGAGGGGGGACACTTTGGGCAGGGCAGACATCTTAAGTCCTGAAGAGGAAGCAGCTAATCTTTATGGGCAACTCAGAGCTTTTTAAACTGGAGGTCGTGGCTATTGTCCTTTCATTGAAGCTGGGAGTGTCTGCCCTTCCCAGCTTTTAGGTAGCTGACTGGGTTGGCCAGAAGCTAAGCCTCTGACAATGAAGTCTAACTTAAAGTAGGCAGAGATACGGAATGGGTGAATGAGAATTTCTGTTCCAGTGGCTGGACCTTGAGTAGGGGCCCATGGGGATGTGGCTGCCAGGTCTTACTCTAGGGCAGCTCAGGGAAGAACCTGTGGAACAGTCTGGGGTTCACTTGTTTGGTTCTCTCCAGGCACCCTAGTAAATTGGGCAAGGAGGGTTCCACTTGGGTTTGATAAGCTTCTACAGCATTCAGATTTCTGATTGTTTACCAATGAAGCATATTTAATGGACACAATCCCTGGGCTAGAAACCAGGCTGGGGTCTACAAAACAATGGAGAGGAAAAATACATTTACCTGTTTCCTGACACAGCTTGGGGTAGACACTGTCAGGCGGCTCTGCCATTTGTTTATTTCTCCTCTCTCCCCCCCTGCCTCCCTCCCACTCCTGTCTACCCCTCCACCCTCTCCTCCTTCTGACCTTCCTTCTCCCTCCCTCCCCCATCTCTCCCATGTCTCCTATCTTTAGACTGATAGTATTTATTTCCTCTGCATCCTTTTTCTGAAGTTTCAGTTACCCACAGACAACCTTGGCCTTAAAGTGTTACACGGAAACGTATTAAGAAAGAAAGAATTTGGCAGGAGGATAGAGAAACCACATTTAAGTTACATTTTATTGTAGTGTGTTGTTATAACTGCCTCTAGTTCTTAGTAACTATGCCTGGAGAGGAAGTACCCCTTTTTATCATGTATGTGTGAGACAGAGACGTCCAATGAATACAGTGCACAACTCTCTGGGATTTTAGGGATCTCTGTGGGTCTTGAGATGTAGCTTTCATGGATAAGAAGAGGTTTTATATAGACACTCAATACATTTTCTGAAAACAAAATTTTCCTGCTAGTTGAAGGAAATAATTTATTCCCTAGGAGATATGAAAATAAGAAACAATTTTGTTTCTGGTTCTCCCATGTGTTGTCATCACTGTTGCCATGGTGAGTATTGGAAGAAGACTTACTCTCCATGTTTCCCTCCATGCTTGAATCAGGCACATTGTCACTGGATATTTTGCTTAGTGTCTACCCTCAACCACAGGCTGCAAACAGGCCATAAGTTAGGTTAAGCTTTCACTGGAGTCTCACCTGGGGGAAGGTTTATTTCCCAATTCATGTTGTGTGACAGACTAATACATACCTTGTAGTGTGAGTGAAGACTCCGAGTGTCTGCTGGCTGTTGGCGGGAAGCTATGCTCAGGCCAGAGAGGCAGTGACTATAACTCTTTGCCAGGTAGGCTCCAAAGTGTGGCTGTTCATTTCATTCACCAGCAAGAAACATCTCTCAACTTAGGGAGGAAACAGTCTCCCATTAAAAGACATTCAGCCAGTTAATCCAGATCCACTGAACATGATCGCTCTTCTGGCTAAATCCAAATATACTGATAAAAATATACTTTTAAATGAAAGTCCCTTCAACTATACCTGAAGCCAAAGTTCTCACCTGCACTTGGGATGGTGTTATGCTCTCTGGGTCATTGGAAGTCACTTTGAGGTCTGCCATGTCACTTGGCATCAATAGCTTTATCCCTTTGGCAGAGCTACCCAGGCATGCCCTTGTGTTCTCAGAACATTTTGTGTTTCCTTATTATATGATTGATCTCTATGTTAGTGTGTATCTGATGCTGATCTTAGAGGCTGAGGGTCTTCACTGCTGCCCATAATTTGTGCTAGAGCCAAAATCCTTTCTCTGATTCTTGGGCAGGTCAAATGTGGATTTTCTATGACATCTTGAAACTACAGGCAAAGAGATTACAATAAACCGAATGCCTCCGGCCAGGAATGAACATCAGATGGAAACAACTTCTCTGGACATCGTCTGCTTCATCTGGGGAAAGGGGGTCATGGGAAGATGACACATGGAAGACCTGGGCTTAGGAACTGTCTATCTTCTCTGGCACCCAATGTAGTACTAGGCAGGCAGGAGATCCCTCATCTAATTTTATAAATCTCTTATTTATTTCAGATTTTTTTTTTGGTTTTTCGAGACAGGGTTTCTCTGTGGCTTTGGAGGCTGTCCTGGAATTCGCTCTGTAGACCAGGCTGGCCTCGAACTCACAGAGATCCGCCTGCCTCTGCCTCCCGAGTGCTGGGATTAAAGGCGTGCGCCACCACCGCCCGGCTTATTTCAGATTTTTAAATTTAAATTAGAAACAAGCTTGTTTTACATGTCAATCCCAGTTCCCTCTCCCTCCCCTCCTTTCCTGCCTCCCACCAACCCCCTATCCCATTTCCTTCCTGCTCCCCAGGGAGGGTGAGGCCTTCTATGGGGGATCATCAAAGTCTGTCATATCATTTGGAACAGGGCCTAGGCTCTCCCCATGTGGATTTAGGCTGAGAGAGTATCCCTCTATGTGGAATGGGCTCCCAAACTCCATTTGTATACTAAGGATAAATACTGATCACTGCCAGAGGCCCCATAGATTGCCCAGGCCTCTTAACTGACACCCACAATCAGGGGTCTAAGTTGGTCCTATGCTGGTTTCCCAGCTATCAGTCAGGGGTCCATGAGCTCCCGCTTGTTCCGATAAGCTGTTTCTGTGGGTTTCTCCAGCCTGGTCTAGACCCCTTTGTTCATTACTCCTCCCTCTCTGCAACTGGATTCCAGGAGTTCAGTTCAGTGTTTAGCTGTTGGTGTCTGCTTCTGCTTCCATCAGCTACTGGATGAAGGCATATAAGGATGGCATATAAGGCAATCATCAATTTCATTATAGGGGAAAGGGCATTAAGGTAGCATCTCCACTATTGCTTAGATTGCTAGTTGGTGTCAGTCTTGTAGATCTCTGGACATTTCCCTAGTGCCAGATTTCTCTTTAAACCTATAATGGCTCCCTCTATTATGGTATCTCTTTTCTTACTCTCCTCTAATCTTCCCCCTACTCAACCTTCCTACTCCCTCATGTCCTCCTCTTCTCCCCTTCTCCTTCTCCTAACTCCCTCTCCCCTGTCCATGCTCCCAATTTGCTCAGGAGACCTTGTCCCTTTCCCCTTCTCCAGGGGACCATGTATGTCTCTCTTAGGGTCCTCCTTCTTTCTTAGCTTTTCTGGCAGTGTGGATTGTAGGCTGGTAATCCTTTGCTCTATGTCTAAAATCCATATATGAGTGAGT
This sequence comes from Mesocricetus auratus, assembly GCF_017639785.1. Classification (NCBI taxonomy): domain Eukaryota; kingdom Metazoa; phylum Chordata; class Mammalia; order Rodentia; family Cricetidae; genus Mesocricetus; species Mesocricetus auratus. The sequence goes on from NW_024429190.1 coordinate 79,203,737, forward strand.
ACATACCATGTTTGTCTGTGACTGGGTTACCTTGGTCAAGATGGTTTCTTCTAGTTCCATCAATTTGCTTGCAAATTTCAAGATTCCATTGTTTTTTTTTCCCACTGAGTAGTACTCCATTTTGTAAATGGGCCATATTTTCTCTATCTATTCTCCAGTTAAGGGGGCATCTAGGCTTCTTCCAGGTTCTACTATTACAAATAAAGCTGCTATGAACATAGTTGAACATATGTCCTTATTGTATAAATGGGCATCTTTTGGGTATATGCCTAAGAGTATAATCGCTGGATCTTGTGGTAGACTGATTCCCATTTTCCTGAGGAATCTTCACATTGATTTCCAAAGTGACTTTATGAGTTGGCACTCCCACCAGCAGTGGAGGAGTAAACTGTCATTGGTAATTTTGATGTTAGCCATTCTCAGAGTTGTTTTGACTTGCATTTCCCTGATGGTTAAGGATGTTGAGCACTTTCTTAAGTGTCTATCAGCCAGTTTAGACTCCTCTATTGAGAACTCTCTATTTAGTTCTGTACCCCACTTTTAAATTGGATTATTTGGTGTTTTGGTGACTAGCTTCTTGAGTTCTTTGTAAATCTCTTTCACACACAAAAGATAGTATACTTGAAGGGAAGACTTTGAAAGAAGTAACTTTGAGGTTGGGAACTAAAGATGGGAAGATCCCAGTCAGTTGTGATGGAGCTGGAAGAGAACATTCTAGGAGCAAATATAGGGGATACCAAGTTTCAGACTGAAAATTCTTGATTAAGGCATAGCACAAAGTGAGAAGAGTGCTGATGAGGATTCCAGCATGCCATGTAGATCTGTTTGTGAGACAGAACTCAGATTTGATTTGCTGGAAAATGAGGGGAAGGTAGTTATCTCTTGAGAACTGGGTAGAGCCTCTAGCACTTCGATGGCTTGTGAAACCTTATGTTTCCAGGACCTTTCCTTGGTAACAGCCAGTAGCATTCTGACAACCAGGTTCCATTTGTTTGATTCCTGCATTGCATTACTTTTACTGTGGCCAATACCAAGATATCAATCAGTACTCAGTAACACTGAAGAATCAATCGTTATGAGCCAGTAGGATCTCTCCAGTACACAAAGCTATCACAAGATCTCATTACACCCTGTCTTGGGAACACTGGCCCAAAGGTGGCTTTGACACTTGAGAGCTACTTCTCCACAACATCACTTCTCTACCTTGCTTTTTGGTATTTTCCCACAGCTACGGCAGTTGGAAGCCACAAGGTAAAACAAAGCTTCCCATTGCTGTCTGCTCTTAGGGCTTAGTGTTCCTTAGGCTCGATGGCAGTTGTCTGATTGTGTCTCAGGAGCTCCCTCCAAGCTTGTAGATACATTAGTGCAGTTAATTGGTCTTTGTAAAGCATTTTGGAGAACCCAGCCTGTCATAAGAAACCCAGAACCCAGCCTGTCATAAGAAACCTTAATCTAGAGAGTGTGTCTAACAAGGCTTAAAAAAAACTCCTGCAGACCAAGGAGAGGCAGAGTGTAGCTTATCCATCATCACTGCCCAGCCCTGCTCCCTGATTCCATTGGATGATGCCATATTGAAACCTTAGTTTTCAGGCATTGTATGTCAGAACTGTTAGCATGCCCTGCAAATCAGTAGTTTTGGATCTCCCCATCCTAGGTGAAGATACTGTTTATTTATTACATGTGAGCCTGTACCTGCATGTGTGCATGTGTGAAGACCTGAAATTCACATCAGGTATTTTCCTTGATCACTCTCTGTGGTTTTTTTTTTTTTGAGGCAGGATCTCTTGCTGAATCCGGAGCTAGCCAGTTCTAGCTGGTTTAGGTAACTAACATGTCCCAGGGATCCTCAGTCTTTGCCTTCCGGGGGCTAGAATTGCTGTAGTTGCTACACCTGGCCAGTTTTTATATGGTCTTTTGAGATCTGAACTTGGGTTCTCACACATGAGCAAACAAGAGCTTGGTCACTGAGGCATCTTTCTAGCCCGCAGATAGTGTTTCTTTGGTGAGGAGACTGAGGTATAGAGAGGATTGATAACAAAAAGATACAGCTTGTGAATGGAGGAGATGGGTCGTGCTTGCTGGCGAGTTCCCAAATAGACTCTCACATGTCCCTTTAGGTTGTCTGTAAACATTGCCCATGTGGTCCTACACAGAGCAAGTACTTTGGCTGACTTTCGTGCTGTGAATAGTGAAGATCACTTGATAGGCAGTTGGGTGGCAAGGTAAATCTCTGCTTTCACTCTCATATCAAAGGCCGTATTCAGTCTGCCTGACCTTTTCTCTGAAAGATCCTACTACTTTAACCACAGCCCTTGTCTTTCATTTTCTCAGGGCCATCTGGCTCAAACCTTCCCATTGCTAGCGTCTGAATAAATTCCATTTGCAGCTCATATATAAACACACCATAGCTCAGCTAATCCATTCTGAGAAGCCCACACAACTGTTTCAGAAGCAGTTTGGCTAGGCGGCTGGTTCCCTTGGTTGGCCACCCAGCAGCACAGTGCAGGTAGAACACACTTGGGTTTCCAAGTTCTTGGAAATGTCACACGCATGCATCCCACCACTGCCACAGTGATTGCCAGTGGCAGCCCGCTTCCCCGGGGCTGTTGAGCAGGTAGAATTTTTTCTTCTGTCACTTTCTGACAGATCCATATGAATGTGGAAATTTAGCCCTTGGCTCTGAGCAGAAAGACGGTGCTTATAGAGCTGGGGCCACACCATTTCTTGAGTGTCAAGGGGATGATGTGTTGTTATTCAAGTGTGGTTTTGAATGTTAGGTCAAACAGGGGCTCCTATGCACTCTAAGGGAAGCAACTCCTCTGTACGAGGTTGTGGCTGAGCACAAGTGAGGTCTTAGGGAAGAAGGAAGTAGAATGAAAATCCAAAGAGATCTAAATGGCGGCAGCAAAGTTGCCAAAAAACAAAACAGAACAAAACAAAGAACCCTAAAGGCTCAGGTTTCAGGGCTGCAGGTCATGCTAGGCTGGATTCTGGACCACCCATGGCTCATGCCCTCAGACCTAAGTCTGCACCCTCACTGCCCCGCAGAGGTTCTAGCACAGCCATGCTGGCTGTCCCTTACTTTCCTCACTTTCCTTACTTGTCATGTGTAGAGTGAAGCCTTTTCCTTGCCAGCCGCTTTGGTTTTTTCCCATCAGTCGCCTGGGCTCTGCCATGTTGCAGTCCCCAAATGAACACACAGGACGCTGTATTAATTAAGAAGCTGTTGGCTGTTTGCTTGTTTCTTGCTGGCTATCTCTGACTTAAGTATTTAATCCATCTAAGTATTTCTCTTACCGGACGGACATCTTACTTCTCTGGCGGGCCATATGATGACTCCCTGTGTTTCTCCTACCCAGAGTCCTCCTGGACTCCTAGTCCCACCTGTCTTGCTTCCCTATTGGCCAACAGTGCTTTATTGACATATACACAGGGCTTCCCCATCAGTCATGTGTACTTGGACAGTGCTGGGCAATTGGAGAAGTGTGTGGGTTTAGCTTTGGCAGAGGCCTCTCACTCATGTGGAGCCTTGTGACCCATCCCTGGGTTAGGACTCAGGAGGTAACAGTCTCTACTGCCTGGGCAATCTGTTCCTGTAGAGGTTGGATAAACTGCATGGCACAGAGAGAATTTCTGATGCTGCTGGGAGTTTGGGAGAGGATGTGGCAGGGGGAGTCCCTGCAAAACCATTACTATTTTCCCCGCTGTTCATCTATACCCCTGGATGGTCTTTCCTCAGACCCCTCTGCAGATGAGTACTCCTTTCCTTTTTTGCTTCATGTTGTCCTGTTCACTCTGGGCCGGCTCCTTCATGTTCAACACCCTTGGCCGCTCCTGTGGGAAAGAACTTTGCTACTTAGTTCTCAGAGCTTCTGTCATATGTAATCTACATAAAAAAAATAGACAGCTGAAGAAGAAAGGGAGAAAGACTGAGCTGACCAGGACATTCTGAGGTAAGGTGTAGAGGCCTGGAGATGACTGTCAAAGGGGAAAGTCTCTGAGGTCAGAGGTCTATGGTGTTGGGGAGAGAGATTCTGAGAGGTTACAGCTGGGGTGTGGTGGCTGGGAAGGCAGAAGTATTTCACTAATAAACTGGTTACCATTGAGAAATGTAAGTATACATGGGATTTCAAACACTTCTCTTTGAAGCAGGACTACTCTTATTTGACAATGATTTTGCAGAGATTTGGTGGCTTCTGAATGTGTCAGAGTAGAACATCACTTATTGCCTCTCATGCTAGGCACCAAAGGACTGTGAGCAAACACAGACCTGTAATTGGGAGGCACCGTGGAATTCAAGGAGCTTATGGTTCTCAGATTATATTTAGCATTCTTCACCCTCTGAAGTTCTGTGTGTTGAGTGGACTAGGAAGTTAACTCCCGGCACTTGAATGAAGACGTTTTGAGAAAAGCCGATTGGGTCTCTTCTTGGTCTCTGCAAGTTTAGGATCTGAGTGGGTCCTAGGAATAAAGTCAGCCGCCTTTGGAAAGGTCCAGGTTCTGCTCTGGGGACACATTTGCTGAAGGAAAGCTCAATGTGGTAGACCCATTTACTGGCTCCAGATGGTCTTTGACCAGTTCTGTCCTCACTCTGGGCCCTAGTCTGTAGATACACCGGGTCTATCTAGTCTGTAGATATGATTGCATAAGCTCACCTTGACCTAAATAATAGAAAGAGCATGTCAGTGCCCTGACAAGGGTCAATGTGTAGAGGGTATATTAAAGGACAATGGCTTGTTAGTTTAACGTAGCCCTGTACTTTGATAAGAACTTTTATTCAGAGAAACTGTCAAATGCAGTTTTGTCATGTGTGTGTGTGTGTGTGTTTGACAGAGTTTCATATAGCCTAAGGTGGCCTCATCTATGTGCCTGAGGATAGCCTTGAACTTCTGATCTTCCTGCTTCTATGCCCCTAGTGCTGGGATTACAGGTGTGTATCACCATAGCTGGTTTATATGGTTTGGAGACTGCATGCATACTAGGCAATCAGTTTATCAACTGAGCTATATACCCAGCCAGTAGCTCTGTCTTTACAGAAGGCTTCCTGTTCACCCCCTCACCTGCTTATGTGACTCTCTCATAGACCAGCAAAAATGTATAATCTCAGCAGATGGAGAAGCAGGCACTGAATATAACAATGTCCTGGTTAGTTTATGTCAACTTGACACAGCAAGACTCATCAGAGAGGAGTGAGTCTCAATTTGAGAAAATGATTCCATATTCTGTAGGGAATTTTCTTAATTAGTGATTGATGGGGGTGGCGGTCCTGGGATCTATAAGAAAGCAGGCTCAGCAAGCCATGGGTAGCAAGACGGTAAAGAGCATACCTCCAAGGCCTTTGTATCATCAGTTGTTGCCTCTAAGTTCCTGCCCTTCTTGAGTTCCTGTCCTGATTGGATGATGAACTATGATGTGGAAGTGTAAGCTGAATAAACTGCTTCTTCACCAAGTTGCTTTGGCTATGTTGTTTTATCATAGCAATAGTAACCCTAACTAAGACAGACAGTGGTCTCTCTTTGCTTAATAGTAATTAGTCTCTTTTGTTTATCTTTAGTTTTTCACACATTTGTTAAAATTTTGGTTATATTTTCTCCTTTTGTCTAGACATTGTAAATGCAGTTCTCTGGATTGCTGGCTGCTGGAAGTATGATTCCATTTGCTTTCATCCTTCTAGATATTATAGCAGTGATTTAGGAGTGTAAGTTTAGGGACCAGAGACCTGGGAGCAAATACCAGCTTTGTTGTATTTTTTGTTGTTGTTTTTTAAATATAGACTCACTATGTAGCCCAGGATGGCTTCAAACTCATGATCCACTTGCCCCAGTGTCTTGACTACTGGAATTCATGTGTCTACCATTGTGACTTATCACACAGCTTGGCCTTTGGATAGCCTTGGGATCTAGTTATTTAGTATTATTTCAGCCCCCAAGGCCACAGGAATATATTAAACCATGAACTTGCTGCTAGACACAGGACTGAGTATCAGTAAACAGAAACTAATAAATGCTGTAGATGGATCACTGTCCCTGTTTTATGGAAGTGAAAAGAAAAGGAGTTGCCTGTTGTAATACTCTTCCATTCCTGGCCTTCCCACCACACAAAGCTGTCTGGCACTTCTCGTAAAGACAGGTACAGATGTACCCTTTCCATGGGAGGGTGTGATGGGGTCCTCTTCTCATGAATCCCGAAGGATGAAGTACAGTGTCATTTGTTGAATCTATTTTGCTTCTCTCTGCCTCCACTCAATGGTTAGTTTCTTCTCTGTCTCCTATCCAGCTGACCAGTCCGTGCTTGATGGGGACCAATTTCTTGCACTTTTGGAAGCAAATACTATCATCTCCCCCACTTTTTCCTGCTTGTACTCACACCCACAAAAAGCACACATTGAAAGCAAACGTTGGCTAAGTTGTTCAAAGAGCTGATAGTTTAACTGTGAAGGGAATAATCTTTGCCAAATACATTTCTGTTCTGCCAAACACATGTTTTACTGCTGGGTGTGTTCTCTTCCCACACATAACTCACCTTTATCAGGACTAGGGGGTCAACCAGGTTTTCACAAGACATAGCTTTCACCCCGGATGCAAGTATGCACCTTTCTTCATTGATTTGGGGCAGAATCAAGCAGGAGGGGATCAGGGTGTTTGGACAATTAGAGGACTTCATTTTTAAAATGCTGCACTGTTCCAGATGAGAAGATTCAAAAGTAAGGTATTCTGGGTGAGAGAACTGTTTTCATGTTGTCTGGAAATTAGATTACAAGTGTCATTTAGCTACTCCTGCCACACCCCTCCTGTTCTCTGCCTCTCGTCACATCAGGAAATCCATACTGGGTTCCAAGAATCTGATGCAGACTCATTTGCTGAAGGCAATGACCCCTTGCCATGAATCTATCTGTGGGAAATAGCTGAGCAGTGAGGAATGCCCCACCCCCAGATCCCTCCTCCATCCCTGTCTGGCTGTGGATGGGACCATTCTTATATAGACCTAGTATAGATATTTGCAGTGTTGAAAGTTTGTGATTGGGGGAGTTTTATCAGTGGACCATTTGATAACTCCATGTCATTTATCAGTTACCTATTTTTATGGGAAAAAGTTACTCTAAAACCCAGAGGCTTCAAAATACTAAGTATATATTTACTCTTTGATAATACTTGTGTGCCAGGAGGAACCCAGGAGCAGTTTAGTTCTGTGAATCTATCTCAGAGCCATACAATCAGATATGAGGTTGTGATTAAAATGTTGGTTGGGCTATAATCATCTAAAGACTCCATTGGTTGGATAATCCTATCCAAGAGAGCTTACTCATGTGAATGTCCAGTTTGGACTTGCCATTCATTGTCTTTCTAGAGGACTACTCAGACATCCCCACAACATGGTAACTGGCTGCTCTCTGCAGAGACTGATCCAAGAGAGAACACTTTGGAACACAAGGCCTCTTTCCTGACCTACTGCTGGAAGTTACTAACTGTGACACAGGCTGGTCCTTCTGGTGTGTGAATATCAGGAAGTGATTGATTAGGGCACCTTGAAGGTTCATTGTCATGCCTTGCTCTAGTTTACACATTTTTTTGTTGTTGTTTTGAGACAGGGTTTCTCTGTATTGTTTTTGACGCTGTCCTGGAACTCGTTTTGTAGACCAGGCTAGCCTCGAACTCACAGAGATCTGCTTGCCTCTGCCTCCCAAGTACTGGGATTAAAGGTATGCACCACCAACACCTGGCTTAGTTTACACATTTTAAGTAGAGTTTTCTATTGCATGAGTCCTAATAGATCTTAGTAATAAAAGCCTGGAGAAAGTCACAGCCACACCTTACCTGGCCAATACTGCAGACGAAAAGAGAGTGAGCTTCTATCTCCTCCCCCTTATATCTCTTTCTCTGCCCAGCCATATCATTTCCTGTCTGTCTGTACAGACCCCCAGACCTCTATGGTTAACTAGTTGCTAGCTATGCTTTATGATCTTCAGGCAAGCTTTATTTGTTATAGTACAAACAAGATATCACCACATTTCCCTCTTTTTGTCTAAAATAAAAAGGTTATAACTAATATAAGAAAAAATATATACAACAAGCACAATAACTATATATAATATATACAGGCAATAAATTCATCATCAACGTCTACTCCATTAGCAACTGAAAAATTTAGAGAAAATGCTCCATATCTGTCCTATCTTGATGAGTTCAAAATGTTATACCTAATTCACTTTCTATTTGAACTTGCATTACCAAAACTATCTTTTTATGTCTCTCTACCTTATACACTTTACATTTCTTCAGTGAATTTCTTTTCTGAACCTGGTAACAAAGAAAACTATAACTATAACTATAAAGTCTTCAACTCCATCAGAGACCCAATAAGATAATATTACCCAAGTAAGCAGGGAGTGCAAGCAAGCGAATTCCAAAAAATGTGAAAAGTGACAGAAACAACTGGCTGCCTATACAGTCACCAAAGGTTCCTCTGCAATGTTGGGGCTTCCATCTTCAGCTTACAGGCCTAGTATATCTGACAGATTTTCTGTGAAGCAGGATATTCTGAAGGGCTGTCCTACCTTGTCCTGGCAAAGTTCAGCAGTTCTTTCTTTTATGTCCTGCTTATCCAATTTGGACATCATACTACCAGCAGTTGAGGCAACAGCACTTTCTTGCCCAGTGGATAACTTTTGCCACAAAGGAATTAAACTCCATGTGGAGTTTCTTGGATGCCCATCATCTTCTCTGAAGTAGATTGGTGCTGCAAAGAGCAGAAATGTCTCATTGTTATAAAAAACCCTATATTTTTAAACATCTTAAATGCTATTTTCTGCAGATCTCCAAAGTGTTGAAGATGACCTGCCTATTGAAAATATATCTCTGTTTGACCTTGAAAACATACCTAATATGACTATAAGTTCAATTGTAATAGGTGACTAATTGCTAATCTTCATTTCCTTATTATCATAAATAGTTGGTAATAATAACTTCCAGGGGTAAAAATTTGCATTACATTTAAATGAGTTGTATAGGTACAATACCTTGAACAAGATTAGAAATATATGTACAGTATGTTATAACAAGAATAACCTCAAATTTGTATCAATATACAAAAAATTTCAAGCCAATGTAGAATATTTAAAAAAAATAGGAGTTGTCATTTTTGGTTTAACAGTAGATTCAATAATCTACCTTTTATATTGTTTCTATACCCCCCTTTTTCTTTTCAGAGTAGATTTGATAATCAGTCCTTGTATCCTATCGTATCTGTATTTTGCTTTTTTCTTTTCAAAACTAGAACTCTGAATCTAATTCCTAAACAATGACAACTATATCCATAACCCATTGAATGACTAAAAACATGGACCTTACCTCTTGGGAATGAGGGCATTATAGTCTTAAATTTAGTTCCTGCTGTCTGGGGGTGAGGGAATCTTTAAGGGATCCTGAAAAGAAAAATTTGGGTTAATTGTCAAGTCCTAGAAGAGGTAGCTGTATCATTTGTTGTCCAGTCTCTGCATAATGGAAACATGCAGGGCTCTTCTCAAGTACTGGCTAAAGTAGTCTGTGAGGCTGGATCACCTCAGCTAGCCACCTCAAAATGGTCCTGAGCAGTTTGTAGTCCAAAGCCAATCTTTGGGTGATATTTGTCAGCTTAACAGTATTATCAGAGTACTGGTGGATTGTTGTTGTGGGGCCCCATCCTCCTTTTGGAGACTTCAAATTTCACACTGTTAGGTGGGGTTATGGTTCACTGAAGAAAACATAAATATTTTAAATGTTATATTCAGCAGATCTCAACGAGGTTAAGGATCAATATTTGTTATTTACATCCTTGTTATCTGATAGAGATTCAAGCCTGAAATCATGTGCAGGAAGCTAGCTGAAGCCTTTTTCTAGAATTAGTTAGAATTCTATATGACCATTAATATTATGATAAAAAATTTTAAAATATATATTAATTGTATAAATTTTGAGATAATATTTATACCTTAAGAAAAGTTTTAATTCCATACATAATCCCACCACCAACAACCATTCCAAATCAAAGAAGAATGAGCAATCAATGGTCATTAATATCCCTCAATATTAATGGCCTTAACTCATCCATAAAAAGACACAGGCTAACAGAATGGATTTGAAGACAGAACCTCTCCTTCTGCTGCATACAAGAAATACAGACATTACCTGAGAGTTAAAGGTTGGGAAAAGATTTTCCAATCAAATGGACCCAAGAAACAAGCAGGAGTAGCAATCCTAATATCTAACAAATTAGACTTTAAAATCCACGTTCATAAAAAAAGCATTACTAAAACTTAAATCACATAGAAAGCCCCACACACTTATAGTGGGAGACTTAAACACCCCACTCTCACCACTAGACAGGAATACCAGACAGAAACTCAACAAAGAAGCAAAGGGTCTAATAGAAGTTATGACCCAATTGGGATTAACAGACATCTATAGAATATATTCACATAAAAAGAATATACCTTCTTCTCACCACCACATGGAACCTTCTCAAAAATCGACCACATACTTGGCAACATATCAAATATCAGCAGCTTCAGAAAAATTCTAATAACTCCATGCATCTTATCAGACTACCATGCGTTAAAATTAGAATTCAACAACAACACAAATTGCAGAAAACCTAAAAACTCATGGAAATTGAATAATGCACAACTGCATCATTCCTGGGTAAAGAAGAAATAAAAAAGAAATTAAAGACTTCCTAGAATTCAATGAGAATGAAGACACAACATACCCAAACTTATGGGACACTTTGATAGCAATGCTACGGGGGAAGTTCATAGCACTAAGTGCCTACATGAAGAAACTGGAGAATGGTTATACTAGAGAATTACTAGCACAGCTGAAAGCTCTAGAACACAAAGAAGCAAACTCCCCCAGGAGCAGTATATGCCAGGAAATAATCAAATTGAGGGCTGAAATCAGTAAAGTAGAAACTAGGAAAACAATAGAAAGAATCAATGCAACAAAGAATTGGTTCTTTGAGAAAATCAACAAGATAGACAAACCTTTGTCTAAACTTACCAAACAGCAGAGTGTGAACATGCAAATTAACAAAATCAGAAATGAAAAGGGGGACATAAAAACGGACTCTGAGGAAATTCAGAGAATCATCAGGTCATACTTTGAAAACTGTACTCCACAAAATTTGAAAATTTAAAGGAAATGGACAACTTCCTGGATAGCTATCACTTGCCAAAATTAAATCAAGAACAGATAAACAATTTAAATAGGTCTATAACCCCTATGGAAACAGAAGCAGTCATCAAAAGTCTCCCAACCAAAAAAAAAAAAAAAAAAAAAAAAAAAAGCCCAGGAGCAGATGGCCTCAGTGCAGAATTCTACCAGAAATTCAAAGAATATCTTGTACCAATTCTTCTCAAAGTATTCCACTCAATAAAAGCAGAAGGGTCTTTGCCAAATTCTTTCTAGGAAGCTTCAGTAACCTTGATCCCCAAGCCACACAAAGACACAACTAAGAAAAAGAACTTCAGACCAATATCCCTCATGAACATTGATGCAAAAACACTCAATAAAATACTGGCAAATTGGATCCAATATCACATCAAAACAATCATTCACCAGGACCAAGTAGGTTTCATTCCAGGGATGCAGGGATGGTTCAAGATATGAAAATCCATCAATGTAATGAGAAACAAAAATCACATGATCATCTCACTACATGCTGAAAAAACCTTTGACAAAATCCATCACCCCTTCATGATAAATGTCTTGGAGAGATCTGGGATAAGAAGAACATACCTAAACATTAAAAAAAGCTATATACAGCAAACCAATAGCCAAACATCAAACTAAATGGACAGAAACTCAACATGATTCCTCTACAATCAGGAACAAGACAAGGCTGTCCACTCTCTCCATACCTTTTCAATATTGTACTTGGAGTTCTAGTCAGAGCCATACGACAACAAAAGGAGATCAACGGGATACAAATTGGAAAGGAAGAAGTCAAACTTTCACTATTTGCAGATGATATGATAGTTTACATAAATGACCCAAAGAAGTCTACCAGGGAACTCTTACAGCTTATTAACACCTTCGGCAAGTAGCAGGCTACAAGATCAACTCAAGAAAATCAGTAGCCCTACTATATACAGACTATAAAAGGGCTGAGAAAGAAATCAGAGAAACATCACCCTTTACAATTGCCACAAACAACATAAAATACATTGGGATAGCACTAACCAAACAAGTGAAAGACCTGTATCGCAAGAACATTGAGTCTTTAAAGAAGCCCTCAGAAAATGGAAAGATCTCCTATGCTCTTGGATAGGTAGGATCAATGTATTAAAAATGGCAATCCTGCACAAAGCAATTCTTTAAAGACCTCGAAAGAACAATAATTAATTTTGTATAGAAAAACAAAAGACCCAGGAACAACCTTATTCAACAAAGCAACATCTGGAGGCATCACCATCCCTGACTTCAAGCTTTGGATCCACATGATCTGCATGTACATCCTGTAATTTCTTTTCCACCAAAGTCAATTTTCTCTCAGTTTCAGCTGATAATTCTCTTGGACTATTTAAGTCCTTGTCACTATCTAAAGTTTTAAACAAATTGCTCAGTTCATCACTGGGTACCCTGGTAGTGGGCCATAGGTAGGAAATGTCTCCTTGAAATCTTTGAAATGGATTAAGATTAATTTGTACTTTTTGGGGTTTAATTTATTGTAAACCTATTTCATATTCTAAGTAATTAGTAGAATCTCCTCTGTATTTTTTTTTCAGGAGCAATTTGTAATCACCATCAAGGCAAAATTTTATTTACCTCTTCATTCTTTCTAAAGTATCTATATCTCAATCAGCTAATAAGATACTATCCATGTAATGGTAAACTATAGATTGAGGAAATTGCTTACGTATCATTTCCAATGGCTCCCATACAAAATGTTGCCATGGGGGGGGGATATTTAGCATTCCTTATGGGAGAAACTTCCATTGATATCTCTTAGCAGGCTGAGAATTAATATAAGTAGGCACTATGAAGGCAAATTTTACTGTCTTTTTCTTGTAAAAGCATATTGAATAAAACAATCTTTTAAATCGATTACTCTAAGAAGACATCCTTTAGGTAACAAAGAAGGCAAAGGAATAGAGGATACATTTGCTGAATCACCTTAGTAACAGCTCTTAGATCTGCTACCATTCTCCACTTTCCAGATTTCTTTTAACTACAAATACAGAGAATTCCAAAGGCTGGCTGATTCTTCAATATGCTGAGCATTTAGCTGCTCCTATATCAGTTGTCCTAATACCTGAAGTTTCTCTGCTAACAGCATTGCTCAACCCATACAGGTTTGTCTGTCAACCATTTTAAAGGTAGTGCTGTTGGTGGCTTTGAAAGATCAATAGCAGCTGTAGTACCCTATTCCTGTACAACCTGAATGGCCAGGGACTCTTTTTTATAACACCTTCTAATATTTTCCCCAGAAACATCTGAGATTGGAGGAATGTTAATCTGAGGATTTCATTGCTGTAACAAATCACATCCCCATACATTGGTATGTTGGTCATATATGGCTTTAACTTTCCTCTCTGTGCTTCTGGCCTTACACATTTGACCTAACTTGTGCTCTCCTTTACCTGAGATAAAGTTCCAATCCCTAAAAGATGAACATTTGACTCCTTAAGAGGCCAGTTTGAATACCAAGTTTCTAGTACAATCATTGTTCATTCACAGAAACCTTCAATGGCAATATCATTTATTCATATTTTTAATTTTGATCTTTGTTCATTTATAGAAGTTCGCCAAAATATTTGCTTTACAGTTTCCTCTGAATTTTTTGTTCTCTCTTCTATAGATTTCCTATCATCCAGAACAGTATGGTTTCTTACAATAGGCAATTGCTCTGCCTGCCTTTGCCACACCTTCTGAATAATTCAGAAGGGAGGGGCATTCTGTTTGGATTATGCTTGAAAAACATTATTTATAGGAACTCCCTGTTTACAATTCCTTTTTAGGTGACCTTGCTTGCCACGATTGAAACATTTGACATTTTGATTTTTCTTCAAACCTCTGAAAATCACCTTTCCTATTCAAGCATCATCATGACCATGAGATTCAATATTGGTTGTATCTCAGATCCATTCCTACAAGGGTGCTGATCTTGCCTTTAATGGCCTAATTACCCTTTAGCATGTTCAAAAGCCAGAGATTCAATTACTATTTTTCCAGCTTCTGAATTTGGTATCATTCTATTTACTGCTGAAGTCAGTATTTGTAAGAAATTCATGGTCATCCTTTGGGTCCTGTATAACTTTAGTAAATGACTCAATTTTCTTTCCTACTTCCCCAATTCTGTCCCAAGCATTCAAAGCTGCTGTGCAGCATAAGTCCAGGATGTTATCATCATGTAGGCATTGCTTTTGTACATCAGATGAATCTCCCTCTCCAATTTCCATACCTCTATCCCTCCTTCATTGTTCAACGGTCTTAGCCTCATCTTTTCACCAGTTCCCCCACTGTAATTGAGGACTAGGCTCCAACACCTCTGTAAACAAATCTCTCCAGTCTTGAGGGATAGTTCTGTTACAAGTTGACCATGAGTTTAACATCTGCTTCATAAAAGTTGAAGCCATATGAGACTATCACTTTCTTAAATCTACCATTTCTGTAGGAGTTCATTCAACTCTTGAACAATCTTGGGTTTGTCTATCATTTAGTAGTTATTCCTCTTAGGTGAAGAATAACTTAAATTAAGGATGGTTGTTTGGAAACCTTAGGCCATCCCTCTCTAACCTTATAATGCAATGCTTAAATTGGTTATCCATTAAATTCCTTCATCTGTGTTTGAGTATCTCTATGATATGTCTTATTAAGTTTTTCTAAAACTTGTATCTTAGCACTCATATTAACCAACATTTTTTAGTGATGAAACAAAAATGACATAACTGATAAAGTTTATAATTGACCTTATATAAATCCCAACTAAACTAGTTATTCTCTCATTTAATTGTTCCATTTTCAAACTGTCCAGTGTGTTGTCATATAGAGACCTAAATTCCTCCATTGTATAGTGTTTTCTATTGTTTAATGCAGAAAACTATCTCTCTCTGTAAAAAATTGCCCCCTTTAAGATTTTCCAATTGTCTCACCAAATCTGTCGATGAAGATGGTGGAGCATAAGGCTCTGTAGCAATCTGATCAGAGAACACAGGTAGTGTACAGCCCGGCTATGGACAGCTGCAGCTGCTAGCAGGTAGTTGTGAGATGAGAGTGACAGCCTGAGGAGAGGGATATAGGGGAAGCCTCATCCCATGGGGGAGAGGGAGCTGGCTGCCTGAAAAAAACAGGATTATGCAGAATAAGCACATGTAGTGGGAGCTGCCTGAAGGCAGAGCCAACTGGCCTATGGTGGGTAAGTCTTGTGGCATTTGGAGCCCAGATGCCTCTGGAGTTTGGGGTCTGTGGAGTTTGTTGCAGAGAGGCTGCAAAAAATCCCAAACTTGCTTAGAGACTTAGGGAAAAAAGAGAGAAAAACCTAGCCAACAGGGTGGTGACTCCAGAGGGAGTCCTGGGTGCAGCTCCCATAGGCTGCAAAGTCACAAGCAAGTGGCTTTTACATGAGTTTGTGCCTTCGAGTTTGGTAACAATTGTTGTATGGGTTCTAATAGGTCTTAACAGTAAAAGCCTGGTGTCAGATATAGGGGTAAATGATGAATGATCAGAGAGAAGAAGGAGCCAGCCATAGCAACACCTTACCTCTTCAACTTTCCAGTAAAAAAAAAGTGAGTACCTACTTCCCCCTGTCTTCTCTCTCCAATCTCTCTCTCTCTCTCTCTCTCTCTCTCTCTCTCTCTCTCTCTCTCTCTCTCTCTCTCTCTCTCTCCCTCTCTCTCTCTCTTTCTCTCTTTCTCTCTCTAGGTTTGTGCTTTATTTGTTAGAGTACAAACAAGAACTCACCACAGTTTTCTTCTCTATTATCTAACCATTTCACAGAGAAGAACAAGATTCAGTTTTGATAGAAACCTTTCAACATGAAGTCCACCTAGCAAGAGTTTATGGATGACAATGGACTCTTGGCACCATTGGATACTGTATAAGTAAAACCATGCCAACTTTTGTTTATGTATGGAAGACTTATTTATGGCATATAAATGAATAAGATGTATGTAACTAAAGAGTATGGTATTTGTTTATCTTTCTCTGTGTGTAAAATCTTTTGTTTGTCTCCTCCATGTATACCAAAGATTAGGGGTCTATGTCCTTGAGAAAAAAATTGAGTTGAAATATTCATCAGAACAAAGTCAGGAGCCATTTAGTCATTTTCATTTGAGAACCAGGTGTTTTGTTTCAGTTCTAGGATTGACTCAGTCCTTTGTAGTATGCCTATTACAATGGCTCACAGATGCCTGGTTAGAAAGAAATGGGTGAAACCTCATGTATGAATGGTCAGATTCTTAGGCTTTCCATTTTCTGTTTTGAGCACAGATCCAACAGACAGTTCATTTCTTCTCCTCCAAGCTTAAGGGTATAATTTCTGTTGGCTGATTGGCTCTGGACTGTGATTGGTCATGAGGTTGCAGTCTTCCAAAGATTTGATTGTGACTGGGAGAGTTCAAAATAGTTCATCTATTTGTATGATATGTTCATGCTTGCTCTTAACAAAACAAACAAGCAAACATTAGTTCTTCACCTTGTGGACCTCATGGAAAACTTCTTGAATGTTCTTATTATATGACAGTTGGGCTCTTCTCCAGCTATCCTAGAAAGCAAAGTTCCAGCCATGGCATCTTTTATGGTGTACCTTACAAGTGATCCTTCATCATTTTGAATTATTATTGGTTACACTGGACAGACCTATTCATTCCTCTTCCAAACAGGAAGAAGTTATATGGTGACATAAATTACAAGAATGAAGAATCCCTCACTACCCTCTTGGAATATGGCTTCTAAGAACTAACCTATAAACATATAAAATGCTTGAATGAACACTTATAAGTGGGTGGTACACCCTTAAATGGGTGGCTAAAACCATGGTCATATTCTAGAGATTGTATTACTATTTTTTTCCACAATAGGGAGAATAGAACTGGGATAACAATTTGACCCTTCTTTCAGCAAATGTTTATCAAGTACCGAAGGTGTACTGCTGGTTGAGTACTGCAGTGGGAGTCTGCTGAGAAGCTGCCCTGGGATCATAATAAGGAGCCAGGCAGATAATCCAGGAGTACAGCTGCTCTGATTCACAACCAGCCTGGGGTATTTGTCATTCTTTCTAATAATTCTTTTAAGTAGGGCCCTCAAGTCATCATAGAAGACTGAACAATGTTTCTGCCCTTTGTTTGTTTGTTGGCTAATGACTTCATTTCACATGTTCTAGTAAATGGATAGACTGCCCTCTTCCACCTCTCTCTCTGATCATAATTCTTTCTGTTCCCATTTTACTTGGAGACAGGTGCCCTCCAAACCACACTCTCTGCATTTATCAAAGCTAAATGGCTTGTGGCTGCCACCATCATATTTCTAAAACCAAGCTGCTCTGGCCTTACACAGGGAACCTAACCTGAGTGGGAAACTTGATTAATATATAGCTTCTCTCTTCCCTCCAGTTATTTATGTCTGGTCAAAATTCTTAGTTGCTGGCACAATGAGAATGCTGACCATCCTAAGTGGAAGGGAATATATTGGCAGGATACAAGAGTTCTCAGAGTTAGTGGATGGCTTGAAAAGAGGTGAAAAATCCATGGATTCCTCTTGGGTGAGATGACATTATGACCTTGTGATCATTAGGTAAGGCATTGTCAGCTGCCCTCCTATCCCTCTCTTACATGCTTAAATTCAAATGGCTTAGCTGAGGTCCACACAGAGGTCAGACTCCATGAGGCGAAGAAATAGAGTCTGCTATATTTTATTCTAGGCAAATCTTTCTCATATTTCTATTTCCCCAAATGTCCTTTAATGGTTGCTGCTATACTATTGGGACTAAGCCTTTGAAGTTCTCAGTGAGGAATCTGTTTTATATCAGGCCTCAGGCCCCACCCAATCCTTGTATTTTTTATAAGAAAGCCCCATAAGTTGGCAAACACTCTTGAAAAGTGCTTCAATTGGATATTATACTGATTTATGAATTAATTCTCTTCAAATGATATTTATTTCAGAAAATTATATTAAGCATCAGAAAAATATTGATGTTCTTTTTTAATTTGAGCATTTAATTTATAAATGAATCTTTCATTTATTTGGAGTGCTGTAGTAGTCTTTGAACCCAAGCTGTGGTGTTCAGGTCTATAGTGACTTCATCAACAGTTCGTCTAGGGAGGAACTCATTTTTATGACTTCCCTCTCCAGTCAATTACCTTGGTACCCAAGCTCCACAAAGACACAACTAAAAAGAGAACTACAGACCAGTATCCCTCATGAACACTGATGCAAAAATATTCAACAAAATACTGGAAAATAAAATCCAGGAACACATCAGAAAAATCATCCACCATGATTAAGTAGGCTTCATTCCAGGGATGCAGGGATGGTTCACCATATGAAAATCCATCAATGTAATCCACCATATAAACAAACTGAAAAAGAAAAACCACATGACCATCTCACTATCTGCTAAAGAAGCCTTTGACAAAATCCAACACCCTTTCATGATAAAGATCTTGGAGCGATCAGGATTAACAGAAACATACTTAAACATGATAAAACAATATACAGCAAACCAACAACCAACATCAAACTAAATGGAGAGAAACTCAACATGATTCCTCTACAATCAGGAACAAGACAAGGCTATCTGTCCACTCTCTCCATATCTCTTCAATATTGTACTTGAAGTTTCAGCTAGAGCAGTAAGACAACAAAAGGAGATCAAAGGGATACAAATTGGAAAGGAAGAAGTCAAACTTCCACTATTTGCAGATGATATGATAGTTTACATAAGTAACCTGAAAAACTCTGCCAGAGAACTCCTACAGTTGATAAATACCTTCAGCAAAGTGTCAGGATACAAAATTAGCTAAGAAAATCAGTAGCCCTACTATATACAAACTATAAAAGTGCTGAGAAAGAAATCAGAGAAACATCACCCTTTACAATAGCCACAAAGAACATAAAATATCTTGGGGTAACAGTAATCAAACAAGTGAAAGACCTTTACAGTAAGAACTTTGAGTCTTTTAAGAAAGAAATTAAAGAAGATACCAGAAATTGAAAGATCTCCCATGTTCTTGGATAGGTAGGATCAACATAGTAAAAATGACAATCTTACCAAAAGCAATCTACAGACTCAGTGCACTCTCTATCAAAATCCCAACACAATTCTTCACAGACTTTGAAAGAACAATACTCAACTTTATATGGAAAAACAAAACAAAACAAAAACAACAACAACAACGAAAAAACCACGATTGCCAAACAACCCTGTACAATAAAGCAACTTCCAGAGGCATCACCACCCCCAACTTCAAGCTCTAGTATAGAACTATAGTCCTGAAAACAGCTTGGTATTGGCACAAAAACAAACAGGTAGACCACTGTAATCAAACTGAAATACTTGCTATGGAGTACTACTCAGTGGAAAAAACAACGGAATCTTGAAATTCGCAGGCAAATGGATGGAACTAGAAGAAACCATCCTGAGCAAGGTAACCCAGTCACAAAAAAATGGTATGTACTCACTCATATATGATTTTTTAGACATAGAGCAAAGGATTACCAGCCTACAACCCACACTGCCAAAAAAGCTAGGAAAGAAGGAGGACCCTAAGAGAAGAATCATGGTCCCCCAAAGAAGGGGAGGGGGGAGAAGATCCCTTGAGCAAATTGGGAGCACAGGGGGTGATGAGGAGAGGGAGATGAAAAGGGGAGGGGGGGAAGGGATAGAAGGGGAGTGAACAGGAAGAAGTAGACAGGGGAGGAATAGAGGAGGGCAAGAAAGGAGATGCCTTGATAAAGGGAGCCAGTACAGGTTTGGAGAAAGGTCTGGCACAGAGGAAATGGTTGGGGATCCACAGGGATGATCCCAACTAAGAATCTAAGCAGTAGTGGAGAGGCTGCCTTTGATGCCCTTCTCCTATAATAAGATTGATAACATTAAAAAATTTTAAAGTACTTGTATATGTTGTTCTATACAAAGCAACAACTTAGCATGATGTTTTCACACATGTGGTTTGGATGTAAAATGTCCCCACATGGTCATGTATTTGAGCAGTTGGTCCCCAAATGGCGATACTATTAGACAAACTGTAGAACCTTTAGGAGGTGGGGCCTAGCATGGAAAAGTGAGTCACGGAGAGGTTGGCCTTACATGTTATAGTTCAGGCCCTTTCTGATACCAGTTTCTCGGTTTCCTATTCAAAGTCAGGCAACTAGCAGCGGTTTGCATGCTTCTGTGACAGAGCTTCCTACCACAATGTCTATCTCCTCAAGCCACAAGCCCAAGTCAATCCTTTCTTCCCGAACTTGCTTCTGCCAGGTGTTGTTACAGAAATGAGAAAAGTAATTAATACGCGCAATGTCTTCTGGTTTGGTCACACCCTCCCTTTTTACCTAGTTTGTGCCCTCCTCCTATTGGCCCCCTTGCTTTCGCGTCCTTTTTCTTTTTGAAACAGAGTCTAATGTAGCTCAGGTTGGTCTTGAACATACTGTTTGACCTTAAGGTCCTGGTCCTCTTGACTCTATTTCCCAAGTACCAGAATTATAGGTTTGCATCACCATGTCTAGCTTTAAAACATCTAGAATCTACATATCGAAGAGTGGGTGTGGTATTTGTCTCTCACAGCCTGGCTTAGCTTGCTTTCTAAGATGATTTCCAGCTGCATCTATTTTCATGAAAAATGATATATTTTTCTTTTTTTAAATAGCCAAATATAACTCTCAATATAGATCTCTCTCCGTGTGTGTGTGTGTGTGTGTGTGTGTGTGTGTGTGTGTGTGTGTATGTACTATTCTTTGAGACGGGATTAGTTGGCAATGTCTAGAGGCATTTTAGATGATCACATCTGGAAGGTGGGTGGTGGTAATGGACATCTAGTAGGTGAAACCCACAGTAACTACTGTGCATTTTATAAAGATAAGGCAATTCCCATAATGGAGAATTATTTGGCCCATAATATCCATGGTGACTAAGTTGAAAAAAAAAAACAAAGATAGACTTAAGAAATAAAGCAGGCCTTCTGTCCAATACCACTCTCCAGAAGAGGCATGCATTCTTCATGCATGTGTGTGTGTGTTATATGTGTGCTTGAATATTCATGAGGATGCATGTGACATAGCTCCTATATGGAGGTCAGAAGACAACTTCAGGTACCTTGTTTGGGAGGGTGTATTGTGTTGTTTACTCCTGTATATGCCAGGTTAGCCGGCCTTCAAACTTCTGAGAATTCTGTCTCTACCTCCTATTTCAACATAACAGTGCTGGGATTGTGTGTCACTGTGCAGGAGTTATGCGGGTTCTTGGGAAATTACACTCAGGTCCTCATAATTGCACAACAAGCATTTAATCATGGAGCCATCACCATAGCCCAAGATGTACACACATGTTTTTCCTCTCTCTTGCTTTCTCTTTTTCTAGGACTGATTTGTAGACTGGGGGCAGTGGGGATTGCCACATGTCTCTGTGGCTATAGAGACAGATTTTTATTTCACAGTTTCTATGTTTTCCAACCTCAGAACTAACAGCTCCAGGCCTCTTAAGCCCCAGCATAAAATCCATGAGATTTAAGTGTGTGCTATGACATGCCTCGTAAAACATACCGAATATGATCTGACAAGGTCTGTTCTCAATGCCCTTTTATGCACCAAATCTTCAGGCAGTAATTCAATTTTGAAGCCCTTTTCCTATTAAAATACGTGTATAATGACACAGGGACCCTTCTTAGCACTTAGTATTTTCTTCTTTGGGTAATGGACTTTATTACATACACACACACACACACACACACCTGTATATGCACACACACACCTACCTGTATATGCACCCCCCCTGTATATGCACACTCAAACACTCCTGTATATGCACACACATACACCTACCTGTATATGCACCCCCCCGTATATGCACACTCAAACACTCCTGTATATGCACACACATACACCTACCTGTATATGCACCCCCCCGTATATGCACACTCAAACACTCCTGTATATGCACACACATACACGCACACACACACACACCATAGTATGAAAGAGTGTCTAAGGGGACATGATGCATTTGATGCTTTTGTCTGCCTTAGAAGATGTCAGATGATGCTGAAAATGGCTTTTTTTAGGGGTTAATGGATTGTGATAGTGCCATGGAAAATTATTTCACAATAAATGTTGAATTTTGTTTTTTCTGGACCCTCTGCTACATTTACTTTCAAATAATATGCAGATCTTAGAAAACAGGCCAACAAGGTCCACCTCATTTTCTTTATCACTTGTAACTATGAAAACCTCTTAGGATGATTATGATATTGCACTGGGTGAAGGAATGTCATATGGGGGCTCCCCTGTCCCTTAGTAGGGAAGGGGAGGGATCTTTTTGAAATGTGTTTCTCTGGAGCTGTTTCCACACAGTTTTCAAGTTTTGCGTGGGGGCAGGGGCTGAACTCCCAGGATGAAACACACATCATGGATTCCAGAGTGTTTTCAGAGTATCTTCTATGACTCATGTTCACTGTGAGGACCTGGGGAAGTAGAAATATGTGTAGGCTTTGGCTTGAGGTCACTGCTACCCTATCTCAGCATCTGTACATCTCACAGTCTGTAACTCCAGCACGGTGACATCTGTGGCTGGATTGGCAACAAGACTTGCAAGAACCAGAGATTTTCCCTTTGTCACTTTTAACTGATGATTTTAAGCTTACCTGTCATGGTGAAGCCAAAGTGAACAGGAAGAGCCAGGGGTTACCATGCAGTTCTGCTGGTCCTTTCTTGCAACTACAAGATGCATTTGCCACCATTCACAGGTGACATTGTTGATGCCAGTAGGAATGACTGCTACAAAAAGCTATTTCTATCATGAGATGTCTCTGTGCTCCATTCTGGCAATCACAAAGTTTGTATGATGACTTACTGGGAGACATGTCCCAGAAGCCCATAAGTCCCAGGTTGTTTGCTAGATGTCACCCAGACATCCAGGTCTATTTTTCTGAAGGCAAAAGTAAAGTCTCTGCCTTAGTTTTGTTTTTCAGAGCATGTCACTAATACACTTATGAAGAAACCCGATTATGAATTCTCTCTCTGTGCTAGTAATAGACACTAGGGCCTTTTATATAGTATACAATTGTTCTACCACTGAGCTATGTATACCCAGTCCTCTTTGCCAAGATGTTTCATATATACATATGCATTTCCACATATATTTCATGTATGTATTTCATAAGTATTTTCTCTCTCCACCTCTCTCACCACCTCTGTGTGTCTCCACCTCTGTGTGTGTGTGTATAGAGAGAGAGAGAGAGAGAGAGAGAGAGAGAGAGAGAGAGAGAGAGAGAGAGAGAGAGAGAGAGAGAGAGAGAGAGAGAGAGAATAGGAATGTATTGCTGGCTCAGTCTGCCTTTTCCAGGAGTTGGCTGCAAGTGTCTGCCACAGGTAGCTATGGAGAGAATTGGAGCAGGATGTTAAGACAGCAAGTGTTGCCTCTAGGTATCTGTGTGCAAACCTGAGCTGCTATTTGTAACCTTGGCAGGGAAGACAGAAGTGACATGCTGAAGGCCATGAGTATACATAGGCAGAGGAGACTCCTTCCTTGGCCTCTGGACTCTAGGGCTTTTAACCAATATTCTTAAATGTCACAGTAGTTAAATGGAAAAAACTGGAGTGAAAAGGGAAACACGGTGCTTGTTCTTGCTTTTCTCTTTGAGACAGGGTCTGGCTAAGGAGTTCAGGCTGACCAGGAACATGCAATCCTCCTGCCTCAGCTTCTTCAGTGCACCACACCCAGCTCCATGTATTCTTTACTTGTCACTGTCTGGGGTATTACTCAAGCTTCTAACCTTTAGGGGTTATGAAGAGGAAGAGGGTTGCTCATCTGTGTAGGACCCATTTCAATGGGGCTTATTCTGAGACACAAGCGTGGTTAAATATTAAATCTCAAGAATCTGACCTAACTGACCTACAGCCCAGTGCAGTGAGTCCTCTCATTATTCTCATTTTATTGAAACTCGAGTCCAGAGAGAATAATTTCTTTGAAGAGTATGAATTGCAGGGGATTAACAACCAGGCACACTCCTTTCTGGGACATGGCATTGCAGCCTTATACTTGGCTTAACTGCAGTGGGAGGGGCTTCTGTTAAAAACCAGCTTCATTGATGGGGTTAGCCACCATCTCTAGTCCACCATTTTTCATGCTTGGTTTTAGCCACGTTGTTCAGAAGCAATTAGCTCTTCGATTCAGGATGGATTCTCAAGTGCCTGCTTACTTAAGATTTGCTACCTTATGGTAGCCACTTCCAAACTAATTGACAGAAAGAAACGAAAGACAACAAACAAACAAAAAAACTATAGATAAAAGAAAGGAGTTGAGAATGGCCTTTACCTGTCAGGACACTATATTGAAACAATATTTGTACATTTGCTGAAAAAGATTCATGTTTTCAGAGTGGTCGTTGAAACACATCATAATGTTCTCCACTCTGGTCTCCAGAGAGACCTTAAACTGATGAGAAGAGAGCAAGCCCCACCTCTAACCCTGAAAACAGAAGAAGCTCAGCATCCAAATCCTTCACGACACTTGGTACCCTGGGCCCCTCAAGCTGCCTTCCCTGTTCCTTTTCCTAGACCTCTGTTTCATTCTCTGTTGGACAGGATGGTCTGGAGCACTACAGGCCGTCCAGCTTCCTCCTGTACCCACTGACTCCTTTTTATATTGGTCCTGAGATACCATCTAAAACATTTGAGAAGCAAAAAAAAATAACTGGAAAAAATGGGAGTGGTTATTTATTTGTTTGAAGTCTTGAGTTAGTTTGGAAATCCAGTGAAAAGTGTAGATCCCCTTCCCAGCAATATCCATGATGTCCAATGTTTGGAACCAAGCCCCAAGAATCCTTAAGATCTCCCAATGTTCAGGGGCCTCAGATTACAACCTCTAGGCTTCAATACACAGTTGTTCCTTGATATTCTTCATTAGGACCCTTTGTGAATACTCAAATCTCTGGTTGTTCAAATGTCATGTAGAATGCTGGAGTGTTTTCATGGAGCCCACGCTGAGCATCTCAAGATTGCTTTCCATAACTAATGCAATGTAAGTAGGTAGAGAAATGCTTGTTGTACCGTGATGTTCAGGGAACAGTGACAAGACACATTCCTGATGTGGAGTGGGCTGAACCCTTGAGTGTGGAACTGGCGAAAGTTGAGCAGTTTCACTTAACTACTTACTACGGTGGGCGGCTTCTAGATGGCTCCTAATCTGCCTTGCCTTCTTGTGCACATACTGTTGTATAACCATTTCCTAGAGCACATGCTGGGCCCATGACTCGTTTCTACTGTGCAGACTCACAACAATGAAAGGGTAGTTGTCACTTTCATGGCCAAGATACAAGAAGGTCCTCTATTTTTCTCCTGTCTGATCTCTCGTGCTTTCCCACTAGCTCTTCCCAATGAAGCCAGCTGCCATATGGTGAGTACCCAGCAGAGGCGCCCAGCGGGGTATACAACAGCCTCATAACAACAGCCGGTGAGGAACTCAGTAATGATGTCGACATGCTTGGACGCAGATGTTCCCTCAGTGGACTCTGCACATTGAACTCAAAGTCAATGCCCATGAGAGACCTGGAGTCAAAGACCCTTAGCTAAGCATTACCTTTATTCTGGGCCACAGGAATGGTGCATGTTATTACCAAGTTGTAGGATAATTTGTTTGACAGCACTAAATTAATATAGTCAGGTCTACTAACCCTAGATGCAGCATGCCATGCAAGAGCCCAGACAGTATCACTGAAGGAATTCATGGATTGAATGTTGTTAAGGAGTTTAAAAATGGCGCATGTGTCTAGACCCCAGACTGTGATAACAGAAAACCTTCTGTCTTCAGAGGCTTCATGTCACCCAGCCACTGCCAATATTAGGAAAGCCTGAGGATCTTCTGGCCTTTACTTCTCAGGCCTTGGCTGTGTTCTGTGGCCAGAACACAGAGAAGAAAGTTGAATGGCTTCTATCTCTAGGGAATAATGCTATGGTTGTCTCCCTGGGACACATTTTGTGGCCACACAAGAAGACTGACCTTTTTCTACATCTTGGATATGACAATATTTCTTTTAGCTCCCCAGAGGGCTTATAGGAGTCATGTCTCAGGGAGCTGAGATTTTGGTCTGGACAAATGAGTCTGGGCAAACTAGCAGCTATGATAAAGAGCAGGTTGAGCAAAGGTTGCACAAACCAAGCTGGATAACCAGATAACAGTGAGAGTGCAAATCATCCCAGGCGGAAGACATCATCTCAGCCTCCATAAAGCATCGCACCCAGAAACCACCAGTGCTGCTCCACCAGGGGAGGGCTGTGGATCATAATAGTGTAGGTGGGGGAAATCCTCCATTAATTACAAAACATTCCAGGCCTTAAAAGACTGTAGACTAACATGAGGGCAGCCATTTTCTACCTCAACATCTGGATTTATCCTGGGAGTATCAGGAAGGTCCATCCTGAGGAAGGACTGTGCAAGAGGTATTTGGGTGCTGGGATTTGAGCCTAGGTCCTTTGGAAGAGCTGCCAGTGCTCTTCACAGCTATTGTAGTTCAGCAGCAGTTTCAAAGATCTAAATAAAAGGAGTCAGGAACTAAAAGCTGGGTGGTGGAGACACCTACATTTAATCCCAGCACTGGGAAGACAGAGACAGGTGATTTCTGTGAGTTCGAAGTCAGCCTGGTCTACAGAGTGAGTTTCAGGATAGCCAAGGATACAGAGAAACCCTGCATCAAACCCCCACACCCCACAAAGAGTCAGGACAGAAGG
This sequence comes from Mesocricetus auratus, assembly GCF_017639785.1. Taxonomy (NCBI): domain Eukaryota; kingdom Metazoa; phylum Chordata; class Mammalia; order Rodentia; family Cricetidae; genus Mesocricetus; species Mesocricetus auratus. The sequence goes on from NW_024429190.1 coordinate 79,230,646, forward strand.
GAAGTGTGTTCAAATGTGTTTACCAAGAGGAGTTACCATCCCCATCGTGTTGCCTGTTCATGGGCTAGGCACATAGGAGAGTTCAGAATTGTGTGTTTTGGGTGACATGGTAGCCCCTTGGTAATTTGGGGATGTCCATTGATTCCCTCTTAGAAGAAAGTTCTCTGTTTTAAAAAATGGATTTGTTTGATTGCACATGTGTGTACCACATGTGTTCAGGTGCCTGTGGAGGTCAGAAGAGGACACTAGATCCCTGGGACTGGAGTTATAGGCAGTTGCCTTAGGTAGGTGCTGGAAACTGAACCTGGGTCTTTTGCAAGAGCAGAAAGTGGTTTTAACCTCTGAGACATCTCTCATGCCAAGAAGAAAGTTTTTTAAAAATATTTTTTATTTAAATTGGAAAAGATCTTATTTTACATATCAGTTCCCTCTCCCCCCCCATTCTCCCATGTCTCCCACTGCCCCCTGCCCCATCCCACACCCCATCCACTCCTCAGGGAGAGTGAGGCCTTCCATGGGGGATCATCAAAGTCTGTCACATCATTTGGGATGCTGATATCAGCTACTGGATAAAGGCTCTAGGGTGGCATTTAACATAGCCATCAATTTCATTATAGGAGAAAGGCATTTAAGGTAACTTCTTCATTATTGCTTAGATTGTCAGTTGGGGTCATCCTTGTGGATCTCTGGACATTCCCCTAGTGCCAGATTTCTCTTTAAACCTATAATGGTTCCCTCATTTGAGGTATCTCTTTTCTTGCTCTCCTCTATTATTCCCCTGACTCAGTTTTCCTGATCCCTCATGTTCTCCTCTCCCATCCTCTTTTCCCCTCCTCTTTCTCCTACATCTCTTCCCCTTCACCCTCCCCCCTCCCCCACCCCTGTGTTCCCAGGGGGACCATGTATGTCTCTCTTAGGGTCTTCTTTCCTAGCTTTTCTGGCAGTGTGGATAGGCAGCTTTTCTGGTAGGCTGGTAATCCTTTGCTCTATGTCTAATATTCATATATGAGAGAATACAGTCCCTGTTTGTCTTTCTGTGACTGGGTTACCTCACTCAGGATGGTTTCTTCTAGCTCTGTTCATTTGTCTGAGAATTTCAAGATTCCACTGTGGTTTTTTTTCCAATGAGTAGTACTCCATTGTGTAAATGTGCCACATTTTTTTTTATCCATTCTTCAGTTGAGGAGTATCTAGGTTGCTTCCAGTTTCTGGCTATTACAAATAATGGTGCTATGAACATAGTTGAACAGATGTCCTTGTTGTATGAATGTGCATCTTTGGGTATATGCCTAGGAGTGGAATTGCTGGATCTTGAAGTAGACTGATTCCCATTTTCCTGAGGAACTGCAGTACTGATTTCCAAAATGGCTGTACAAGTTTGCACTCACACCAGCAATGGAAGAGAGTTCCCCTTTCTCCAAATCCTCTCCAGCATAAACTTTCATTGGTGTTTTTTGATTTTAGCCATTCTGACAGGTATAAGATGGTATCTCAGGGTTGTGATTTAAATTTCCCTGATGGTTAAGGATTTTGAGCAATTTTTAAGTATCTTTGAGCCATTTTAGATTCCTCTATTGAAAATTCTCTATTTAGTTCTGTACCTCACTTTTTAAATGCATTATTTTGTGTTTTGGTGACTAGAGGCAATGGATAAGGACAAGACCAGCCAGAGCCATATGCTAGGTCATGTACCTCCCATTCTGATTCTTCTGTGTCTCCTGTTGTCTTTTGCATGCCCGGATCCATCTCATATTTCCTCTCTCTCTCTGCCTGGAAGACATACCTATACCTCCTGCCTAGCTATTGACCATTCGGCTCTTTATTAGACCAATTATAGCAAAATATCTTCACATGTCCTAGACTAGCAATATATCTTCACACAGTGTACAAACATCCCACAGCAGGAGGGGCATTGGTATAAATCCCAAGTCTACAAGAACACCAATCTGGAACTCTGATGTCTATGGGTGGGAGAAAATGGGCGAGACACAGCTATAGATTTGAGAACATGAATTTGCCCCTCCAGTCCCTCAGTGGGTCAGATGACACTCACAGCCACACAAGATAAGCCTAGAAATTGTACTTTATTGTCTTTTTGGGTGTTTGATAACCTAAGCACCTTGTCACCTAAAAGGAACCATTGTAATCTTAACCTTTGTCAAGTTCTCATATCTTTCTAATCACAGTTAATCTCCAATGAAGATGGATATCAGGTCATAAAACATAAAACAGATATCCTTCATAAAATGTTTTCATATTTTCCTCAGAAGAGGAAGGAAGTTAAGTTCATGAATATGTTTATTCATTTTACAAAATCCTACAATGTAAATACTATGACACATTCTCAATAACACAGAACATGGATATAAAATTGATACAGAATTTGCTACATGAGGTTAGAATAAGAGGGACTAGGAGAAGAGGCTCAGAGGTTAAGGTTCTTGCCTTCAAAGTATGAGTCTGGGTCTCCAAAACCTACAAAGAAGCTGGGAAGCATGGTGGCTACCTATAATCCCAGGCTGAAGGCAGACATTGAGGATCCATGAACTATGCTAGCCAGCTACACTAGTCAGAGTTGGCAAGCTCTGGGTTCAGTGAGAGGTCTTGCCTCACACACTGAAGTCAACTTCAGGCCTTCACATGTAGGAAGAAGTGCACTTGCATATACATGTACCCACACACATGTGAACATATATATATATATGTATATATATATCATATCACAAACACATATACATTCAAGAAGAACACAAGGTAAAAGAAAACAAGGATCTTTCTAATATACATATATTCAAAGATGTATTCAAAACAAAATAGGAAAGAAATATTCCTAACAACTACAGTCCTCATCTCTGGGACTGGTTGTGTGATCAACTGTAGCTGGTGTTAATAAATAGCTTTTTCCATTTGCTCTGTGTTCTTTTTACCTTGAGCAGACACCTTGACTGGTTATAATTTGTTCTCTATCTACGTGGCTGAAAACCTTCACTGTAGAATGGTACCAGATAATTCATACTTCTGCCTGAATTTGGCTTATTGTCATGTTTTTATTGACCTAATTCAAAGGGCATGGTGAAATTAAAAAAGTTGTTTTCAATACATCCCAACTGCTGCCTCCCCATCTTTCACTACTCCTAGTCCCTGCCCTCCCAGCAACCCTTTACAAGATCTACTCCTCCATTTCCCTTCAGAAAACAGCAGGCCTCCTAGGGATATTAACTGAACATGGCATAACAAGATACAATAAGAGTAGGCACTAGTCCTCGTATCAAGGCTGGGAAGCAAACCAGTAGGATGAAAAGGGTCTCAAGGACAGGCAAATGAGTCAGAGACATGACCCACCATTCACACTGTTAGGAGTCCCACAAACACCTCAAGCTAAACAATGACAGCATGTATACAGAGGACCTAGTACAGACCCATGCAGACTCCATGATGGCTGCTTCATTTTTTGTGAGCCCTAAGAGCTCTGCTTGGTTGATTTCTGTAGGATTGGTTCTTCTGGTGTCCTTGACCCCTCTGGGTCCTACAATTATCCCTCCCTCTTTTCCATGGGGTTCCCTGAACTCCATGGGGAGGGACCTGATAAAGATCTCAAATTTGAGCTTAATGTTTGACTGAACTACTGCATCTGTTCCCATCAGCTGGTGGCGGAAGCCTCTCTGAAGAATACTGGGCTAAGAAGCATGGTGAAATTGAAGAGATGTTCTAAGAGCTCCCTTGTGTGTGAGACACTTTAGTTCTATTTCATTATGGTGGTCTGGAGTGGTCTCCATGTCCTAAACCATAACTTCCATCTTGGCCTATTGACTTTGAGGCATGAGGAGCCCAAGGGGTCAGGGAGGAAATTTCAACTTCCAGTTCAGTGGGGACCATTGCTGAGTCCTGGTGCCTTTTTGGTTTCTAGTTTCTATAGAACCCAGACATCTGGTTCATAAGAGCATTCAACTGCGGGAAAGAAGTTTACAGGGTTCATAAGCAGGCTCATGTATGGGGTACAAGGGACTTGTAGAACATGTGGTTCAAATTGATTTTAGCCTTTTCAGTAAAAAAGATGGTATTAAAAACTTGGACTCCCCATGGGAGGGCTCATCCTCTCTGAGGAGTAGATGGGGTGGGGGCAGGGGGGGAGTGGGAAGATAGGAGGGAGAGGGAACTGGAATTGGTATGTAAAATAAAAAGATGGCTTTAAAAACTTGGATCTTTCAAAGAGTTGTTTCTTTTAGTCCTTTCTTGATGTAAGTTTATTCTGCTCAATGGCCTTCATTTTCAATCAGGCACACATAACTATCTTATGAGTAAGAAATCTAAATTACTCTAGATTAAGTATGCTGTTTCAGCTCCTTGAATGTGGGATAGCATATGCATTGTGTACCAGGTTCAATATGTACCTGAAATATAGTAGAGGCTTTATGACATTATTTAAATGAATGGATGCAACAAGTAAGGGAGCCTAGCAGAAACAAAGAGTAGATCTTGTGACTCTTCAGGTTCAACCATTAGCTATCATTTGGCTCTGTCTGTTAAAGGGGAGCATCCACTGGTCAATACAGTGCTTCGGGATTCGCACAGCTCTGTACATGATTTCATGTCATTCTTTGGTAGTTCTGTCGTCCATGAAGGAGGAAGTCTGTTGGGCTTCTTTCTCCTCCACAGAACCAGGTCTGGCTTCCTTGTACTGTGATTTCTGAGTAGGGGGCTGTAAATTTAGCAGAGTGATTATGATTGTGGGCTCTAGAGCCAGGAAGAACTGGCTAGAGTTCCTGTTTTATGAGAGACCCAGCACTGTACCCATGAGAACTACTCTTGTCATCCTCCTCTTATTGAATATGCCAAGCACATTCTGTCCCCAGGTCTTTGTATCAGCTCTGTTCTCTACTAAGAGAGCTTTATCTAGAGCCAAACTCCTCTCAGAACTCAAAATTCCAGTAACTCTTAGAAGGATTTTCCTGACCACACCATTCCAAGTGGAGGACCCGCTACCTGTGAGAGCCTCTCAATGTTCCATGCTGTATTCTCTTCAAGCACATTTCATCCTGTTCATGTGTGTTTGAGAAGTCCCCACTGTAAGGGACAGTTTATCACACAGTTCATGACTACAGTGCAGGTAGAGAGTACAGCCCTGTACTCTACTACAATGGAGGTGGAGAAATTATGGCAGCTCATTGAGATCCAGGCTTATCCAAGGTTTTCTTAGAGGCCCTATTGAAAAGAAAAAGGGAACTCTGTGTCCTTGCCCAGGGGCAGACGTGGCAAGGTCCATTCAGGGGTGGGGACAGGGCCTTTTTTGTTGTTATGTGGAACTTGACTTTTCACAGCTGAAGAGGTTGGAGTTATCAGTCCCAAGGCCATTGTGTGCTCAGTCTGTGATGTACTTGAGATATAATGAACTTGTGTTCCCCTTGTACAATGTTAGCTTCCTGATGACTTCCATTGTATGATGGCTTTTTACTGACTCTGTTCCATTTTTTCCTCTGAGAACTATGTATAAGATGCTATACTTTTTAATAAACTTGCTTGACATAAGTCATCAGCATGTACAAGACCTCCTGAAGCCACCTTCCCTATCTTCTTTAGTTTTGTATTTCCTGGTTCTTTCTCCTCAAAACTGTCACTAAAGGATGACTTGCTGGTTCAGGCCAGCAGCTGGTTAAAGTAGAAGGACATGAATGCTACTTGGCTCAAGTTCTTTTTCCTTTTTATTAAATCTAGGGTCTCAGTCCATGATATGGTACCATTCATATTTAACATGGGTCTTCTCATCTCTACTTATCTAGGAACTTTCTCATGGACATAATTAGAAGTTTGTCTCCTAGGGTATTCCAGACCCTGTCAAAATGATAATATTAACCATCACAGTAACCAATAGAATGATGTGCAGAGACACCATGTGACTTCCGATATTGGTTCTGGAAAGGTATACAGCATTCATCTGGTTCTACTGAACTTTCTAGATACTCCATCTTGGGACCCAACTGCCATGTTGGCAGTAGCTGAGGGGAGAGGTTACAAGTAGGTTCCAGTCAGTAGTGCTAGCTGAAGGCTGGCTTTTATGTGTCCTCCACCGGACAGGAGACACATGAGAAGAATTTTCCATATCACTTCAATTGCCACACATTTATTCATATCCTACTGAGGTGAATCTTCTTGGCTGAAGCCTCAGCTATCATGGAGTGAGTCAAGTGATGAAAAGAATCCATGAATATAATGCTGCAGTTGTGTTCATATACTTCTTGAATTTGGAGTGTTTTGTTATGTAGCATTGGTAACCAGAACACATGTTAAAGAAGACATAATAGGCAATTTTGTTATGGGGCAAAGACCTGTGAGATACCATTTTCAAGTCTCCCAAGCCAACGTTTCGGGGATCAAGCCAGGAGAGGGGACGGAGTAGGCAGGTCACTCCGCCACCAGCAGCTCTTTTCTACTGTTTTAAGGTGTGCATATCACATTCTGGCTGTGATTTTTCTGCTGGAGTCTTTATTTAATTGTTACTTAAGGAATCAGTTGTTTTTGAAACATCCCCCCAACTGATACACTCTGCTGGTATTTTGCCAAGAGAAAGAAACAGTCACTGCTTGCAAGACAATTGAATTCAGTGTTAACAAAATATAGCATCTGCCTCCTATAAGAGTGGTCTGGCCTGGAAATACCTGGGTGGTCTGATTCAAGTTCCCTTTGCCATCTCTTCCATGTCCACTCTGTAAGGTGCAGCCATCATGTCTGTGACCATGCAGTCATGCCTTAATCCCCAAAACTATTCTGAAGTTCTCCAGTCTCGGTTTTCCCAAGTACCAGTGAATATTCTTCTCAACCAAGAGATGGAAATGAAACCTGAAGCAAAGCAAATGTTCACTTTTGTGGGCTTTAAAAAACACCAGGAATTCAATTGAAAATTGAAATTGCTCAGCACAATAATAAATGCTTACCGAATGTTGTTATTTTGCACATCAGGTGGTAAAACAGTGACTGTGAAGAGATCACTTCTAGTAAGATCCGCCCTCCCTCCAGTAATTCTAGAGCAGCAGATGAGCTAATAAATATGTAACACTTTGTAATGACATTTGCAGTCTTGGAAAGTAAACCTGCTCCACCTTTCAAACAAACAAAATGCACAATTATCCAATATTACACATTTTAATGGGGAATATTTAAGTCATGTAATGTCACCAGCATTTCACATTCAGTGATTTTACTGGCTGAGCCACAGCTGCAGTCTGAAGGAACCTGGACTCTGGCATTTGGGTTTTCGTTCTCTGAAATACTTCTAACTGCAAATACAGAGCAATTTTTTTCTTTGAGCCAGAGTCTCAACATGCAGCCCCATCACACCTTCCTCCTGCTTGAGCCTCCAGATTACAGGACTGTGTCACCATGCCTGGAAGACAGAGCATATCCTTGCACCTTTACGGCAGGGGGTATTCATAATGAGCACTTTATTATATGGCTAAGTGGGAGTGATGGCCATGGTGACAGGCAAGCCTCAGAATCCTGGTGACCTCCACCACTTGTGTTCTGGGTACCTCAGATTTTGCTAGGTGAAGTATAGGTGGTACTTTCTCATGAGGGTTAGCATCAGGATTAAATAATCTGAGTGCCTGGTACACTGAGTTATCCTGGGCCTTTTGTTAACTGTGTGTGTGTGTTTAGTGAGGACAACAGTTCTATGTATGCTAGTGACATCTAACAGAGCAGGAATGCCCCAGAGACATGCATGTTTTATTGTTAAGATGGATATGGGGCAGAACTTCACTGGCTGCTCTCAAAATCAACATAGATTTTCAAGTGCCTGCCTTGAAAACATGTGGACCTGTGTTAGGGCCCCAGAACCCAAGCAAAGAAAAGTCATGTACTGTGGTATACACTTGTAATTCAGAGACAGAGACAGGAGGATTTGTGAGGATTGCTGGTCAGCCAACCTAATAATCTATTGGTGAGCCCCAGGGTTCGGTGAGAGAGCAAATATCAAAAAAAAAAAAAGTGGATAGCACCCTGGGAGCAACTCCTGAAGCTATCCTCTGATCTCTACATGAGCACGCACCCTGCCCCCACCAAAAGCAGTTCATGATCCAATGACAAGCAGTGTGGTTTCACAGTGAATGGCAGCTACTCATGTGTTCCTGTGTGCATGCAGGGGTATGGCTACCCAGTTTGAATGGCAGTTGTGCCATGACAGGCCTAGATTCTAGAACCTGATTATCTGATATGAAGAAAAGCCTGGTCATATATGGTTGGGGGTGAAGCAGCCAGAGGCTCTCGCAGGGGAGCAGGATGGTGGTGAGACTGCCCCCAGGAAAGAAGTTTCTGCAGCTTTCTTTGCCGGTTGTAGCTGTGTCTGCTTCTTTGTCTTCATTGTGTGAGCAGTAGATATTGTAGCGGGTGTAAGTGATATAGCTTGACTCCCAAGATCCCGCATGCCAGCAAGCTTCTTGTTATTAGCTGTTAAGCTAGGAGCTGAGTCCTACAGCACCACCATTCTTGATACCTTTACTCCTGTGAAAATGTGCGTTGAACTCAAGGTAAGAAATGCTCTGGGTCCTGCTAAACTTCCACATGATCTGTTGTCTTATGATTGGAGGCTACATTTCAGAACAAGTTGGGAGTGATTACAAATGACCCTTTAGTGCCAATAAAAGGTGGAAGCTGAGGATGCCAGGTTACTATAGAAACACCAGGGGAATAGAAAGGCAAGTAGATGCCATACTGAGAAGAAATAGATTTTTGAAATGATACCTACATGCCACATGAAACATTCTCCTTTTATTAAATTCACAGACAATAGGAAGAATGTTCCCAACACACAAAATATCAGTAGCTTTGAAATGAGGTTGGGTAAAATTCCTCATGAACATTCTTTAGAAAACTGTAGACACTTCTTAGGGTACAATAGATAAACAGGGAAGTACTGTTCAAGCTGCAGCTACAGTGCTAATGCCTACGCACATGGTTTACTAGCCTTATGAAAACAATTCCTGCCAGTAGTGCCCCGGATGACTAAGTCGTGAGATTTGATGTCATCCATATAGCTATCTGCATGGCCTCCCAGAAAGATCCTGAGTCTGCTGGGACTTCAGCTTCCTAGTTTATGTAGTGCTATGAGCTATTATGAGGATTAGATCGTGTATCTATATGTGTGATAGTTAATCACAACTGTCAACTTGATGAAATCTAGAATTACCTGGAAGAAAGGCTTCTTGACATGCCTGTGGGGATTATCTTGATTAGGATAATTTGGGTAAAAGACCCACTCAACATAAGCGGCACTATTACTAACGTGGGATCCTGGACGGAATAGAAGGGGGAAAATAACCAGAATAGAAGCGTTCATTGTTGTTTGCTTCTGACTGTCTACGCAATATGACAGTTGCCTCAGATTCATACTGTTGTGGCTTCCCTGAATAATGGATAGCAACCTTGAACAGTAAGACAAAACAAACCCATTGTCCCTCGAGTTGCTTTTGTCACAGTACATATTAGATATTAGATGCATGCTATATATTTTATATATATTATATCATGGTAATAGGAAAAGAACCAGAGAAAGGAATCAAACCACTGATTCCTGGGCCTTGGTTAAGTGTTGAGTAGAGTCATAGCCCCATGTCTACTGTAATGATTTATGAGGTAAAAATGGAGCACAGTTTCCCTTTAATACGTTAACTAGTTGTATTGATGAAGCCAGCTTAGTACAGATGCTGCAGAAATACCAGGGGGATGCATTTGAGAACCAATGAACTTCGCGTAGAAACATCAGGTAGTAGTTGTTACAATGACACAAGTGTTGCTTGTGGCCTGTGATCATGTGGTGGAACAGTGTCAGAATAGATGGTCCAAGATCAATTGAAAGATGCTTCAAATGCTCTTTATCATTTTAGGTGGGTGAAACCACAAGTTCTTGAAATCACCGTGAGATTTATAGTAGACACTAGTTTAAAGGCTGGTGTGCAGAGTGTAGCCTGGTATTAGAGATGATAGTGTGGAGTTAATAGAAAATCTGCTTCTCACCTTAGTTGGTTCTTAACACCCAACCTGGCATGAAAGGAGTGTCAGAAACAGCGAGTCCCTGGATGTGAATATATAGTCCTCCTCAGAGTCTGTGCTGCAAACCTCAGAAATGGATGGGTACCCGTGTTTGCGAAAACACTAGTATGCACTTGATGAAGCTTTTTTAAAGCTATGACTAAATTCTCAATGAAAACTTGGGGATATGTTTGCAAATGTTTTTGCAAAGAACTTTGTAAGAGTGATTAACCTTCTGAATAGAAAGGCAAAGCTGAAAAGGTTCATTTCTTAAATTTAACATAGTCGGATCTAATCATTAGACAAGTGTCACTGATTTAGCCTGAGAGGAAGGGAGTCAATCTGGAATTGCATACATTTGAAATTATAGATCTTACCTCTTTAAACTATTTGTCAAATGCCCTAAGATAGAGACATAATATTATTAACTTGTATCAATAGTACTTGTATTAATAGTAAAAATGGGATGGCAAGGAAAATTCCACACAGTACCATGAAGGATAAAGTAGGAAAATAAAACAAGATAACAACCAAACCGCACCAAACCAAAACCAAAATCATATAAATAAACAAAATTTGACATGAGCTGGTTGGTCAGATTAACACGTCTTGGATCCTTGCTTTGTATAGGAACTGTTGATTTAATCTTGAGTTGGAATTCATGTTGGAATCAGTTCTTTCAACCACATGGCTCAGACCTGAATTATTACAAATACCGAATGAATCCAGTTTTGGACAGTTTCTGAAGTGCCTGTTTTTCTGCTTAGTACCAGCTAGTGCACCTCTAATTAGGGTTGGTTCTATTTCCTCCAGTTCTCAGAAAATACTGGTGTTTTTCTGTGCATGGGTATGTAGTTGATTCCCGTGTTTTCAGGTTAAACATTTTAAAGCTCAGCCTTCTGAACAGAGTATGCAAGCCTAATGCAGAAAAGTATGTGCCTGTCCATGCATGCTTTCAGAAATGACACAATAGGCACTGTGGAGCAGCCTGCAAGTCTTTGGTCCAATACCTCAGGTACAAATGATAAGCATATCAGGAAACATTCCCAGAGTCCTCCACACATGTTAAGTGCATAGACCATCAGTCAGCATTGTACTTGGGCTTGTCTCCAAGTTTCCTGCTTGCTGAGATCAAATTGCCCCTTAAGATTTTGCAAACAAACTAGTTTATATTCTTACTCCACAAATCAGTCACCCGATCACTTGCAGAAGTCTTGAGTAGAGGTCTGTGGTCCCCCAAGACCTTGTGACTTGGTTTTTGCCTGATTGATTTCTGTAACAAGAGTTCGAATAGGTCTTAATAGTAAGAAGCCGAAGTCAGATATAGGGGAAAATGCTGAGAGATCAGAGAGGAGGAGCAAACCAAAGCCACCTTTACCTCACTAGCTTCCCAGTGGAAAAGAGAAGGGATTCCTGTTTCCTCCCACCTACACTCCTTCTCTGCTCAGCCATCTCACTTTCTGGGCAGACCTCCACCCTCTGAACTTCAGACAGGCTTTATTTGTACAGACAGGATATCACCACAGAGTTTTGCCTTCTTTTGACTATTCTTCTCTGTTCCATCATCGGGCTGTGCATTAACCATTATAGTTCTTTCCTTGCCCAAAGTACTTCTCATTTAAGACTAAACATTAGGGGAGAGCTATGGTCCTGAAGAGGTTGACTTGTGGGAGGTTTTCAGCTCCCAGTGTCTCTTCTACATGTTTACATTCAAAAGAATGCCATAGGTACAGGGAAGGCAAAAACTAAGGTCTATGCTTTTGGTTAGTTCAGAATGAACATGATTTTATGTGGTAGAAAATTAGCTTTAATCCCCTAAGAGTTAAAATAGATAGAAAAACCCCAGGGCTTCATGGGAGATTTAGTAATGGCACTAAGTCAAGAATGGTTTGGGGACTTGATGGACCTTGGTTATACAAAACACTCTCCTACACACCATTTTTGTGAGGGCAATTCCATTTTCTTCAGGTTCAGTTAGCTGTGGTAAAGCATTGAAGTATCGCTATAATGTAATAAGTTCAGATATTTTGAGAAAAACCATTCACATAGCTTCAATTGCAATCTATTCTCAAATAGTTGTATTTGATGTGCTATTGTTAATCTCTTACTGTGTGCCTAATTTATATATGAAACTTCTTCACAGTTCTGTACATACAGGAAGAAATGCAGCAGATAAGGAGTCTGGTATTAGTCTCAGCCATTCACAGAGAGTCTTGCAACACACTCACTCAGGATGAGGGGTGATCCTTGTGTTGATCTCAATAGCCTAAGACCGCGGCTCCCATCACTTTCAAACACTCACTCAATGAGTCTTTCCTCCATTATTAATTTGGAAGCTGAGACTCAGATATTTCCAGGAACATAGACTATCATCTGACAGCCAGGAAAGAGAATGAATGCATTAGCTGGAAATGGACACACGATGAGACTGAAGAAAGCAAAACAAGCATGTTTCTATCAGTAATCAACCACAGTGGAGCTAACCCCAGCTGCCAGGATGTTATTGGATTGCCTACAGATGAGATCCACCTATGGTCAGTCTGCTGATTGAAACTGTTCAATGTCACTGGCATGGTATGCCTTTGGGACTCTCCAAACTGCTCATTTTAGTCTCACACGAAGTCAAGAAGAGAAGGAAAGACAGGCAAGGAGAGGTAGCTTGGCCAGTAGGTTTAAGCCTTGGATCCATATAAGGACCATTTGGGGAACTTGCAAACATTCTGATGTGGAGTCACAACCCCAGGCTGGAGTAAGGAGGTAGGAATATCCAGGAGTGGGACTGTTTGTAGCAATATTTAGAAATTCAATGTATAGCCAAGGATGAGAGCCACCATTTTAGACTGAAAACACAGGCAAATAAAACCTCTCCAAAATTATAAATCTAAACCCTAATGTACCTTATATATCAAGGCTATAGTCATCACTAATTATAATGCATTTGCTAAGCAGAGAATATCTGAACTCATCCCTTCTCCTCTTACCTGGTTTTCCCTTCCCCCCTTTATGTTTCCATTCCCATTGTGTCTCTCTCTTTCCTGTGGCAGGGACAAAACCCAGGGCATTGCATAGGCTAAGCAAGCACTTTGCCACTGAGCTATACCCGGCTCTTTACCTGAAGCATACATAGATTATTTTGCTTAGCTGAAAAATAGTCACTTAAAAAAAAAGAGGAATGGCTGGGCGGTGGTGGCGCACGCCTTTAATCCCAGCACTCGGGAGGCAGAGGCAAGCAGATCTCTGTGAGTTCGAGGCTGGGCTGGACCAACAGCCTCCAAAACAATACAGAGAAACCCTGTCTCATAAAAAAAAAAAGAATGGATTTTCTACTGCAGATGATCTTGCCAGTACCTAACTTCAGATTACAATATGTTGAAATAAGCTAATTAAAGAGACACTGCTCAACACTATTCATATCTAAACACCTAGACACATTTTATTTTTCATGATTTTTAGAATTATCTATGTGTCAAAAGTCAAGAAAAATCAAGTATTGGGGAAGGATAAAAGTAGCAAGGAAGGTCCAATAGGAAAACAACCGTTTTCTTCAGTGGGGTTGGTTGAAAAAAATGTAAGAAAAATTACAGCATGGTTTTAAATGTGATCCAGTTTTGTAGATCATATGTTCTATGGCTCAAGTGTTGGTTGGGTGTCCCCACGGGGCTTACTGTGTTAAGAGGCTTGGTATCTCTGGGGTGGCACTACTGGGAAGTGCTAAGCAACCTTGGAGAGGTGGAACCTTGTGGAGGCTCCTTAGGCCCCTTGAGACATTTTCACAAGAGGGAGAGTTTGGCCAACACACACTGTCTGCTCCTGTTGGGACACGTAATTGTTTGTTCTTGACATTGTGTTGTGGTTCACTGTGAAGCTATGAAGCCAGTGAGTATCTCATGTCACACAGAGTGAACTGTGGGATAGGACTTTTGAACTTTCAAAAATGTGTGTCAAGTAAATTCTTTCTTTTTCATTAAGTAGCCAGTATCATGTATTTCACTATAGTGACACAAAGCTGAGATTCAATACAAAAAGCAAATGATGAGATTTCCTTGATATCTTTAATTAAGATAATCTTTCTTCAGGAAGATATAAAGCAAAGCTGAGGGCACTTTTTAATCCTATCCCTTGACTTACTAATAGATCATGGAAACTCTATTAATAGAAATTATATTTCATAATGGCATATTGTCAGAAATTAACAAAAGTAATTTCCCCTTCTGAACTTCTTGGGCTAAATTCTCCCAGCTGATTTCCAATAATTAAAGTCCCAAGAATAGCAGTTCCCCAATGCTTTTGGAAGTATCCACTATGGCAAATTAGACACCATTTCTGATCTACAGGTTAAAATATTGACAATACTTATTACTATTAGAAGAAAGCTTATATGCTTAGATCCTGCCAAGTTCAGCAAAAACACCGACAATGATTAGTTGGGCTGATGAAAACCAATCAATACCATTTCCCACACTTCACTTCTTTAACGCTTCACGGAATCACAGGTGATTAACTACAGAAGAATATGTCAGCAGTAAAAATTAGTGTTATCTGTGGCCCATGTTTATTGGCAATTTAATTCTTATAAGTCAAATTATTTTGACTTAATGTGATTGTAAATTATATTAAAACCACACAAACCAGAACCAAAGTATTCATTAAGATGTAAAGGTGCAATATCAATGATGAATGAACCTTCACTTAGATTTATCCTTTGTTAGAAGTTAACTGTGTTACCTACAGTTATATGTGTGCACAATTGAAAATGGGAGAATGTTTCTTCACCGTGGGTAATGGAGGTCTCAGCTGGGGAATATTGAGCTTTCAGTATTCTGGGTTTTGGATGAAACATGAGTCTGAAGAATGATCTTGAGGCCTGATCAGGAACCTGTGAAATATCTAGGCACTATAAAACCCAAGAAGCAACAACTAGTCTAACCGCCTGTTGTGTGACTACTTCTGTGTTGTACACGAGCATAGCAAGTGACTGATAAAGGTCTCAACCATTGTGAATAAGTGCCATGAAACCTTTAACCTTTCTTCAACTCTGTCCCACTTCTATCCCTGGGAATGCTTTCCCTCTTTAATCAATCATTTATCCTCTGGTCACTACCAGTATATCTCTGTGCATTTCTTATTCTGGCCCAGAAGAACATGGAAATCTCGGCAGATGTCCACTAGACCCAGAGCCCTGTCTATATCAGGAGATGCTGTCATCACTTCTATAAGACCTTTGTGAAATCAAGCCCGTTAAGAGCAAAGGATAAGCAGCCTACAATCCACAAACCCAGAGAAGCTAGGAAGTAAGGAGGACCCTAAAAGAGACATACATCAACACCCAAAGAAGGGGCAAGGGACAAGATCTCCTGGGAAAATTGGGAGCATGGGGGTGAGGGGAGGAGGAGGAAATTAGGAGAAAGGGGGAGGGGTGAGGAGAACATGAGGGATCAGGAAGACTGAGGCAAGAGTAGAATAGAGAAAGAGAGCAATAAAAGAGATACCTTAATAGAGGGAGCCATTATAGGCTTAAAGAGAAATCTGGTACTAGGGAAATGCCCATGGATTCATAAGGATGACCCCAACTAAGAATCTAAGCAATAGTGAACAGGCTACTTTAAATGTCCTTCCTCTATAATGATATTGATGACTACTTTATATGCCATCCTAGAGCCTTCACCCAGTAGCTGATGGAAGCAGAAGCAGAGATCCACATCTAAACACTGTTCAGAACTTTTGGAATCCAGTTGTAGAGAGGGAGGAGGGATGACCAAAGGGGCCAAGACCTTGCTGGGGAAATCCATAGAAACAGCTGACCTGAGCAAGTGAGAGCTCATGAACCCCAGTCTGACAGCCGGGGAACCAACATAGGACTGAACTAGGTCCCCTGAACATGGGTATCAATTTGGAGACCAGGGAATCAGTATTTATCTCTAATGCAGGAATGGCCTTTGGGAGTTCATTCCCTATGGAATGATACTGTCTCAGCCTAGGCCCTACCCCAAATGATGTGACAGACTTTGATGATCCCCCATGGGAGGCCTCAACCTCTCTGGGGAGTGGAAGGGGGGATGGGGTGGGGATTGGTGGGGGACATGGAAGGAGTGAAGGGAGAGGGAACTGGGATTGGTAGGGAAAATAAGATTGTTTTTAATTTAAATAAAAACATCCCCTTGTAAAGGAAGAGGGAAAACAGCTCAGCTCATAGCCTTCATGAGGCCCAACCCCTGTCCAGTTACACAGACCTTGGAAAGGTGATGACAGATAGGTAGCCTTCAGAAGCATAGCTCTCTGCAAGTTGCCCACAGGATCCACAGTAGTGCAATGTTTTGTGAGTTGTCCCTGCTGTGCAGGACTCCTCAGTGGTATAACTGCCAGTAAGTTGCTCAGGGGACTTCCTGATGGTGTAGCAGCCCCTGAGTCACCCATGCCCTTGTAAATAACCCCACTTGATTCACTGGTTCATTAATCTGGACTTTGCTGGAATCCTTTCTTTGGTTTGTCAGTATGTTTCCTATCTAGGGTGAACAGATCCATCTTTTAAATTCTTCCTAAGAAAATTCAGGTACTATACCTTCCCCCAACAGAGACAGAGGCAGACAGAGAGACAGACAGACAGAAACACACACATATACTCTCTATAAAGACATAAGTCCATCCCATATCTCTAATGCCTCCCTGCTTTGAACGTGTACCTCTTCTCCACTCCCACTGCATTTAGTGATCTGGAAAGGAAATTCTACTTCTTTGCAGGCACACTGGACAATGCTGATCCTTGACATATAAAGTCTGTAAGTCTATTGAATTTCCCCTCTGACAAAGGATGGAAGGAATCTGCAGAGTGAAAGAGAAAGAGATGGTTGGGCAGTGGTGGTGCATGCCTTTAACCCCAGTATTGGGGAGGCAGAGGCAGGCGGGTCTCTGTGAGAAGAACCTACCTAGAAGTGAGGGATCAAGGATTATACTCTGTCCTCTTAATATTTTCAATCTGAATTGAAAAGTTTGAGGTTTAAAGAAGCAGTTTTGATCCATAAAACCAGCCACACTGAACCTCCTAGAAGAGAAAGTGGAAGGTACCCTTGAACTAATTGGTACAGGAGACCACTTCCTGAACATAACACCAGTAGCACAGATGCTGAGATGGACAATTAATAAATGGGACCTCCTGAAACTGAGAAGCTTCTGTAAGGCAAAGGACACAGTCAACAAGACAAAAAGGCAGCCCACAAAATGGGAAAAGATATTCACTAACCCCACATCTGACAGAGGGCTGATCTCCAAAATTTACAAAGAACTCAAGAAGCAAGTCTCCAAAACACCAAAGGGTCCAATTAAAAAGTGGGGTACAGATCTAAATAGAGGATTCTCAATAGAGGAGTCTAAAATGGCTGAAAGAAACTTAAGAAAGTGCTCCACATCCTTAGCCATTAGGGAGTCACAGAGGACCCTCAGAGAGATCTGCATGGTACCCCAGAGAAGGGAAATGGGACAGGATCTCCTGAGTGAACTGGGAGCATAGAGAGAGGAGACAGGGAGCTGGGGTAAAGTGAGGGGGGGAAGAGGAGGGGAGAGGAGGACATGGGGGAGCAGGAAAGTTGAGTCGGGGGAAGAATAGAGGAGAACAGGATGAGAGATACCATAATAGAGGGAGTTATTATAGGTTTGAGGAGAAATCTGGCAATAATGAGATTTCCAGAGATCTACAAGGATGACACCAGCTGGCAATCTAAGCAATAGTGGAGAGGCTACCTTAAATGCCCTTCCCCGATAATGAGATTGGTGACTACCTTATATGCCATCCTCGAGTTTCTCCATCCAGTGGCTGATGGAAGCAGAAGCAGACATCCACAGCTAAACACTGAACTGAACTCCTGGAAACCAGTTGCAGAGAGGGAGGAGTGATGAGCAAAGGGGTCAAGACCGAGCTTGGTGAAACCCACAGAAACAGCTGACCTGAACATGGGGTTGCTAGTGGACCCCAGTCTGATGGGTGAGAGGCTAGCATGGGACTGATCCAGACCCCCCTGAACGTGGGTGTCAGTGAGGAGGCCTCAGCAAGCTTTGGAGCCTAGAGTACTAGATCGGTATTTATCCCTGGCATCCAAATGGACTTTTGAAGCCCATTCCACATATAGGGATACTCTCTCAGCCTGAACACATGAGGGAGGACCTAGGCCCTGCCCTGGACAATATGACAGACTTTGGAGATCGCTCATGAAGGGCCTCACCTTTCCTGGAGAGTCAAGTGGGGAATTGGATGGAGGGTTGGGGAGGCTAGTGGGGGAGGGTAGGGAGAGTGAGCTGGGATTGACATGTGAAGCAAGCTTGCTTCTAATTTAAATTAATAAAAATATAGTTTTGGATTATTCTTGCTATACAAATTAGATGATTGCACCCCAACTCATCTACTAGGAGAAATAGAGAAAACAGAATTCTATGACCAGGTTGTCTGGAATGCAAAATGACTGATGTATGAAACTGTGATGCTGCTACACAAGCAGGTGCATAGCTGATGCCAAGCTTCCAGCATTCCAGCCATTGCAGAAGACTGAGACATACAACCCGAGTAGAAACAAGTGATTTCTGTCATTGCTCAGTTTTAAATACAACAGCCCAGAAACCTCCAACAGGTAGATCTGTACTAAGCCAAAGAGCAATATTAAAAGTAATTCTTTTAATTAATTGTTCTTTGAGTTCTGTACTCAGTGACACCACTAGTCTTGCTTCTTATAAGTTTCTATTTAAAAAAACCCAAACCAAGAATATGTTTGAGACAACTGATTTGAATGAAGTTAATCTAAAGGATAGAGAGATACTACATGGCAAAGTATTTTACCAAACTCAGCATATGCATGCTAGTCTTTTCCCTCCATGGAAAACAGATTCATAGGAGCAGGAGAGAGGGTTGTTGGGGCTGGGCTCGAGTAGGCAGAGAGCACCCATCATTTCCAGGGACACTGAATCACTGATGTGATATGATGCATTGTTGACAGTAGCTCTTTCATAATTCCTATCAATTGGGATCTGTAATTCAATAATCACTTAGAGACTGAAGACTAAAACTCATTGCAAGTTTCGTTGTGAGTAAAGGAAACGAGAAACTAAATTAGTCATCGGACTGATAGCAAATGACCTTCAGGCATGGCTCCATATTGAGGCCATCTATTATTTTCAGTGTCCATTGCAGCCATCAGTTCTAGATTTAAGTGACCCATATTAGAAATTAAGGCCTTGAAAATAGAAGATGCTATGGAATGGTTCCCACAGGCACACATACCACCAGTCTTTTGTGAGACTCTCAATCAGTACTGCAAATTAAATTTGCTGTTTTCAAAAACCCGCAATGTCCAGGTGTGCTTGGCACCAACTGAGTCAGACTTTGTGGATATAGAACCTAGGCACCAGTCACAGGAGGCACCAGAACTTGATACGGTGAAGTAAACCCCAGCCAGTGAATTTCCAAATAAACAGAATGCACCACTTTGGCTTAAAATTGGTGGTGTGAAATCATTTTTTACACCTTCTATTCTTTTATAGACAACTGTTCATCTGTTATCCTTTAAAAAAGACAATCAAATGTATAGACTGGTTAATTAGACCCTGTGGTAGCCATCTCTGGAGTGGTATCTCAGCTCACAGGGGCTTCTACAGCCTTCTTCCTTCATCCACAGAAGAAGCCCTGCCTCAAACTTGACCAGCTGTTACTCTCAATTGCATTTCTGAACAAAAAAAATGAAAGCTAAGATTTCTATATGGCTGGTTATGGGAGAGGAGTGTCCTGGCCTGAGGACTTTGTAATTAAAAGTTATGAGGAGAGAGCTTCAGAGAGCAAGACGCGTCAGAGGAGAAGCAGAGATAAACTTCGGTTGGTTTTTTGTCTGCCTGACACTCCTCCATTCATTAACAGCACCCTTTCTCCTTGGAGACTCTCTTCCCCTCATCCCATGGGCCCTATGGAAAATGGACAAGCAGGCTTACTAGTGACATTGGTTGATATCATCAGAGGTCTGAGTACAACTCCTGGGGGGTTCAAGGTTCTTCTGTCCCTGAACAAGAAATTTAGAAGAGACACAGTTGTAACAGGAGGGAAGAATAGTTAGAAAAAGATTCACTTCCAGGGTGACAGAGGCTGGGACAGGGAGAGTGCAGCAGTGCCAGGGCCTGCTGCAGGGTCGGGGCAGGTTTTTCGCCCATTTGTACGCCATGGGAGTTTTGGCATCTTGGGCTCCTAGTGCAGACTATCTGGCCAAAGCTCTACATACGGACCTGTAAACTTCATGTGTCACATATCTCACTGGCAATTTAAATCCCCATTCAGGGCTGTGCATTTAGGTATTACAATGAGCCAGAGTACTTCATAGACCCTGGAATGCCACTGTGTATCTTCAGGTGCCTGCTCATTTTTAATGAGTCTGGACTGCAAATATGTTTCTAGGTTTCCTTTTGACAGTTTAGATTCACATATGTCAACTGTATAAGGCTTTTAGGACCTCACTTTGCCCCGTTACCCTGCCTCATTGCTTTCTTGAACCTTAGGCGGAAACCTGAGACAGGAAAAGGTACCACTGCCGTGGTAACCGACTGTCACGAGGGATGGACAGTTGCTGCAGCTCCAGGGGTCACACTGCAGCTGCCATGACTCCCACCCTGATCCCCAGCTTGCTTGTTCAGCCAGTCTTTGAATCTGGGCTGAAGGCTGTCTATTCTTACAAAGAATGCCAGCAGAGTTTTCCGTTGTTCTTGGGATCTCTTCTTAAATCTTCCTGGAAACTTGGAAGCAATCTGTTTTGGGATGTATGAGACATTCTTGCATCCTTACCCTCCTCCCTAATAAGAAGCTCATGTTTTGATGTAACTGCAAACCCTAACTAAAAAACTTTTGAACGACATGGTCTACTCTGTGGATAGCCTCAAGTCTATTCAAAATAGGTTTAAAGACTTTTAACCCCCATTTCAATCTTCAAGCTCTTAATCAAGATAACTCCAACTTTTGTGGGTATGGTGGCTCATGCCATCAATCCCAGCACTCTGGCACTGATGGGTGGATCTCTGTGAGTTTGAGGATAGCCTGGTCTACAGAGTGAGAGTTCCAAGACAGTCAAAAATTAAAATAACACCCCTCCAACCAACTCTAAATCTTTTATAATTTTGCATGCTTTATGGAGCCTCGTTTTATTCATTTTCATTTTGTAAACATGAAGA
This sequence comes from Mesocricetus auratus, assembly GCF_017639785.1. Lineage (NCBI taxonomy): Eukaryota > Metazoa > Chordata > Mammalia > Rodentia > Cricetidae > Mesocricetus > Mesocricetus auratus. The sequence continues at coordinate 79,251,853 of NW_024429190.1, forward strand.
TATTTGAGAGACATTCATAACAAAGGTATAATTTGAGAAAAAGGATTAAAAGCTTATCAAGCACAAACATGGCTTTAAATAATGTATGATCCTTTGGACAGGAGCCCAATCTGCTATGGAAAAAGTTCTTATTCCTCTATCAAGCAACATTAAATGAAATCAGAGCACTGCTGTTAAATCCAACCACACACCAATAATTTTTTCTTTCTAACAGTACCTTTTCTTATTAAAAAGCTCTATAGAAAAACAACACATGCCTGTGAATAAGAACTTTCCCAGCTTAGTCTTAACACACTTGGCACACTATTCAAGGCCAGCTACCTAGATGCAGGACACGTACACTTCTTGCCTTGGGATGCAAGCAGAGCTGCTCTGATGTTGTCTTAAAGACAAGAGAAAGCCACCCAGGCTCTCTAGGCACAGGTCACAGAGGCAGTGAGGCATGAAAGGGTGTTTAGATGGCAACTCCTTCTTACATCTGGATCCATAGAGCTCGAGTATTAGAATTCAAAGGTAAGTGGTAAAAGAGGCGCAAAAGCAAGTGCAGTGCTGAGCAGTCTAATCTTCATGGTGCTGTGATCTCTGCAAGTGCTCGCTCAAGGCACCGGACTGAGAAGTCAGTTCAGAAACATGATCACAAAATCCAACTAGCTCATGTTTCCTAAGAGTCCAAAGGAATGAGAAGTGGCCTAGGAATAATTTGGTAAAGACAACAGGGAGAAAAAAAGGAAGTGGTCTTTTGACCACTACACTTTATTTTAATACAAACAAGCTATAAAATGTTCCAGGCATCTTTTAAAAAAGAATGCACTTTATGTAGTGTAGCAAGCCATAATTTATTACAGATTAACACTGGAAAGTTGAGTAATTCTTAATTTGCTTATATAACATAATAAGACTTAGACGAAGGGACTGAACAACTAAGAGCAAATTCAGGACCTAAATCTGTTGTCTGGTTTAATTCCTACACAAGTTTCAAAGTCACACACACAGCTACAAAGAGAATGCAGGCATTCTTAACATTGAACGTCACTCACACGGAACTTCTCTCCAATTCTTTTGACTCTTTGGGCCCACCTGCACAACACAGAGGTCACGGTGCCCACTGTGGTTGTCATGCTGCTGTCATGGTCATGTTCCATCCGCTGTGGCTGCTTTCTGCCCTGGGGGCAGGAGCTACACCAACTCATAGTATTTCCCAGTCTGAGGGTCAAAGTAGCAGTTGAGACATGGGTCATACAACAGAGTCAGCACTTCCTCATCTTCCTCTGCACTCAGGTCTTCTTCACCTGTGGGCCAGGGGAACCACAGACACATTAGCGATTGGCCTGCCACAGAATTCCTAAAGCGCCACCCCAGAAGGGAGGCAGGGCAGGGATTACCACCACTCAAGAAACATTCTCTACGAAGGCAACCGTTAGGCTAGGAAGGAGGAACAGGGTAGGAACTTGAGTTTACATGAGGGGTGTACATTTGAGAGGAAATGTCAGGGATTCAAAGGGTCAGCTCCACAATGAAGGATAAAAAGTAAACAGGCAGCTGGAGCGGTGACTCAATGGTTAAAAACACTGACTGCTTTTCCAGAGGATCCGGGTTTGATTCCCAGCACCTACATGACAGTTTGAACTTTCAGTAGTAACTCCAGTCCTAGGGCATCCAACACCCATTTCTGGCCTCCTTGGGCACTGTACACATGGTTCACAGACATGCAGGCAGGTAAAACACTCTTACACATAAAAATAAAAGAATAAAAAAAAACCAACAATAAAACACCAAGCAAAACTAAATGGTATAGAGAAGGGCCAGAAAGAAAAAGAATAAAATGGCAGAGTCAAAGGATCAAAGGACATACATTGGGACCAGGAAATGCTGGATGATATCCAAAATTCATTTACCACAATTCTAAAGTCCTACATTTGCCAGAGCTGTATCTAATGCAGAGCAGTGTGACTCCAGCTCAAAAGAGAGAGTCCTTATTCATTTTTGTTCCAAAAGGCTACCAACTATGTATTTAAATGATGTCATTTACAAAGCTAAGATCCATAACACACAGCATGAGAGATGAACTTTTGTTTCCTTTGTGGTAGGAAGGTATAAGCTTGATGGGGATTTAGATGATGACTTCAGTAGAGGGAACACATGTTGCCTAAATCATTAGCCGGGTTTTCAATAAGTAGTACACAATTAAAAATGTCTTACAAGAATACTTTCTGAGCTCCTTTGTGTGCCCAGTAGTGTAAAGAACTTTGGCACTTGGAAGAGAGTCCTATTTCCTTCAGAAAGTCCATGTCTTCACTTCTGAGTGAGAAGGTCAGGCTCAGAGAAAGGGAGGTGGTTAGATGTTTTTCTCTTAGTTGGCTTAGGCCACTAAGAACAAGTGGGCTGAGAGCTCCTCAAGGTTGACGTCCAAAGGGCTTTAGCAGTGAGCATGAGAGAAAGATCTGCAAGTGACAGAGGTTCAGTGTGTGTGTGTGTGTGTGTGTGTGTGTGTGTGTGTGTGTGTGTGTGTGTGTTTATGTAAGGTCAAAGATCAGTGTCTGGTGTCAGGCTCAATTGCTCTCCATCTTATTTTTGGAGACAGTATTCTTCACAGAACCTGTAGCTCATGGATTTGGCTAGATTCACTGGCCAATGAGTTCATGGGTTCACTCATCTCCACCTTTCCAGTCCTGGGATTAGAGTTGTGAATTCCTATTCTTGGCTTTTATTTGAGTGTTGGAATCTGAACTCAAGTCCTCATACTTGTGTGGTGGCCCTTTACTGACCGAGTCATTGTCCCAGTCCCCAAATTTGATTGTTGAAGGCATAAATAAAAGCCCATGATTTTATGGGAGTGGGTACAGAATTATAATCTCAATAGTCAGGGGATGAAGGACCATGAGTTCTAGATCAGCCTGGGCACTATAATACCCTACTTAAAAATACAATACAATACAATACACAAAACCCACCAACCTAAATGTTAACAGCTCATAGTACAAGGTGGTGGTGGTGAGGGGGCTTGCATGTTACCCAGCTAGATCAGAGTGAGCTGTCACAATCACTATCAGGACATTGGCAAACTGGAGTTAGGTCCATAGGTATGTGCTCACATGATGAGCAACCCTTTGAAGCCACTCTTCAGCCAACCTTTCTTGTTACCATCTGGACCATTTAACATAACCCTTCTTAGAGTCAAACCCTGAGTGGGAGCTATGCACACAAAGATAAGAAACAGATTTTTTAGGAATATTATTTTGAGGTGTGTGAATTTTGCTTATGCTGCATTTTTTAAACTCTGTGATTCTTTATCTAAAACACCTGATGATTTAATAAAGAGTGGAATGGCCAATAGCCAGGCAGCAGCAAGCATAGGCAAGGCTGGTAGGCAGAGTGTCGGAGGAGAGACAAGGAAGAAGGGAGAAATGAGATAGGAGAGGAGGACATCAGGGGCTCACCAGACACGGAGTAGGAAGTAAAGTAAAAAATACAGAAGTAAGAATGATAAAAGCCCAGAGGGAAAGGGTAGTTGGGTTAATTTAAGAAAAGATGACTAGAAACAACCAAATGAAGGCCTGGTATTCATAACTAAGAATAACTTCCATGTGTGATTTACTTGGGAGTTGGGTGACGTGGGTCCTGTCAAAAGGATAAAGAGCCAAAAGAGTAATAGAAAAAACATCATTTGATATTTTTCTTAGGGAATGTAGTAAACATAGGATGGCTTGGTTCTTTTGAGTTGAAATCTGCAAAAACTGGGGCTAAGGGGAATGGATGCATCAGTCCTGCTGGCTGGTGTTTCGTTGGATTAGCCCTAGTGGTCTGGAAGGAGCTTTCACTAGTGCCCTCCATAAACAATTGTGAGGATAGAAGAGGCAGGTATCCCTTAGGGACAGAGTCAAGTTATGAGATTTAAGCTCAGCACCCCTTCTCATACACCCTTGAGAAAAATAACAGGCTATTAATCTGAACTTGTTCCTGTTCCCTGGGTTCCTACTTATTAAGCAAACCAAAACCCAAGCTCAGTGTATAAAGCAACCAATAGTACGTGAGTCCTGCTACTGAGATACTGCCTAAGAATCCTTGAATTTCCTTCTACTCCAGTCATCCACAGTCATCTTTTTGGTCTAGCTTTCAAGGACACGTATCAAAGTTTCCTCATTCTCTTGCCCTTACTTGAGCCCCCTGGGCTTCAGATTAGTGGTGACCAGCGCATGCATTCTCTTTGCTCAAATAAACTCTTTAAAATCTTAATGTGCCCAAATTTAGCTTTTAACACCATGCCTGATGTTTTTCTGAAGGGTGTGGATTCACACATTTAATTGGGAATTTAAACATGAGATAGACTAGAAAAATGTAAAGGTGTCCTACATTTTCAAATATTAAATGTATAAGCTGAAGAAATTTGACTTCTCATATTTTAGAACTTACTGGTGAATATGACGGAGTCTATTGAGAGGTCAGGGGTATTGAGTTCCATAGGCTCAAAGGAAAAGCTTGGTGATGGGGGCATTAGCCCTTCCTGCTTTAAAAATGAGGGTGGTATAGGCATGAGGAGTTTAGAGGCTTTGGTGGGGTCCCAGGAGGAGGCAAGAAGGCTTTAGGCTTCTATTTTGGCTCAGAACAAGGAGGAATTCTCTTAGCATAGAACTGGCCAGTAAATGGAAATGTGCTCTAGAGAGGGCGAAAGCCAGAGCAGTACTCATAGAGGGTTTTGTATAGGATACACATAACACAAAGGACCACACCCAGTGACTCCTCTGATGAGCTTCTGTAACCTTGGACTACCAGGGTTTATACTCTTGAAGTGTTACAGGACTTTGCTATCAACCACATTGGATGAACAGTGGTAGCCAACCTGGGTACTTGGCACAATTTTTAGTGAACAGAAGGTCTGAGAAGGAATGTTGCCTTCCCTTATCTTTTTTGTTGCCTTAGGGATGGCCTCCGTGGCTCTGCTTCTGTCCCATTTCTTTCTTGTGCAGAAGCTGAAGGTTGCTTTCCGATGTACGTGACTAACCCATACAAACAAAGCAGATGCAGAAGGTTAACAAGGGGTTAACTGGGTGTTGCTCTTCCAGAAGGCTAAAAATACCAGATTTCCAAACTTCAAATTCCAGCATCCTTGTAGATGGGGATGGCTGCCTGAATGGTGTCTAGCTGCAAGTTCATTTGCCTCTTTAGACCTTGATTTCATCACACTGTGTCTGCCATAGGGCTTTGGGGTGGGGGTTAAATTGGATGTGGTGATGTGCATGGCACGGTGCACAGAGTAGTTGTTGAGTAAATGGTGGTTATTAATATTTAGGATACTGATGTGATAAATCATGAACTACAAACTATACATGTTTTGTAATTTGCAAGTATCAATACAGTTATACGCAGGAACCAAAGGCTTTGTAGAGGCAGACCATAAGACATTTAGACAATGTGAAAATGACTCCACATCCTATATCTACCTCACAGAAGAGACCTGGGAAAATTCATTGCTGAGTCTCAATTTTGTGTAAGTTGGGATATTAATAGTGCCTGCATCTTTCCAGTGGGGATAGAGTGACATTATACTCAGCATACAATGAGTTCTCAACAAATGCTCTAAACATCGTGTTAGGTAGTTTTATCCAATGTGATATAAACTAGAGTCATTTGAAGAGGGAACCTCAATTGAGAACATGCTCCGGCCAGATTGGCCTGTGGGCAAGCCTGCAGTGATTTCCCTGATTGATGACAGATGTGGAAGGGCCAAGCTCACTGTGGGCAGTGCCACCCCTGGCCTGGTGGTTCCGGTGCTACACATAACAAAGCAGGCTGAGCAAGTCACGGGGAGCGAACCAGTAAGTAGCTCTCCTCATGGCTCTAGGTTCCTGCTCTGACTTCCCTCAGTGATGAACTCAATGTAAACTGAAACACACCCTTCCCCCTCTTTTGTTTTTGATCATAGTCTTTATCATAACAGCAGAAACCTAACTAAGACACTCATCATTATGGGGAACGTAGGCTATTTGAGTTGGACACGCAAGGGGGTATGTTCCTTATAGTTTACTTGGGCCCCCAAATTTTATCTGTTTGATTTTTTACTACTGACAGAGAAAAACAGCACAATGGGTTTGAATGAAATCAAAAGTTCCCTACTAGTTTATATAGGGCACTAAGACAAATTTATCTCTGATTAAAAGTTATTAGACCAAAAATCATTTACTTCACAGAGGAAAACTAATTTTTCTATCAAATATAATATGAAAGTCATAAGTCACAAGGTTAATGATGAATCATGAGTGCTTGTGGATCTGCCATTTAATTTCTTTTTACTAATGCATTGATTAGACCAACCTTGAGGCAAGAGAAAGGTGGTCTGTGCAGTTGTTCAGTGTATTCTGTGCCTGCATTAAAAACAATAACAATGTAAGCTGGTGTTGTTATACTGGAAAACTCAATACATTTTACAATTAGCTGGGGATCTTTCAAGATGAAAATAACCACTGTGGTGGGCTGTGGGTCTTATCACCCCACTGCAAAGTGATCTAGGTAGGTTTGATTCATTAGCAGAGCTCTTTGTATACAATGCAAACAAACCAAAGCAGCAATTGCTGTAGGAATGCATTCACCTTGGCACATACACCCACAGAATGGGAACTTCATGCATTAGAATTATGGGCCTAACTTAGTTTTGTGAGTTTTAGTACCAAAGCTTTAAACGAATGGATTTTAAAACTACCAACAATGGTATTTATACAAAAATTGGGTGAGCTTATGTATAATTTTACATTGAAATAAGTACTTTAAACTTACATTAAAGGTTTTGTTTTCATTGTAATTTAATTTCTCAGGCCTCTAACTTAATCATTTTGCCATAGGAAGCTCTGCATAATGAAATTATAGTATCATTAAGCAATTGCCACTATGATGTCAAGTGTTGGGGAATGTTTTGGAAGGTAATTATCCTGCATGGGTATGGGGTAATTTTCAATTATATTCTCAGATACTGCAAAGTTAAAAATTTTTCCCCTTAAAATGCTAAATTGCTCTATTTAAAGACTGGATATAGGAACTCCAAAAGGACAAATTAACAAATAAACTCATTTTCTGCTACCAGGCTCAGAGCATCTGGACAGGCGTCCAAATTACATTTTTACTCTTCTCTCTATAACAAAGCCATTTCTACTGAAATAAAATACCTTTCAGATAGTAATCTATGTACAAACTTTCAGCCTCATCTACTTTGAAATTGTTTAGCAGCAATAACAGAAGAAAACCTAGCAGAGTCAGATAGAATGCAACAATAATGGCTGCCCTCCCTCAGTCAGATCAGTTCGGGTGAATAACCCCTCCAGTTCACCTTTGAGACACAATTAATGGAACTGTTTAATTATCTATATTTAATGCATTTTAACTGTGGATAATAGAAAACCTGTATTGCAAGGTAAGGCTTAATGCTTGAAAATAAATGAAGGGCACTGCTTTATCAGATTTAAAATCTTGGAATCAAGACACTCTACTTGATTTTCAATTTTCTGATGCAGTCTCTAGAATTAAAAAAAATGCATTTTCCCTCCTATAGATCCTAAGGAATGACTGACTGTATTTTTATATGCATACTAATATACTATTGTTTAAGTGATTCACCAGTGAGGCAATCACTGTGGAGTTGTAAGCCTGAGAATCAATATAGATGACATTTGAGATAAGATTCTGCCTAACACCGGATGCCTGCAGAGTCTTGTTACCAGCATCCTTCAGAGAATGAGAAATTCAAGCATACTAGCATCCGGGAGGTCTACTGTGAACCACTCAATTTTGGTCTTCAGCAAACTGGTGCCTTCAAAGTGGAGGAAGACAGAAAGCCAAAGGTGGAGCTCAAATGATGAAAAGGCTCTTCTACTAGAAAGCTGTATTGCTTGTGGAAGGCAAATCACATGCCAGGTATCACTCAATGAAATATCCTCTATGTAGACGAGTGAGACTGTTTTACTTGGGAGATGTCACTTAAGGGTCACACTGAGGGACCTGGATGCTTATTTAAGGGTTACTGCAACTTTATTCCTTGCAGGTTGTCTCTCCAAATGTGACTTGTCACATGTTAGGGAAGATCTTAGCTAGAGTCTACAGCTTTCACATAAGCTTGACTTATGGTCAGGTGCCAGCCCTGAACTAACTGTGCATTCTCTCCTCAGCAAGGGAAGCTGGACTTCCATGCTGGGCTGTAATCCTTTCTGGAGAGCATGTGGTTCTCCCTAAGTAGGGATGGCTCCAGAAGAGGACTAGAGCTTTAGAGTCAGCAATGTGTTTGTTTCTATTAAAGAGCAGACTTGTATTCCTGAGAGGAGGGCGCCTCTTTACAGTAGTGAGCATGCTGCTGGACCAGAACCTCTGAGAGCTACAGAGGAGACAGCCCTGGGCCCTGAAAGTGATTCAGAGAAGATATCTCTTTACCTCAAGCTTAAGTTGGGAACAAACAGCAATAGGTTGTCCCAGAGAAGGGACAGGAACACTGCCTTTTAGAATGTGGTAGAAAAACCATGAATCATAAGCTGGAAGTTGAGTTGGGGGTCTAAATAGGGTACTAAGAGGGCTATTGAGAAATGGAGGGACAGCTCAGCTGGCAAAATGCTTGCCTGGTAAGCATGGAGACTCAAGTTGATCCCTAAAACGCATCATCTCAGTGTTTGGAAGGGGAATGTCGGAAGACCCTTGGACCTGATGGCCACATTAGACTAGTTGGCAAGATGAAAAACATGTCTCAGTAAACAAGGTAGATGACTCCTGAGGTACAATACCCAAGGATGACCTCTTTCCCCACTCCCACAACCACGAAGAGAACTATTGAATTCAGAAAGCCTCACAGAAGGACCTTACTAGATTTAATCGGTCACTTGTGTGGTTTTTCTAACCTCAGCAGGTATTCTGTGGTAGTGCCACAGAATGGGTTAAGCTACACATGGTCAGGCCTGTGGCACTGGGCTCCTTCACACTTGGGTGTGTGAGACAGGCTACTCTTCTGACCTCACTGTCATATAGGATATAATGTCCTACAGAAAATTTCTACATCATTCAGGGAAAGCAGAAGTTACCTCATTAAGATTCTATCATAACTCACTGATTCCTTTGTTTCCCAGTTTTCTCAAGGAGTGTTGCCCCTGACAAGTCAACTACGTCTAGTGGAAGGTCACACATCTAAGAACATTTGGGCAGCACAAACTGGCCTTGGTGAAACAAAAAGACACAAAGTTGGGTGGGAAGGGAAGTGGGGAGGTGGATCTGGGAGGAGTTGTGGGGGGTGACTATGACCCAAACTCATTGTATACAATTCTCAAAGAACTTATAAAAAACAAAGAACATTCCATCCCCCAAGACAGAGTACATTTGTGGTTCTGGAAAAATAAAGTCAATTAAGGTTTAAGAAAAAAAGATAGGTATTTTGTTATACAGACTGGGCTTGGGGCTGTGATTATAGGTGTGCCACCAGCTACTGCATCTGTAACCTGCTTTGAATTGTAAATAAATCCTAAGAAAATCCACAGGCTAGCTCAAAATTCCCTGTGTCTTCCATGGACCAAACACTCATCTACTTAGCAGAACTTTTTGGAGTGTTCACTATGTCCTGGACATTGCTGTAGGCACCAGGTACCACTGATGCTCAGTGAGTCAGGCCTCTTAGACCCAGACTGTTAAAGTGAAGTCATTATGTAGCTCTAAACAGAGGAACTATGAAAGAATAATTCTGTTGATGGGGAGTAGGCAGCCACATACCCCCCTCTGTCTGTCTGGCTATAGGGAGTGGTGAGAATTCTGTGAATTCTTTACTAGTAATTTGGATATTGCATAAAAAAGCATTTGCTGCCTATTTGTATCTTGGAGACCAATAACTGTTCTTAAAGTAATGGCCTGTGTGACACTGCTGTAAAGAACATGCAGGAGTGTTATTTTTATGAGACTCTGACTATGCCAAAAACTCCTTGGAAAGCCTTTGTTCCTCCTAATTTTGTGAATTGCGGCGAGGTCTACAGGCTGAAGAAAGGACTGATTATTATTCCATGTCGGAGCTGGTAGGCATGAATAATTTAAGGGTCATATCTGTAAAGGAACAAATGTCAAAAACAAATTGACAACCATTCTTCCAGCAAAGTAAGGTTCATTTTCAAAAGGTCAGCTCAGTAGTTTTTTTGAGTAAGTTCTGAAATCTTCACTTCCCATTTTACATTTTACACAGGCTCCGAATGAACACTTTTTTAGTAAGTGTTAAGGGCACTTGTGCTTGTGGTAATTGATATTCCACAAATGTATTATGGTCTAGGAGGAATCATGAAGAGCCAGACAGTTGTCCTTCAGTCCATGGCAGCGATCAGAACGGAACTCTGTGAGCACAACACGGTTTTGCCAGGTGCATGGCTCACTTACGGTGGAGGTGTACTGGAGATGTTCAGGCTGGGCAGAAACTGGCTGGGATAGACTCCTACTGAATAAGGCAGAGGCAGGAATCTTGGGGCCCAGGTCTAGAAGTAGTTTGTGCATTTCCTTTGTATGGCTTGGGTAAGTCTTCTAAAATTACATGTTAGTCAGTTCATCAGGCTGTTTACCTCAAGCTGCTCCAACTATATTGGCTTCTCCTTTGGGGAAGGAGGTGAGGTGATCCAATGCATTGCTGCACAGCCTGAGAGAACTATATGCAAGATGGGAATGATAACAGTACTCATACTTTAGAGGCTACACATGAAGGACTGGAACATGAAAAGATAGATCACTCATTAACTGTTATTTTTGTCCCAGAAGTGTCAAGATGTATGATTCCCTTTCTCTCTGGTTCCAACTTAAAGAAACAAAAAACAAAAAACAAAACACACAGTTATAAACTGTACAGTGGTTCAGCAGAAAGATACTGAGGTAGAAAAAGCCTCATTTTAGCAAGGGCTGTGACTGGAAATAGATTTTTGGCAAATTAGTTACCTGTTGAGGTGAACAATGGGCTGAACCTAACCAGTTTACTGATTGCATCAGAGACCCAGGGTAGGACTCTGAGTCACCCATTCTCCCCTGACCTCTTTTGTATACCGAGATTTCTTTTGAAGTGAGTTCTCACTGCCTACAAATAAAGCGCACACACACACACACACACACACACACACACACACACACACACACACACACACATATATATATATAGTGCCTTTGCTCAAGGACCATGCTCCTGGTTCCTGTGGTTTATTTTGGACACTTAACATAACATATTATTTGTTCCCTCACAGCAAGGTCTCCCCCTGACAGCCAAGATTCTATTTTTCTGTCATAAGTAATTATAAATGTACACCTCTAAAAAGTTTCCCAATTTGAGGGGCATAATCAATTTCAGGCAGTAAATCACAGAGACATCTCCATCCCTTGGGCAGCCAGAAAGTTCAAGTCAGATATATGAGCTCTCACACTGAATTCTCTACCCCTGAAGAAAAACGGATGCTCTACTTCTTTCCTGGGGCAGCTGGGAGAGGGGGGCCTGGCGCTTTTGTTGGAGCGATTTATATTAGTTTCACTTAAAAAAAGTTAGATGTAGTGTTCTTCCCTCTTCAAAATTCAATTCAGAAAATTGTTCCAGAGAGTCTCATTGGAGGTCAACTGTCACTCCAACTCTGCACTTGAGTGAACTAGAGTTCCCTTCCATCCTGGCTGCGTTACTCACTGTTTTCACTAGAGATTCTTTTTGTTTGTTTCTAGTTTTGAGACAGATTCTTATATAATACAGGCTAGCCTGGAACTAGCTGAGGATAATTGTTAACTCCTGATCTGTCTGCGCTATGATTACAGGTGCGTGTCCCCATGCTAGGTTTGATGCATACTAAACAGGCACCTTGACAAATGACTTTCTTCTCCAGTCTGGAGAGTCTCCAGTGTTCCTTTTCCAACCCTTCCTGATATCCAGGCTGCCTGCTCCTAATTAAAACCCAGTGGCTCATCTTCATGACTTCCCTGTCACAGAGGGGATTTTCATTCCAGTGTCCTACAATGACTGCAGTGTTTGTAGGTATGTCATGCTCTCACTTTAGTGAGACGCTGCATCTCTAATTTAAGGCAAATGCATACAGGCAAAGTCATTTCACAATGGGGTCATTCAGTGATATAGAAAAATGCAGTGATTCTGCTGTATGAGTGTCACAGAGTGCACTAATTTATGCAAGCCAAGATGGCTTGGCTCTGCCATTTGATGTGTCTCCCATCGGCACTGGTAAATAGTAAACAGAAGAATTATGAAGCTACTGGTATAGCATGGCATGCAGTTTTATAGCAAACACACTTTAGTGGACAGGAGAACATTCTAAAATAACGATTAAAAGTATAGTACAGCAAGTACATGAGCCAGTAACAGTTTATTGTAATGCATTGTGTACTGTGTGTGATGATGCGTGCTATATTTTTAACCACATGTGATCCCGTGCATTGTTTATATTAGCACCTCATAAATACATAGGCAATGTATCTTGTTATGATGTGTGATGATGACGTGATGTGATGACAGGACACCAGGAAGTAGGAATTTCCTAGTTCCACTATAACTTTTTCAGGCCGGTGTCATATGTGTGAGGTCTACTCCTGACCAAAACACCATTACACAATGCACGACCGTACCCTAGTGTTCTGAGAGGCATGGACTGAACTGCTGTGATACCAGCTGCTGGTATTTGGCAGTCACTGTTCTAAGTGCTTCAAATATTATACCTTACTGAATCTTTACAACAAATTAGCATGTGGGGCCGGGCAGGCACTGTAGAGCAGGCAACTAAAGTCACAGTGGTCACACAGTGGGAAGAGCTATAGCTGGAAATCAGATGGTGCTGATGCAGGCATCAAAGACACTCCTGATGCCTTCAACCCTATGTTGCCCTGGGCCGAACCTTCAGAACAGAGCCATTCCTCTCTGCAATCTATTCAGTAACGGACTGCATACAAGATGAGGCACAGGTGACCTTAGTTTGGATGCGCAAGTCTGTACAGTCACTATGAAAGCAGCAGTGTCTCAGAGTGGCTGCTTTTTCTCTATCTGTAGCAAATGACCTTTGTATTTTTATGCATAGCATTTCTGGTACTCTTACCTTGCACACTTGCACTTGCAGAGGACTCTAGAGGCTGCTCTGCCGGCTGCTGACTGGGAGGGACAATTGGTGGGCTCAGCATGGTCAACCAGTCTCTAAGGGGAAAAGGAAGCAGGTGAGAAATACAGCTGTAGCCTCACGTGTGCACTTGAAGCTTCCCCTTGGTTTTCACGTCTCCTGGCTTTACAAAGAAACACTATCTTCCCTCTTGTTTCAGTAAGAAAAAGGTTGAGAAACTAATAGTCAGTTTTGTGACCAGGTTAATAAAGAGTTGATCACCTAACCAATGAGATGCTGGATTAAATCCACAAGCTAAATGGTAACCATTTCTCTTCTTATCAGTTGGGTATCCAATACTAAATGGTCAGCCCTGAAAACAGACATACAAGTAACATTATAAAGACTAAATAGTCATATTTAGTGGATGGCACTAGAAGAAACCATCCTGAGTGAGGTAACCCAGTCACAAAAAGAGAAACATGGCATGTACTCTCTCATATATGGATTTTAGACATAGAACCGGGGAGTGCCAGCCTACAATCCCATGGCCAGAGAGTCTGGGAAAAAGAACCTTCATTCAGTGGCTGATGGAAGAAGAGGCAGACACCCACGGCTAAGCACTGAGATGAACTCAAGAAAGCCAGTGACAAAGAGGGAGGACTGATGACCAAAGGGATTAAGACTGGGCTGGTTTAACCCCCAGAGACAGCTGACCTGACAAGGGTTAGCTCTTGAATCCCAGTCTGATGCCTGGGAAATGAGGGGATATTGAGGGGATTGGTGGGAGGGTGCAGGAGGAGGGGAGGGAAATGGAGAGGGACCTGGAATTGACATGTGAAGCAACCTTGTTTCTAATTTAAATTTAAAAATAAAAAAATAAAATAGTCATACTTAGGAATATATATATATATATATATATGCATGTAACAACAATTAATGAAAAAAGAGGCCATGCATTTTAAAGAGAGCAAAGAGAGGTATATGGGAAGGTTTGCCGGTAGGTAGGAAAGGGAAAATGAGTTACACTATAATCTCAAAAATAAAAGAGATAAAAATGATTCAAATTTTGTTACTATTGCCAAGAAAATAGTATTTTTACTTAAAATTATTTGTGGGTGTATGATGTGCATGTGGGGTTCCAAGGACAACTTGAGGAGTCATTCTCTTCTTCCCCTCTGTGGGCCACGGGATCAACCTCAAGTCCTCAGGCTAGGGGACAAGCACCAGAGTCCACTAAAGCACTTCATCAACCTGTAGTTCACTTTCCCCCATAACGGACAAGGTCAGCAAATCAGAAGAGATACGGCAGAGATGACGATCTTTCTGATCTTGGATGAGAAAGTTCGACACAATCACATGTGATGTGTCCTGGATGACAGTGTTCTCTACATGAGGTGAGCACAAGCCAGCCTTGGATCTGGTGTAGAACTTTATATTTCCCTTCTTCCTCCTCCTCTCTCATAGTCTCCTATTCCCTGCTACCCCCACCCCCGACCCCGCTAGAGAACTAGGCAGGGACAATTCAAATAGTGCTGTCTAGAAGGCAAGAGTCAAATGATTCTCATCCCTAGACCCGCTCCTGATCTGCTGAGGTGGAAGGGGGCAGGCTGGGGAACACACAGGATCATTCAATGTCAATCCTATTTGTTGCACGGGTACTAGTGCCCTATATTGTTTACCCCCTTCTTCTAAGTTCTATGGCAATGTTTTCTTTCTAAATTTCTGTATTCCATACTTTCTTTAATCTATAATGGGAAGCAGTTCTAATCAGAAGCTAACAGTACCAGCTCTCAGGTCAGCACCAGATCCTTTTTCCTTACAGTAAGAGATTGCCCAAATCACTTAATGCTGCTCAGCTTGACCTGTAGGAAGGAGAAAGATGGTAATGTTTCTGCGTTTTGCTTACAGATTTAGACCGAGCTCATTTGGCATGGGTCTAGGTACAGAGTTATTACTCAGTAAATTTCACTTGTGACACTCTGATCAAGGAAGCCCATGCTGTGGCCTGACCTACTGTGACAAACCAAGGTGGGACATGGCTTTCCGGAGTTAAACCAGTAAGAGATGCAGAATGCTCACTGGGTTACACAGCAGATGGTTCTCTTCTGCAAGCCACTCATTATCTCAGTATACAGATATTTTAATGTAAAAATTACTCAGTTCCCACTTAGAATTTCTTAAGAGACTTTCAATCACTTACAGTTATCCCTAGATTTTGGTTGTCGAAATGAGCGAGGTGAGCATGCTGTGTAATTGAATTTCATAGTAACACATTAAGGACATCAGAAAGGGTTTGTCACAGACATTTAAGCTAACAGGACATTTATTAAGTCCATTTAATTATAGCAGACCAAAAAATTCCTGTACTACAGAAATTCATGAGGTCAAATGAGCCCAGGGACCTCGTTTCTTAATAACAATGTTGAAAAACAGGTGAGCAGGGGAAAAGAATGGTATTATTTGAAGACCCTCTTCCCATTTCTGACCAGGAACTCTCCACTGTGTGTGTGTGTGTGTGTGTGTGTGTGTGTGTGTGTGTGTGTGTGTGTGTGTGTCCGTCCGTCCGTCCTACTTTTGGTCTAGGAAATTCAGGCAGCATGAATGGTAGTTCAACTTGTTTGAATGTTGGACAAACGACTTGATGTTATTCCTTTACCACTGTAGGTGTGGACAATATATAATTGTTTATTTTGTGGTTAAAAGTAATCTCAAACTTAAAAAGAAATGACCAAAGGATTACAAAGAAGTTTTGTATAACATTTACTAAGATTAAAAAATAACATTTCATTATATTTATAATTAATCATTTGGCTAGTCAACCAGAAGTTGTGAACTATGGCCCATGGGCCAAGTCTATTTCACAGTCTGTTTTTATCTAGTATGCAAACTTATTTTAGTCATTTATATTTTCACTGGTTAAATGGATATGTTTCACAGCATATGAAAATTATATGAAATTCAATATTCAGTGTCCACAAATGTTGCTTCATCAGATTACTGTCACAAGTTTGCATTCCAGTAATGTCTATGGCTACTTTTGTCTACTACAACAGAGTTCAGTCTTCATTATCTGGTTCTTTACTAGAAACATTTGATGGCTACTCATCTTGAACCAGAAACTTGTACTGATTCCTACCACACTAACCCAGCAGCACGTGCTCACTATCCTCTCATTTCTGACAGAGAGCAACCTGCTCCCATTCTCCTCAGGTTAATGGTTACAGACACACAAAAAGTGGTCTTCAATATGCTAAGTGAAAGAAAACACAAACCACATGAAAACTGACAAAACAACACAAACAAACATTCCAGCCAACTACACCCCTGCTTTTTAAGAGTTCTATACTTTCAGGATTTTTTCCCCTGTAGTCAAACTATTCAAAATTTTCTTGAGTTAGCCTTCTCTGGCCCTTTTCAGTGTAGTTGTATTACTCATTTGAAAGCAAATTGTCTGTTTCTGTTCTTATTACATTGTTAGGATTGCCCCCTCAATTTTCCTTAAGTTATATTATTTTTAAAGAAATGTTGTTGAATTAAAAAAACATTAACAACTGAAAAATCAAAATGCACAGAACAATTGTTCAGATAAAGTCAGAGCCTTCTATCCACCCCTGTGGACTCTCCCTCTGGCCTATTCCTACTCACTCTGTTAAGAGTAATATTTTGCTTGTTTTACCCTCTTTTTTAAACTTGAGATTATAACTTATTACAACATTTTTTTCTTCTCTTTCCTCCTTCCAAATCCTATCTCATCCCCATTCTCCTTCAAATTTATGGCCTTTTTCTTTTTTTACAGTTACTACATGCAAGTATGTATATCTACAAACATATTCCTTTAAAAACCCCCTCTCCTCATGCAAAAGCAGCATGCTATAGTTAATTCTTTTGTAGTTCCTTTTTCACTTTTATATTTTTAGCTTGTAATATACCTGGGAAGCTTTCCCACATGTTTATAGACTTCTTCCTTACTGTTATAGCTGCACAATGCTTTGTTATGTGGGTTTACTACCATTTATGTCAACTCCAACCTACCTTTGGGCATGTTTGCAATACTTGTAGCTGCAATGAGCACTGCAGGGAAAAATCTTTGGGCTTTCGTCTCTCTACAGACTTGGAGGTGTGTCTCCAAGGTAAGTTCCCACAAGTAAGATTCTTGAAACAAAAAGGCATGCTTGGTGTTGTTAGATACTGACAAATTCCCTGCATGAGGGGCAATAGTTAGAGACTGACAATTTCCTCAACACCCATCTACTTTCTCGTTAGCAATGTGCAAGAGTGGCAGTTTCCCCAGGGCAAAAACTACGTGGACATCGTGTTAAGTTTTTAAATTCTTCCCAACCTGATCTATGAGAACTGCTTCATAAGGCAGTTTTGATTTGTCGTAATTCTTAGTATAAGTAGATTTGATTGTATTTTCACATTTAAAGCCATTTGATAAATGTGTGTGTGTGTGTGTGTGTGTGTGTGTGTGTGTGTATGTGGTCGTGTGTATATACGTATCAATATACCCATACATTTATGTCTTTTTCACCTTTTATCACAGTTTCTCTATTTTTGTTTGGCCATTTGTTTTTGCTTTGTTTCTGTTTCCCTCTTTATAAGTATTTTTTTATTTTCATGTAGTCAAATGTATCAACATTTTTTTAGGTATCTGTATTTAGAGTCATAGTTAGCCTTTCCCTACAACCACATTTTATAGAAGTGCACCCATATTTTCTTCCAGTTATTTGTGTTACGAATCTATTATAGAGTAAGGTACATAGAATATTAGCTTTCTCAGTGACTAGAATTATATTGACAATTGGTGTTATTTTAACAAGGATTTATGCTACATTTGTGGTAATTTGAATGAGATGCTCCCCAGCGGTTATGGCATTTGAATACTTAGTCCTCAATTAGTGTTACTATCTTGGGAGGTTTAGGAGGTGTGGCCTTGTAAAGGAAGTATGTCACTAAGGGTGGGTTTGAGAGTTAGAAGACTCTCACCATTCTGACTTTGCTTTTGCTTCTTGTTTGGTCTGAGATGCGAGCACTCAGTTCTTAGCTGCTGTTCCAGTCCCTAAGTGTTCCTGCTGCTACAATTTCCCACAGTGATGGGGGTGGACTCTTATTCCTGTGGAACTATAAGCCCATCTATTACTTAGTGACATTCATTTGCTGCAATGACTATTTCTTCTGAAAGAAAAGTAGATTTTAAGTCTTCTCTGGTCAGAAGAGACTAGGGGAAAAACTGGTAAATACCTCAGTTTTGGGGAAATTCAGTTTCTTCTAGAAACTGGCCCAGTTTTCTAGCAGAATAAATGTGGTTGCAAACTTCCAATTCAGGGAGGGCAGAGTCTGTTCTCATATGTCTGTTATGTATTTCTGGATTCCTAAGAAAGCACATCTGTACCACAGTTCTCCTAGAGGTAGGGTTCAAGGCTTTCTGGGAAACACTGGACAAGTAAGTGTGTGAGCCAGCCATGTGTCCCTCCTGCTTTCCATGTCTGCTGTGGTGTGAAAAGCAACCAGAGGGGGACTTTAAAAGGTGTTGAGCAGGGTTCTAAGGGGATCTAGAATGATGGCAGTGGACAGGACTTGTCCTGTAAGCTGTGTTCAGTGACCTTTATCAGGGTGCTGTTATTTTTTTTTTTTTTTACTCTTATGCTCTTTGAGGGAACCACCACCCAGCTCCAAATAAAGTCACTCTCGGAGGCTTATTCTTTCTTATGAACATCTGGTCTTAGCTTGGATTGTTTCTTGTCAGCTTTTCTTAAATTATCCTATCTACCTTTTGCCTCTGGCTCTTTTCTTACTTTTGTATATCTCACTTTCAGGCTTACTCACTCCATGGCTGGCTATGTGGTGGTGGTGGTGGCAGGCGCTAGCGTCCTCCTCTCCTTGTTGTCTTGCTTACTGACCATCTCTCCTCCCAGATCTTTCTTACTTTTTATTCTCTCTCCTGCAATGCTATGGGCCGTTCAGCTCTTTATTAGACCAACCAGGTGTTTTAGACAGACGCAGCTTCACAGAGTTAAACGATTGCAACGCATCTTTGAATCATTAAACAAACATTCCACAGCACAAACAAATGTAACACACCTTAAAATAATATTTCACAACAGAAGGGAACTGGGAAATGGAAACTTCTCAAGGTTCTGTCACAGATTTCTGCCACTTTTGAGTACAATTTGTCACTGACTCTGCTCCAACCATGGAGGTTCAAGCTACTCTCTTGCTTCATACTGTCTATGGCAAAGGCTCCCTCAGCTCCTCAGGCTTCTCTCTCTGGACTTCAGTGTTGTGCTGTCCACACCCTACCTGAGACTGAAATGTGGTATATTCCTTCCTGATTAACTCAGTCGGTGTCACTGGGAAGCCACTGTATTTGGAGAAAGCACATTCCTTCTCTTGGCCTTTGAGAGTCCATCTTACCCAGTCTACATCCTTCTCCTGTGCCACACGGCTCTCCTCTCACTTCCTGCCATGTTCTTTTCCATGGTGGGGTCTTTGCTGTTCTCCTCACTTGGTCTGATGAAGTCTTTCGCAGCCTCTAGATTACGGCACAGGCATTATATTTTCTGAGAAGATATCTGTAATATTATCTCTCAAATCCGGCAGAATTCCTTCCCTACTTCCCACAAGGCAACTGAGCTCTCAGCACTATGAGGCAATGCAGCTCTCAGCTTTAGCCCTGGGTTATGTGATGGAGGTAGTCCTCCACTGGCTCTACCTAGCACCTAGCAGACTGCTGCAGAGTGGTTGTTTCTCAGTGTCTGTTAAACACAGGAATATAAAAGCATAGAATGCGGTATGAGATACAGGATTTGTGCACATGATCAGGTATATTATATGAGTCAATGCATACACATAATACATAATAATCAAACCAGGGTAATAATATTTCCACCTTTTTAAACTCAATTTTATTTATTATATATATCTATTTAAATTAGAAAAGGCTTGTTTACATGTCAATCCCAGTTCCCTCTCCCCTCTTTCCCTGTCCCCCACCAACCTCCTATCCCATGCCCTTTCTGCTCCCCAGGGAGGGTGAGGCCTTCCATGGGGGATCTTCAAAGTCATGTCATTTGGAGCAGGGACTAGACCCTCCCTTGTGTGTCTAGGCTGAGAGAGTATCCCTCTATGTGAAGTAGGCTCCCAAAGTCCATTCATGTACTAGGGATAAATACTGACCCACTACCAGAGACCCCATAGATTGCCCAGGCCTCCTAACTGACCCCCATGATCAGGAGGTCTGAGACAGTCCTATGCTTGTTTCCAAGCAATCATTCTGGGGGCCATGAGCTCCCCCTTGTTCAAGTCAGCTGTTTCTTTGGGTTTCTCCAGCCTGGTCTAGACCCCTTTGCTCATTACTCCTATCCCTCTGCAACTGGATTCCAGAGCTCACCACAGCGTTTAGCTGTGAGTGTATGCTTCTGCTTCCATCAGCTACTGGATGAAGACTCTAGGATGGCATATAAGGTAGTCATGGGAGGACATGAGAGAGCAAGAAGATCAAGTCAGGGGAAGGAGAGAGGAGAGCAAGAAAAGAGATGCATAACAGAGGGAGCCTGTAGGGGTGAGCCCACAATACGCCCCTTTGGGGTGTGGACAGTGTACCAATTACTCTACTGACTGCACCAAGTGCACATGCTCTGGAGGTCGGTGGAGCTGCCAGGAGGTCCCTTGCCCTGGCACCTGCTCAGTGTTGGGCGGTTCCCACTTCTCCACATTTGAGGAAAGGCAGCACACAATGCATGGGGACTGCAGCTATGTGCTGAGCAAGCCCTGTGACAGCAACATCTTCACTGTGCTGGCCAAGCTTCGAAAGTGTGGACTGATAGACAGCAAGACTTGTCTGAAGGGTGTGACATTGAGCTTGGGTGGGGGGCAGACGGTGGTCATGGTGAAAGCCACTGGAGAGGTCTTTGTGAACCAGATTTATACCCAACTGCCAGTGTCTACAGCCAATGTTACCCTCTTCCAGCCTTCAAACTTCTTCATCACTTCCCAGACCAGTCTGCGTCTGCAGCTTGAGGTCCAGCTGGTGCCCATCATGCAAGTGTTTGTGCGTTCTGAGCTCCGGGGTCTCACCTGCGGGCTCTGCGGGAATTTCAACAGTATCCAGGCCGATGACTTCCAAACCATTAGTGGAGTTGTAGAGGGCACAGCAGCTGCCTTCTTCAATACCTTCAAGACCCAGGCGGCTTGTCCTAATGTCAGGATTATCTCTGAGGACCCCTGCTCCCTCAGCGTGGAGAATGAGAAGTATGCCCAGCACTGGTGTTCTCAGCTGACTGATGCCAGTGGCCCATTTTCCCAGTGCCACACCGCCGTAAACTCCAGCACCTACTTCTTGAACTGCATGTTTGACACGTCAAGTGTGAGAAGAGTGAGGACTGCATGTGTGCTTCTCTGTCCTCCCGTGTGCATGCGCTGTCCTCCCGTGTGCATGTGCTCTGTCCTCCCGTGTGCATGCGCTCTGTCCTCCTGTGTGCGTGCGCTCTGTCCTCCGTCCTCCCGTGTGCATGCGCTCCGTCCTCCTGTGTGCATGCGCTCTGTCCTCCTATGTGCATGCTTATGCCGCCAAAGGCGACTCTCAGTGACTGGAGAGATGGCGTCTGCACAAGGGCTACAACTACCTGCCCCAAGTCGATGACCTACCAATACCACATCAACACCTGCCAGCCCACCTGAATGAGGAAGATGTCACCTGCCATGTCAACTTCGTCCCTGTAGATGGTTGCACCTGCCCTACAAGCACCTTCTTGGATGATTCAGGCAAATGTTTGCAGGTCACCAGCTGTCTCTGTTACCACAGGGGATCCACAGTCCCCTACGGTGAGTCTGTGCATGACAGTGGGGCCATTTGCACCTGCACCCAAGGAACACTGACCTGCATCAGAGGTACTGCTCTGACTCCAGTGTGTGATGCACCCATGATCTATTTTAACTGCCGCAATGCTACACTGGGGACACTGGAGCTGGATGTCAGAAGAGCTGTCACACCCTGGACATGACCCGTTACAGTTCCGAATGGTATTGTGGGCTCACCCCTACAGGAGCCATGCACAGACTCGCCATTGGGGACTGTGGATCCCCTGTGGTAACAGTGACACCTGGGGACACTGGAGTTGGATGTCAGAAGAGCTGTCACACCCTGGACATGACCTGTTACAGTTCCGAATGGTATTGTGGGCTCACCCCTACAGGAGCCATTATAGGTTTAAAGAGAAATAAGACACTAAGGAAATGTTCAGAGATCTACAAGGTTGACCCCAGCTAACAATCTAAGCAATAGTAGAGAGGCTACCTTAAATGCCCTTCCCGGACAATGGGATTGATGGCTACCTAATATTTGCACTTTTACATGTTGAAGATTTTGTAATCTTTAGTCATTTTGAAATGTATCATATATTATTTAAAGTTATAGTAATGCTGCTGTGCTAAAGAAGAACAAAATGCAACTCCTCCACTTCATGACCTGGTATTTCCTTCTGAACCCTGTCTCTTTTCACCTCTCTTTCCCTGCTGTTCTCTGTCTCATGCCCAGTATTACATTCTACTTCCTTCAAAACTGGCTGACTCTTCCCATGAACGAGTGAGAGCACTATGTGTTTATCTTCCTGTGTCTGCCTTATTTCATTCAACATGATGACCTGAATTCCATCCAACATAGCCTACATGGAGAGTTCCAGGCCAGTGAAAGACCAATGCTACAACATTTCATTCTTTCCCCCTTCATATTTGTGGGTGTGAATGCATGCATTCTTTTAAGCCAGAGGACAATACCTGGGAACCAGCTATCTTTTTTTTTTAATTTTATTTTTTGAGGCATGATCTTTCACTGGCCTGGAACTCTCCAAGTAGGCTATGCTGGCTGGCCCACTGAGCCAGCCCAAGGGATCTGTTTGTCTCTGCCTTGCCAGGACTGGCATTGCAAGTCTGCATCCACGCAAGCTATAGGAGAATGACAATCAGTAGTCCTACACAGATATAAGGACTACGAAACATTAATGGCCAGAACAGAAAGATGTCCCCAATGGTGTAACAGTGGCACTTTTATATAGGAAGTAGTCATCAGCTGTCTAACTGGACTCAGGTCTGCTCAGCAGGTAGGAAGTCATACCTGCTACTATAAACCCAGTTAACTACTGGTGGCTACAGAGGTCACAGAGACCTAGAGGGAGAACTTAGTACTGACACTCTCCTAAGTCAGTATAATTTCTCACTATATTCTAAATACTTACACTTACAGCATGTAGTTCTCACCCTTCATCAGATAGGCTTCTTTTTCCAACAGGTGGAGACTATTACAGAGCTCCACAACAGGTCAAGATATAGAGAAGTATCTTTGGGATGCCCACATCCATAATGCAACCCCTATTTATCTATGACTCACAGAACTAGTGAGGGGGACAGAAAGACTGCAGGAGCGAGAGGACCAGGACACCTGCTGGGTGACTGGGAAGCTGTACCCATGGGATTTTAACAATATGTTTGCCTAAATAAGGTCTGCATCTCACAGTCATACTGGAAGACGTGCTGAGAGGAGAATCAGTTTTCCACAGAGGAAAACTCTCTGATAGGTTATCCAACCCCATGTTCTAAACACACGGACATACAAGCAATAGTAAATGGACTCAATATGTTAGAGTAACAAAGTAATAATAATTAAATAAGAGGTCATTAATTTAAGATGGAGTGGCAGGGGAACACCGGAAGGGTTGGAGGGTGAAGAGAGGTAGAAATGATATAAATACAGTAATCATTTTTGATACTCCCAAAAATGTAAGTAGAAAATAAGCTGAAAAATAATGTTTCTTCCATTTTTTTTTAGTTTTTAAGGAATCTCCATACTGCTTTCTATAATGGCTCTACTAATTTATATTCCCAACAACAGCATGGTATATGCATCATTGCCAGTTCATTTTTGGTCTTCTTGGTGCTAGACATTCTAACAAGAAGACACTGTCTCTTTGCCGCGTCTGCTGCGCAGCCTGTGTCCGAGAATGTGCGGAGGGTGTCGGGGATTGACAACACAGACCCAAAGGCTCCTCAAGAAGGCTCCCTTTATTCCTATTCTGGCTGGTTATTATATACCCTGACACCAGAGGTAGAGGTGAGTGGGTCTGAAGAGGCAGTTAGTCTTTGGACAAGGTCGAGGTCAGGCCGGTTCCCGTGGGCCAGCCCTTTTCAGGAACTTATTGCCCCGGGCATTGTATTGTTTTTAGTAAACATGCTTTTAGTAAACATTGTCTTACAGCTGCCTACTCCCAGGCCGATGGGGAAGTGGGTCTCTGCTCAAGGTCTGGTGTCCCCACAATTCCCCCTTTTTTATTTTCTAATGAGGCACTCCTGGCTTAGGTCAAGTAGGGTCACCCTCCCTTACCCGTCTTCGGGGGACCTTGAACCCCTGTCTTAGGTTGGAGGGGTCTTCCCCACAGGTTGCCCGTCAACGGAAGAACCTCATCCTTAAATCATCTGTAACCAACCTTCATGGCTATTGGGATTGCCATGGGCTAAGCTAAGCAATACTTGGTTACCGATCTCTTGCCTCTGGAACAAGGCACGTTTGAGCTCGGCATAAGGCCAGAATGCCTACCACCACTGCCACCATTTCCAGGACCCCCATTGACATAGTGCCTCTCCATCACCATCACCAGATCTGGGCCATAACATTACACCAGCCTTCATCTGTTACAAGGGTAACCCGCATGTGATTTACATTCTGTTACAAGGGTAACCCACATGTGATTTACATTTACAATTTGATGGTCAAAACAGTGATAAAGTTTACAATCATTCTAAGATTGCTCTTTGTGGTTTTGCCTTACAATTCTCTGGTGATTAGTGAAACCGAACACTTTTTTTTATAGCATATAGTCATGCACAAAATTATGGGTTTCACTATGATACTTTCATACATGGATATCATGTGATTTATCCATTCTCACTCTCTTGTTCCTCCTCCACTCTGCCTCCTCGTTTCTTCTTTTCAAACAGTTGCCCTTGTACTTTGCCGTGTCATGTGTATGTGTGCATTTCTGCATGTATAGCTATGCATATATTCTAGATTCTGCATATGAGAAGAATATGGGCTATTTTTTCTTGTAAGTCTGACTTACTTCCTTACAGCGATTTTTAAGTTTCACCCACTTTCCACATAATCTCATTGTTCCCTATCACTGGATGAAAGTTCATTGTGTAGCTGTATCACATTTACCTACTATTCATTCATTATGACTTAGGCTAATTCAACAAAGCAGCTATTATGACTAGTGCCACAGCAAACATGGGTGTGCAGGCATGTGTGTTGAATGTTGATTTAAATGCCTTCAGGAACTTAAACTATCCTGGAGTGTCACAATGGAATGGTCAGACAGTTGTATTTTTAAGTTTCTTGAAGAGCCTCTATGCTGACTTTCATGACGGCCTCACTAATTTACATTCCATCCCACAATGCACTAGAGGTTCTGCTCTTCCACACCATCTTCCCCCACATTCTTCTACATCACAGCCAGCCAGAAGTATGAGTGTGTGTGTGTGTGAGTGTGTGTGAGTGTGTCTGCCTGCCTGTCTGTATTCTTGATAACAGCCATTCTGACTGTGACAGTGAGATGGAATTCCAATGGAGTTTCAACTTGCATTTCCCCGATGACCAAGGATTTTGGATTTTTTTCATATAAATATTTATGAAATGTTTGTGTTATTTTTGAGAAATAGTTCATTCATTTGGCTATTTATTCTTAATTATAATGCGAGCTTTGGTATTTTGAGGGTTAGTTTTTGTCACTTCTCCCTTCAGTAGGCTGTCTCTTTACTTTGTTCATTATACAGAAGCTGTTTAATTTGATGAGATCTCACTTATGCACTCTTGCTCTTATCGCTTGGTGTCCTGGTGGTCCTTTCAGGATGTTTTTGCCTATGCCTGTCTCTTGCAGTGTTTGCTCTATGGAGTTTCCAGGTTCTAGGTTTTACATTAAGGTATTGATCCATTTTGGATTCTTTCTTACTTAAACAATGATACTTTTGCAATTTCTCGTTGGTGATTTCATATATGTATATCATATATTGTGGTTATTTTCATTCCTCATTGCACCTTCTCACTTCCATCCTCCTCTGTGGAACTTGTCCCTCTTCCTAACAAGCCCTTCCTATCTTCATGTCTTTGTTGTTTGTGACTCATTGAGTTTAACTAGGGTTTCTTAGTTAAAAGAGTGCATGAGTGCATGAGTGGGAGCTTATTTCCTGGAGCCTGGACAAGTTCCAGTGGCTACACCACTGAAGAAAATGGTCCCTCTCCCAGCAACTATTAGATCCTCAGGGAGGAATGGGGGTTCATGACAGAACTGATGTTGGCACAGGGTGGAATGTTGATTTAAATGCCTTCAGGAACTTAAACTGTCCTGGAGTGTCACATGCTTGAAGCACATGCTAGCTCTTTCCCTAGCAGGTGGTATCTGTTTTTTCCAGCAGCATTTGCTGAAGAGACTATCTTTTCCTCCATGGTTTTGGTGCATCTATTGAAATTCACATTGCTGTAGCTGTGTGGTTTATTTCTACGCTTTTTATGCCACTTCATTGGTCTATGCAAGACTGAGCATTGTTCTATGCACTTGACCCCTGAATGTCTTCTTCCAGAGCACCTACTTCTCTAGGCAGTTTTCATCAGGCTGTTTTTCCTGTTGCTTGAACTTCTTATATTGAAGCTATATAAATCCCTTGGCAGTTGAGTAGCAAACCAATGTTTTCTCGAATTCTGCTGGTTGCCTGATAATTTTGTGGATTATTTATATTGCTGGGCACAATTTTTTAGGGTGCTATGATCATAGCAGCCTGTTACTGCTTTTGTTGGCTGAACTTTTGGGGTCTTACTTAAAACACTGGTGCCTCTATCAGTGTCTGAATATATCTCCCCTTGTACTTATTATTGCAGTTATCTCAACATTTAAGGTTTAAAGTTTAGAAGTTTGATCCATCTTGAGCTGGTTCTTGTGGATGGTAAGAAGAAGAGACCTAATTTCACTTCCCTGCAGTTGGAAACGCAATTGTTCTAGCATTTATTGAAATGTCTCTTCGGAAGTATGTTCTAGGAAGCTTTGTCAAAAATTAGCAGGTCACATTAACATGGATTAATTTCTGGGTTATTCTGTGCCATTGTGCTATCCATCTGCTTTTATGCTATGCTGATTTAGTTACTGTGATTTTGAAGCACGTTTTTGAAGTCAGGTATTGTGACACCTCCCATATTGTTTTTTCCCCTTAGAACCACATTGGCTAGTATGGGTGCCTTTTATGGTTCCATGTGAATTTTAAGATGCTTTTCTATTTCATGGAAAAAGATACTGACATTTTTGATGAATGAAGGGACTCAGGCAAGTTCAAGTGTGGTAAGCATGACTCTGGCAGGCCTTACCCTTCTCCCCCATATGCCATGCCTTGTTAAAAATTCATTAATTACATTCCTAAAGCTAGTCACTAACTTCTATTCCTAAAGCTAGTCACTAACTTCTATTCCCTTATTTGGCCACTTTCTCCTCCTGAGACTAACTACCAAGGGCCAGTATTAAAGTATTAAAGTTCAGCAATCAAAAGACCCTAGGCTGCCCTAATTAACATGCCCAATTAAAATTAAACACTGCATCCTAACACAGGGTTTCCCATTTACCTTTATAAACCACTATTCTCCTATGTGCCATGCCTTTCTTCCCTCTATCCAGAGGCAGTCCTTAGTTCCCTGGGACAAATACCCCTGTCCCCTTTCCCTTGTCCCCTCCTCCATCTCCCTTGTCCTCTATCTCCTGTATTTGCCTCTCATTCCCTGCCGTCTGTCCCCCTGGGGCAAATAAATCCTTTTGTGCCAGAACTTGGCCTTGGGAATTTTGAGCTGATATTTTTCCTTTCATTGGGAATCTTATTGAATCAATAGACTGTTTTGCTATGTATGATAATTTTATGATATTATTCTTTCACTCCAAGAGAATGGTCATATCCTTTCATTGTTTTAGTGCCCCGTAGAGTTTCTTTCATCAACAGTTTATAATTTTCAGTTCAGAGATCTTTTACTTTTTTGCTTACATTTCTTCCTAAATATTTATTTTAGTATACAGCTACAAAGCATAGCCTTGAAGTTTTCCTTTTTATCAAGTTCATCATGGTTGTGTAAAAAGGTTACCAATTTTTGCATGCTGATTTTGTGTCCTACGACTTCACTAAATTTGATTAAAAGTTCTAGCAGCTTTTGAATGGAGTATTATCTGAAGACATATAATAAGTGTTCATACAAGTAGGAAGTTGTTCTCTTTCTCTGGTAGTCTTTACATAATAACCTCCCCTCCTCATGTCTTTCATTAGAAAACCTACAAATCAGAGAATACCAGGTTCTGCCAAGTTTTTATGTTCCAAAAAATCACAAAAGTACTTATTCTTTATGCTCATCTGACATGGCAGAAAATTAAAGTCTAGAATCACTTATCATGGTATTAGATATCAAATATAACCAAGACACACAAACAGTAATGTCCCACGAACTTGAGACACCACTGAAAAAGGCTGATCCCTTCCTTTAACTTTCTACACTCTTTCCACACAGCCATTTTGTAATTTTATGCTTACAAGATGTCTTTTGAGCTCCTGAGTACTAGATGTAAGGAATGGCACTTGCTCTTGGGGAAATCCCTCATGGGAGTAGCTAGAGCAGTTTCTGGAAGGCTTTATAGCAACAGTCA
Organism: Mesocricetus auratus; assembly: GCF_017639785.1. Taxonomy (NCBI): domain Eukaryota; kingdom Metazoa; phylum Chordata; class Mammalia; order Rodentia; family Cricetidae; genus Mesocricetus; species Mesocricetus auratus. The sequence goes on from NW_024429190.1 coordinate 79,280,621, forward strand.
CAAGACAGTTATTCTTTAATGATGAAAATGAGGCAACATGGTAGAAAATAAGTGAAAAAAAATGCTCTAGAAGAAACACTATGCAATATCATAGGAAAATGCAGGGGATATTGGAGCACTTGTGGCAATTCCAAATGATGAACTCTGGGTGTATGTATGTACACATTTCACACATGCATGTATGTATTACATTCAATTGCTGAAAAAAATAGAATGCATTGGTGACAAAGCAAAAAATTATGAAGGCCCTAGGGAATCAAGCAAGAGATGTTAGTCTGGAAGAAGCATGTCTTTGTGTTTTAGCAAGAAAGTGGAGGGAATGTGTAGAGAATGGATTGGTGGGAGATAAGAGAGGAGCTACAAATATCAGCTAGGACAGTTGGAAATAAATAATGGTATTATTTAAATATATAGATTATAGAAATAGGAGAAACACAGAAATCGGCCTTGACAATGTTAATTTCTTATGGTGCAGTTTAACAGAATCAGAATATGTTACCCCAAAGCAATTACTCTATCATGCTGATTCCTTTAAGTTGGAGCTGTCTGATTCTTTTTGCCTTCATAAAACTAGGACATACATGTTCTCTATTAAATACACTTTCTTTTGTATTAGGGAGAATAGAACACTTATCATCAAAGATAGGAATCTGACAGTAAGATCAATGTGAACAAACTATGAAAAGAACTCTCATCTTCCAGTAGTTTCTTAGACACTTCCATTCCAAGACCTTTTTGCATTTCTTTTCATGTTGCATTTGTACACATCATCTATGTGTTTAAGGGAATCAAAGCTTCAGTGTCTGGGCCTCCTTAGCATCTCCATTTCCACACTATGAAAGCCTCCATGCATTTGCAGACTTAAAATATTAACACCAAAGGGAATGTCCATGCTTTCCTCCTATTAACCTATCACTAGTCAGTATGATTCCCAAGCCCAGCTAGAGAACCAGAGAATGCAGTGGACACTTTCCTGCCCTGAACATTTTACAACAATCTCCCTAGAAGGTATCATGTTTAAATGCTTATTCAGTGATCGTCAACATTTCTGGCAATGGCAATTAGCCTGGAGGATTTTATACTCTTGCATATTTAAATTATTTGTGTGCTTCATTTGTAAAGTTGCATTTAAATAAGTATTTTGGATTATTTTTGTGTGCTTCATTTGTTAAGTTACATTTAAATAGGTATCCAGTGTTCATGTGATCAACGCTGTGTTGGATACATAGAGATGCTGAACAAATTAAGATGTGATTCCACAAATTCATGAATAGGCAGTCAGAGATAAAGACATGCCATGTTCTTCAATGCATGGAAAATGTTTGCTATTTCACAGGAAGAAATGCAAATTAAAATAATGATACCCCAGTGACAGCTAGGCAAAGTTTCTAATGTCTTATGAGCCTGAGAGTGAGAGATGGGCTGGGCTTGTTGGCATGTGCCTATAACACTAGTACTGGAGAGGTGAAGGCAGGAGGAGGAAGGAATTCAGGATACTCCTCACCTGCATAATGAGTTCAAAGATTGCCTGGGTCTTTTTTTATATGAAGTCCTGAACAAAAGCAAATAAGATGGAAAAGTACTTAGACTGCTGACAGTAGTGAATCAGTGAACTGCTAAGCAATTTGACAACACTTATCAAATTTACCCTTTGCCAGAGTAATTCCCCTACTAGAAACTCACTGTGGCCTTCAGAGAGAGAAAAGCATGAACATGTTGGTTCTAGGACTCTTGGTGATAACAACTGTGTGGAAACCACCTAGATGTCCAGACACAGGTAAACAATGAAGTGATTTCCAGATGCTTTTGGAAAGTAAGCCAGTGTGTGTGTAGAAATTCAGAACGATGCCCAAGGTCCACTGACAGAAATCTTACGAAGGAAATAGTACAGAGGCTAGGCATATTCCCTTTCTACAAACAAAACCACATGTAAGCTGTATTTTCTAGTATAGGCATAGAAAGTTTCAAGACTTTAGGAGTCTGAGAAACAGTTCTGCACTATTACAACTGGCAGTAGAAATGACGGGCTAGGAGTGGAGGTCTAAGACTGCTTTTTCATTTTCTACCTTATTATGTTAGTTGTATTTTGTTTTTGCCCTTAAGGTATTATTGTTGTTGTTTGGGTCCTGGGTAAAGAACCAGAGTGTTCTCTCTGTAGGCAAGTACTCTGCTGTTAGGATACACTGGGTGAAGATGCTTCTGTCTTTCCTCACCTGCCTAAGGCACTGTCTGATTGCTTTAATAAAAAGCTGAATGGCCAATAGCTAGGCAGGAGAGGGCAGCAAGGACTTCTGGGACTCTGGGAAAGAATCTGAGACTGGAGATTTGCCAGCCAGATTCAGAGGAAATCGGATATATGGTACCAAGGAGGGGTAATGAGCCATGTGGCAAAATGTAGATTAATATGAATAGGTTAACTTAAGTTTTAAGATCTAGTTGAGAACAAACCTTAGCTTTCACAATTAATAAAAAGTCTCCATGCTGTTATTCATGAGTTGTCAGTCCAAAGAAAGTCAAGTACACTTTGTCACTCAGTTCTACCCTTAGCCCTAGGCACTATTTTCAAGTTAGAATTTCTTTCTTTTAGGATCTTCCAACGTGATGAGATTGACAAGATGACTTCTGATGTGTCTAAAACATCTGAAGTCAGTAATTAAGGTGACCAGTGCTTATTGAACACGGTGCTTTATAGACTCAACTACTGATGGGGAAGGAATAGAAAAACAGGTTGCTTTTCTCGCTGTCTCCCACCATCTAAGCCAAGGTCCTAGTGGCCTTCCTCACTTGATGGATGGACTTCAAAGATGAAAGCAGAACATCTCAGGTCTTCTTCAGTGTTGACAATGTTCCTGGAAATGGTCAAATTTGTATCTGCAGAATGACAGGTGTTTTATCTAGAGATATGACTAAAAGTGGGTGTCTACATAAAAACTCATTCATGAAAAGTAGACTCTAAAGAAAACAATGCACAATGCTATATCCAACAGTTCACAGGACACAAGTTGACAGAGAATGGCATGATATCCAGTGTTACACCTGACAGTTCAAAGGACACAAGTTGGCAGAGAATGGCTAGAGCAGGAACGTTGAGAGCCCCTTTCCTGTGGAGGGCAGACCACCACAATGGCTTCGAGGGCACACAGACTTTCTTCATTCTCAAAATTGTGTTCAAATGAGTATATGAAGTTTACTGTTAGATTTTAATTTGTCTTTCGAAAGGAGCTCTCTTTCCCTCCCCCATTTTCCTCTTCCCTTGTTTCTTTTTTCTCCTCCTTTTACTTTACTTTATTTTATTTTATTTATTTTTAGTTGCTGAAGGATAAGAGGAAACCAAAAAGTCACCCAGGTGGTGATTCACTTCTTTATATTGCAATGGAGAATGATTCAGGGTGAAAATTCTTGAGGAAGGCAGTTTATCTCCTCAAAACAGAAAAGCCCAATCAAGCATTGTCTGATTAATTAGAGACACTTGAAAAAAAGCGCTATCAAGGCCCACAGCTGTAATCAATTTAATCAACATGCAAAGAGCCAATCTATGTTTTTCTTGATTAACAAAGCTGAATGTTAAACAGAGAAGAGTGACATTGTAGTACCATTAGATAAATCTGCAAACTGAGAATTTTCCCTAAATATTCAAAGTCAAGTAAGGGTAAAATGAAAACTCTCTCATAGTGTTTTATGCTATGAGCACAATGGGCCTGGCTATTCCATATTTTTTTAAAAGAGTAAGAGTCAGGCAGTGGTGGTACACACCTTTAATCCCAGAACTCAGGCAGTAGAGGCAGGCAGATCTTTGTGAGTTCAAGACCAGTCTAGTCTACAGAATGAGTTCCCTGTAGTATGGCCTACATAGAGAAACCCTGTCTCAACAAGGCAGAAAAAAAATTCCAGACAAAGCTTCAGAGCAAAGGAGCTCTGTATGGTATCTAAGTCTTCCAAGCAAGGGCAAGCCAAATACATTCTAACTCAGCCTTTGCAAGAGCAGAAAACTTTCAAACCCCAACTAGAGAATTCATTACCCTGAGATTGAAATACAAAATAAAAACTCATTTAAAGCCTCCTGTGAAATTTAGAAGGGCATGGGGAGTAGGTGAATTTTGATTCAGTGCTGCAATTCAGCTTTGTGGCCCTTCAGTGAAGGATAACCGTAGGTGTCATTTTCATCATTGAATGTGTTAGGTTATCAGAGATCATATTCGCATAATGATTTCCATTTGTCTTCTGAAAGTTTGGTTATACCTTTCTTTTTAGTACTCAAATAAAACATGGGTCTGCTGAAGAGAAAGGCTGTGTGAGGTAAATGACAGTCCTACCTGGACTGTGTTGACTGGCTCGACGAGAAGACAGAGCTGAGAAAGCTCAGAGGCTATTCTGCTGACGACATTAACTCCCCGCCCCCAAGCAGTTGCAGACTATGTTAATTGCAACACTTCAGTTAATGAAAAATATTTTGATAGGATGTCAATGTGGGCGACAAATAGACTTTTAAACAGATATGATGGTAAAAATGCTGTTTTAAAAAATACTTGGGAAGGAATAATCTTGTGGCACGGGCATGGGTCATTACTGTGAGTTAAATAGGCTTCCCAGGGAGAGTAATAACTCTCTCCAGTGGCCAGGCTAGTGTAGTCACTGCTTTTATTCAGGGTTACCACAGCCACTGTTCAGCCTTCACGTACGTGGTTCTCACTCTGCAGAAGGCTGTGAAACAGAAAGACAGAAACACTGCAGTAACAGAAAGAGCATGCAGACTTCGTCAGACCCGGAACTGCACTCATGAGCTTTGCATGAAAATGTGTACAAGTAATACAATTCAGGGACTGACACCCCCCCCCATGTGAGTTTATAGGCACCACCCAGGGCAGGAAAGAGGGGTTCCTCTTTGCTTCTCCTAGTCCATATGCCTTTTTCCTCAAAGGCCACCAGATGGCGATACTACAGCTCAAAAATGCCAGTTTGAATTATCCAGTATATACTCTGTAGTTATCAAGAGTCTTTTTTAAATATTATATTTGCCAAACTTATCCGTGCTTTTGAGTGTAGTTAGTATTCTGTCTTGTGAATACAGTGCAATTTATTTATCTCTTCTAGCATACAAAACCAGTTATTTCCAGCTTGTGGCAGTTATGAGTGTGCTTACTTGAGGTCTGTCGTTGGGGTTTGCAGATTGACAGCAGACCATGAGGACAAGGCAGAGTTTATTGACAATGCATGTGGGAGTTCCTCAGGAATGAGTGGCACACTGAATAACTAGAGATAAAGGCTTGCAGAGCAGCCTAAGAAGGAGGGGGAGCCCCAGGGGTTCCATGGGGAAGTTTGGAAGGCCTATTAGACTTTTGATGCTAATGGACTTTAACCAGAGCCTTATGCCACCTCCAAAAACCACTTTTTCTATGTGCCAATACCAAACAATAACTAAAGCAATTTTGATACTAATTTATTGGCTATAATGAGTGGGGTGGTTGGCTGCAGCCCAAAGAAAGGGGAAGTATGAGTGTCAACCAAATATGTGCCTGGAAGTCTGAAGGGCTGGGAACACTATTGAAGACAGTGACTATGCCAGAGTTCCAGAACACATGCAAACTGCCTTCACCAGGCACATCTCAGAATTTCTTCCCTTGGTTTGTGACTTCCAGCGGTTTGGCTCTTTTATTTACTCTAACTTGGGAGTGCTAATTTCAGAATAGGAAAAGTCCACAACCATGCAGAATCCTGGTAAGTCTGTACACACACACACACACACACACACACACACACACACACACACACACAATTTGAACTGTAATCATCATCTAGGATTCAAGCCCTGGCTACTGAGTATTTGCACCAGGCTTAGGCACAAGAGTTTAGACAGCAAACATTAACTCCTTTTAAGTTCATTATATGCAATCACATAAAGCACCCATTATCAAACCAAGAGAAAACAATATAAAACAAGCCACACCTTCGTCAAGTTAGGCATGAATGCTAAGATGTGGAAACAAACACTGTTTAAAGGCACCAAAGACATTTTATTGGGACAGTTCTTGGCAATGCAAGTCCATCCTTGTCAAGTTAGTTACATGTGTGCTGTTCATATCTCACATTTATTTGTATAAAATATGAATTTTGTTAATTTTGTTAATATAAAATAAAATAATAAAATAAAAATAATTAATTTCCTTGCTATTACTGAGTGAGCAACTCAAGCTAACCCGCTTCCATCCACCATCCACGGAAAAACAGTAGGCTTATTCCTAAATTACAGTCTCAGTACAAAGCTGAAAAGTGGCAGTGAAAGCTGATGAGGACAGATGTGCATGTCACTACATATAGCTGTTAGAAGACAGACTTTTGTGACGGAGACTCCTGAAGACCCACACCCGGCTTTGGCAAACTTAAAACACAAAGTTCGGCTTGGAAGGAAAAGTAGGAGCTCACAGAGATGTCAGAGTGAAGTCATGCAAGCGCCACGTCAGGAAAAGCCACATCAGGAAAAGCCAGGCATGCTCACTGTGAGGCCACCGCCATGCATCTTAGGCGGTGCTTGTTCCTAATTCAGAAGCTACAAATTTAATAGAGAATAGCCCGAAGTGTTTTTTAAGGTCAAACTAGAAATATGATGATGATTTAAAAATGCAACTCAAGTGCTTTATTGTATTACACCAGCAGAATGTTATTGTAGTTTAAGAATATCATGAAATCAGCACAAACTCGTACTTATCGGTTCCTGCACATTTTTCACCAAGCTGCCTTCTGACTATGAGTAATCAGCTAATCCACTGTTTGCCTCACAATCCCTCAAAGTGACAGATCCATTCCTCCCCTAATACATAAGGTCTTCATTTACTGCGAGCCTTGCCACAGCGCTCTTAGCTAGTGCTGGAACCTGGAAATTCAGCAGCAGACATCGAGACTGTCACATGGGCAGCAGACATCGAGACTGTCACATGGGCAGCAGACATCGAGACTGTCACATGGGCAGCAGACATCGAGACTGTCACATGGGCAGCAGACATCGAGACTGTCACATGGGCAGCTGCCCTTTTTGTTTCCCACTTCTTCCATGAGTCCAGGAGGTAAAAGTCAGAACTTTTGGGACTCCTAATATAGATTAATAGTATTTGCAGAAGGAAGTGTTAGGGTTAGGGACTCCTAATATGAATTAATCTGGTTTGCAGAATGAAGGTAGTTTTTGTTTTCAGTAAGACTGTTGTTAAAGAGTATGGGGGAGGACAAATTGTGAAAAACAAAGAAACTGCTCTTTACCAACTAAAAGACAGACCAGGCCATGACAGAAATTTCTTTTAATCCTAGTGACCAAGGAATAGATTCTTAACCTCTGGAAGCAGACACAGAGATCCACAACCAAGCACCAGGCCGAGCTCCAGGATTCCAGTTGAAGAGAGGGAAGAGGAAATACATCAGCAAGGGAGATCAAGAGCATGATGGAGAAATCTACAGAGACAGCTGAACTAAGCTCATGGAAACTCATGAACTCTAGACCTACAGTTGTGGAGACTCTAGGGAACCAAACTAGGCCCTCCGTATGCGGGAGACAATTGTGAAGCTTGGACTAGATGAGGAGCCCCTGGCAGCAGCACTAAGGTACAAACCTGGTAGATGAGCTAGTTTGTTGGAGCCCACTCCCCATGGTGGGTTGCCATGCTCAGCCTTAAAGCTCTGCCCCAACCTATTGGACCAAACTTTGTTGACTCCCCATGGGAGACTTTAACTGTGAGGAAGAGTAGACTGGAGGTGGGCTAGAGGGGAGGGAAGGGGGTGGGAGGAGGCAAGGGGGAACAGGGGAAGGGGTGGGAGGGTGAACTGTGGTTGGAATGTAAAATGAAACAAAAAACGATAGGAAAAAAGAGAAATTTCTTTTAATTCTAGTGGTCAAAGAGCAGATTCCCAACCTCCAGTTTGAACCCTTATGAGAAGGAAAGGGTTACCTATAGTTGAGGGATGACTTCCACCCACACCCACAGGAGGAAGTATTATCAGCAAAATGTGAACCTGTCACACACATGAACTGAAAAACACAAGGTCATGTAAGATCTAGCTTTTAATTCTGTTCAGTATGGGATAATAAAGCCACCTATAGTTCGCCATTTGGCTTCACTTATTACTGAGACATGTATCCATGCGATGTTTCAGAGTCACTATTGTTAACTCAAAAATCAAGAGGAAAGAAGTTGTTCACAGCAAAATATGAGAAGTTTTTCCCAATAAGTCTGTTTAAGAGTATACATGAATCTTTCTCACATGAATACACACATCCAACACCCAACAGCATTTTCTTGTCCTGAGCAAATCACATCTGATTCACTTTAATGGATGGCAAGGGATGTACAGACTATTAAAAAATCAATGGGCAAGAAAGAGTCAACAGGACAATAATGTTTGCATTAGTTCAATCAAATCAGCCGAAGAGTTTTTCACCTTGGAGTCATTTGAAACAGGCAGAGCATCTGACTCACACAGTGTTTATTATACTGAGTGGGTTTTTATGTGTAATGAGCATCATAATATGAAACTATAAAAGCCAATAAACATAATATATTGCTAAAATGAGAAATTATGTGTTTTAATTTCAATCAATTTAAAAGCATCATGTTTTTCATTAACAAGCGACATGAAATACAGGGAAGAAACAGGCAACTTCTAACAGAAATGGAATCTGCACATGCGCTCCAGTTTTGTAAGGCTGCCATCGTCCCTGTGCCCTCTCCCCTCAGCCCCATACCTCCCTCATCTGAACACTACCTGCCTGCATGACACACAAAGTGGAACTCCTCAGGCTCATGGAGGGCACATTCAGGTCATGGGGAAAGGGCTTCAGAGTCACCAAGCAGCTTTGAAGGTAGGGGCTGAAAGCACACTTTCAATTGCTCTTGCTGTTGGCATTCTTATCTAAACAACAAGGCAGCTCTTCTGCATTGGATTACAAAATGGCCAGGAAGACAGGTGTCTAGAGACATGGCTGGATATGGACACGGCAGTAATTATGGCCTTCCATTTCTTAGGGTACATGTCATTCTCTGAGACCTTGGTCTGCTCTCTCCTGTCCTGTCCCATCACTCCTAGCAGAATAGGGATGGTGCAAATTAGGATCACGGCTTACAGTTGCTAAATATTATTATTATTATTAAAAATGGAATCTTTCAGTTAAACATGGAAACTCTCCAATAGTTAGAATGGTAAACAGTTGCTTTGGTAATTGCCATCTTTCCCCTGGACTATGGGCCACAGGGGATATGGTTCACTATCTGGATGAACAGCAGTGAATAGGGAGGCCTGAGTAATCTCAAGAGTACTGCATTCTGCTAGTTAGAGATGCCAAGATCATTTAGGGATGTGTCACTTCAGACACAGAAACTTTGGGAACAAGGAGAGAGAAGATGTACTCTATTGTTCTGAAGCCCCATGAACAAGGGTTTCTTAAGTTTGCAACTTTGGAAAATGAGACAATAATTAAAATATAGGTAAACAGTTTTCATTCCTAACACACATGATAGAAAAACCAGAAGAGCTAGACTGAATGATGAGTGCCAGCAGCCCAAGAGATCTTAGTTATAGTAAACTCTCTCTATTTAAAAGCTTAAATTAACAATTTTTCAGAGACTTTAGGTTATAGATATTTTTAAATCATAGTTTAAAAATAAATTCATGGAAATAAAATAAATTTCTACATAAATGCAGGTACCTGATGGCCCCAAGGAAGTAAAGGATATGAATGTGCATGGGTTCTATCTCAAGTGCCAATACACAGAGATATAGCTTGTGCAGACAGATTGGAAAGGTGAGTTTCAGTGATTTTATCACACATTTCTTGTGCTTTTACTGGGTGAGGGTCTGTGTGAAGAGGTAGGAGTTCAGTGACAAAGAGGCAGGACTCAGCTCATATAATTTGCATAACAGCACCCTGGAGAGGGAAGGGTACGGGTACGTGTAGAAAATGAACATAAAAAAAAAATCAATTAGTGAAGAGCCCTGTGATCACAATCAGAATTATACTGTATTAAAATTGACTCATGATGATTTCAGGGTGAATGTTAAGGGATGGAGAGATGGTAGCTATGACGACATGAGGAGGAGAGAATCCCAGGCAAAGCTCTCAAAGACAGACAGCCTCCAACATATGAGGCACAAAGAGAGCACGGGGTGGAATGTGAAGCGAGTAAGGCACACACAGTGCACAACCGTGAGAGGCGGGGTTAGAAATCAGGTTTGAACACTGTCCGGTCAAACGCCTCCTACAAGAGCACAATTCTACCTGACTCAGAATAAGGCAAGTTTTGTTGATGAATTTCCTTTGCAAACTGGTCCCGCAGCTGATTCGTCCCAAATAAACACACAGACACTATATTAATTACAAAACTGATGGCCTAGCTAGGGCTTCTTACTGGCTAGCTCTGTCTTAATTATCAACCCATTTCTATTGATCTATATATTGCCACGAAGTTGTGGCTTACCCGAAATCCGGCATGTTACTCCATGGGCAGCATGGAGTCTCTCTGTGCCTCTCTCTGCCTCCTCTCCCAGCCTTCTCCTGGTCTGGCTGCCCCGCCTATCCTTCTTGCCTGGCTATTGATCCAACAGTGTTTTATTCATCAACCAATAAGAGAAACATATATACAGAAGGGCAGCCCCCATCAAAACTTATTGTCCTATCATTAGAAAAAGGAAGGAGAATTCTTACAACCATAGAAGAAAACACAAAATTTAACTAGTTAATATTCAGAGTAAGCACTTTCAATTTTCATGTGTCTCCACATAACACCTTTTCACTCCCCCTTCTCTTTCCCACACTCTCTCAACTCCAAGGCTGGTAGAGCTCGTGCCCTCACAGAGAACAATACAGGCAAGAGGGAGAAACAGAAAGAGAAAGTGTGTTCTTCAGCTTTCCATCATTGTAACAAGCTAAGCTACTTCAAAAGAGGAAAGATTATTTGACTTTCAAAGACAGAGGTTTCAGAGGTTTCAGTTCTTGGTTATTGGCTCTGTTGATCTGGACCTGTATGTTACAGTCTCTTCATGACAACCAGGAGGTGCATGTACACACACACACACACACACACACACACACACACACACACACACACCATAGAGCGTTGCGGGGCAGGGGTAGTTTAGATCTCAACATTCCCCCTCAAGGCACAACCTCCCACGCTTCCACTGGCCCACATGGAACCACAGGCTTAGACCTAGGCCTTCAACACATGGGCTTGGAGCTCTAAATATGGAGAATTGGGGCCTCAAGCAAATGAGTGTGAGTCTATAGTGATGAAATTACAAAATCAGAGGTGCTGATATCTTTCCCCATAAAAAGCTAGCAAGAGAAATGATAAAGACAATCTGTGCCTCTGTATACATGTGCCAAGGTGACACAAAACCCAGGTGACAGCACAACACACTAACAAAAGTTTGCTTAGGAAGGATAGCCTCTGTCCCATTTTAAGAACAAAGTGTACAGGAACCAGGCGGGCAAGCTCCATGGACTCACTTGTGTGTCATCTCTTTCTTGTGCCACAAGAAAGGAGGCTTGCGCACTAGAAGAGGGCGCCATCAGGCAAAATACTGAAAAGTGGAAAAAAGAGAAATGGGGGAGGCCTAGCGTAGCGTGTGATGGCAGGCCAGTTTGCTTGTATCAGGTGGGCTGAGCCAGCAGGAATGAAAGTCATTGGTTATTAATCATTTGTCAGAGTCTTCAGGACTTTATCAGATAATTGCAGTTGTAAGTATGTTTATATCACACAAAAATGTGGCAGAGCAGTAAGGATTAGACCTGAACACACACTGCGATGACATTAAACAACACTAACACCCTCTAACCCAAACAATCTACAGATAGTGATAAGCTACAAAGCAAACATTATAAAACAGTACCATTTCCTGCTGCTTGGAGATTCTAGAACTGTTTTCGGTATTATTTCCATAAACATTTACAACCTTATGAAGTCTTCGACTCCATTCCTTCCTCTCCCTAAATTTCCAATAGGTCGTAAAATAGCAAGCAGCATCCCTATTCAACAGAAAAGACTGACAGTCAACTCTACCCACATGAACACATAACCAGAACATAATCACAGATTATTTCATAAAATTCACTACTGAACAAAAATGCCGCCTACTGTTCTGAAGAACCTACATAAACATATAAATAGCTGTGCCTAAGGGACGGCTCTAAACCCACAAACCCATAGATGGCATTTTCAAGTAAATGACCTGAGGCTGCAAATAGGATCCATTTTGCTCTGTTTGGCAGCATGCACGTTTACATGCTAGGAAACATTTCTCAACATGAATGAACTGTGAAATTGTTTCCTCCTGCCCCTCACTCCTCTAAATTGTATTAGATAATGTTAGCCATTTCTGTACCTTGTAAAAGCTGTCAGTGCCCCATGAAGTGGATAGGGAGGAAAGGGCCCCAGTATCTGAGATGGTGCCTAAATATTAGCTGGTGCATTAGGAAAAAATAATGGGAAATGCCACCCCCTGCCTAAGGATGCATGGGGAAATGGCTCTGTGCAAATCGAGACATACCAGGGTATGTGATGAGGTGAACCATATACATTTCACTTCCTAGACTGTAATCTTCTCGGGAAAATGATTACCATTGCATCTCACCTCGATCCAATGTCAAGCACTGCCCTGAGAGTGTAAGTGAATGATTTCACTGGGAAGAAAACAAGCTATGAATATATTCAGTGTTTTAGCTATTTCCAACCTGGAGCCAACTTTCTAGCACCTGAATTTGCTTGCTTTGTGGACTATATATTATGTTTATTATTAATCCTGCACTCACAAAAGGAAGAGAGCAATTATGTTTCAGAAATGAAAATCTTTCCAGAACAAAATATAACTGAAAGACCCCAAGGACGCTGACTTCACTGTTCCACTAATGAAGCTAATTGAGTTGACTCTAAATCCGTATGTATATGCACATGAGCACACACAATTTAAACATTTTAGGGTTACGGATGCCTGGAGTGGTTGTAGCATTTCTCTGAAGCTAATGTGGTCACTTGTCATATCCTGCTGTGCTCTTAGGGGGCATACATGCACATGCTTCCTGTCTCTGCTCTCATGCCCTTGCTATGATTATGATCACACTAAGGCCTGCTCTTTAGACACTGCTCAGGCTCTCCCTAAGCAAAATGTCCCATCTAGGATTCACATTAGATGTTCTTTTATCCGAGAGGCTTGCACTTAGAGAATTGGCTTCTCACACTTTAAAGTATGGGGTATTATTTATGAGAAACACAATAGTTTTCTTATAATGCAAATGTAAACCATAATGCTGGCCTTCAATTGAAATTAAATCACATGCATTACATGAATCAATTCATCTTACTTTATATGGCGATAATGCTGATCTCAAAATTTTACCATCTTCTATGTTTATGGCCCAATAATGCCTTTCTGTCAACTCTCCAGGCTGCTGAATTTATGAGTCAGGACATAAGCTACAGGTTTTTTTGAAGTTATATAATAATTTTCTAGTAAACGTTGGATTACCTGATAGCAAATGGGTTTGAAATCAACTTTTATTCTTTATGCTTTTTTCCTTTAAATTTCAATATGAAGAAATGTAAACTAGTTTTCCTAAGTGAATGACTACTTGGTTGCAGAAAAATAATGTCTGTTCTGTTGGTGAATTTTTTTTGTATTCTAATTTTGAAATCAACTGGAAAAGGGGATAGTCAGAGTCACATACTATCCCAACAAAATGTCAATCACTCATCCAGTGTTTATGACTCTTTTCTATCAGCTTAGTGAAATAAAGTCAAGTCTTGTGACCCTTTATAGTAGGAATGAGTCTTGCAGAAGTCACCGAGTCCTAAGGTTAAAATAACCTCAGAAGGCACGTAATTCCAATTCCTTCTTTCACACACGAGGAGGTTTGCATTATGATGTGAAATCTGGCAAGGGGGAAAGACTTGCCAGAGACAGTTTACCAGGTGAGTGGGTGATGATGACTTCTCCTTTTGAAGCCAGTGTTCTACTTTCTAGGGTATCTTACTCCCATCTCACTTGTTCAAACTACACATTCTCAAGTTTTTATAATTAGGGTTAAAGTTAAATTTCCAGCTTTTTTCGCATATAGAAAAGAAACTTATCAGGGAAGGTTGTAAGTGACTCTGTCTGTCTATCTGTCTATCTATCGTCTATGAATGAATATGAAAATGCCTTTTTATAAATGCTGAAATTCTAACATAAATTTTAAACTCATTATTTGTGATAGTGACACTTCTTTAAAGTTCCTATCAGCTGCATGGGCTAGGAATACAAGGATGAGTGCTAATTTCTACTTAGGTCATAAATATTCCCAGCTCTAATAAAAGTCCCGCAAGCCATGTAGATGGTCACCAGGAACCTTGTTAGTACTCTTCCATGCTTTAGCTCACTATTCCTCATGGATTGGACCAGAAATGGATACTTGGTTCACTCTCAGCCAATCACATTGAAAGTAGAAACTAGAAAGTAGAAATTGAGATTTAGACATGTTTGTTAGCCTCCACATGTAGACTGAACTTAGGAGCTATCAGGCCAGCCATATTTTAAATGAGCAGCGGAGAGAGCTAGTGTTTAGAGAGAAGAATGGAGCATTTCCAAAGGAGGCTGCAAACAGGAAGAGAAGGGACCCTGCATGTCTTTCTCTTCTAGTATGCAGCTTGGAATTCTAATTTAACAAATCCCTCCTGCTTCTCTCTCTCTCTTCCTAGCTCTCTCAATACTAGGAAAGTTGTCTTTGCTCCAAGTCACTGCAGTGGGAAGTCACACATGATGTAACAGACCACACTCTGGAGACACAGCTGTGTTCTCCTTGATGTCAGCTTACTCCACAGGACAACTCACAAATGGGTTAGAGATGTGTAACTAAGACAGTGGAGCTCATGATTTACTGGTTTCCAAGAATCCCCTAGCAAACAGTAATGAAGTAATGATTTATCTGAATAAATTAGCTTCCACAAATATGCATGAGAAAGCATGGGCTGGCTATCGTATGAGTTTTTAATGCTCAAATTCATACTTGTTTCTTCCTAATCAGCCTAAAATTATGTTAACAAGTGATTCAGATGACAATAATATTTTTGAAGTAGCAAATATTTTGATTAAAAATTAATTATGAATTTATAAAAAAGTGAATTGTTATTTGAACGTGCATAAGGCATCTTGATAAATTTAAAGGCATATAAAACACTCATATTCCATATGCACTAGAATCAAATTCCTATAAAATGGCATATTATGAAAAATCACAAGTAAGTTACTGCTCATAAAGAGCTTGGCATGTGCTAATAACTATGCTAAGGATTTTTCACTGATTCGTCCATTTGAACTTCCTCAAAATTCCATGAATGAGCTTGCATTAGATGACTTGCTTAAAACCCTGCAGCCAGGCATTTGAACACAGGTGGATTGTTACCACTATCACACGGTTTGGATAAGAATAGAAGGTGGAGTAAAATGTAAAAGAAGTGAAGCCTGGCTGGACACTGGTACTGGCAGGCGCATCTCTGTGAATTCAGGGCCAGCCTGATCTACACAGCAAGTTAGAGGACAGCTATTTCATGTTGACACTGTCTCAAACTCGAAACAAGCCAAGCAGCCGCCAAGCAAACAAACAACCACCACCAATAAAAATTTGGCAGATACATTTTATATAAACAAGAATAACATACAGCTTTCTAAGTAAAAAATGTTGAATCAAAACCATGTAGGTTATTAATGACTCTTACCGAGGGTTCAAAGGAGAAGGTGGATTCATTTCTGTTTGATAGTGATGACCCTGGTTGACAGGCTGTAAGAGACAAAACACCTGTGAGATAGCACAGTCAGCACAGGGATCTTCATGCACACTTTGATTTTTCATATCAACAATTTCCTTGTTTTTTTAAATTAATTTTTATTTAAATTAAAAACAATCTTATTTTACACACCATTCCCAGTTCCTTCTCCTTCCCATCCTCCCACTTCCCTCACCTTCCCCCTCCCCCAGCCCCATCCACTCTCAGGGAGGGTGAGGACTCCCATAAGGGATCATCAAAATCTGTCATATCATTTGGGGCAGGACCTAGGCCCTCCCCCATGCATCTAGGCTGAGAGCATCCCTCCATAGGGAATGTGCTCCCAAAGCCATTTGTACACTAGGAATAAATACTGTTTCCACTGCCAGTGGCCCCATACAGTTCAGGTCCCTCAACTGACACCCACATTCATGGGGCCTGGTTCCGTCTTATGCAGGTTCCCCATTGTCAGTGTGGAGTCTGTGAGCTCCCACTTGATAGCAACTATTTTCAATTTTTGACATTCCATTTACAGGAAAAAAAACTGGCTGTGCTTCACAGCATAAGCAAAGAAAGGCTCTGAGAGAGCCAGTATACCACTGGGTGAAATAAACAATAAAATGCAGGTTATTCTAATAGCTGGTGATAAGGTTCAATAACGTCTACGATGTAAATAAAGGCCACACATTAGAGTTCTTCTTGTGGAGTTTTTATACTGTTGCGATTTCCAGAGAGAGCAAAAGGAAAGAAGATCTCCCAAAGAGCAAATGCTCTGTTGAAAGCATGAGCAATAACTAAAGACACAGAAAACATATTTACACATCACATCTAATGCCATTAACTGGAATCATTCATGTGAATCTTAGGCCTGGGGGGGGGTCATCCCCCAACTGTAGGATACAACTGTAAGCACTAATGAAAATAAGCTGAGAAAATAAACATGTGAACATTCAAATTTCCCCCACAATAAACCTGCCATTATCATTTGAAACAACTAAATACAAACAAACAAACAGACAAATAAAACAAAGCAGAAGAAACCCTCCAGAAAGACAAATAACAGTAACGAAACTTGGTCTTTCCTTTTTGGCCTATAAAGGGGGGAAAGTTTGTTACAGCTAATACGAACTCCATTTTGAACATAATTCTAAATATTTTCCTTATGTAGCTAACAATGATGAAAAATTACTTTATTTTGGCATTCTTATTTTATTACAAGTTGGAATTCGGCATGCATTTTTTCTTTGTATTCAGAATGTTACTTTGGATCCCAGAGAGGTTGGTGTTAAGGCTTTCTTACCCACAATGAGTACTGGCCCACATCCAAGGCTAGCAGAATGGCTGTACGTAAAGAGACCACTTTTCTTATTCTCCATGCAGTTCTTATTTTAAGGGATCCTATAATATTAATTACACAGGTGATGGGAATTCATGATCATAAAGTCCTTTTGTCTATGAACACTCTCTTGTGAGTATTACTTTAATTTGTATCAAACAACCTGTGCGATAATCACTCACTTAGCCTGGATACCTGTGATACACTGTGAATTTCAGTGTGCTCAGACCCTTGGTAACTGGATGACATCAGGGCATCACCATTTCAGTAGCAAGAAACAACAGCTGGGAGGACAGGGGGAAGAAGACATGTCACAAGGCTTATTTGATCTCCAGAGAAATCAAACTTTCAGCAATTTGCAAGTGAAATTTAGTTGACGATTTTGGCTTTATTACTTCATAGCAAGAGAAATTAGCAAGCGAAAGGCCTAACGGATTGCTTCTCTGGATCAACTCACACTGGAATAGAAAATTATTCCCAATAATAAATTCATTGGTATTCACTCAGTAGTTCAGCAGCACTGAGGCCTCCAGTGACTAGACTTTGCTTATTTATTTTCACAGGCATTTCCAAAACTTCCCAAAACATCACAGTTCGGATATTCAGGCAAATGCCCACCCCTGAATTTTATAGCCATTAATTCTACGTGCACTCATTCCAAGCCCTGACTCCAGATGCGTCTTTCCTCCCTTGGAAAGTACCTATTGTGTGTGGGATGCAGCTCTGTGAATGATGCAGACTCGCTGCTTCCTTTCTTTACTCTTCTTTAGATAACAGAAAATAGATTCAGTGATACGAGCGGAAGAGCACATCCGATCACAATTCATAGTGCTTGAGAACATTCAGCAGGAGCTTTTCAGAGGAGTAAAAACTGGTGACATGAAGATGTGGGAGGGCCAGTGGCTGTCTGTCTCAAGGCAAATGTCACCAAGTGGATATTATGGGGTTTAAGCCTCACTACCCCACATTCCGTATCTTGCATTTGAGAAACCGAAGAAACAACAAGGTCACTCATTCCTGACCACCTCTGCCTCTCATGAAACTCATGAAACCTAGTCAGGACTTCATGATCTGACCCTGAACCAACTCATAACAACCCATGTGACTAGAAAAATCCTCATTTTTGAAGATGCAGGAAAACAGGGAAGAAACTCACCAAAAGGTCTTGCTAAGTTCCCCTAGTATATTTCCAATAAATCCTATTACCTTTATTAAATCATATTTCTCCATGAGTTTCTACTCTGTGAAATCTAGCATGACAACATGCATTTAGCCATTTCTTACATGTTTAATCATTTCTTTGGGTCTTCATTTATTTTTGAGGGCTCTTTTGTCATGCAAAACTTAATTGCAATTAATTTGTATGTTTTTTTAAACTAATCTGTCTTCTGTTATAGATCCTCAGCAATGGATCTATATGAGTAGTGAAGAAAAAAATTTTCCCTCCCTACTGTATTTCTCTATGTATGCATCAGTAAATTTATTTTTAGGTCATAACATCCTGTGACAGAACCTGTGATAGAAAATAAAATTAAGGATTGATTTTAGAGTTCAGCCTTATCTATAGAATACTGTTAGCGGATGCAAAATACCATTCTGATGCCTATAAGTAACTCAATAGTACCAGTAATGGCAATGGCAGCAACTTACCAGTGTCCACAAACAGCCACAACAGCAACAGCAGTGACTTATATTTACTTCACATTTACTCCATGCTAATTCTTGAGAGAGATTATCTCATTTGAGTTCCACAGGAAATCTGGGAACTATATATAATTAACCCCATTTGTTAGAAGAGGACATTCAGATACTAGTATTAACCCAGGATCATGCCTGCCAGGAAATAGTAGAGCCAGAATCTGTGCCCATTCAGTGAGATTCCACAGTTTTCATCTCAACACTAGTTTTCTTGTTTTGTTTAATGTACCTTGGGAATTCATGCAGAATGTGCAATACAATGATCTGAATAACAACATGGCAAGATCCATTTAGTATATGGCATGAAAAAAAAGGAGCCCCAAGATAGATTTTTCTGGAGTACATGAGACTGTCCAATTCTTATAAATTAAATTCATTTTTTTGACTCTCACTGCATGCCATTCTATATTTAAAATCGAAGACAGTAAGTTTTTACTGTACTGCTAAACTTGAAACTGTTGTAAGATATAACAGACAGCAAGTACCCGAGAATAATGTTTACCCTGTGAGGTGACTTTCACAGTCACTAGCTGCAGAACAACTCACACATTGCTTTATTTTCTTCTGACAGTACAGAAATCATTGTGGCTCTATTATCAGTTTTCATGTATCATTTCTATAGTTTCATCTGATTTTATCTACAGCTTAGCATGGCCAATCCCAACCTTCATAGGTGACCAGGGTAACAAATCTAGCATATCCCCAAAGAGCTGAGGAACTAATACATCTGCAGATTAGCAGAAATTAAGAGCTATTAGATATGAAACACTTAAAATGCACGGTAGCCTGCATGCTGGTATCAAGTAAAAACACAGATAACTAAGTGCCTGACAAATACATGAAACAGAGTCTGGCAATGGCAGACCTTGTCCTTTTGGTGGCGCTGTTGCTATGCCCTAGTGCCAGGAAAGAGGCTCTCATAAAATCACCACCCAGAGGCTTCGACTTCCTATGATCAATTTGCTGGAAATGTTGAGGTAAGGGAGAGCAGGGAAGGCTAAATAAAAGAACAAGAGATAAGATAATCCTGCTATGTTGAGAGGTACAGACAATATCTTTATGTTGTTATGTAAAATCTATTCAAAACGGCAATAATATTGCAAGGTTAATCAAGGCCATAAATAACTTGTCTGAGAGCCTCACCATATGCTTGGGATGTTATTAAGTGAATTTTGTCTCATTTTTCTCCAAATACTATGCTCTGCAAAATGCCACAATGATGAATACATAAGATGAGCATTCAGATTCTCTTCATCCCCCTTTTGGCCAAGCTGGGAAGGCTTATATATTATATTAGGTTATGGTATGAGGGTTTTTAATTGGAAGGAATAAGAGCTTCGAGGCATCTACTCAGAGAACAGCACTGCACATTAGGTGTGCTTTTTATGTTTTCTTTTTGTTGTTGTTTGTATGCTTTTCTTGAGACAGGGTTACTCTGTGCACCCTGTGCAAATTTGGAGCTTGGACTCTGTCCTGTAACTGCTCTGTACACCAGGCTAGCCTCGAACTCACAGAGATCTGCCTGCCTCTGCCTCCTGAATGCTGGGGTTAAAGGCATGCACACTACCGGCCCGCAGGTGTGCTTTTCCATGACTCTAGGTTCATGGAGGGACAGAAATAATGAAGTACTAACAAAGGAAATCACCAAAGACCATCAGCAACACTCTTTTGGTGGCCGTGTGGACACCAATGACACCAGTATGTAAACTCAGCCAAACAAGCACCCTGCATCTTTGTATAGCCTCCAGCCACCTGCACGGCCCTAGTCCACCTGCACCACCCTGGTCTCCCTATATAGCCTCAGGAGCCACGAAAAGGGGAAGTGCTCTAGAAAACCTGGAGAAATCCCCCTGGGGGAGCTGCAGGTTCCAATCTTGGGAACTTGGCTCATTCACTGGCAGAAGGCAGCATGGGAGATCCCTTTGGAGAATCCATTTTACAATGTAAGTAAGTAACAAAGATGGGAATTGGGCCCAGGACAGCTTTATAGTCTTTTGGTCATTATATGAAACTATATTCGTGTGAATCACGTGAGCACGCACACACCCACACACCATGATGGAACGTTTTTATGTTATTGCCAATCAAAATCAGAAACACACTCACTCAAAATTCACTGTGACTAAGTTGCAGTTACCTTCCAAAGGGTGCACACAACCAAGTTCTTGAACAAATCCCATGAGGGCTACTTTTCCAGAATGCCTCCAAAATTGATTAATTGATTACTCATAGCCAGGTTTCTGCAGTAGTTGGAAGGCATTGTTTGTTGCTGTTGTTTGTTTTTTGGCACAGGACTTCTCTGTATTGTTTTGGAGGCTGTTCTGGAACAAACTGTTGTAGACCAAGCTGGTCTCAAACTCACAGAGATCTGCCTGCCTCTGCCTCCCGATGCTGGGATTAAAGGCGTGTGCTGCCAATTCCCGGCGGAAGGTATTGTTTTAATTGAACCTGGGGTTAAGTTAGAAACTTAGAAAAATCTGTCTGTCAAGGGCCAATGGATTTCTCAGTAGGCTTGGTTTATTTAGTTTAAAAAGCCTACAAAAGCCAATTTGGGAAGAGAAAGATATGGTTACATTTAATTACAATTTTAAATGACTAATTTATCAATCTAAATACCTTTTAAGCAATACACACTACTCAGAACTGTACTGATGCTGGCGAGTCAGAGCTTGTGGCAAACATGATAGCTGTTGCTAAAGACCTCACTGTATTCTTGTCTCCTCTCTAGCTCCTCCCATGAGGACAGCTGCTGGGCCTGGCCTCACTAAATCTCCTGTGGCCACAATTGCTCAGAAAGCTTTGCTCAGAGGGAAAGCTTCTCAGGATGTATACCAAGTGTTTAGTATCAATATTTAACATACAATATTGCATGTGCCACTCAAGACTTACTCAAGCAAAACAAAGCTGATGTTTGTTTTGGAGCTGATGAAAACCAGTTTACCTTAGAGTAAAAAGGAATTATTTAGTGTGCATGCTACCGATTGCTTCATTTAATCAATGACTAACAACCAGCTGTGCTGCCTCCTGTCGGGTTGTCATTATGGACTGGGGACACTGGTAACAATGGTTATTTAATGTTGCTGAGAGTTATAGTTGAGCGTATTGGACATGCAGGAGGCTGAATGTACGTGAGGACAGGGGGAGATTTATTTGATATTTCTGTAACTTCTAGTTTTTGCAGTGACTATAAAACACTTTAACAATAAACTCTTTAGAGGCAGACTCAGCAGGTAACGGTGCTTTCTATGAGTCTGGTAACATCCACAGTGGAAGAAAACTTAACTTTCCCAAGCTTTCCTCCAACCTCCACACGTGTGCCATGGTGTGCACCCATCACAAATACATGAATATACAAGAATTCTTTCCTAAGAAGCCACTGTGTAAGCAAAGCAGGTAACAGAAACAACCAAACACAGACAGACAGGCAACAAGTGGGTGTGTCTCAAAGGGAGGAGTGGTATGGAAGAGCACTCTGGACTGAGCAGGGGCAGGGGCTCCCCCAGTGATGGCCAGGTGACACAGTGTGGCTGGAGTCGCGTCAATCTTCTGTGCATGTGCTGGATGCCGTGGGCTAGGTAGGAGTGGTGAGTTTCCTGCTCTGTGTAGCTGAAGAGAGGCAGAGGCTTGTCCAGGGTGAGACTGTGTCCTCACCTCCACAGATGTGTCTGCTCCTTTTTGGAATCTGAAACTCTGCCCCCCCTTTTGTCTACGTGTAAATGTGCAAACATTCTTGAACTTTGACTTCACCGATGCCTTCTCTGAAAGCACACCTGGAACCCAAAAGCCAAATTACTTGCTCCTCCTACATCATCCTATAGTTTTTCATTTTATTATCACCATCCTGGATTTCAGGGCCTTTGCCTCTGTGAACATCTTAAGATGAGGACAAGTTATATCCCCAACCTCAGCCTACTTCCCAATACATTATACTAGAAAAAGGTGCAGAATGAATGAATGTGACAAACCCAAGTTTGGGATGAACTACTTCTTCCTGATTCTAGGGTATAAAATAAGATATAGTTTTCACAGTGAGGCCTAGAGTAGAGTCTCAGAAAGTTCTGGAGCTGTCTGAGGGATAATCTAGTACAAGACACATGTATATTCACAGAGTGGTTTGAAAGCATGGAGTGAAGGGTGCAGAGAAGAGACTGTTGAGGCTGACATGGGCATTTCTTAGAGCGCAGAGGCCTCTGTGCCAGACTCAAGAGGCCGTGAGGCACCACTGAAGGGCTTTACAGAAGGGAGAGAGCCGAGCAGACCTGGGCTTTACAGAGGTCTAGTGTGCAAAATGAGAATTACATTTAAAAAAAGATTTACTTTGTTTATGTGTGTATGTCTGTGTGAGTATATGCCGTGTGTGTGTACCTAAAGAGACCAGAAGAGGGTGTTAGATATTCTGAGCTGTCTGACATGGATACAGGGAACAGAATCCAGGCCCTCTGCAAGAGATGCAAGTGTTCTTAATACCTGAGCCATCTCTGAAACCCAAGGTTTTTACTAAGTGCTTATTATGTTTCCAATTCAGCACCAGTTGCTTTACAAGGTAACGGGCTGGCTTTGATTCCCCACACTATGACTTTAGAACCAGTGCTCCTAACCCACAGCCTGTGGTACATGGAGTAGAGGCCAGGTACTGCTGCATAGGTTCAGACAAACAGCAGCATGCCAAGTCTGTGGCGTGAGGCAGTGGGGACTAAGAAGCAAAGAGGTGGGGAGATGGCTCATCAGTTAGGACTACTTGGTGCTCTGGCAGAGGCCCTGGTGTGGGCGTCTCAGCACTCACATGGTGATTTGCACCATTCAGAACTCCGGTGCTAGTGGATCCGACATCCTCTTCTGACCTCTGAGGGCACCGGGAATGCACACATAAAGTAAAATATATAAATCTAAAAAACTTAATTAAAAAAGAAACAAATAGAAGAGCCTTAGTATCTGAAGACCAATATGGCTATGGGGGAATAAAAATGTGGGCGATGACTTCCAATCGTCTGGATGGAGGGTCATGGGAAGGGAGCACCATTCATTGAGACAAAAGTAGGGCAGGGCATCCTAATGGTGACATCAGAAGGCCTTTCATTTTGCTTTTGCCATCTCCACACCTTTTCTGAGGGAAAAGCACGAGCTCTCAGAGAGCCTGAAACAATACTTGTAAATTGCTCTATTTAAACTCCACACGAGCAGTAGGATGCAGATTTCATTATGGAATGCAATTTCCCATTTGTTGATAGTTCCAATATTGGAGCAAACTGAATTTGATGAAATAATAAACATATCCTATGAATACAAAAGGTAGGATTTTCAAAATTTTCTGTCTAAAAAATAGACTTTTCAATTTCTCATTTGGTTGAATAGAGGGGTTATTAAGTTCATTACTAATGGTGTTATTTTTGGCCGTTTGCTTTTAGAGCAGAGTACTTGTCATGCAGGAGACTTCAGTTCTTGCCAGAACAGGACAGTGATGAGAACCCGGTATCCAGGGCAACCAAGAGTTCAGACTTCTCAGTCCATAAATAATCATTCCTCAGCTTGCCCTCTGTACTGCTGGTCTCTGAGCTACTTCCTGACAAAATAAGCTCCATCCAGAGGCCACTGTTCTCTTTCTAACTGGGGTTTAAATGACTGCTGAGGAATATTCTATAGAAAGGCATGTTTCACTTCTGTCTGAAATAGACCTTTATGCTTTTCACTTTGGTGAGAGGATGCTGTATGGTCAATGTCTCGGGGACACAGGTATTTTCCTGGGTGGTGGATACTGTCCAGCACCAAGGCCGTTGCAAGAGTTCTTATGCATCCATGGCCATGTCTAATGAAATCATAAATTAAGCATGAGGAAGCTGGGGGTAGGGGAGAGGGAGAGAAAAGTCACTAACTGAACACTGGTGGTGATATCCCCACTTTTCATCTCCTTGGAGTCTATTTGGTTTCACCTGCCATGATGAGCTGCATGTTCTCTCAGGAGCACAGGAGTCTAGCTTTCCACTGGTTGTCTGTAGCAGCTACTTGGCAAGCAACTCACAGACCAAGAATTACCAGGAAGAGAGCCAGAGCCTCGGGTTCTCGCTGGGGAGTGGAAACACTAATGACAGCTGGAAACGCTCAGGTGACTATGACATGAGGGCACTGCTCAAACATGGAAGGCCCACCAAGATGTTAGAGACCTGGAGAAACCAGCTTTAAGATTAAAGCAGATGGCAAAATGAGTACTTGTTAAATATATAAAACTTCTCTGTCACATCTGAAGTTAGTATTTATGCAGGTTTAAAACATAATTTAACAATTTTGAAGGTTTAACTTTTATTTTATGTGCCTGGATTTGTCTGCATGTTTGTATGTGTACAACGTATGTGTCTGGTGCCTGTGGAGGCCAGAAGAGGGTATAGAATCCTCTGGAGCTGGAGTTACAGAGGGCTGTGAGTCACCATATGGTTGCTGGGAACCAAACTCAGGTCCTCAAAAGAGCAGTGAGTACTTTTAAATGATGGCTGGTCTCTCCAGTCCCTAATTTAAGTTTTTATTATGAGACCTTTTATTATTTCCAGTTGGCATCTAAGGAAGCAGGCAAGAGATGGTCAGGAACCTATGTTGCACTGTGGAACTCAGAACTATTCTCATGCTATTTTAGTTGGGATTGCAGTCAGTCTGCATGAAGAAGACTCAGCTTTTGCTTATTAAAGTGTTTCAGTGCTGGGGATGAAAGCCAGGATGACACACATGCTAGGCAAGGACTCGACCACTGTGCTACATTCCTAACTTTATATAGCTATGTATAAGCTTAGTCAGAGATTTTATATTTCATTCTCTGCTGGGCCATGGTGAGGGTGATGGCTATGCTAATATGTTTTACCATGTAAACACATGGGGATGTAAACCTTTGGAAAAGGTATCTGTAACTCCTATCATGACCCCTCAAACACAGAGGAGTCAGCAAACATCTAGTGATTTCTAAAGAAGGTCTTCTCTGTCCTTACATGGGAACAGTATTTAGTATGTCTACAGTCTTTTCCACTTTGTTCATTCGTTTAATAAGCATTTCAATGAAAATATTAAGTCTCTTTTATGTGGCAAAAGGCTTATGTTAGGAGCAGGAATTGTCAGAGCCCATTTCATTGCAAGATTTTATATACTGCTATGATTTGAGGACCCCTCCCCTCCAAAGTCCACATATAAGAAACTTAATTGCCTACATGAAGGAGAAGAGAGGAGAGTTATTTAAGAGGTGGTTAGATTGTGAAGATTCTGTGACCATGAATGAGTTAATCCCATTATTGTGGGAGTGAGTTCATGGTAAAAAGATTCATTGAGCTCCATTCTACTAGTCTACTCTGACTCCACATAACCATGACCATTCTCCCTACTATCAGAGGATGATGCATAAATAATACCTTTGACAAATGTATGTCCTTTGACCCTGGACTTTCCAGATTTTAGAACTAAATAAAATAGATATTTGTGTTTATAAATGACCTGGTTCTCATTTATTGTGCAGAACCAAAGAGAACTAAGTCAACCAATCGTCATACACACATTTCCAAGAGGGTCTAAGACAATGTAAGACAAGACAAAGGCACCCTCTATTATCTGTCCCTCCCCTAAAAGACTATCCCACAAGGCGCTGTGTATGTTTCTCATGGTGGGTACCTTGTTTGGGCTCTACTTTTCCTGGAAAAGGTTAGGTTTTGTTAGAAATGGGCTTGCTCCTTTTGAAGGCAAGGGAATAGATGCAAAGTTTAGAACTCACAGGTGGCAGACAAGAGTTCCATGTGGTTGTGTCATCACTGCTGGTACTGATGCTAACATTACAGTTGTCCATTTGGGATGCACTCAGGCCATGAGGAGCCCCAGTGTCTTCCAGGTCCTCATTCTGCTGCCGTCGGAGGCTTGCTAGCATTTGTAGCTCACATTCACTCATTTGGCTGGGCTGATAGTTCCTCCAGTTGTATTCCTGACCAAGAGACAGAGAAATGACAAAGAGTCACTTGCTTTCGATTTCATGGGCTACCCAGAAGTGTGACTGTAGCCCTACCTGTGAGGGCCCTCCTCTGAATGAGGTCCAAAAGTTCTTCACACCTTCATGAGAGGTTGCCCTCCTTACCCAACCTAATCTTTCTGTTTGCTACCTTCGTGAAGACAGACCCTCAAAAGCATCAAACTTGCACCAGCCTAAGTTCTCCTTCCATTCTAGTTCCCTATGGCTGCCCGACAGGCTAACTAATGCCACTCTTCCTTGGGAAGGCTTTTCCTGACAATGACAAATGGGGCCACCTTCTCTAAATGTGTTAGAGAATTTATAAGTCTTGACTCTTAGCATTTGTTCCAATTATAGATGTTTAACTAACTGCCGTGCATTTGACTAGTTAGTCATGATCTGCACAGGTCATTGGCCTGACTGCCTGACTCTGGCTGGAATCTCACGGTGGAGATTTTTAAGTGCTTAACTGCAGGGCTCAAACCCAAAGCAGCTTTTAATTACATTAATTTATACATTTTTTGGAAGAAGTGTTTCCCCATAGCCCAGGCTGGCCTAGAAGTCACAGTAATTCTCCTACTTCAGTCTCTTGAGTGGTGAGGTTGCAGGTGTGAGTCACCACAGTCAACTTAAAAGGAACTTGGCAAAGAGAAACACCCTTTCTAGGCAATGTGGACAATGACTTATAAGGTAATAGATAAATTTCAGTAGCATTGACTAGTAATACCAAATATACTAGGTGGGAAAAGTTAAGTTCTGTAATCCAGAAAGGCCTCACAGCTATAGTAGACATTTATTGATACAGAACAAAGAGAAGATGGAATAAAGACTATTACTGTAACTCTACAGATGCTAACACAAATATTATTTTTTCTTTAATTTTTAAAAATTATATTTTTAGGAGTGATTCACCTACCAGTAGAATTGCTCCATTCCCTAGTTTCAGGTCCCAAACACTCACCCTGCCCATGCGCCTGCCTCCAACATGGGCAGATGTCCACTGTTCAGACACAGGACACACCAGTCACAAGAATAGGCAAGTGATGCCAGGCAGTGGTGGCGCACGCCTTTAATCCCAGCACTCGGGCGGCAGAGGCAGGCGGATCTCTGTGAATTCAAGGCCGGGCTGGACCGATAGCCTCCAAAACAATACAGAGAAACCCTGTCTCATAAAAACCAAAAAATTAAAAAGAATAGGCAAGTGATCCACCAGCTAGCAGAACTGTCATACCCCTTAGATTTGGTTCCCAAAGAACCATTCTATTGCCCCCTGTCTTGTCCCACTGCTATTTCCTCCATGTCTGTTCCTCCTGCCTCAACTCAGGCAGACTTCTGCTGCTCAGGAACAGGCTGTGGCAGTCAGAGCACCTGTCCAGGAGCATGGAAGTCAGAGCAGCTGCCCAGGAGCATGGAAGTCAGAACTCCTGCCTAGGAGCAGGCCATGGCAGTCAGAACACCTGCCCAGGAGCAGTCCATAGAAGTCAGAGCTCCTGCCTAAGAGCAGGCCATGGCAGTCAAAACACCTGCCCAGGAGCAGAACATGACAGTCAGAACACCTGCCCACAGGCAGGCCATGGCGGTCAGAGCACCTGCCCAAGAGCAGGCCATAGCAGTCAGAAGAAGAGGTGCACAACAAGCAAGTCAGAAAACCACACAGTTGATCTCAAGCAGAGACTCCTACTGTATCAGAGACCTCATTGGCTCCCAGAACCATAGGTAGGTGGCCAGCCAATGGACGTCCTCCACTCATTCAGTGGCCTCAATCCTCACTCCCTTCCTCCACAACATATCCTGACCCCCAATGCAGGCAGAGACTCCTTATTGTGCCAAAGGTCAAGCTAACCTAGCTGCCAGAAGTCCAATTCCAACTTGGACAGAGACTTCCTATTGGATCAGAAGTCATGTCTGTTGACAGAAACACAGGCCACAATGACCAGAAGATCAAATGGGAATCAGAAACTAAGGAGCAAAACATCCATTCAACATGCACAAACTAGAAATTAGCACCTATATCTATAATTATTCTAAACCCAGATGCCTAACCACCAGTATAAGAACACAATCAGTAACAGAAAGGGCAATATGGCACCACCAGAGCCCAGTGATCCTATGCCAGCAGGACCTAAATATTTCAATGCAGCTGAAGCACACACACACACACACACACACACACACACACACACACACACACACACACAAAGACCTTAAAATCAACTTTGTGAAGACAATAGCTGTCCTTAAAGAGGAAGTGAAAAACTCACTTAGAGAAATTGAAGAAAATACAAACAATAAACTAGAGGAAATTAATAAATCCCTCAAATACCAAGAAAGCCAAGAAAAAAACAAACAGTTGAAGGAGACTGTTCAAGATCTGAAAATGGAAATAGAAGCAATAAAGAAAACACACACTAAGGGAACTATGGAAATGGCAAATCTAGATAAGTGAACAGCAGCTATAGACAAAAGCATCACCAACCGAATACAAGAAATGGAAGAGAGAATCCCAGGCATTGAAGAAATAGATTAATCAGTCAGAGAAAATATTAAATCTAAAATGTTTCTAACACAAAACATCCAGGAAATCTGAGACACCATGAAAAGATCAAATCTAAGAATAATAGGAATAGAAGAAGAATCTCAGTTCAAAGGCCTAGAAAATATTTTTAACAAAGTCATAGAAGAATTATTTTCCTCACCTAAAGAAGGAAATGCCTATAAAGGTACAAAAAGCATACAGAATGCCAAAATGTATTGTATCAATAAAGAAAGACCCCTTGCCACACAATAATCAAAAAACAAAATATACAGAACTGTAGTGGTGTCTTGCCTCTGAACCTGTAACAACACAGGGCCCTTTGAGCTGTCTAAGCAGCTGCCTGAATGACAGTTGTCAGGGGGTAGGGTCAGCATAATGTCTGAATCCTTATATAGAACAAAGAAAGAATATTAAAAGCTGCAAGGGAAAAAAGACAAGCAACATACAAAGGTAGACTTATTAGAATTATACCCAACTTCTCAATGGAGACTATTAACAGCCAGAAGGGTCTGGACATATATCCTGCAGACTCTAAGAGACCACAGGTGCCAGCCCAGACTACTATACCCACAAAACTTTACTTATCATAAATGGAGAAAACAAAATATTTCAAAACAAAGTCAAATTTAAACAATATCTACCCATAAATCAAGCCCTAGAGAAAGTACTAGAAGGAAAATTCCACTCCAAGGAGGTTAACTACACCCATGAAAACACAGGCAATAAATAATCTCACACACCAACAAAACTGAAATATGGAAAATTCTCTGTCTGTGTCTCTGTCTCTGTATATGAAAGCTTGAACATATCCCCTTTCCTTTTGGCTTAAACCATGGCTAATCTTGGCATTACATATGAGGAATGTACTTTGCACTCAGGTCTAATTTTCCTGGCATGTCTGGAAATAATCGTTATAGCCAAAAGGACTTCCCATGACACATGATAATTTTCAGATCTTACCACTGAAACACTTCCTTCCCTGGCTGACCCTTTGAGTTAGTTACTGTCTTTTCTTTCTCATTGCTTTACGAAAAAAAAAATGTAATCCTGAAAACAATTCTTGGAGTTTCTAAGACACCAAATGATTTCTAATAAGATATTGCCATCTCCATAATTTGAGTTTTTAAAATATTGCTATTTGATAATATGATGAGAGGACTTTTTGGTGTCTTGTTGGGGAACCTCAACTAAATCTTTATGGCTCCAGAAGCCACAAGAACCCTCTCCCCATATATGTAATTACTTTTAAAAGTGTCATGCAAATGCTTTGTGTGTACTTTGCTATGCATATTTTGGTGACATTAAAAACTCATATTACCGTTTTCTTACTGGTTTACAAAATATCTGTACACACTGAAGGTAGTATCTCTATGCCATCATTATTACAGACACTTCCCCGGCCATACTCATTATCTTGCTTTTCACATCACCTGCAGATATAGAACTCGTTCCTCATGTTAAAACCACATAATAGTGTGTAAGGGTCATTGTATATTTTCTTGATGATAGCCATTCTGATAGGGTGAAATTGATTCTCAAAGCAGTTTTAATTTGCAATTTCCTGATGGCTAAAGATAACAAACATCCTTTCAAATGTTTATTAGTGATTTGTGCTTCTTGTTCTGAGACCCATCTGCTCAGTTCCTCAGCTCACTCATAAATGGATTGTTTATTTCTTGTTCTGGTGGTTCAGTTTTTGTAGCTTTTAAATGTTAATCTCCTGATTGATGTGCAATTGGTAACTACATGTCCTCCATTCTGTAGGCCGTCTCCTCCATTCTGTAGCAGAACGGTTTCTTTGCTGCTTCTCACTTTTCTAAGCCCCCAATATGCATCATCAGACTATTTATTTGAGATTGCTCAGATTTCTTAAAGTAAATACTCATAGCTATAAGCTTTTCCCTTAGAACTGAATTACTTACATTGTAAGTATACTGTGGTTGTGATTTAATTTTCATTAAAATTTCATTTTAAGAATTTAATAACTCCCACTTCAATGACTCACTAGGTTATTCAAGAGTTCACCAGTCTGTCTCCAATCTTTGTGTAGTTTCTCTTGTTACTCAGTTCTATTCTACTATGATCTAATAAGTTGTAAGGAATCATTTTAATTTTTATGAATTTGCTTGGACTTGCTTTGTGATCAAGAATGTGGTCTATTTGAGACAAAGTTCATGGGCTTCTGAGAAGAGTGCATATTCTATAGATATATTAGGTCCATTTTATCTATGGCATAGTCCATATGAAGTTTTCTCGCTGAGTTTTAGTTTTCATTGCCTATCTAAAGATGAGAGTGGCATCCCAGAGTTATCCACTATTATTGGATCTTGACCTAGCTCACCTTTTATTTCCATTACTGTTTGTTTTACAAAGTTAAGAAGTCCCAAATTTGGCCTCCATATATTTACAGTTATTATCTATTCTTGATGGGTTATTTCTGTTGTTAGAATATGGGAGCATTAATGAGTATTTAAGAAGCTTTGGGAGAAAACATCATAAAGGAACACCATCTATATTTCAATGAAAAATCACTAAAAAGGCAATATTTCAAAGTCAGAAAGTAGTAGTAGTCGAGGTCACAATACTCTGGAGACTAATTGCCTCATGAGACCCTTTGGTTCTTTCTTCTGTACCTCTCAGATTCTTGGATAAAAGGCATATTATCCCAAGTACTGAGATCTCCATTGAGTGAGCTGTTACTCTTTAGGACTGGATCAATTTCATGTAGCTCATTGTGGCCTTGAACTAACAGAGATTCATCTGCTTAACTCTTGAGTCCTGGGATTAAAGGTGTGTGCTACCACCGCCTAGCTCTATGGTTTGCTAGTATGGCTTCTTGGACTAAAGGTGGATATCACCATTGCCTAATCTCTATGGAGTATTGCTAGCTTTGCTTTCTGACGCCTCAGGTAAGCTTTGATAAATAATAAATAATATATCTCCACAGACTGCAATCCTCAAGAGACAGAGCACACATGACTGGCATTAACTGTCCAACAGAATTAGAGAACACCCCATTTAAGTCCAAGGTGACATCTGATAGTTAATTAAGTTTGCCAGCAGTGAAATTGGTAGTCTTTAGAAAGATCCATCATGGGCAGTAATGAAGCAGGAACAGTAGTGGAAATAAAGTAGACTGAGTGATTCATTCCACAGATGTTTACTGAGAGTCTTCCATTCAAGGCCCTTCCATGTTAGGCTTGCTTAGAACTCTGTATTTTCATGATTTTATTTCCTGCAGCAATAAACTGCATTCTGACAGACATTTAGAAGGGGCACAGAGATAGAAGTAATTACCTTAGTTCTCCAAGATAGCTTTGGTTTGCAATCTCCTAACTCATTTCAAAATCATCATAAAGGCCAAATCATTATTCCTGTATTATTTTGAAAGGAAGACTATAGTGCAGTCTTCAGAACAAGGGAACTCCATACATAAGATGATGTCTAACTGAATCACCCAACCACTGACAGGGACAGTGTTTCATATAATTCTGACTCAGAAGGGCTCAACATGGAGTCTGCAAAACTCCTTGTGGGAAAGGGAGGTGCTGCCAATCAGATTTGATAGGAATAAGGCAAGGGCTTAAGGCTGTCTAACTCAGATGTGCTCTGCCCCTGGTAGGTTCTTGGCTCACTAAGTCCCTCAGGTGGTTATTTTCATTGATCTGTCTTCAGATATTAGTTGCAAAGATATTACGGCAATGGCTTTCAACCTTGCTAATGCTTCGACCCTTTCATACAGTTACTCGCTCAGGCTGTGGTGACCACTAACCATAAAATGGTTTTCACTGATAGTTCACAACTGTAATTTTGCTACTATTATGAATCATAATGTAAACATCTGTGTTTTCACTGATAGTTCACAACTGTAATTTTGCTACTATTATGAATCATAATGTAAACATCTGTGTTTTCACTGATAGTTCCCAACTGTAATTTTGCTACTATTATGAATCATAATGTAAACATCTGTGTTTTCACTGATAGTTCCCAACTGTAATTTTGCTACTATTATGAATCATAATGTAAACATCTGTGTTTTCACTGATAGTTCACAACTGTAATTTTGCTACTATTATGAATCATAATGTAAACATCTGTGTTTTCACTGATAGTTCACAACTGTAATTTTGCTACTATTATGAATCATAATGTAAACATCTGTGTTTTCACTGATAGTTCACAACTGTAATTTTGCTACTATTATGAATCATAATGTAAACATCTGTGTTTTCACTGATAGTTCCCAACTGTAATTTTGCTACTATTATGAATCATAATGTAAACATCTGTGTTTTCACTGATAGTTCCCAACTGTAATTTTGCTACTATTATGAATCATAATGTAAACATCTGTGTTTTCACTGATAGTTCACAACTGTAATTTTGCTACTATTATGAATCATAATGTAAACATCTGTGTTTTCACTGATAGTTCACAACTGTAATTTTGCTACTATTATGAATCATAATGTAAACATCTGTGTTTTCACTGATAGTTCACAACTGTAATTTTGCTACTATTATGAATCATAATGTAAACATCTGTGTTTTCACTGATAGTTCACAACTGTAATTTTGCTACTATTATGAATCATAATGTAAACATCTGTGTTTTCACTGATAGTTCCCAACTGTAATTTTGCTACTATTATGAATCATAATGTAAACATCTGTGTTTTCACTGATAGTTCACAACTGTAATTTTGCTACTATTATGAATCATAATGTAAACATCTGTGTTTGCTGATGGTCTTAGGCAACATACATGAATGGGTCATTTGACTCCCAAAGGAGTGTCGCCCACATGTTGAAAACCATTAAGGAATGCTCTCATGAGCCTTATAGCTAGCACAGCAAGAGAGACTTCTGGGATGAGACAGCTACATGGCAGCAAATGACTCGCATAGATGTCAAGCCAAAAGGAAAAGGAACTCCTTTTGATAAAACATGGCACATAAAACAACCTTTTCACCTGATGCCCTTCACCAAGTCTTTCATTTCAAGATTTTAGCATGGAATAGCTTAATTGATTAAATACCTGCCTGAAAATTTTGGGGGCTTCAACATCAGTGTACAGTGTGAAGAGAAGTGAGACCAAGAATCTCACGTACTTTATAGCTGGAAGTTCCTACTCAGGAGCTTACAAATCTCTATGATGCCCTTTAGGAATCAAGTCCCCCTTGTGACTCTTACTGAACAGCAGGATGTCCTGCTGTAAAATCTCTGCATATGAATGAGGTCAGTCAGGAGCTAGGGTTGTCATTCTGTGGTAAAGTGCCTGTCTAACTATGGATGAGTCCCAAAGTTCTATCCCCAGCACAAGACAAAAAAAAAATACAGTCTGCTATCAAACCAAAACCATTTCAGTACTGTTTCAAGCTGTGCTGAGTGTATCTGAATACTCACCTACTCTAAAGGGATGGTGGTTGTTAGGGAATAATACAAATGGAGACATCAGAGCCTGAAAGTTCTGGTAAGCTTCATGGGGAAGCTATCTAATCTGGACCTTTACAATGAATGGGTGATACTGTAGTATATTCCAACTCTCAGACAGAAAATGCGAGGCAAGCCAGAAGTATGCAGATTATGGTCATAGAAAAACTTTGAACAGATTAGAACGTAATACTTCCACATTACTATTTTAAAAGTGAAGTAATACTGACCCAAAGTAACAGGGATGAGAATAACTATAATTAACTGATACTTATAGTATGAAACTGCTTTCCCTGCTCCATCCAAGTTTTACTGAAAGTCTAAAATTTCACCTGAAGATATATTAATAGCTCCCAAATTAAAACTACCCCTTTGTCTAGTAAAACTGATTATTAATGATGTTAGAATCACACGGGAAAAACTATGTAGCCATGAAATGATTGTTCTATTGACTCTCACCAACAAAATGCTAAGAAAGAAGGCATTACGGTGAATATAGAGTCAGAACTGGTCCTGGGACAGCTGTAAAGGTAGAGTGACAGCCAGGAGCAGTAAGAGAGGATTTGTGAGGACCTGACTACTTGGTAATCTCTGATCACTCATGCTGGTAGTTCTACAGAATAAAACAATCGCCAGTCTAAGTAGAGAGTGAGTGTCACTATCACACTAAATTTGCAGATGTAAGTAGAGTTTTGGAAACTTTTAGAGTCCTTCATGACAGCAATAATAGTATGAGCCCATTCTTAGAAGCTAATTTTAAACTTTAATTGCCATTTTAATTTGAGAACTCATTTTCCTTCTGTTACTACTTGCAACAGTGTCTGGTTTGCCACTTATATAGTAGCTAATGGTACACTAGTGTCCTGGGGTATCTCGCCACCGGTGAGCTATGCATCCCTGCAAAAACTTGCTCTGATTCACTGGGGACACAGGGCTAATAATATAAATGAGGCAGGGGGCACAAAGGTGAGCTACCCTGGTTGCCCACAATTTATAGTTATCTTGCAGCATAAGTCTACAACACAAGAGGCAAATTAACACTTAAAGACAGAACCATAGTCTTAAAAACCTAGAACACTTTACTAAGTGTAGAAGATGTGGTATCAGCCCATATAAGATAAAGCAGGAGTCAGTCATTCAAAAGAACCAACTTCTCAGAGTCTAGATTGTGTTTTATGTCAATGGTCATCACAGATCTAGGTGTAACCAGAGCCAGTGCCACTAAGTGTCTGCCACAGACCTTTCAGTACCTGATCAACATGACAACCCTGCATGTCATAAACACCCATCCCCTAAAACATCTCAGGAAGAAAATTCTTGGGTAATCAGACTCAACAATTCCTTGTGAGGAGATTGGTAATATTTAGTATAACCCATGTTTCTGTGCTTTGGGGAAGGAGGGCTGCAAATCAATCTTTAAATGATTTGTATATTGATGTTATATTTTAGAGAATGCCCCAATCCATGATCTACATAGAAATACACTTTTCTACATTTTCCCTTGATAGTTGACTTGCTAATTTTCAGAAAGAATCCTGACAATTATAGCAGGATTCTTTTTATTAACCTTGTGGTGAGTTGAAAACTGATTTGTAATTTTTCAGCATCTATTTTCTGAGTTCAAGGTACTTCCCAGGCTTAACAATTAAATATACATTAGAAGGAATGTGGTAGAGTCAAGCTGAAGAGGCCTCACAGTCAAGGATATGACATCTTCAAGGTAACAGTAGCCTTGGACATGGGACAAGTAAAGGAGATTTCAATAAATGACAGTTTAAATTATTTTTTTAAGCAATCACGTTACTTAAGTAATTAAGGTTATTGAGTATTAGAGAAAAGAAAACAGCAGAGTAAACAATCTGAAATCTTGGGGATGTGAAGATGGAATGGCCCAATGGTATTAAGAAATGAGATGACAAACATGTTGACACCTGTGTGCTTATTGTCAACAGGAGTCAAGCTGCCACTGGAATGGTTATGAAAATATTTTTGGTGGGCTCTAACTGGAAGGAGTAGCCCCTGTGGTAGACAGGCACCTAGATTTTTGAAACTTAGGGTTTGACATTGCCTTGTCACTTAGTGTGAGCAAGGGCCTCTTTGCTTCTGTCTGATGAACAACACTGGTACAGTCTGAGGAAGGGCAGAGCTGGGGCTGAGGACAAGTTAGGGAGCACCCTGTATAAAAGGCTACAGAAAAAGCCCCAGAGACTTCAGACCTTAGAATGATTTGGAGGGCCTGCCGGCCACATCCTCTATGTAACACAAGAAAAAGGCAAATATGATTTCGTCCTACTTGAAATACAAAGCCAAGACATCAGAACATCAGAGAAGACAAATTTCTTCCCTTGAGTAGGATGCTTGCCTTGGAGAACACACAGGGAGCTGTCATAGTGAATTTGGCTGAAGAGTGCAGGTATCTGTATAGACTCATACTTCAGTTAGTCCTGTCAATTTGGTCAACTTCTACTTGCAATTTTTAAATGTTATTCGTTGTGTGTGTGTGTGCGCGCACGCATGCTTGTACATGTTTGCACTTGCACATGGATGTCAAATCCCTTTCTTGATTTTTCTCCACCTTATATTTGGAGGCAAATCTTCAGCTTGAACTTAAAGCTCCCCAATCCCACTCATGGCACTAGCCAGCATGCTCTAGAGATGTTCTGTCTTCTGTCTGTCTCCTTACCATGGGGGGATTTCAGATGGACCCCTAGCCCACCCCGTGTTTACAAAGGTGTTGGGGATCCAAACTCCAGTCTTATATGGCAAGCTCTTCACCTGACTCATCTCCTTAGCCCCAGTTTTTTCAACTTTTGAAAATCTGAAATTGCTTCTCTTCATGCCAGCAACAGACATACTGTTCACATTGTGAAGCTGCTCTGTAATGGAGATACCAGTGTTCTAATGACTTCCACTGTTCTACAGATGCTACCCACATTTTAGCCTATCCCTCAACTCTTCACCATCTCATCTAACTTCTGCTTTAGACAATTGGGCTTTTGTTTACAGCCAAACTAGACACTAGGTGTAATAAATTGCAAGAAACAAACTATTCTGTAGCAACAGCAAATTTGGGATTGAACTCTCACTCTAAAGAGGGCAGCAGGGCTAGAGGCAGGCTCCTCTGCTAATTCACATATGCTTATGGGCCACATGAATGCTACTCAATCCCTGGATGCTGTAATTTCAGCAATAAACGTAGATGAGACTTATGTAAAGATCTTGTCTTTCTGGGGACAGGAGAGAGTACAATTTTGATAAAATATCAAATATCAGACTGTTTCCCCAAAGCTATTAATTGGTGGGAATGTGCAATATACTTTAGCACCCTGGGTTAAAAAATGCTGCTAGTTTTGCCTCAATTTAATTCTGCCCATCATCCCTGAAGTGATGCCACCTGCAGTTTGGCTCTGGGAACAGGGCAGGCACACAGAAGGCAGTTTTTCTGAGAAATACCACTCCTGTTTCTAATACTTCATGGAAGGAACACACAAATTCACTCTATGTAGTGCTTATTCAACTATGGGACAAAGTCATTGTAATTAATTTTGGGAACTTTGCTAATTTGCAAAGGCTTTATTTGCCTAGAATTCCAGAAATAATGGTTTCTGTATTACTCCTTGTATAATGGGCGTTTGGATTATGGGATAGGTGTTCTACACACACTGTATCCATGGCTCCTGACTTATGGAGTGCTCTGTTTGGGAAAGCCTTGTCAGTTGGCTGCAGGGCAGCATGAAGCCAGTGGGCACCTGTGACGAAACTGTCAAAAGTGAACCTGTACAATTGGGCCAGGGTGGTGAACATATGTCCAATATGCAGGGAACCTGATCTTGAAACAGGTGCTTGGAACAAAGCAATATTGTAACTGGAGCAAGCAAGGGCTCAGAAACACATTTCTAAATTCTTTAAACAATGGGGAACTACTGGAAAACCAGCTGCAAATGGCATACTCCAGTGAAAAATTTAAAGAGAGACAGATGGCTTCCCTTTGAACAAAGAGTATTATATAACTTAGAAAATGTGGAACTTTATATAAATGGAACAAGGCCTTTCAAACTTTAAAATAATTTTAAAATTCATTTTTTCTCTAAGTTTGGAGAACAAAAATTACATAGACTTTCATTACTTTTTAATAAATGTGGCTTAGCTATATCCTGTTCTAATACTGGGTTGAGACACATCAGGGAGACAGTGAGACTAATCCCTTTACATGTTATACTAAATGGCATGGCAATTAATTAAAAAATGCCCAGATTAAACAAAGTCTAAAATACCTTTTAAAAGTATTCTTCTTTAATTGAGTTTTGAGATGAAAAAAGGAAATGTGATTATTAAATCAAAAGTCAAAAATATGAGTCACTGTGCAATTCTTTCCTACAAGAAGGCAGGTCTTTTCTGTCCCCTAAGGAAAGCACCTGAAGTTGTAATCGTTGGCCCTTTTGTCTCTCTTATGAAAATGATCAGTTTTCAATAAATTCTACCTTTTCTTGGTGCTATTACACCCCGTTCTACTTCTGGAGCTCACGTACGGTGACTGGTGCTACCAAGTCCATTAGATAAGTCTATTTTGTTTGTTTGTTTAAAGATGCATAGACTGTCATTGCAAGTTTAAAATGGTTCATTCATAATGGTTTGAATGCAGTTGTATATGCATGAAATTTAATTACCAGCTATCAACATGGCTCCAATATTACCCCAAGGGCTGCACTTCTTAATTAAAAATATTTGAGTTTCACAATAAAGAACTCTATTAAAATATGAATAAAACATTGCAAAGGAGTTTACCAAGCACTCAGCAAATCAATTTCAGTAATCATTCCTAAGTAGTACCTTCCCAGGTCAGGGGTCACAGACAGCTATGTCCCTCCTTTGTCATGAAGTGACTAGTCACTTGGTAAAAGCACAGGTTTTCGATGGGATGTCCACCCACAACTTCAAGTTGTAAGACCTTGAGGCTAAATTAATGGCTGAGATCCGTAACCAGAACAATACTACCCTCTGTCCAGGTTCTCAGCTGCTGAACTCAGGGCTATCCACTTACTGTAATAGTTCCACAAGTCAAACATCTATCTACTGCTTCCCTTCATCTTGACTCTGAACTAGCAGCAAAACACCTACTTCTGTTCTTGCCTGTTGCACCCATTCTTGACAAGCCAGAGGCAAGCATCTGAATGGTTTACTGAAGCACCCCAAATAGTATTAGCCTAGGATAGAGCCTGCTCCTTTAAAAGTATGGTCTGCGACCTGTGCTCCAGTTTTGTTCTCAAACCTTGTATCCAATGTTTCAGATGCTTAAGGCACTATTCACAAGTTGCTTGCACATCTGGTATCTCAGTAAATTTCTCAAAAATGACCACCCAGATATTCACTGAAGTATCTGGCATGCAGCCCAGCTCTGCCACTCTAGTACATTATTTTTTCCTATTCTCTTTGCATAGATTCCTTTCCACAACCGTTGGTTATTTTCAATAGCTATAACCCATTAAAGAAAGACTCTCTAGCAGGGAGGAGAATTCCTGACCTTACACACTCAGTAGATGTTCTTATCCAGAAGGTGACTCTCATAGCAATATCATATCACTTTGGAGGTGATTTTAGATGTCCAGCATAGGTGGCAGTGATGCCACTTATGATGACATGTTAGTAATCCAAACGTATGGTTGACAGTGCTAGCCCAGCACTGATAACTGCATACTGATGCCAGGATAATTCTTAAGATTGATATTTGGCATCAAGTATGACATCTAGCTAGTGCTATTTGTCTGTGTTAGATTTCAATAGTAAGACCACAGTAATCAAAGAGCAAAATCAATGAAATTAAGAAAAAATTCCATCAATGACAATTTATAAAGAAGAAATAAAGGCACACAGAAGTAAAACTATCTTTTTACAGTGACATGATCCTATGTATAGAAATCTACAGACAAGTTCACCAAGGTTATAAGGTACACATCTAGTATACTTCTATATATTAGCAATGGACACATCAAAATGAAATAAAAAATAATTCTATAAAAATGATAAAATGTAAATAAAGAAAAGAAGCTAAATCTGTGTGTGGAAATGATGAAGCATTGCCGAAAGACTGAAAACCAGAAAGCTATGCCATGAGTTTGAAGGCTCAATATGGAGGAGATGGTGGTATTCACAAATTGACCTGGAGATCTGATGTCATCCCATTTCAGTCAGCTGCCCATCACACACTGCTATATTTGAGGTAATGAACTTATCAGGAAAGGTTTATATGGCTGACGATTCGTGAAGTTCCAGTCTAAGATGGGCAGACTCACTGCTTTAGGCCTCTGGTGGCACTCCAGAGATGCATGGTAGGGGATATATGGTAGACTAAGTTCTTTTCTATCATAAGCCAAGATAAGAAAGAGGAGGAAAAAGATAAAAAGATGGGACCTGTCTTTCACAATGCCATTCCAGGCCCAGTATCAAAGACAGAAGACTTCCCATAGCAACCACCCTCCAAAGGACCACAGCATATCCCAATAGCCCCACTCTGGGCAGCAAACCTGCAACAGAGGGGCCTGTTTTAGTAAATCCACAGCTGCCTTTTATACCAAAATTGATATTCTCAAATTCATACAGAAATGCAAGAACAAGGAAATTCATCGGAAGAACAAGGAAAGGGCAGAGTACAGCTGGAGAAGGTACACGTCTTGATTTTGAAGCTTACAGAGTTAGAGTAACAGAGATAATACAGTACTGGCAGAGAGAATATACATGTATGTTATATATATTTCACATATCATTATAATGGGAGAAATTTTTTTCCAAAAATATGGTAGAACGTTGAATTTCCATATTAAATAATGTAGGCAGACAACCCCCTACCACACTACATATTCATAAAGATAACTGAGGAGTCAGAGCTATAAAAGTGTCAGAAGAAGTCTTCCGTGTAAATATTCGTGGCCTTGGGTCAGGCAATTTTTTAAAATATACTACCAAATGCATGGAGGAAAACAGCAGGTTCATCAAAATTTAAAATGTTCATGATTCAAAAAGGCACTATAAGTAAATGAAAAGGCAACACACAGAGTGGAAGTAAATATTTTAAGTCATATATCTGGTAAAAAAAGTTTCATTCAAACTCTATTAAGAATTCCTGCAAATGAATAATGCTAAGATAATCTAATTAAAAATAGGCAAAGGACGTGAATAGGCATTTATCCCAAAGAGATATATAAATGGATAATAAGTAAATGAAATATTGTTCAACATCATTAGTCATTAGGGAAATTCATATCAAAATCAGTGGGCTCCCACTTAACAGCCACTAGGATGGCTTAAATTCAAAAGAGAGACCAGAAGAAATGCTGATTAGTATATTCAGAGAGTGGAACCTTCAGACACTGTTCATGGGAATGGAAACCAGAGTAGACACTTTGGGACAGCTTGGCAGCTCTTCATAAAAGCAGTTTCCTATGACTTATCACTTTTACACATGTACTCAAGAACACTGAGTACAAATGCCTACAGTAAAAAAAAACGTGACTATGAAGGTTCATATAGTCCTCATTTATAATAGCCAAAAATAGAGACAGTCCCAACTTCCTCACTTGACAAATGAATAAAGAAATAAGGCATTATTACATAAAGGATGCAGGCTCAGTGTGATGGCTGATCTTGGCTGTCAACTGGAGATTTCCTTAATTAAATCATCGAAGTGGGAAGGTGCACCCTTAATCTGGATCTTTTAGGGTGTGCAGAGTATCTTTAAACTGAGCAGCACCAGGGCCCATATAAACCCATGAAAGAAGGAAGCTCTTGTTCACTCTTTGCCTGTTTGCTTCTACTCTCACTTGCAAGTTCATTCATTCTCTGGCATTTGAACCTACTTCTTTGGGATTCCAGAATATAGTGATGATATTCCAACATATACATTCAGCCTCATGAACTGAACAACAACTGGATTCTTGGACTTTCCATTGGTAGACAGTCATTGTTGGAAAAGCTGGACCACGGCCTGTAAGCCACTCCAATACATCTCTCTCTCTTTCTCTCTCTCTCTCTCTCTCTCTCTCTCTCTCTCTCTCTCTCTCTCTCTCTCACACACACACACACACACTCTCTCTCTCTCTCTCTCTCTCTCATTCCATAAATTCTGTTCCTCTAGAAAATCCCAACACAGAATGAATCAAGTGCTTTTATGTATATATTCAACAAATGACAGACACAGAAGGCCACATAAGATGGTTTCTTAT
Organism: Mesocricetus auratus; assembly: GCF_017639785.1. Classification (NCBI taxonomy): domain Eukaryota; kingdom Metazoa; phylum Chordata; class Mammalia; order Rodentia; family Cricetidae; genus Mesocricetus; species Mesocricetus auratus. The sequence goes on from NW_024429190.1 coordinate 79,323,582, forward strand.
GTATGAAATGGCCAAAACAGGCAGGGAGAAGAAGTAGACCAGTAGGTGTATGGAACATGGTGTGGGCAATGGAAATGACAGTGGGGACTGGATTTATTTTGGAATGACAGTGGTGATGACTGCACATTGATAATATACTAAAACATACTGAACATTTTAAAGGATAGATTCTGTCATGTGAAAAGACTTAATAAAGTAGTCAAACTGAGAAAAGCTATTTCTCTGGGTCTCTGGGGAGAATCCTTTTGTGAAGGTACATTCGAGAAAACTTTCACAAATTCTTAGTTGCAAACATCTAGAACCCACTGTAAGACAATGAGCATGGACTTCTGCTTCAAGTCTCTGAGGAACACACCACACCTGCTGCAATTTCACTCTTCAGTGAGGCAAGACTACCTTTTCCTTCAACAATTTAATGTCCTATTAAAGTAAGATGGTTGGTCACATTTGCAAAGACAAGACATGGATCTTGGTGATTACATGGGTTGTCAGAGATAAAACTGGACTAGTTGGAGCTTTCAGATCCTTTAATTCTGTGTCAGTGTGAGGATATGGGCATGAGTGCTGATGTGGAAGGAGGCTGAGGAGCCCTGGAACTGGAGTTAAAATGAACTCTAGTATTCAACAAAAGCATATGAGTGTCCAGTGGCTGAGCCATCTCTCCAGCCCACGCCTGAGTTTTGACAATGAGGCCAAACTTCCTTGCATGAATGAAAGCCACACCTTTGTACCTTTAGTCCTCCCCAAAGACAAAGTTCCCTCCATGCTCATTCCTCTGGAGCTTCTGGTCAGTCAGTCTCCTCTAAAAGCTGCTTCATGGGAGAAGAGGTACGTTGGACTTGGGCTTTGAACCCAGGAAACTAAAAACCCCCTAGAAATAATCCTAAGGGTATCTGGTAACTGCCTTAACTCAAGTGCCTCTTAAGTGAGAAGAACATATAGAGTCCATCACTAGTTTTCTCTCCAAACTGTGATTCATTATTCTCTCTGTCACTCCCTTGTATGATGCAAAACACTGCTGAGTGACAGGGAACTTCAAGTCCATTTGTGCCTTTACAGGTTCACTTTTATGTTCTGGTTTTGTTTCTATAAAAAATTACCAGATAAGAAGCAAGCTACTTTTTGGATATATAGACTTACAGACTGTATTTAACTTTGATAGCAGCGAGTTTTTCATTTGGGTATTGCTTGAAGAGAGGTTATTAGCATTAGAAAGAAGTGGCACAGTTATTCTCATGGCATGCTGAATATGGACAGTGATTCTAGAGTTACAAAGGGAATCCATGCTCAACTACAGCAGCTGTTGTTCCTGGACAACGTAATATTTTACACCGGACTGTCCCCATCTGAGCAGTGGGCACAATGAGAGTTCCTATCTCTTGGGGCCTTTGTGAAAATTACATGAAAAACTTTGTGCACAGGGGTGTGGCACAATGGTGGACATATGGAAATGCTCAGATACATTAGTTACTTCCATTCTAATGATGGTAATGACCCGTACTAGGTAGTATCTAATTCCAAAAGGGCTTAGAGCATAAATGGGCCAAGTCTTGTACTGTAACAAATATAGAATGTTTTTTGGATGCTACACATACAAATTTTCATATTTGAAGGCAGAATATGTGTGGTATGTTCTGCAGCATCTTATTTATTGTCCAGTTTCTGAGTATACTTTATAAGAAAGTGGAGAAAGAAAAGTACTAATGTGGAATGGGAAACATCAATCTTTTGGATACGAATGCAGCCAGCACATAACTAGTTTCGGGATTTAGCTGAGGACTCGGCTTTATTCTTAACCTTCACTCATATCATTTATTATTTGTGAAATGGCTGCAGAGAGACCGGAAAGTGAAGAGAGTAATGATGCTTTTATGGCTCCTAATGTAGATTGTTATTGAAAATCTGTCAATTTAACTGGCAAGCTTTTGGCTCAAAAATAAGGTCCTCATTTATAATTTGCAGACAGTGATCACTCAAATTATAGGAAGTAACTGGCAAATAAAAAATAACTATTATGATGAGAACCACATAATTATGTTTCTCATTAAAAACATGAGGCATTCTATTATCCCTGAGATGTGCAGCACACTCTTTAACAGCTGCTGTAAGTGAACTAAAACATCTGAATGGGAAAGAAAATCCATTACTAATCACCCAAATGATGAAAAATAATACTGTAGTAAATGTGCACCAAAGCACAACTAACAGGAAGTCCCGCCCATGCAAAATCCACTGTCACACCATACACAGACCCTTCTGGAATCCATTTCAGCTTTCCTCCCAGACTTATTTTCGGGAAGTTTTGCTTACTGAAGTTGGCATGTGGTGGGACAGTAGGTTCAAACCCTATGCTTTGATCATGGGATCTGGAATTTTCTAAAAACATCTTCCTTTTGGGCTAGAAAGGTATGGGGCAAGCAACAGAAATACTTGTGATGGCTAGCCTTGGCTGACAATGCGACTGGATTGAGAGATGCCTAGAAAACTGTTAGAACACACTTTCTAGGTGTGTCTGTAAAGGTGGTTACAGAAATGCTTTATGTGGCGGGGCAGGGTGGGGAGGATGTCAGGAAATGAGAGAAAATTCATACGGAGTATGTTACCCAGAAAGATGTGGTCAAGCTTGCACTGTTTGCATTGCTATGATCCAGGGGCATCAAACAAGATTCGTAAGCCTTTCAGTGTGGGTTCCCAGCAGCGATTCTCCTAGGCCTTCAGACTTAGGCTGGGTCTGCATCACTGTGGCCTCCCATTTTTAAGGCTTCCAGCTTCCTGGTTTGAGAAGCTACTTTTTTCTCAAGCTATGCCAGCAGCAGATAGCTATGGTATGACAATTTGAAGCCTTTGATTATGTAGGCTATGTAATAGATTAACTTTTATGTGTACATTGGATGAGTTATTTTCCTCTCCAGAGTTGAGCAGCATGTTATTTTAAAGTTATTTATATCTATTTGCCTCATCAAGGAATTCTTTCATTCTGCTGCTCCTGTTTCCAGGGAGGTCCTTTCTAGGTATCTTCCCCATGTCTACCGTGCTCTCTAAGTGGGCTAACACACAAGCACCAGTTCTTGGGACTGGAGAACCCTGGATACTGTGATTACCCTACATTGTGGAATAAAGTGAAAATAATTTTTGGCAGAAACTTGTGAATAAGATATAAAGTACACATTTTTAAGAAGTTAATATAATCCATGAGTGAGGCACTATATATTTTACTTTAATATGAAAAGAAAAATATGAGCAACTAAAATAACTATACAAATTACAAATAGGTATTAATCATTTGCTAAAATACCATTATGTATGGTAAGTAGTCTAGATCAGGCACATTTTTCTACTCCCAAGTAAGTTATTAGAGAACATTTAAAAAAATTCACATACTTCAAAGAACTTCTAAAATAGGACTCATGAACTGCCAATGGTATCTAAGACCAGCACATTTGACTACATACTAAGCCAACTCTGGGAAGAGAAAGAACTGAAGCTTATTTAACTGAGGAAATGGTATTCTAAGAACATGTGGGTTTAGTGAGGCAGTTTTTGCCTGCTGCCAGGCAATTTTATTGTTTAAGAGCAGTAGATAATGAAATATGTTTTATGGAGTATTTTTCTTATGTGAACATCCTCTTGAATATAATTGCTTGGAAAGCTGAAAGTGAATGCTAGAAGAATTTTATATATGTATAGTTCTGTGATTTATCCATGAGAAAGATCTAAGAGAAGAGAAATAACATATATAAAATCAATGGCCATGAAAACAATAAATAATGGAAAGGAGCAATATGGGGCTATTTCTTTTGCTATGAATTACTACATATTATAGCATAAAAATTTCATGCTAAGAAAAGGCTCCCACAAGATTGGGCTGGAGGCAATCCTGTAAGGCATTTTCTTAGTAATTGATGGGGGAGGGCCTAATGCATTGTGGGTGGTGCCATCCCTGGGATGGTGGTTCTGGTTTTTTATAAGAAAACAGGCTGAGGAAGACAGTAAGCAATACCTCTTCATGGCCTCTGTATCAGCTCCTGCCTTCAGGTTCCTGCTTTCTTCGTGTCCTGTCCTGACTTGCTTTGATGATGAGCAGTGATATGGAAAATATAAGCCAAATAAACACCTTTCTTCCCAACATGCTTTTTGGTTATCCCACCAATAGAAACCCAAAGGCATGCTATACAATAATATTTAAAGAAATAACTATATTATTGTAAGTAATTATGATGGATTGTTCTAATTTGATTCACTTGTATTTATATACAGTAAGCAAATGGATATCAAATAAGTTTATATCAGGGGAAAGATAAAAATTATTTTAAAATCATAGCCCATTTAAAAGACATTAAGTGGTGTCTGATGATCTATACTCTGACACTAAATGTATATAACTTCAGAAAAAAATTCCTTGACATTCCATCATAGGCACACAGAAGCAAATGTAGTTATTACCAAATCTGGCATTTTAAAACAAAATATTTGGTGACAAAGTTGGACAGCTGAGTGTTACGCATGTTCAATAGTAATGATCCCTTCAGGAAGGTGAGATTCCCCTTCAGAATGAAGAACATGTGATAGCGGGGAAGCGAGCATGTTCTAGGCTGAGCATGGGCCAAGGGCGTTAGCAGAGCTTTTAATTAGAAGGAATCCGTTACTGTCTTCCCCACTTCCTTTCTTGGTCATCATGTGTAGAGTCTTGCGCTGGTCAACATGGATGGCAGGACCATAAAACAATCTCCATCTGGAGATTTTATTTAGGAGGCAATGAAGAATTATGTGATTTGAAACAGATTATCACAATGACACAGATTGGAAAGAATGGGTATGGCACTGTTGTGGAATGCTGAGATAGTGTTACTGTCTTGGAAGTAGAAAGGATATCCTAAGGACAGACACTTGTGCCCTCCTTTTGACCATTAGACTATTGAAACAATGGTCCTCAAGATAGTGGCTTTCCCCCAGGGATGTCATGGGGGGAGTAAGAAAAGACTGGGTTCCAGTCAGAGAAGAGTTGTCTCCCAAGAAGACATTACTGACAATTCTGACTCCTTGTCAGAGACTGGATCTGAGACACTGATGGTGGGCAAGCCATACTTCCACCAGACTACTGAGCTATGCGGCCCCCTCTCCCTCTATTTAAATCTAAACCTCACGTTAGGGCCCTGAAGATAGACCTGGGGAGGTCACTGGATCTTTGTATTTGTGCTTCTTCCCAAGGTAGACACACTGAACAAATCTCTTCCTCTGGTTTTCACTATTACTCATTTAATTGGGCTACTGAGGATGGGTGGGTGAGCCTGGCTTGTGGAGGCTTCCAGAGCTCAGGCTGTGAGCCTAGAATAGTGGAGTTGGAGGACTAGCAGGAGATTGTGTTATGGAGTAGAAAATGCAGAGGCGCCCATGTCAAGGAACTAATGATGGAGAAGCTAGACTGATTTCAGTTTTGGAGTCAGCATTTTAAGTGTGGAGCTTGCCAGGTTTAACAATTATAGGGTCTCTTACAAGGATTCCGTGTAGCTTTCTTATCCATGTATTTTCCTGTGGTGCCTACAAAATGCTGTACATGTAGCAGGAACCTAATAAAAACTTATTGGATTAATGCAAATTGCAAAGGCTCCTACATCCAGCCTTTGACACATATACACATATGCCATGGCTTTCATTTCAGTGTAGGGGACAAGCTCAGGGCCTGGTGTACACAAAGCAAGCACTCAACTACTGAGCTATACCCCAGTCGTGTGTGTGTGTGTGTGTGTGTGTGTGTGTGTGTGTGTGTGTGTGTGTGTGGAAATGAATGGAGGATGTTTGCATCACAGAAATCCCACTGACACTCATTTATATCAGTTAGAAGTAAATGCTTTGCTTTGTTTTGTGTTTGGAGAAGAGATAACACTGTATAGCACTCAGATAATATTTTTAGTAGGGATGAGAGGAGAGGGAAGGAGGAAGAGAGGGAGGGAGGGAAGGAGGGAGGGAAGGAGGGAGGGAGGGAGGGAGGGAGGGAAGTTGGCTGGTTGGCTATGCTGAATTCACCAGGCCTGTCCTAGAACTACCAGGAGGCATTTCCTGACTTTTCTATTCCTCTTCTTTTCTAGACTAGACTAAACAGATCCTTTTTGTATCTTTATGAAAATGAAGTGTTACCACCACTCATTCACTAGTAGGAGACTGGCATTGTTTCAGTGTCTCTGACATTCTTTCTAGTTTTCCATGCAATGACCCTTTCTTCACCAATGTGAGCATCCTCACAGTGCCCGGTGTGGGGAAGCGGAAGCATGCTCACTAAGTGGCTTACAGAAGACAGCAGGGTCTCCTGGGACTGAGGCATGGACAGAGAGAACCACAGTGTCACTGCCCTTTCTTTACCATCTGTGGGACTCTGAAAAGTTCCTCTGTTATTTGTAAAATGTTCATAAAACTAGCATAAACACAAATTATGGTTTTTTTATGGTGAGTATCAGCAAGACATGTCCCCAAGAAACGAACCCTCTGCCATCATCATTCTTACTGCAGATCAACAAGCCATTATTCACTGAGACTTTAAGACCAAGCTTGACAGCAGCACTGTCTGCTAATCCCAACTGCTTCCCACAAAAGAAACAGTCACAAGACAACAGGGAGGAACAGCACTACAGGGTAATTATGAACATCAATGATGCACTGGATATTCTAGAAACCTAGTGATAAGGACTTAAGGAGTATGACAGGAAAAAATAAGTTGGAGAAGATATGCCCAACCTGATTTAATAAGGTGTGTACATTATTGAAGCATCACACTACACACCATTAATATGTACAGGTTTTATATTTACTTAAATGAATGAAACTGAAAACCTGGAATGGCAGAGAGAGGTCAGTAGTAAAAGCAATGCTACTCATAAGGTAAGAGGCAGTGAGGAAAATCCCCCCAGAGCACAGATACTCTCTAGTGAAAATTCATAGTAAAAGCAATGCTACTCATAAGGTAAGAGGCAGTGAGGAAAATCCCCCCAGAGCTCAGATCCTCCCTTGTGAAAATTCGTAAAGTGACTCAACCCCAATTTGTTTGGAAGACCCTGAACAAATGAATTCATTTGATAGGAAATCTACTTCTCCATCCATAGTGCATCAAGGTACAGCCTTTCCTTGTTCCCAGTAATTACTTCAGGAATTCCTTTCTCTTTGTTTGGCATAAATAGAGTTTATATACATGAAATTACTCACAAGCATGTATCTAGGCATTCAGTTCACAGTTTTCTTAAGTTATATCCTGGTTTGGATATCAGCCAAGAAGAAGATGTATGCACCAGTAAGTATATTTCCATGTCAATGTGCTTCTATGCTATTTTAAATATATGGAAAGGACAAGTATCTGGGGGGATCTGCACAGATATCCATAGGTATGTGCCCATTGGCTGTCCCTGGACCATCAACTGTAGTTTGTACCAGATTCAAAAAGGGAATTTACTATGATTGAGAAGATGATATATAATATTACATTTAATTAATATTTTGATGTGACGTGGCTCAGCTTCTCAGTTAGAGGAAAATCGGTCTGCATTGCCACAGGGGCACTGAGAGCACCCTGTTCTTTTCTTCAGTACTGCTTCTGCCTCTTGTACAAGGTAGAGATGTTGTTCATTGATTTCACATATGTAACACATTAGGGCTCAACCTGCTTATGAGTTAATTTATGTGTGAGCTCTATGCACTTGTTACATGCATGAGAAGTTAGCTTCCTTAGAATGAACTGAACAGCCACATTTTCCTTTTGGTTGATCATGGAGCTACTGAAAACCCCACAGCAGTTGAATGTCCTTTGACAGAGCAGCAAAAAAGGTCATCTACTATTTTCCCATTCCAGTCCTTTGCTCATCTGTTTCTCAGATGAACAAACACAATGCTTTTGATTAAACTTTATATATATATATATCACATACACACACATTTAAAAACCCCAATGCTCTTGCACCACTTGTATTTGGGCATAGAAACAATTGTTTGTTAAATATTCAATCATACCCCAGTGCCAGGAACATCAACAGAGAGTGCCTGATTAACTGTAGTATGGCACATGCATGCTGAAGTGAATGATTTCCCAGAGGAACCAGCACTTTCTTTGTTGAGCTATGTTTCTTAGAAGGATGTGCAGATGGGCATTTGGACAATCATTTCTGGATGCACAGAACGGATGGCTCTTGCTGAGCTGTAATTTTGAAAAGATAATTTTAATGACTCTTGAGGGCCACTGACTTAGAGCAGATGGGACCCAGGCTCTTTGAATCATAACTTTCATGTTTAGTGAATCAGGACAGAACACATTCTAGCCTTTGTAAAAAACAGATAATCGTATTTACCTAAAGAAAAGAAGTCTATAACATTCTTTAAAAGTCTGCAATAAATCCTATCTTCAATATTCTAAGTTCATCTTTGATGGCAATCTTGAATCTGGTAAGTGGAAGTGTTTATTTTGGCCAACATTTTAAATGTTCTAATTGACAACCCTTTCAGCTAGACAACAGGGTTGGCTAACAGTTGAGATAGTATAGATAATACTTAATGTTGTTCATGAAAACAAGACTGGCCATTCCATGTATATTTTCTTAAATGTCTTCAGAACAACCATCTCCAAAAAGGATTTCTACTTCTAAACTGTTACAGGAATCATCAAAAGGCCTAGGCAATCTATGAGGCCTTGGGTATAGATCAATATTTATCCCTAGCATACAAATGAACTTTGGGTGCCCATTCCACAATGAGAGATGCTCTCTCAGCCTGGACTCTTGGGGGAGGGCCTAGGCCCTGCCCTGGATGAAATGACAGACTATGGACACCCCTCCCCATGGAGGGCCGCACCCTCCCTGGGGAAAGCAATGGGGATTGCAGGAGGGGGGAGGTTAGTGGGAGGAGGAGAGGGAGAGGGACCTTGGATTGACATGTGGAGCAACATTGTTTCTAATTTTAATTTAAAAATAAAAAAGACATTTAAAAAGCCTCAGTTTCTCAGGATGATAAGACAGCAGTGTCTTAGCCTACCTTTCACCCACTTGCAAAGAAACTGAAAGGAGGACATGGATGTTCTCAACAGGCACCCATTCTGCACCATGTCTGACACTGGGTGAGCAAATTATCCGTTACAGTACTGTAATTCTGTGCTGAGGCAATGACTGCATGGGACAGCAAAGTATAAGCATACGAATATTTGAAGAAGTTATAAGGGCCCAGTAAGTGTTCAAGACAAATCACATTTTCCAACGAGGTAGATTTGATATTAAAGAGTTCTTACAGAAAATCCTGTCTAAATCCAAATACTGATATCCAGAACATGTAGCTTCTACAAAAATGGTTGAATGTTGGGTTTTAAGTAGAGGAGTAATTTATGCCTTCATCACCACCCATACAACAAAGCAGTATAACAGAGGGAACCAGGAGCCCTGGCTTTTTCAGAAGTGCCTCAGTGGGCAAAAATAAAGGCATACTGATATAAACAGGCCAAAAGGATTACTCACACAGAGTGAATGTTAGATTTACCTGGAAGGTCATTCTTGAGAGTACATTACAGTGTAATTCACAAAATACAGGAATAAAATGTGAGGCAACACATTTAAAAAGTCTTTCCATTTTCCTAATACATATATTGACATTTAAAAGTTTTCAAAGACTACAGAGAAACACAAAATGTCATATGTGGATCAAACATAGTTTCCATTATATGCACACAGGTGTGTGAAAGAGCTAATCAAAGGAATGTAGAAGTGAATAACTTATAGTATAACCCAGTAATACATTCTATTAGGAGAAAACACAAAGTGAAATAGCTAAATTACAGAATGTAAAAAATGCCTTAAAAGTAACAATACCGGGAAAGAAGAAATGCAGGTATTTACACAACTGTCCCTTGCTGGCTTCCATATACAGGGTGGAAAGACGCTATGGAAGCTTTCCCACCTAATCTCAATGTGACAAGTGGTGAGTCTATATTAATTTGTCTCAGATGGATTTTATGGGGACCCAATGCTCTAATATGAGTTGTTTCAGAGGATGAGTATGTGTATTTGAAACCATCTCTTTCATCATGTGCTACACAGCTTTAGTTGGGGTAGTGGGAAATGACAGTGCAATGGCTTTAGATAAAATTAAATTAAGGGAATAATGAACATTAATTCAAAGCTAGTTCAAGTTGCAAACCAGGTGCATCTACTAGCCATGTTGGGAATAATGACAAGACACCAAATGGCTTCTTTTAGATGATGTGACAGTATGCAAAGACCTCTGCTTTAATAGCTTTCCTAAGATAAATTCATTTTACATGGTAGTTTCAATTTTATAGCTTGTCATGAAATACGTCTCTGTAATGTGCTTTCCAAATAAAAGGTACAACTTCAAAATTAATTGAGCACCAGCTATTACTATATATGACAGCCTGGGGAATAAAATACACACCAAGCAGAGTGCAAAGAATACTTTAAAAATTCATCCTTTTGAGGCTCACACGGTGACCTCAGATGTGAACTAGTTAAGGTAGTAGCACTTACATCATCAAGACAATATATCCCCAGAGCCTTATTTGGAGGAGTTTTTACTACAGACTGTGTACTTTCTGTCTATCAAACAGCATAACTTGATCCTACCTGCTTTATGTGTTACTGAATTTAAACTAGTTTCTCCTTAAACATCACTCACTTGTCAAGCATTACAGAGTCTTTTAATCACTGAGTACACGTTTCAAGTATAATAAATAATTATTGCCAGTTTGTACAATAAAATATTAATGCTTTCTTTAACTATCTATGTTATTCTAAGGATGTAACATGCCAAAACAATGTAACTAACATTAATGATACTTCAATTATCTAAACTAATATTTCTTCAAACTTGGAGATGTATATAAAATGAGTATTAAAAATATAACTCAATTTCCCATGGCTTATAAATCAATAAATAAGAGAAGCTATCCCACAAGAAAGTACATGAGACATCCCCTCACAGTGATGTTTCTCTTATTGGTTGATGAATAAAACACTGATTGGCCAGTAGCCAGGCATGAAGTATAGGGGAATGCTGGGGAGAGGATGCAGAGAGAAGCCTCCAGAGCAGATGCCATGTTGTTGCTGAAGGAGCAAGATTCTCCAGTAAGATAAATCCACATGGAAATACCTTGATTATATAGAAGTGGGTTAATAATTAAGAGAGAGCTAGTCAATAAGAAGCCTAAGCCTTCAGCCAAGCAGTTTAATAATATAAGTCTCTGTGTGTTTATTTGGAACTAAATGGCTGTGGGACCAGGTAGAACAGAAACTCCAGCTATACCTCAGCAAACAACCATACAAAATAGAAATAGGTTTTCTAATTATACTTATGTAAATGATTACAGTTCAGCCTTTTTATTTTTAAACATTTGTAATATCTTGGGTTGTATCTTATTAGTGTCTCTGACTCCATAATATAGCAATGCTTCTGTCCCTTTTCTGTTGGCACTCTTAAGAGGCTTTGATTAGCAGTGATCCAGGCAGGTGTTAGTACTGAGGTGGTCCCACCACAGACTCCCGCCATATGCTACCGGTCACATAGACAGGCATGGCAGAGGGTAAGCAGACTGCTATGCAGTTAGAGTTTGGGGTGAATGCATGATGAACTTATTTTCCATTTGATTAGTTAGTTATTAATAAATACATTTTTGTATAATAAAAACTGAAGGGCACCAGAAGTAGAAGAGATAGTAGAAAAAGAAAGCACATGGGTGGTATAAAATACAAACTACAGAACTGAAAGTCTTCCTTTTCCCACAAAACATGAGGGATAGCTAAGTTCCTCATGACATGCTCTTTCCAGGGTAGTCCTCATAAAACTACTTTCATTGTTTCCCAGAGAACTGCCATTTCTCGTCTGTCAGGAAATTTCCACTATTAAAGTACGTCTTTTGGGTTAGAGAAGAAAGATGGTACTGTGTGCTCCTTGGAAAGACATAATCCTATTCCTTACAAGTACGTAATGTTAAGAATAAACTAACAAGTTTTGCCAAATAATACCTCAGAAGTGATGGAAACCCTATTAGATAATGAAGATAAAATCTATTTTATAATTTTTACAGCTTAATGATTTAAGGGCAAAAGACATAGACATGTCCAACATTTAACATGGTGGCATGAAATACACTACAGCATCATGTGTTACTTCAGCACATGCAGAAGCCAGGATATTATATAAAAAGGATCCTATATACATTTTGTTAACAAAATTCATTAGAAAATGTAAACCCCATAATTACTGTGAAAGCCTTAAACAATACCCCCATATTCTTGGCTGGCACTGCTCATAGAGGTGTGGATATAATCTACAACACACTGTACACAAACCCTGCCAGCATAACCTATTTAGTGAGCGCCAGGCTAGTAACAGACCATGCTTCAGAGAGAAAAAAGTGGTGGAAATGATATCTGAGGCCTCTACATGCATTGTACACAAGTGTATCGAACACACACAAACCACATCTGTACACACATATGCACACACATGGGTGATTAACTTCACAGAGATAAAGCTGTAGTAATTAGTTTTTAAGCAAATATTTCTAAGCCATATTCAGTTTGAGTTTCAACATATTTATAAGAAAACTTTATCAGTTTACTAATATAGAATATATTTATATTCTAAATAATTCCAGACAAACACCTCCTGTAAGGAGGGTCCCAGTACTAATTCATGATTCATTATCTAAACTTTAATTGGCATAACTCTTGAAATTCTAGGACCATATGGAAAATAATGAGTCCTAATAGGTCTAAGGTGAAAAGATGGCAGTGAAGAAGGAGCCAGAAAAGTGTCAATCCCGAATGCTTAGCAACCACATCACTGCTTCCCCCAGAGACCCTAATCAGTGGGCTGTCAGATTTTCAGTGGTCTTGCTATCATGTACTCAACTATAAATTATTTCTAATTCTGTGAGGCAAAGATTAAAATGAAAAAACATAAACAACTAAAAAATTGGCTTTCATAATTAAACATGAAATTGTCTGTTAATAATAAATAAAAATCCAGAAATTTTGAGTTACCATAACAACACGATAGAACTGTTGAGTGACATAGCAATCTGGTGCATTTTTATAAATAGCAATTGATTCCCACTCTTTCACTCCAACCTCCTTTCAATGCTTATTGGCACAAATGGGACACTGTGCTTTAAGCCTACTTTATTCATCAAGTCATGTACCTCTTCGCTGCTGTCAGTGCCATAAAAATCGTCTTCCAACTGGGCATCTCTCCTTGTAAGACTGTTGTCCTCTTTGGGGTTCAGAATAAGTGGGCACCCCTTTGGGGACATATCATCACTCTTCCCATGAGGTGCTGATCTTGGTCTAGATGAAAAGGTGAAAACGTCCTTGGGAGTCATCTGGGTTTCCTCTGCCTGGTCAGATTCACTGTCCTTGCTGGTTTCTAGCCACAGGTGGGAAGCAATGCATGAGTCCCCATCTAGGAGCACAGACTGACTGCCACATGCTGGGTCACAAGTCAGAGCAGCATTTTCAGGAAATATCCACTCATCTGATATTGGGGAGAGATGATAACAGTAAGAGTTGTGTTCCATTAAATGTTCATTTAGGTGATTAGATTAACATTTCTTTTTGAAACAGAGATTTATCAAATAAGGCAGAAACAAGGGGAGGTATTTTCCCCACTATCTTGAGTCTTGCTAAACAGTTCCCCACAGAACAGTGCCCACAGCCACAGGCAACTCATTTACACTTCCTCTCCATTTGAGTTGAAACCCTGGCCAGGAAATTTGTAAGTCTGAAATAATTATCACCTGTCTTGCAGCAAGTTCTTTATAGCACAACCTCATTAATTTGACCAGGGAGGGAAGCTGTCCAAATTTAAAAGGGTTTGAGTTACTAATACATCCCTTTTTACTGCAGGAAGACAGTACAGCACAGAACAAGCTTTTTTAAATAGACCATCTGGTCATTGTGTGGGTTATGAATCAAGGAAACCATGGAAGGATGACTGACAGTCTACTTCTCTGCCTCTTGCTGATTGCAATAATTCACAGATTAAACTGAGAAGCCACTGCAAGCAACTCCAAAGCTACGGGAATGTTGTTAATCTATAGAAGTTTTGATATAATTTTCATATTATTTCCTTTATTTAAAAATTCTGCATATGACTGCTGAGAGAAATTTTTATCAAA